>NC_089843.1:200827070-201427070 GCF_035609145.1 Eleutherodactylus coqui | reverse complement strand
CAATATGAAGGCCTATATAGAAAGTGGAGGGAGAGAAAAGGCGAGTTTGTAAATATCCTAAACTGGTGGGACTGGGTAAAGGGGAAAACTAAGGCTTTTTTTAAGTCTGTAGGGCATAAAGTAGCCAGGAGAAGGAAGGCGGAGTATGTGAGGCTCAGCAACAGACTAGGCTTCTTGATAAAGTTGCGGGACGGCGGGATAGACACACAGGAAGATATCCTGAAGTGCAGGCGAGAAATTAATAGTTTCCTGGTGGAGAAAGGGAAAGGCATAATGTACCGCGCCAAGCTGGATAAGATGCTGCATGAGGAGACATGCTCGCGGTTTTTCTTTAAAAAAGTATTCTCAAAAAAACCAACTTTTGAAGTAATAGAGAGAGAGACAGGAGGGGAAGTGAGGGGGGAGGAGGTGCAGGAGGAGATAGCGTCCTTCTATGAGGAGTTATATAAGGAAAAATGGAGGGATGAAGTCCTGGAGGGTGACATGTTAAGCACGCTTGAAAACAAGTTAGGAGAGGCGGAGCAAGCGTCCGTCACACGTGACATTACTGTTAAAGAGGTGTGGGAGGCGGTCCAGAGCATGGCCGCTAATAAAACGCCTGGTATGGATGGGTTATCTATAGAGTATTACCGTATGCTGTGGAGTGTGATAGGGAAAGATGTGTGTGAAGTGTGCCAGTATATGTGGGTGAATGTGGACATGGCTGAAAGTATGCGAGGTGGACTGGTTGTCTTAATACCCAAAAAGGGCGATTTGAAAAACTTAAAAAACTGGCGCCCGATTACGCTTTTAAATGTGGATTATAAGATCTATGCTAAAATTATTGCAAACCGGATGCGTGCGGTAGTGGAGAGTGTGGTGAGCGAGGACCAGTACTGTGCGGTGCCTGGTAGGAGAGTGCATGAGAGTCTGTGTCTGGTGCGGGATTGTCTGGGAGATTGTAAGGAGCGAAAGAAGAGTGTGTATGTGGTGAGCTTGGATTTTGAAAAAGCGTATGATAGGTTGTCGCATGGGTTCTTGTTCCGAGTGTTGGTGTGCATGGGGTTCCCGGGTATGTTTGTAGAGCGAGTGAGGAGTCTGTATGAAAGGATTTATAGTAGTATGTTAGTGAATGGGAAGGTTGGAAGGAGAGTGAATGTGATGTCTGGTGTGCGTCAGGGGTGTCCGCTGTCGGCCGTGGTTTTCATCTGTGCCATGGAGCCGTTACTATGTCTGATAAGACAGGACAAGATGGTGAGGGGGATCCACATCCCAGGTAGTGACGGCAGAGAGCTGAAGGTGTGGGCGTATATGGATGATGTGTGTGTGATGTGTGAGTCTGAGAGTGCAGTGAGGAGAGTGAAGCTGTTAGTGTCTGTGTTTTGTGGTGCGTCTGCGTTCCGTGTCAACTGGGATAAAAGTGAGTGCAAGGTGTTTGGTGAGACTGGAGTGAATGCAGATATAGGCTTAAATATTGTGTCCGGGCCAATTAAAATCTTAGGCATCAAATTCAATAATAACTTACAGGGGGAAGAGAGCTGGGAGGAGGCAAAGCAGAAGGTAGAGAGAAGGCTAGATTTTTGGAAATTGCGCAATCTTACCATGATAGGCAAAATTCTCATATTAAAAAGCGTAATTTTACCCATCTTCCTATATGTAGCATTAGTCTTCCCCCCGGGATACATGAGTCAGAGGAGGATAAACAGAGTCATGTTTCTGTTTTTTTGGGGGTCCAAGATGGAACGCTTGAGGAGGGAGGTAGTACACAAGACTTGGGAGAGAGGAGGGATGGGCTTCCCAAATTTAGAGGCATATTTTGGATGTAATAGCATAGTCTTTCTACTGAGTATGTTACACAAGACTACAAAAGGGGCGTGCATGATGCGGTATTTAGCAGGGAGATGGTTCGTGCGCATGAAATGGTGCGAATACGACTTGAGGAAACCAGTCGCTTTCCAAATCCCTAAGTGGTATGAATGGACGGTATGTTTTGTGGCGAAGTTTGAGTTGGATGACTGTGAAGTGAATGTACTTAAGAATAAGCGAATGGTGAAGCGAATGATTGAGAGTAAGGATGTGATGTCTGATATTAATTCTGTTAGTAGAGTGAATGTGGAGAGAGTGTGGAAGAAAGTGCGGATGGATGGGATGAGCAATAGGCAGAGTGAGATTGTATGGCAGAGTCTGCATGGTGTGTTACCGGTGCGAGAGTTTCAGCGGGTGAGAGGTTTGGTGAGGAGTGAGAGATGTCCGAGAGAGGGGTGCGGTGGATGTGAGAATGTGGTTCATTTATTTTGGAATTGCAGCCATGCACAGAATGTGCTGCGGAGACTTGGTCCGTTATGTAAGGAGATCACAGGAGTTAATTTCATGTCCTTTGAGTTAGTTATGTTTGGTTTAGGTGCGAGAGGCAGTGTGAGAGAGAGACTGTTGTGGCTGTTTATGGCGTGTGTGAAGGAAGTGTTGTGGGATGTAAGGAATGTGTATGTGTTCAAGAGGAAGGATGTAAGTGAGAGGGACAGCGTGCGAATGGTGTTGGGGAAATTATACTTTATTTATTTATGGGATAAAAGAAAGGATGGAGTCGATGCGGAAGGAATATGGAAGGTTAAAAAATGGATACAATTAGTTGATTTATCATGACTTGTAATGTATTTTTGTTGTATAAATGTGATGGATTTATTATGTTGTGAATAAATAAAAACCTTTGGTTTTAAAAAAAAAAAAAAAAAAAAAAATCTGTTCTTATCAGTTTAATATCTGATACGTCCCCTATCTGGGGACCATATATTAAATGGATTTTTAGAACAGGGAGCTGGAAAAAGAGCTTGCTCTGTCCACTCCACGCATTGACCTGGTATTGCAGTACCTCCAGGACCGGTGCACCCCCTTTCCTACAACCGTTTCCAAAAGCAGAAAAACAACACCGACGAGCAAGAGGTGCAGCGCAGCTGTGGCGGCGGCTGCTGCTACCACCACCACCCAAGCACTTTGATTGACACTCAGCCCGTCTGCTCGCAACATTGTATCCACTGAGCAGCTGCGTCTGCCAGAGTGTGCACAGCACAGGTACAACTGGAAGCAAAACAACACACACACCAGTTCATATGGCAGCCGCACTCTATAGTTCGTACCTACCGCTGCGCTAATAGCCAAGTTGGAAACATCGGGCAGGCACAGCGTATCCTGGCAGCCTGCGTCTGTATGCTCCACGTATTCGGGTCATGGGTGTATGTGCAGGGGGCCCGGAGCCCTAGGGGGCCCATAAAGTCTCTCTTCCCCACATTGTAAACCAATGCTATCAATGAAGCTTTATAGTTTGGGGGCCCAGTTCCAGACTTTGTACTGGGGCCCCGCAGCTTCAAGTTACACCTCCGGATCAGGATAATGCTAGGCCATTCCAACCAGCCTGTGTGTGTGACCTGCAGTCGCTGGTAGTCGAAAAGCGGCCGGCCCCGGATGCGCGCTTCAGAGTGGACAGACAGCAGCGGACCCCCAATCACACAGGCCCAAGGCTTGCTATGTAGCACGGAATACCTCATTGGACTGCAGCACTCCACGCGGGCTGAGATACACGCTCCACGTGGGATGGGCAGTATTCGTCCATGAAGATCCAGGCCAACGTTTAGAGATGGAGCAACACTCGGGGAGCAAAGAACTCCAACGAACGGACGTCTACTTTACAAGGATGTATTGCTTTATTCAATGCATGGACACAGAAACAGTTCAACCGCTCGATTACAGACCGCAGTCAATACAGTAAAGAAAGAAATGTGTCTGTTTAATGTAAACTTGCATGGAGCTCGTTTGTCAGCCACTGACTGACTGAATGCTGAAACGTGGTCTAACGTTACATGCACCACCAGGGATAAGGCCTTGCCTATAAGCATTCCCCAGCTGGCAAAAACGGAACCTCCCTGCCTATTCCTCACCATGGAAGAACGGAACCTACCTTTTTTTTTAAAAAAAAGAAAGCCACAGCAGCAGCCAACTCGATTTTGGTAGGCCGCTGTCTCCCCCTTGTGTGCTGCATAAAAAATGCACTCCACTAAAAATAACATTGATCCACGAAATAGAGCGTAGGGAGAGAATGAGGCTTCAAGATGAGCCGTCAGGCTATGATAAATTGTATCACACCTGGGCGATATGGATAGATGCCCGGAGCTCACCCCTATTTACTAGGTGGTTACAGACAGGGACATGTGAGTAACACGTTTAAACCACAATCGTAAAGAGAAACAACAATCCCGGAGCCCGCCCCCCCCCCCTTTTTGTTTTATTTTCTCTTTCTCCCGTGTCATAGATACCTACCATCCCTTACCACTCCCCCCCTTACCCTCCCCTCATTCCCCTGTTTGTAGACCTTATAAAATATCACAGACAAACATGATATAGTTCAACTCGAAATTGATTTATTAAGTTTCATTGTCAAAGTTAATTTTACATTGCTTTGAGATAAGGCAAAAGTTTCCCCCCCTCCATGAAACCAATAAAACCTATATTGAATAAAATAAAAATGATGCAGTTACCGGTAGTTCTGCAGCTTCTTGGTGGAAATAAAGACCATCTCCCGTCTCCCAGCTGCAGCAGAGACTGACTGAAATGGCTGCCAAGCCCGGTATTAATGCTTCTAAATTGATGACATCACAAAGGAGTGACATCATCAGCCTTCCAAACACCTGGCTCAATTGCATACAGTATGTATGTATGTATGTATGCATGTATGTGAGTCTATCTATCTATCTATCTATCTATCTTTATTAATTATGTAGAATATAGATATGGATTATTTCTAAATTACAGATTTTGTAGATATAGATTAAAGATAGATTTAAGATTGTTTGTGTGTGTATGTGTGTGTGTATATAAGTGTGTGTGTGTGTATATATATATATATATATATATATATATATAGTGTGTGTATATATATATATAATGTATATATGTAAAAAAAATATAAAATCTGTAGTTATGTATGTATGTATGTATGTATGTATGTATGGCGGGAAAAAAAGGCCTGCTGTATGTTTTTAAGTTCTTCGGATGACCATGCCGCTCTAATATTCTCCTTACTAGGGTCTACTAATGCTGGCCCAGGGGAAGGCAATAAAGCCCTATGGGGCCGAAGCCAATTTCCCTTATTTTAGGTAAAAAGTTTCCATCCGTCCCTACTCGAAATGCGGCTGGCCGAAGAGATCCCTCCAACCGACCGGCCGACGCACCTTCAGAGACAAACTAGTGCTTGCTTCTAGTGTCATCGCCGGCTTAACCCTCGTTTGTAGGGAGCTGACGAGTCCTGCAGCAGCAGGCTCTGCAAGCCTAGGATGCGTGAGCTCGGTGCAAGAGGAAGGACTGAGGGTGTGAGGCTGGGCGCGGTTGAGAAGGCGTGGGGCGGGGCTATGTAAAGTTTTACAAGCTCTCCCCGCTGCCTGGGTGCATTGTGGGTGCGCCCAGAGTGCTGGCTGAGCGTGTTGCCTCAAGCCTTAGAAGTGGAGTTGGGCGGACCGGGCTACAGGTGAAACCCATTTCGGGTTATCGCTTCTCGGCCTTTTGGCTCAGATCAAGTGTAAGGCTCGGTCTGTGTCGGAGGAGCGATCTGGGTGCGCCCAGTTTTTTGCTTGGAGCGGCATCTTTTTCCTGTGGTTTTTGGACCGACAGCTGACCCCTGAAAATGTACGGCATGAAGAATTCCATACGTTTTGAAGTTCCGACTGGAGACTCCAACAAGAACACGGTCGTCTTTATCGTCCGGGATATTCTCTTGGAGAAGATGAAGGTACCTAAAGCAGCCATCTACAGCGTGCAGGACTTCCCACGACAGGGTATGTACGATGTGACTTTTACGGAGGAATACATCTGCCTTAATGTATATGAATGGCTCAGAAAGCACAAGGACATTGACTTGTTGGATGGAGTTGAAATCTCTCCTTTGTTTGGTATACATGAAAAGCCAGTCCTGGTGCATGTTTACAACCCTTTTACTGAGGTGGAACTAATTAAGAGCTTCTTAAGGAGATATTGTGACCAGGTGAGAGGAGGAGACAAGCAGACAAATATCTTAGGCATTTTCAACTGCAAGTATAAGTTTTATGTCCGGTTCAGACAGAGTGCCGACAGCATTGGAGGTGTGAAGCACCCACCGGCTAACTTCACAATTGCAGGGAACAGAGGCTATTTAACCTATCCGGGGCAACCCACTTTCTGCCGCAATTGTTTTGAGTTCGGACATGTTAAAACTGAATGCGTGAAAGGGCAAGTATGTAGAAACTGCCAAGCTACTGGTCACCACGCTGGTAATTGCCCGCAACCAAAGCGGTGCGACCTGTGTGGTTCCAGTGATCACATATTCAAGGATTGCACTGCAAGTATAAGGCCCAGAACAGGGGGAGAGCGGGAGGAGGCGCCAGAGCAAGAGAGAGCTGGTAAATCCCCCGGCATACAAAGGAGGGTTGAAAACCTCAAAGGTGCACACGCCGCGGCTGCAGGGGTCGCTGAGGTGTCTGGAGCTGTAGAGGCCCCAAAGGTATCTGAGACTGCTGAGACTGTAAAAGTGTCTGAGGCCACAAAAACTGAGGCTGCAAAAATGTCTTGGGCTGCAGTGGCTGCTAAGGTGCCTACCAAAGCGTTGGAGGAGGCTGGAGTGTCTGGAACCGCTAAAGCTCCAGTGGTTCTTAAGTTGTCTAAAATATCTGGAGCAGCTAAAAGGCCAGTGGTTGGTAAAACGCCTGTAGCTTCTAAAACACCAGAGACTGTTGAAATGTCTGAGACGGCTGAGGTGTCTGAGGCCCAGGTGTCCAAGATAATAAGACACCTGGAGGAAGTAATTGAAGGGGTGGAGAGCCCGGTACATCCCTCAGACCCTGAGAACATTGGAAGTTTCTCCTCACCAGAGACTTCCCTGTGTAAGAGGGAGGGTGGTGGGGATCCTGAAGGCTCAAGCGATGAAGAGTTCGCAAAAGTGGTGGGGGACTCTGCTAAAAAACGGAAGTGTGAGAGGAGTAAAGAGAAACCAATGGAAACCGGCGACCCGCTGGAAAAAGTGGCGCAGGACCTTGTCCTTACTACTGACAGTGGTGAAGACTTATAAATGAATCTTGCATAGGGTACTCACCCTGATGTATTTAATCAGCACGTATAAGGGGATGTAAATATGGGTTTTTCCATTTGTTCACAAAATGTGCGTGTGTTTACCAGTAAGGTCAGGAGAACGGCCATACTGAAATTCCTCAGACAGGAGAATGAGGATGTGTACTGCCTGCAAGAATGCGGGATTACTGGTGACATAAAACCTGAAGAATGGCCTTATGGGGCATGTATATGGTCTGGTAGTAAGGCAAACAGAAATGATGGGGTAGGCATATTGCTTAAGTCGGGGGAGGTGCAGCTAGACAGCTACACAGTAATCGAGGTGGGGAGGTGTCTGTCGGCAGTTTTAATATATAAGAATACTAAGTTTTTGTTGGTAAATATTTATGCTCCCAGCAGTAAAAATGAACGAAAACTTTTTTTTGAAAAAATTAAATTGTTTATCCAGGGCAGAATGCCAGTAATCGTAGTGGGTGATGTGAACTGCGACCTGGACAAGAAGGCTTTTGATTTGTCCGGGAAGGTTTTGTCCGAGATTATTTCTGATTTTAGGTTGCAAGATATGCAGATTTTATGTAAGGTTAATCCTAAATTATTTACGTACCATGCCGATAGAGGCGGCCTTCATTCCCGACTGGATTATTGTTTTGTTTCAGAGAACATCATACCGTTAAGTTACCAACAAAAACCAGTTATTTTTTCGGATCATGAGTGTTTGCTGTGTGGTGTGGATGTGAATGTGAGAGGGGTACATGGGAGGGGGCTGTGGAAACTTAATATAAGTCATCTGGAGAGTGAGGATGTGAGAAAGGAGTATGAGTGTCTGTATAACAGGTGGTGTGAGAGGAAAAACAAGTTTGCTAATATTCTGCAGTGGTGGGATTGGGTAAAAAAGAAGACTAAAGCATATTTTAAGTCTTTGGGATATAAACTGGCAGCAAGAAGGCGGGAGGAGTACACAAAACTAAACACACGTCTAAGTTTTTTGGAGAGAATGAGAGAGAATGGTGTGGATGTGCAGGATGAGTTGGTGAGTGTGAGGAGAGAAATCAATAGGTATATGACAGAAAAAGGCAGAAGTATCATATACAGGGCCAAACTGGAGAAGATGGAGTATGGAGAGAAATGCTCTAGGTTTTTCTTTAAAAAAGTCTTTGCAAAGAAACCAACAATAGAGGTGGTGATGAAAGAGGATGGATGTGAGGTGAGTGGGGATGGTGTGAGTGAGGAAGTGGCTGCGTTCTATGAGGATCTGTATGCGGTGAAAGAGAGGGATGAGAGCTTGGAGAGTGAGGTGCTGAGTGTGCTAGAGAGTAAGCTTGGAGAGGGAGAGAGAGCGTCTGTGATGAGAGGCATATCTATGGATGAGGTGGAGAGAGTGGTACAAGGAATGGCTGTGAATAAGACGCCTGGTGAGGATGGGTTGCCTGTGGAATTCTATCGTCTGTTGTGGAAGGTGGTGGGAGTGGATGTGTGTGCGGTGTGTAAGTATATGTGGGAGAATGTGGAAGTGGCTGAGAGTATGCGTGGGGGTGTGATTGTGTTAATACCAAAAAAAGGAAGTTTGAAAAGTCTGAAAAATTGGAGGCCCATCACGTTACTTAACTGTGATTACAAGATTTATGCGAAGATAGTGGCCAACAGAATGAGAGATGTGGTTGAATGTGTGGTGAGTGAAGAGCAGTTCTGTGCGGTGCCTGGTAGAAGAGTGCAAGAGAGTCTGGTGTTGTTGAGAGATGTGTTGTGGGATTGTAAGAGTAGAGAGAAAAGTGTGTATGTTGTGTCTATAGACTTTGAAAAGGCGTATGATAGATTGTCTCATAGTTTTTTGTTTAGAGTGTTGTTACGAATGGGTTTCCCGAGTGATTTTGTGTGGAGAGTTCAGAGTTTGTATAATGGAATGTATAGCAGAGTGTTGGTGAATGGGTGTGTGGGGAGAAAGGTGAGTGGATGTTCTGGGGTGCGGCAGGGCTGTCCGCTGTCCGCAGTCGCTTTTATTTGTGCGATTGAGCCATTGTTGTGCCTGTTGAGAAAAGATAAAGTTGTGAGAGGGATCCATATTCCAGGAAGTGGTGGGAAAGAGTTAAAAGTGTGTGCGTATATGGATGATGTGTGTGTGGTGTGCGAGTCAGAGAGTGCTGTGCGTAGAGTCAAGTTGTTAGCGTTTATTTTTTGTGGTGCGTCTGCTTTTAGAGTGAATTGGTCAAAGAGTGAATGTAAGGTGTTTGGGGAGGTAGACGGAGTGAGAGATTTAGGTTTGAATGTAGTGTCTGGACCAATCAAAATTTTGGGGATCATGTTTAATGATTCTGTGGATGGTAAAGAGAGTTGGGAGGCAGCAAAGGAAAGAGTGGAGAAACGGTTGACCTTCTGGAGAATGAGAGATCTTAGTCTCCTGGGAAAAATAGTAGTGATCAAGAGTATTGTTCTGCCAATCTTTTTGTATGTGGCAATGATCTTTCCGCCTGACTATATGAGGCTCAGGAGTTTAAATAGGATTCTATTTGTTTTTTTCTGGGGATCTAAGATGGAGCGCTTGAAAAGAGAGACTGTAGTGAAGAATTGGAGGAATGGTGGTATGAGTTTCCCGAACCTGGAAGTTTATTTTGGAGTGAATGGATTAGTTTTTTTGTTGGCTGTGATTGAGAGAGAGAGAAAGGTGTCGTGTATGATGAGATATTTGGCTGGGCGACTGTTTGTAAGGTTGAAGTGGTGTAAGAATGACTTGAGTAAGCCTGTTGCATTCGTGGTTCCAAAGTGGTATGAGTGGATTGTAAAGTTTGTAGAGAAGTATGAGTTGAGTGAAGTGGAAGTGAGTATGCTCAGAAATAAACGTCTGCTTGTGAGAATGATTGAGAGTAGGGAAAGGGTGAGTGAGATAAATCTGGTTGGTGGGAGGAATGTGCAGAGAGTATGGGCGAAAGTGAGAATGGATGGAATGACTGGCAGACAGAAAGAAATTGTATGGCAGAGCTTGCATGGTGTACTGCCTGTGAGAGAATTTCAGAGGAGCAGAGGTCTGATAGCGAGAGAGACCTGTCCTAGAGTCCAGTGTGGAGGCAGCGAGAGCATAGTCCACTTATTCTGGAATTGTGCCTATGCCCAGAAAGTGGTGAAAAAATTAGGACCGCTCTGTAAAGAGTTAACAGGCATTCAGTTTCTATCTTTTGAGGTACTGATGTTTGGATTAGGTGCGAGTGATGGAGTGAAAGAAAGATTGTTGTGGTTGTTTTTGTCATGTGTGAAAGAAGTGCTGTGGGATGTGAGGAACGTGTATGTGTACAAAAGAGAAGAGCTGAGTGTGAATGCGAGTGTAAGAATGGTGCTAGGGAAGTTATTCATATGCTACCTATGGGATAAGAGGAGGAGGGGGGTGGATGCGGAGGGCGTTTGGAAGGTGAAGAAGTGGATTCAACTTGTTGGATTGTAAAAATAATGTTTTTTCTTTGTGATATTGTTTTTTGTTACTGTGAAAAATAAGAACAGTAATAAAGCCTGATGATGAAAGGGATGAACGTTGCAGTAAATATGCAATGACAGTTTACTTGAAAGTAAAGTAAAGTAAGTTTTCAACCCAATCTGAGGGTATAAAAAAAAAAAAAAAAAAATCTGTTCTTATCAGTTTAATATCTGATACGTCCCCTATCTGGGGACCATATATTAAATGGATTTTTAGAACAGGGAGCTGGAAAAAGAGCTTGCTCTGTCCACTCCACGCATTGACCTGGTATTGCAGTACCTCCAGGACCGGTGCACCCCCTTTCCTACAACCGTTTCCAAAAGCAGAAAAACAACACCGACGAGCAAGAGGTGCAGCGCAGCTGTGGCGGCGGCTGCTGCTACCACCACCACCCAAGCACTTTGATTGACACTCAGCCCGTCTGCTCGCAACATTGTATCCACTGAGCAGCTGCGTCTGCCAGAGTGTGCACAGCACAGGTACAACTGGAAGCAAAACAACACACACACCAGTTCATATGGCAGCCGCACTCTATAGTTCGTACCTACCGCTGCGCTAATAGCCAAGTTGGAAACATCGGGCAGGCACAGCGTATCCTGGCAGCCTGCGTCTGTATGCTCCACGTATTCGGGTCATGGGTGTATGTGCAGGGGGCCCGGAGCCCTAGGGGGCCCATAAAGTCTCTCTTCCCCACATTGTAAACCAATGCTATCAATGAAGCTTTATAGTTTGGGGGCCCAGTTCCAGACTTTGTACTGGGGCCCCGCAGCTTCAAGTTACACCTCCGGATCAGGATAATGCTAGGCCATTCCAACCAGCCTGTGTGTGTGACCTGCAGTCGCTGGTAGTCGAAAAGCGGCCGGCCCCGGATGCGCGCTTCAGAGTGGACAGACAGCAGCGGACCCCCAATCACACAGGCCCAAGGCTTGCTATGTAGCACGGAATACCTCATTGGACTGCAGCACTCCACGCGGGCTGAGATACACGCTCCACGTGGGATGGGCAGTATTCGTCCATGAAGATCCAGGCCAACGTTTAGAGATGGAGCAACACTCGGGGAGCAAAGAACTCCAACGAACGGACGTCTACTTTACAAGGATGTATTGCTTTATTCAATGCATGGACACAGAAACAGTTCAACCGCTCGATTACAGACCGCAGTCAATACAGTAAAGAAAGAAATGTGTCTGTTTAATGTAAACTTGCATGGAGCTCGTTTGTCAGCCACTGACTGACTGAATGCTGAAACGTGGTCTAACGTTACATGCACCACCAGGGATAAGGCCTTGCCTATAAGCATTCCCCAGCTGGCAAAAACGGAACCTCCCTGCCTATTCCTCACCATGGAAGAACGGAACCTACCTTTTTTTTTTAAAAAAAGAAAGCCACAGCAGCAGCCAACTCGATTTTGGTAGGCCGCTGTCTCCCCCTTGTGTGCTGCATAAAAAATGCACTCCACTAAAAATAACATTGATCCACGAAATAGAGCGTAGGGAGAGAATGAGGCTTCAAGATGAGCCGTCAGGCTATGATAAATTGTATCACACCTGGGCGATATGGATAGATGCCCGGAGCTCACCCCTATTTACTAGGTGGTTACAGACAGGGACATGTGAGTAACACGTTTAAACCACAATCGTAAAGAGAAACAACAATCCCGGAGCCCGCCCCCCCCCCCTTTTTGTTTTATTTTCTCTTTCTCCCGTGTCATAGATACCTACCATCCCTTACCACTCCCCCCCTTACCCTCCCCTCATTCCCCTGTTTGTAGACCTTATAAAATATCACAGACAAACATGATATAGTTCAACTCGAAATTGATTTATTAAGTTTCATTGTCAAAGTTAATTTTACATTGCTTTGAGATAAGGCAAAAGTTTCCCCCCCTCCATGAAACCAATAAAACCTATATTGAATAAAATAAAAATGATGCAGTTACCGGTAGTTCTGCAGCTTCTTGGTGGAAATAAAGACCATCTCCCGTCTCCCAGCTGCAGCAGAGACTGACTGAAATGGCTGCCAAGCCCGGTATTAATGCTTCTAAATTGATGACATCACAAAGGAGTGACATCATCAGCCTTCCAAACACCTGGCTCAATTGCATACAGTATGTATGTATGTGAGTCTATCTATCTATCTATCTATCTATCTATCTATCTATCTATCTATCTATCTATCTATCTATCTATCTATCTATCTATCTATCTTTATTAATTATGTAGAATATAGATATGGATTATTTCTAAATTACAGATTTTGTAGATATAGATTAAAGATAGATTTAAGATTGTTTGTGTGTGTATGTGTGTGTGTATATAAGTGTGTGTGTATATATATATATATATATATATAGTGTGTGTATATATATATAATGTATATATGTAAAAAAAATATAAAATCTGTAGTTATGTATGTATGTATGTATGTATGTATGTATGGCGGGAAAAAAAGGCCTGCTGTATGTTTTTAAGTTCTTCGGATGACCATGCCGCTCTAATATTCTCCTTACTAGGGTCTACTAATGCTGGCCCAGGGGAAGGCAATAAAGCCCTATGGGGCCGAAGCCAATTTCCCTTATTTTAGGTAAAAAGTTTCCATCCGTCCCTACTCGAAATGCGGCTGGCCGAAGAGATCCCTCCAACCGACCGGCCGACGCACCTTCAGAGACAAACTAGTGCTTGCTTCTAGTGTCATCGCCGGCTTAACCCTCGTTTGTAGGGAGCTGACGAGTCCTGCAGCAGCAGGCTCTGCAAGCCTAGGATGCGTGAGCTCGGTGCAAGAGGAAGGACTGAGGGTGTGAGGCTGGGCGCGGTTGAGAAGGCGTGGGGCGGGGCTATGTAAAGTTTTACAAGCTCTCCCCGCTGCCTGGGTGCATTGTGGGTGCGCCCAGAGTGCTGGCTGAGCGTGTTACCTCAAGCCTTAGAAGTGGAGTTGGGCGGACCGGGCTACAGGTGAAACCCATTTCGGGTTATCGCTTCTCGGCCTTTTGGCTAAGATCAAGTGTAGTATCTGTTCTTATCAGTTTAATATCTGATACGTCCCCTATCTGGGGACCATATATTAAATGGATTTTTAGAACAGGGAGCTGGAAAAAGAGCTTGCTCTGTCCACTCCACGCATTGACCTGGTATTGCAGTACCTCCAGGACCGGTGCACCCCCTTTCCTACAACCGTTTCCAAAAGCAGAAAAACAACACCGACGAGCAAGAGGTGCAGCGCAGCTGTGGCGGCGGCTGCTGCTACCACCACCACCCAAGCACTTTGATTGACACTCAGCCCGTCTGCTCGCAACATTGTATCCACTGAGCAGCTGCGTCTGCCAGAGTGTGCACAGCACAGGTACAACTGGAAGCAAAACAACACACACACCAGTTCATATGGCAGCCGCACTCTATAGTTCGTACCTACCGCTGCGCTAATAGCCAAGTTGGAAACATCGGGCAGGCACAGCGTATCCTGGCAGCCTGCGTCTGTATGCTCCACGTATTCGGGTCATGGGTGTATGTGCAGGGGGCCCGGAGCCCTAGGGGGCCCATAAAGTCTCTCTTCCCCACATTGTAAACCAATGCTATCAATGAAGCTTTATAGTTTGGGGGCCCAGTTCCAGACTTTGTACTGGGGCCCCGCAGCTTCAAGTTACACCTCCGGATCAGGATAATGCTAGGCCATTCCAACCAGCCTGTGTGTGTGACCTGCAGTCGCTGGTAGTCGAAAAGCGGCCGGCCCCGGATGCGCGCTTCAGAGTGGACAGACAGCAGCGGACCCCCAATCACACAGGCCCAAGGCTTGCTATGTAGCACGGAATACCTCATTGGACTGCAGCACTCCACGCGGGCTGAGATACACGCTCCACGTGGGATGGGCAGTATTCGTCCATGAAGATCCAGGCCAACGTTTAGAGATGGAGCAACACTCGGGGAGCAAAGAACTCCAACGAACGGACGTCTACTTTACAAGGATGTATTGCTTTATTCAATGCATGGACACAGAAACAGTTCAACCGCTCGATTACAGACCGCAGTCAATACAGTAAAGAAAGAAATGTGTCTGTTTAATGTAAACTTGCATGGAGCTCGTTTGTCAGCCACTGACTGACTGAATGCTGAAACGTGGTCTAACGTTACATGCACCACCAGGGATAAGGCCTTGCCTATAAGCATTCCCCAGCTGGCAAAAACGGAACCTCCCTGCCTATTCCTCACCATGGAAGAACGGAACCTACCTTTTTTTTTTAAAAAAAGAAAGCCACAGCAGCAGCCAACTCGATTTTGGTAGGCCGCTGTCTCCCCCTTGTGTGCTGCATAAAAAATGCACTCCACTAAAAATAACATTGATCCACGAAATAGAGCGTAGGGAGAGAATGAGGCTTCAAGATGAGCCGTCAGGCTATGATAAATTGTATCACACCTGGGCGATATGGATAGATGCCCGGAGCTCACCCCTATTTACTAGGTGGTTACAGACAGGGACATGTGAGTAACACGTTTAAACCACAATCGTAAAGAGAAACAACAATCCCGGAGCCCGCCCCCCCCCCCTTTTTGTTTTATTTTCTCTTTCTCCCGTGTCATAGATACCTACCATCCCTTACCACTCCCCCCCTTACCCTCCCCTCATTCCCCTGTTTGTAGACCTTATAAAATATCACAGACAAACATGATATAGTTCAACTCGAAATTGATTTATTAAGTTTCATTGTCAAAGTTAATTTTACATTGCTTTGAGATAAGGCAAAAGTTTCCCCCCCTCCATGAAACCAATAAAACCTATATTGAATAAAATAAAAATGATGCAGTTACCGGTAGTTCTGCAGCTTCTTGGTGGAAATAAAGACCATCTCCCGTCTCCCAGCTGCAGCAGAGACTGACTGAAATGGCTGCCAAGCCCGGTATTAATGCTTCTAAATTGATGACATCACAAAGGAGTGACATCATCAGCCTTCCAAACACCTGGCTCAATTGCATACAGTATGTATGTATGTGAGTCTATCTATCTATCTATCTATCTATCTATCTATCTATCTATCTATCTATCTATCTATCTATCTATCTATCTATCTATCTATCTATCTTTATTAATTATGTAGAATATAGATATGGATTATTTCTAAATTACAGATTTTGTAGATATAGATTAAAGATAGATTTAAGATTGTTTGTGTGTGTATGTGTGTGTGTATATAAGTGTGTGTGTATATATATATATATATATATAGTGTGTGTATATATATATAATGTATATATGTAAAAAAAATATAAAATCTGTAGTTATGTATGTATGTATGTATGTATGTATGGCGGGGAAAAAAGGCCTGCTGTATGTTTTTAAGTTCTTCGGATGACCATGCCGCTCTAATATTCTCCTTACTAGGGTCTACTAATGCTGGCCCAGGGGAAGGCAATAAAGCCCTATGGGGCCGAAGCCAATTTCCCTTATTTTAGGTAAAAAGTTTCCATCCGTCCCTACTCGAAATGCGGCTGGCCGAAGAGATCCCTCCAACCGACCGGCCGACGCACCTTCAGAGACAAACTAGTGCTTGCTTCTAGTGTCATCGCCGGCTTAACCCTCGTTTGTAGGGAGCTGACGAGTCCTGCAGCAGCAGGCTCTGCAAGCCTAGGATGCGTGAGCTCGGTGCAAGAGGAAGGACTGAGGGTGTGAGGCTGGGCGCGGTTGAGAAGGCGTGGGGCGGGGCTATGTAAAGTTTTACAAGCTCTCCCCGCTGCCTGGGTGCATTGTGGGTGCGCCCAGAGTGCTGGCTGAGCGTGTTACCTCAAGCCTTAGAAGTGGAGTTGGGCGGACCGGGCTACAGGTGAAACCCATTTCGGGTTATCGCTTCTCGGCCTTTTGGCTAAGATCAAGTGTAGTATCTGTTCTTATCAGTTTAATATCTGATACGTCCCCTATCTGGGGACCATATATTAAATGGATTTTTAGAACAGGGAGCTGGAAAAAGAGCTTGCTCTGTCCACTCCACGCATTGACCTGGTATTGCAGTACCTCCAGGACCGGTGCACCCCCTTTCCTACAACCGTTTCCAAAAGCAGAAAAACAACACCGACGAGCAAGAGGTGCAGCGCAGCTGTGGCGGCGGCTGCTGCTACCACCACCACCCAAGCACTTTGATTGACACTCAGCCCGTCTGCTCGCAACATTGTATCCACTGAGCAGCTGCGTCTGCCAGAGTGTGCACAGCACAGGTACAACTGGAAGCAAAACAACACACACACCAGTTCATATGGCAGCCGCACTCTATAGTTCGTACCTACCGCTGCGCTAATAGCCAAGTTGGAAACATCGGGCAGGCACAGCGTATCCTGGCAGCCTGCGTCTGTATGCTCCACGTATTCGGGTCATGGGTGTATGTGCAGGGGGCCCGGAGCCCTAGGGGGCCCATAAAGTCTCTCTTCCCCACATTGTAAACCAATGCTATCAATGAAGCTTTATAGTTTGGGGGCCCAGTTCCAGACTTTGTACTCGGGCCCCGCAGCTTCAAGTTACACCTCCGGATCAGGATAATGCTAGGCCATTCCAACCAGCCTGTGTGTGTGACCTGCAGTCGCTGGTAGTCGAAAAGCGGCCGGCCCCGGATGCGCGCTTCAGAGTGGACAGACAGCAGCGGACCCCCAATCACACAGGCCCAAGGCTTGCTATGTAGCACGGAATACCTCATTGGACTGCAGCACTCCACGCGGGCTGAGATACACGCTCCACGTGGGATGGGCAGTATTCGTCCATGAAGATCCAGGCCAACGTTTAGAGATGGAGCAACACTCGGGGAGCAAAGAACTCCAACGAACGGACGTCTACTTTACAAGGATGTATTGCTTTATTCAATGCATGGACACAGAAACAGTTCAACCGCTCGATTACAGACCGCAGTCAATACAGTAAAGAAAGAAATGTGTCTGTTTAATGTAAACTTGCATGGAGCTCGTTTGTCAGCCACTGACTGACTGAATGCTGAAACGTGGTCTAACGTTACATGCACCACCAGGGATAAGGCCTTGCCTATAAGCATTCCCCAGCTGGCAAAAACGGAACCTCCCTGCCTATTCCTCACCATGGAAGAACGGAACCTACCTTTTTTTTTTAAAAAAAGAAAGCCACAGCAGCAGCCAACTCGATTTTGGTAGGCCGCTGTCTCCCCCTTGTGTGCTGCATAAAAAATGCACTCCACTAAAAATAACATTGATCCACGAAATAGAGCGTAGGGAGAGAATGAGGCTTCAAGATGAGCCGTCAGGCTATGATAAATTGTATCACACCTGGGCGATATGGATAGATGCCCGGAGCTCACCCCTATTTACTAGGTGGTTACAGACAGGGACATGTGAGTAACACGTTTAAACCACAATCGTAAAGAGAAACAACAATCCCGGAGCCCGCCCCCCCCCCCTTTTTGTTTTATTTTCTCTTTCTCCCGTGTCATAGATACCTACCATCCCTTACCACTCCCCCCCTTACCCTCCCCTCATTCCCCTGTTTGTAGACCTTATAAAATATCACAGACAAACATGATATAGTTCAACTCGAAATTGATTTATTAAGTTTCATTGTCAAAGTTAATTTTACATTGCTTTGAGATAAGGCAAAAGTTTCCCCCCCCTCCATGAAACCAATAAAACCTATATTGAATAAAATAAAAATGATGCCGTTACCGGTAGTTCTGCAGCTTCTTGGTGGAAATAAAGACCATCTCCCGTCTCCCAGCTGCAGCAGAGACTGACTGAAATGGCTGCCAAGCCCGGTATTAATGCTTCTAAATTGATGACATCACAAAGGAGTGACATCATCAGCCTTCCAAACACCTGGCTCAATTGCATACAGTATGTATGTATGTATGTATGCATGTATGTGAGTCTATCTATCTATCTATCTATCTATCTATCTATCTATCTATCTATCTATCTATCTATCTATCTATCTATCTTTATTAATTATGTAGAATATAGATATGGATTATTTCTAAATTACAGATTTTGTAGATATAGATTAAAGATAGATTTAAGATTGTTTGTGTGTGTATGTGTGTGTGTATATAAGTGTGTGTGTGTGTATATATATATATATATATATATATATATATATATATATAGTGTGTGTATATATATATAATGTATATATGTAAAAAAAATATAAAATCTGTAGTTATGTATGTATGTATGTATGTATGTATGGCGGGAAAAAAAGGCCTGCTGTATGTTTTTAAGTTCTTCGGATGACCATGCCGCTCTAATATTCTCCTTACTAGGGTCTACTAATGCTGGCCCAGGGGAAGGCAATAAAGCCCTATGGGGCCGAAGCCAATTTCCCTTATTTTAGGTAAAAAGTTTCCATCCGTCCCTACTCGAAATGCGGCTGGCCGAAGAGATCCCTCCAACCGACCGGCCGACGCACCTTCAGAGACAAACTAGTGCTTGCTTCTAGTGTCATCGCCGGCTTAACCCTCGTTTGTAGGGAGCTGACGAGTCCTGCAGCAGCAGGCTCTGCAAGCCTAGGATGCGTGAGCTCGGTGCAAGAGGAAGGACTGAGGGTGTGAGGCTGGGCGCGGTTGAGAAGGCGTGGGGCGGGGCTATGTAAAGTTTTACAAGCTCTCCCCGCTGCCTGGGTGCATTGTGGGTGCGCCCAGAGTGCTGGCTGAGCGTGTTGCCTCAAGCCTTAGAAGTGGAGTTGGGCGGACCGGGCTACAGGTGAAACCCATTTCGGGTTATCGCTTCTCGGCCTTTTGGCTAAGATCAAGTGTAGTATCTGTTCTTATCAGTTTAATATCTGATACGTCCCCTATCTGGGGACCATATATTAAATGGATTTTTAGAACAGGGAGCTGGAAAAAGAGCTTGCTCTGTCCACTCCACGCATTGACCTGGTATTGCAGTACCTCCAGGACCGGTGCACCCCCTTTCCTACAACCGTTTCCAAAAGCAGAAAAACAACACCGACGAGCAAGAGGTGCAGCGCAGCTGTGGCGGCGGCTGCTGCTACCACCACCACCCAAGCACTTTGATTGACACTCAGCCCGTCTGCTCGCAACATTGTATCCACTGAGCAGCTGCGTCTGCCAGAGTGTGCACAGCACAGGTACAACTGGAAGCAAAACAACACACACACCAGTTCATATGGCAGCCGCACTCTATAGTTCGTACCTACCGCTGCGCTAATAGCCAAGTTGGAAACATCGGGCAGGCACAGCGTATCCTGGCAGCCTGCGTCTGTATGCTCCACGTATTCGGGTCATGGGTGTATGTGCAGGGGGCCCGGAGCCCTAGGGGGCCCATAAAGTCTCTCTTCCCCACATTGTAAACCAATGCTATCAATGAAGCTTTATAGTTTGGGGGCCCAGTTCCAGACTTTGTACTGGGGCCCCGCAGCTTCAAGTTACACCTCCGGATCAGGATAATGCTAGGCCATTCCAACCAGCCTGTGTGTGTGACCTGCAGTCGCTGGTAGTCGAAAAGCGGCCGGCCCCGGATGCGCGCTTCAGAGTGGACAGACAGCAGCGGACCCCCAATCACACAGGCCCAAGGCTTGCTATGTAGCACGGAATACCTCATTGGACTGCAGCACTCCACGCGGGCTGAGATACACGCTCCACGTGGGATGGGCAGTATTCGTCCATGAAGATCCAGGCCAACGTTTAGAGATGGAGCAACAATCGGGGAGCAAAGAACTCCAACGAACGGACGTCTACTTTACAAGGATGTATTGCTTTATTCAATGCATGGACACAGAAACAGTTCAACCGCTCGATTACAGACCGCAGTCAATACAGTAAAGAAAGAAATGTGTCTGTTTAATGTAAACTTGCATGGAGCTCGTTTGTCAGCCACTGACTGACTGAATGCTGAAACGTGGTCTAACGTTACATGCACCACCAGGGATAAGGCCTTGCCTATAAGCATTCCCCAGCTGGCAAAAACGGAACCTCCCTGCCTATTCCTCACCATGGAAGAACGGAACCTACCTTTTTTTTTTAAAAAAAGAAAGCCACAGCAGCAGCCAACTCGATTTTGGTAGGCCGCTGTCTCCCCCTTGTGTGCTGCATAAAAAATGCACTCCACTAAAAATAACATTGATCCACGAAATAGAGCGTAGGGAGAGAATGAGGCTTCAAGATGAGCCGTCAGGCTATGATAAATTGTATCACACCTGGGCGATATGGATAGATGCCCGGAGCTCACCCCTATTTACTAGGTGGTTACAGACAGGGACATGTGAGTAACACGTTTAAACCACAATCGTAAAGAGAAACAACAATCCCGGAGCCCGCCCCCCCCCCTTTTTGTTTTATTTTCTCTTTCTCCCGTGTCATAGATACCTACCATCCCTTACCACTCCCCCCCTTACCCTCCCCTCATTCCCCTGTTTGTAGACCTTATAAAATATCACAGACAAACATGATATAGTTCAACTCGAAATTGATTTATTAAGTTTCATTGTCAAAGTTAATTTTACATTGCTTTGAGATAAGGCAAAAGTTTCCCCCCCCTCCATGAAACCAATAAAACCTATATTGAATAAAATAAAAATGATGCCGTTACCGGTAGTTCTGCAGCTTCTTGGTGGAAATAAAGACCATCTCCCGTCTCCCAGCTGCAGCAGAGACTGACTGAAATGGCTGCCAAGCCCGGTATTAATGCTTCTAAATTGATGACATCACAAAGGAGTGACATCATCAGCCTTCCAAACACCTGGCTCAATTGCATACAGTATGTATGTATGTATGTATGCATGTATGTGAGTCTATCTATCTATCTATCTATCTATCTATCTATCTATCTATCTATCTATCTATCTATCTATCTATCTATCTTTATTAATTATGTAGAATATAGATATGGATTATTTCTAAATTACAGATTTTGTAGATATAGATTAAAGATAGATTTAAGATTGTTTGTGTGTGTATGTGTGTGTGTATATAAGTGTGTGTGTGTATATATATATATATATATATATATATATATATATATAGTGTGTGTATATATATATAATGTATATATGTAAAAAAAATATAAAATCTGTAGTTATGTATGTATGTATGTATGTATGTATGTATGGCGGGAAAAAAAGGCCTGCTGTATGTTTTTAAGTTCTTCGGATGACCATGCCGCTCTAATATTCTCCTTACTAGGGTCTACTAATGCTGGCCCAGGGGAAGGCAATAAAGCCCTATGGGGCCGAAGCCAATTTCCCTTATTTTAGGTAAAAAGTTTCCATCCGTCCCTACTCGAAATGCGGCTGGCCGAAGAGATCCCTCCAACCGACCGGCCGACGCACCTTCAGAGACAAACTAGTGCTTGCTTCTAGTGTCATCGCCGGCTTAACCCTCGTTTGTAGGGAGCTGACGAGTCCTGCAGCAGCAGGCTCTGCAAGCCTAGGATGCGTGAGCTCGGTGCAAGAGGAAGGACTGAGGGTGTGAGGCTGGGCGCGGTTGAGAAGGCGTGGGGCGGGGCTATGTAAAGTTTTACAAGCTCTCCCCGCTGCCTGGGTGCATTGTGGGTGCGCCCAGAGTGCTGGCTGAGCGTGTTGCCTCAAGCCTTAGAAGTGGAGTTGGGCGGACCGGGCTACAGGTGAAACCCATTTCGGGTTATCGCTTCTCGGCCTTTTGGCTAAGATCAAGTGTAGTATCTGTTCTTATCAGTTTAATATCTGATACGTCCCCTATCTGGGGACCATATATTAAATGGATTTTTAGAACAGGGAGCTGGAAAAAGAGCTTGCTCTGTCCACTCCACGCATTGACCTGGTATTGCAGTACCTCCAGGACCGGTGCACCCCCTTTCCTACAACCGTTTCCAAAAGCAGAAAAACAACACCGACGAGCAAGAGGTGCAGCGCAGCTGTGGCGGCGGCTGCTGCTACCACCACCACCCAAGCACTTTGATTGACACTCAGCCCGTCTGCTCGCAACATTGTATCCACTGAGCAGCTGCGTCTGCCAGAGTGTGCACAGCACAGGTACAACTGGAAGCAAAACAACACACACACCAGTTCATATGGCAGCCGCACTCTATAGTTCGTACCTACCGCTGCGCTAATAGCCAAGTTGGAAACATCGGGCAGGCACAGCGTATCCTGGCAGCCTGCGTCTGTATGCTCCACGTATTCGGGTCATGGGTGTATGTGCAGGGGGCCCGGAGCCCTAGGGGGCCCATAAAGTCTCTCTTCCCCACATTGTAAACCAATGCTATCAATGAAGCTTTATAGTTTGGGGGCCCAGTTCCAGACTTTGTACTGGGGCCCCGCAGCTTCAAGTTACACCTCCGGATCAGGATAATGCTAGGCCATTCCAACCAGCCTGTGTGTGTGACCTGCAGTCGCTGGTAGTCGAAAAGCGGCCGGCCCCGGATGCGCGCTTCAGAGTGGACAGACAGCAGCGGACCCCCAATCACACAGGCCCAAGGCTTGCTATGTAGCACGGAATACCTCATTGGACTGCAGCACTCCACGCGGGCTGAGATACACGCTCCACGTGGGATGGGCAGTATTCGTCCATGAAGATCCAGGCCAACGTTTAGAGATGGAGCAACACTCGGGGAGCAAAGAACTCCAACGAACGGACGTCTACTTTACAAGGATGTATTGCTTTATTCAATGCATGGACACAGAAACAGTTCAACCGCTCGATTACAGACCGCAGTCAATACAGTAAAGAAAGAAATGTGTCTGTTTAATGTAAACTTGCATGGAGCTCGTTTGTCAGCCACTGACTGACTGAATGCTGAAACGTGGTCTAACGTTACATGCACCACCAGGGATAAGGCCTTGCCTATAAGCATTCCCCAGCTGGCAAAAACGGAACCTCCCTGCCTATTCCTCACCATGGAAGAACGGAACCTACCTTTTTTTTTTTAAAAAAGAAAGCCACAGCAGCAGCCAACTCGATTTTGGTAGGCCGCTGTCTCCCCCTTGTGTGCTGCATAAAAAATGCACTCCACTAAAAATAACAATGATCCACGAAATAGAGCGTATGGAGAGAACGAGGCTTCTAGATGAGCCGTCAGGCTATGATAAATTGTATCACACCTGGGCGATATGGATAGATGCCCGGAGCTCACCCCTATTTACTAGGTGGTTACAGACAGGGACATGTGAGTAACACGTTTAAACCACAATCGTAAAGAGAAACAACAATCCCGGAGCCCGCCCCCCCCCCTTTTTGTTTTATTTTCTCTTTCTCCCGTGTCATAGATACCTACCATCCCTTACCACTCCCCCCCTTACCCTCCCCTCATTCCCCTGTTTGTAGACCTTATAAAATATCACAGACAAACATGATATAGTTCAACTCGAAATTGATTTATTAAGTTTCATTGTCAAAGTTAATTTTACATTGCTTTGAGATAAGGCAAAAGTTTCCCCCCCCTCCATGAAACCAATAAAACCTATATTGAATAAAATAAAAATGATGCAGTTACCGGTAGTTCTGCAGCTTCTTGGTGGAAATAAAGACCATCTCCCGTCTCCCAGCTGCAGCAGAGACTGACTGAAATGGCTGCCAAGCCCGGTATTAATGCTTCTAAATTGATGACATCACAAAGGAGTGACATCATCAGCCTTCCAAACACCTGGCTCAATTGCATACAGTATGTATGTATGTATGTATGCATGTATGTGAGTCTATCTATCTATCTATCTATCTATCTATCTATCTATCTATCTATCTATCTATCTATCTATCTATCTTTATTAATTATGTAGAATATAGATATGGATTATTTCTAAATTACAGATTTTGTAGATATAGATTAAAGATAGATTTAAGATTGTTTGTGTGTGTATGTGTGTGTGTATATAAGTGTGTGTGTGTGTATATATATATATATATATATATATATATATATATATATAGTGTGTGTATATATATATAATGTATATATGTAAAAAAAATATAAAATCTGTAGTTATGTATGTATGTATGTATGTATGTATGGCGGGAAAAAAAGGCCTGCTGTATGTTTTTAAGTTCTTCGGATGACCATGCCGCTCTAATATTCTCCTTACTAGGGTCTACTAATGCTGGCCCAGGGGAAGGCAATAAAGCCCTATGGGGCCGAAGCCAATTTCCCTTATTTTAGGTAAAAAGTTTCCATCCGTCCCTACTCGAAATGCGGCTGGCCGAAGAGATCCCTCCAACCGACCGGCCGACGCACCTTCAGAGACAAACTAGTGCTTGCTTCTAGTGTCATCGCCGGCTTAACCCTCGTTTGTAGGGAGCTGACGAGTCCTGCAGCAGCAGGCTCTGCAAGCCTAGGATGCGTGAGCTCGGTGCAAGAGGAAGGACTGAGGGTGTGAGGCTGGGCGCGGTTGAGAAGGCGTGGGGCGGGGCTATGTAAAGTTTTACAAGCTCTCCCCGCTGCCTGGGTGCATTGTGGGTGCGCCCAGAGTGCTGGCTGAGCGTGTTGCCTCAAGCCTTAGAAGTGGAGTTGGGCGGACCGGGCTACAGGTGAAACCCATTTCGGGTTATCGCTTCTCGGCCTTTTGGCTAAGATCAAGTGTAGTATCTGTTCTTATCAGTTTAATATCTGATACGTCCCCTATCTGGGGACCATATATTAAATGGATTTTTAGAACAGGGAGCTGGAAAAAGAGCTTGCTCTGTCCACTCCACGCATTGACCTGGTATTGCAGTACCTCCAGGACCGGTGCACCCCCTTTCCTACAACCGTTTCCAAAAGCAGAAAAACAACACCGACGAGCAAGAGGTGCAGCGCAGCTGTGGCGGCGGCTGCTGCTACCACCACCACCCAAGCACTTTGATTGACACTCAGCCCGTCTGCTCGCAACATTGTATCCACTGAGCAGCTGCGTCTGCCAGAGTGTGCACAGCACAGGTACAACTGGAAGCAAAACAACACACACACCAGTTCATATGGCAGCCGCACTCTATAGTTCGTACCTACCGCTGCGCTAATAGCCAAGTTGGAAACATCGGGCAGGCACAGCGTATCCTGGCAGCCTGCGTCTGTATGCTCCACGTATTCGGGTCATGGGTGTATGTGCAGGGGGCCCGGAGCCCTAGGGGGCCCATAAAGTCTCTCTTCCCCACATTGTAAACCAATGCTATCAATGAAGCTTTATAGTTTGGGGGCCCAGTTCCAGACTTTGTACTGGGGCCCCGCAGCTTCAAGTTACACCTCCGGATCAGGATAATGCTAGGCCATTCCAACCAGCCTGTGTGTGTGACCTGCAGTCGCTGGTAGTCGAAAAGCGGCCGGCCCCGGATGCGCGCTTCAGAGTGGACAGACAGCAGCGGACCCCCAATCACACAGGCCCAAGGCTTGCTATGTAGCACGGAATACCTCATTGGACTGCAGCACTCCACGCGGGCTGAGATACACGCTCCACGTGGGATGGGCAGTATTCGTCCATGAAGATCCAGGCCAACGTTTAGAGATGGAGCAACACTCGGGGAGCAAAGAACTCCAACGAACGGACGTCTACTTTACAAGGATGTATTGCTTTATTCAATGCATGGACACAGAAACAGTTCAACCGCTCGATTACAGACCGCAGTCAATACAGTAAAGAAAGAAATGTGTCTGTTTAATGTAAACTTGCATGGAGCTCGTTTGTCAGCCACTGACTGACTGAATGCTGAAACGTGGTCTAACGTTACATGCACCACCAGGGATAAGGCCTTGCCTATAAGCATTCCCCAGCTGGCAAAAACGGAACCTCCCTGCCTATTCCTCACCATGGAAGAACGGAACCTACCTTTTTTTTTTAAAAAAAGAAAGCCACAGCAGCAGCCAACTCGATTTTGGTAGGCCGCTGTCTCCCCCTTGTGTGCTGCATAAAAAATGCACTCCACTAAAAATAACATTGATCCACGAAATAGAGCGTAGGGAGAGAATGAGGCTTCAAGATGAGCCGTCAGGCTATGATAAATTGTATCACACCTGGGCGATATGGACAGATGCCCGGAGCTCACCCCTATTTACTAGGTGGTTACAGACAGGGACATGTGAGTAACACGTTTAAACCACAATCGTAAAGAGAAACAACAATCCCGGAGCCCGCCCCCCCCCCCTTTTTGTTTTATTTTCTCTTTCTCCCGTGTCATAGATACCTACCATCCCTTACCACTCCCCCCCTTACCCTCCCCTCATTCCCCTGTTTGTAGACCTTATAAAATATCACAGACAAACATGATATAGTTCAACTCGAAATTGATTTATTAAGTTTCATTGTCAAAGTTAATTTTACATTGCTTTGAGATAAGGCAAAAGTTTCCCCCCCCCCCTCCATGAAACCAATAAAACCTATATTGAATAAAATAAAAATGATGCAGTTACCGGTAGTTCTGCAGCTTCTTGGTGGAAATAAAGACCATCTCCCGTCTCCCAGCTGCAGCAGAGACTGACTGAAATGGCTGCCAAGCCCGGTATTAATGCTTCTAAATTGATGACATCACAAAGGAGTGACATCATCAGCCTTCCAAACACCTGGCTCAATTGCATACAGTATGTATGTATGTATGTATGCATGTATGTGAGTCTATCTATCTATCTATCTATCTATCTATCTATCTATCTTTATTAATTATGTAGAATATAGATATGGATTATTTCTAAATTACAGATTTTGTAGATATAGATTAAAGATAGATTTAAGATTGTTTGTGTGTGTATGTGTGTGTGTATATAAGTGTGTGTGTGTGTATGTATATATATATATATATATATATATATATATATATATATATATATATAGTGTGTGTATATATATATAATGTATATATGTAAAAAAAATATAAAATCTGTAGCTATGTATGTATGTATGTATGTATGTATGTATGGCGGGAAAAAAAGGCCTGCTGTATGTTTTTAAGTTCTTCGGATGACCATGCCGCTCTAATATTCTCCTTACTAGGGTCTACTAATGCTGGCCCAGGGGAAGGCAATAAAGCCCTATGGGGCCGAAGCCAATTTCCCTTATTTTAGGTAAAAAGTTTCCATCCGTCCCTACTCGAAATGCGGCTGGCCGAAGAGATCCCTCCAACCGACCGGCCGACGCACCTTCAGAGACAAACTAGTGCTTGCTTCTAGTGTCATCGCCGGCTTAACCCTCGTTTGTAGGGAGCTGACGAGTCCTGCAGCAGCAGGCTCTGCAAGCCTAGGATGCGTGAGCTCGGTGCAAGAGGAAGGACTGAGGGTGTGAGGCTGGGCGCGGTTGAGAAGGCGTGGGGCGGGGCTATGTAAAGTTTTACAAGCTCTCCCCGCTGCCTGGGTGCATTGTGGGTGCGCCCAGAGTGCTGGCTGAGCGTGTTGCCTCAAGCCTTAGAAGTGGAGTTGGGCGGACCGGGCTACAGGTGAAACCCATTTCGGGTTATCGCTTCTCGGCCTTTTGGCTAAGATCAAGTGTAGTATCTGTTCTTATCAGTTTAATATCTGATACGTCCCCTATCTGGGGACCATATATTAAATGGATTTTTAGAACAGGGAGCTGGAAAAAGAGCTTGCTCTGTCCACTCCACGCATTGACCTGGTATTGCAGTACCTCCAGGACCGGTGCACCCCCTTTCCTACAACCGTTTCCAAAAGCAGAAAAACAACACCGACGAGCAAGAGGTGCAGCGCAGCTGTGGCGGCGGCTGCTGCTACCACCACCACCCAAGCACTTTGATTGACACTCAGCCCGTCTGCTCGCAACATTGTATCCACTGAGCAGCTGCGTCTGCCAGAGTGTGCACAGCACAGGTACAACTGGAAGCAAAACAACACACACACCAGTTCATATGGCAGCCGCACTCTATAGTTCGTACCTACCGCTGCGCTAATAGCCAAGTTGGAAACATCGGGCAGGCACAGCGTATCCTGGCAGCCTGCGTCTGTATGCTCCACGTATTCGGGTCATGGGTGTATGTGCAGGGGGCCCGGAGCCCTAGGGGGCCCATAAAGTCTCTCTTCCCCACATTGTAAACCAATGCTATCAATGAAGCTTTATAGTTTGGGGGCCCAGTTCCAGACTTTGTACTGGGGCCCCGCAGCTTCAAGTTACACCTCCGGATCAGGATAATGCTAGGCCATTCCAACCAGCCTGTGTGTGTGACCTGCAGTCGCTGGTAGTCGAAAAGCGGCCGGCCCCGGATGCGCGCTTCAGAGTGGACAGACAGCAGCGGACCCCCAATCACACAGGCCCAAGGCTTGCTATGTAGCACGGAATACCTCATTGGACTGCAGCACTCCACGCGGGCTGAGATACACGCTCCACGTGGGATGGGCAGTATTCGTCCATGAAGATCCAGGCCAACGTTTAGAGATGGAGCAACACTCGGGGAGCAAAGAACTCCAACGAACGGACGTCTACTTTACAAGGATGTATTGCTTTATTCAATGCATGGACACAGAAACAGTTCAACCGCTCGATTACAGACCGCAGTCAATACAGTAAAGAAAGAAATGTGTCTGTTTAATGTAAACTTGCATGGAGCTCGTTTGTCAGCCACTGACTGACTGAATGCTGAAACGTGGTCTAACGTTACATGCACCACCAGGGATAAGGCCTTGCCTATAAGCATTCCCCAGCTGGCAAAAACGGAACCTCCCTGCCTATTCCTCACCATGGAAGAACGGAACCTACCTTTTTTTTTTAAAAAAAGAAAGCCACAGCAGCAGCCAACTCGATTTTGGTAGGCCGCTGTCTCCCCCTTGTGTGCTGCATAAAAAATGCACTCCACTAAAAATAACATTGATCCACGAAATAGAGCGTAGGGAGAGAATGAGGCTTCAAGATGAGCCGTCAGGCTATGATAAATTGTATCACACCTGGGCGATATGGATAGATGCCCGGAGCTCACCCCTATTTACTAGGTGGTTACAGACAGGGACATGTGAGTAACACGTTTAAACCACAATCGTAAAGAGAAACAACAATCCCGGAGCCCGCCCCCCCCCCCTTTTTGTTTTATTTTCTCTTTCTCCCGTGTCATAGATACCTACCATCCCTTACCACTCCCCCCCTTACCCTCCCCTCATTCCCCTGTTTGTAGACCTTATAAAATATCACAGACAAACATGATATAGTTCAACTCGAAATTGATTTATTAAGTTTCATTGTCAAAGTTAATTTTACATTGCTTTGAGATAAGGCAAAAGTTTCCCCCCCCTCCATGAAACCAATAAAACCTATATTGAATAAAATAAAAATGATGCAGTTACCGGTAGTTCTGCAGCTTCTTGGTGGAAATAAAGACCATCTCCCGTCTCCCAGCTGCAGCAGAGACTGACTGAAATGGCTGCCAAGCCCGGTATTAATGCTTCTAAATTGATGACATCACAAAGGAGTGACATCATCAGCCTTCCAAACACCTGGCTCAATTGCATACAGTATGTATGTATGTATGTATGCATGTATGTGAGTCTATCTATCTATCTATCTATCTATCTATCTATCTATCTATCTTTATTAATTATGTAGAATATAGATATGGATTATTTCTAAATTACAGATTTTGTAGATATAGATTAAAGATAGATTTAAGATTGTTTGTGTGTGTATGTGTGTGTGTATATAAGTGTGTGTGTGTATATATATATATATATATATATATATATATATATATATATATATATATATATATATATATATATATAGTGTGTGTATATATATATAATGTATATATGTAAAAAAAATATAAAATCTGTAGTTATGTATGTATGTATGTATGTATGTATGGCGGGAAAAAAAGGCCTGCTGTATGTTTTTAAGTTCTTCGGATGACCATGCCGCTCTAATATTCTCCTTACTAGGGTCTACTAATGCTGGCCCAGGGGAAGGCAATAAAGCCCTATGGGGCCGAAGCCAATTTCCCTTATTTTAGGTAAAAAGTTTCCATCCGTCCCTACTCGAAATGCGGCTGGCCGAAGAGATCCCTCCAACCGACCGGCCGACGCACCTTCAGAGACAAACTAGTGCTTGCTTCTAGTGTCATCGCCGGCTTAACCCTCGTTTGTAGGGAGCTGACGAGTCCTGCAGCAGCAGGCTCTGCAAGCCTAGGATGCGTGAGCTCGGTGCAAGAGGAAGGACTGAGGGTGTGAGGCTGGGCGCGGTTGAGAAGGCGTGGGGCGGGGCTATGTAAAGTTTTACAAGCTCTCCCCGCTGCCTGGGTGCATTGTGGGTGCGCCCAGAGTGCTGGCTGAGCGTGTTGCCTCAAGCCTTAGAAGTGGAGTTGGGCGGACCGGGCTACAGGTGAAACCCATTTCGGGTTATCGCTTCTCGGCCTTTTGGCTAAGATCAAGTGTAGTATCTGTTCTTATCAGTTTAATATCTGATACGTCCCCTATCTGGGGACCATATATTAAATGGATTTTTAGAACAGGGAGCTGGAAAAAGAGCTTGCTCTGTCCACTCCACGCATTGACCTGGTATTGCAGTACCTCCAGGACCGGTGCACCCCCTTTCCTACAACCGTTTCCAAAAGCAGAAAAACAACACCGACGAGCAAGAGGTGCAGCGCAGCTGTGGCGGCGGCTGCTGCTACCACCACCACCCAAGCACTTTGATTGACACTCAGCCCGTCTGCTCGCAACATTGTATCCACTGAGCAGCTGCGTCTGCCAGAGTGTGCACAGCACAGGTACAACTGGAAGCAAAACAACACACACACCAGTTCATATGGCAGCCGCACTCTATAGTTCGTACCTACCGCTGCGCTAATAGCCAAGTTGGAAACATCGGGCAGGCACAGCGTATCCTGGCAGCCTGCGTCTGTATGCTCCACGTATTCGGGTCATGGGTGTATGTGCAGGGGGCCCGGAGCCCTAGGGGGCCCATAAAGTCTCTCTTCCCCACATTGTAAACCAATGCTATCAATGAAGCTTTATAGTTTGGGGGCCCAGTTCCAGACTTTGTACTGGGGCCCCGCAGCTTCAAGTTACACCTCCGGATCAGGATAATGCTAGGCCATTCCAACCAGCCTGTGTGTGTGACCTGCAGTCGCTGGTAGTCGAAAAGCGGCCGGCCCCGGATGCGCGCTTCAGAGTGGACAGACAGCAGCGGACCCCCAATCACACAGGCCCAAGGCTTGCTATGTAGCACGGAATACCTCATTGGACTGCAGCACTCCACGCGGGCTGAGATACACGCTCCACGTGGGATGGGCAGTATTCGTCCATGAAGATCCAGGCCAACGTTTAGAGATGGAGCAACACTCGGGGAGCAAAGAACTCCAACGAACGGACGTCTACTTTACAAGGATGTATTGCTTTATTCAATGCATGGACACAGAAACAGTTCAACCGCTCGATTACAGACCGCAGTCAATACAGTAAAGAAAGAAATGTGTCTGTTTAATGTAAACTTGCATGGAGCTCGTTTGTCAGCCACTGACTGACTGAATGCTGAAACGTGGTCTAACGTTACATGCACCACCAGGGATAAGGCCTTGCCTATAAGCATTCCCCAGCTGGCAAAAACGGAACCTCCCTGCCTATTCCTCACCATGGAAGAACGGAACCTACCTTTTTTTTTTAAAAAAAGAAAGCCACAGCAGCAGCCAACTCGATTTTGGTAGGCCGCTGTCTCCCCCTTGTGTGCTGCATAAAAAATGCACTCCACTAAAAATAACATTGATCCACGAAATAGAGCGTAGGGAGAGAATGAGGCTTCAAGATGAGCCGTCAGGCTATGATAAATTGTATCACACCTGGGCGATATGGATAGATGCCCGGAGCTCACCCCTATTTACCAAGTGGTTACAGACAGGGACATGTGAGTAACACGTTTAAACCACAATCGTAAAGAGAAACAACAATCCCGGAGCCCGCCCCCCCCCCCCCCCCCCTTTTGTTTTATTTTCTCTTTCTCCCGTGTCATAGATACCTACCCTCCCTTACCACTCCCCCCCTTACCCTCCCCTCATTCCCCTGTTTGTAGAACTTATAAAATATCACAGACAAACATGATATAGTTCAACTCGAAATTGATTTATTAAGTTTCATTGTCAAAGTTAATTTTACATTGCTTTGAGATAAGGCAAAAGTTTCCCCCCCCTCCATGAAACCAATAAAACCTATATTGAATAAAATAAAAATGATGCAGTTACCGGTAGTTCTGCAGCTTCTTGGTGGAAATAAAGACCATCTCCCGTCTCCCAGCTGCAGCAGAGACTGACTGAAATGGCTGCCAAGCCCGGTATTAATGCTTCTAAATTGATGACATCACAAAGGAGTGACATCATCAGCCTTCCAAACACCTGGCTCAATTGCATACAGTATGTATGTATGTATGTATGCATGTATGTGAGTCTATCTATCTATCTATCTATCTATCTATCTTTATTAATTATGTAGAATATAGATATGGATTATTTCTAAATTACAGATTTTGTAGATATAGATTAAAGATAGATTTAAGATTGTTTGTGTGTGTATGTGTGTGTGTATATAAGTGTGTGTGTGTGTATATATATATATATATATATATATATATATATATATATATATATATATATATATATATATATATATATATATATATATAGTGTGTGTATATATATATAATGTATATATGTAAAAAAAATATAAAATCTGTAGTTATGTATGTATGTATGTATGTATGTATGTATGGCGGGAAAAAAAGGCCTGCTGTATGTTTTTAAGTTCTTCGGATGACCATGCCGCTCTAATATTCTCCTTACTAGGGTCTACTAATGCTGGCCCAGGGGAAGGCAATAAAGCCCTATGGGGCCGAAGCCAATTTCCCTTATTTTAGGTAAAAAGTTTCCATCCGTCCCTACTCGAAATGCGGCTGGCCGAAGAGATCCCTCCAACCGACCGGCCGACGCACCTTCAGAGACAAACTAGTGCTTGCTTCTAGTGTCATCGCCGGCTTAACCCTCGTTTGTAGGGAGCTGACGAGTCCTGCAGCAGCAGGCTCTGCAAGCCTAGGATGCGTGAGCTCGGTGCAAGAGGAAGGACTGAGGGTGTGAGGCTGGGCGCGGTTGAGAAGGCGTGGGGCGGGGCTATGTAAAGTTTTACAAGCTCTCCCCGCTGCCTGGGTGCATTGTGGGTGCGCCCAGAGTGCTGGCTGAGCGTGTTGCCTCAAGCCTTAGAAGTGGAGTTGGGCGGACCGGGCTACAGGTGAAACCCATTTCGGGTTATCGCTTCTCGGCCTTTTGGCTAAGACCAAGTGTACCTAGTACAGGAAGTCTTAGCCGGAAGGTAACTCGGGTACCCCTCTCCTTTGCCTGGCGGGATCGCCCACTTCGGTGGGCTTCACCCGCCTGCTGCCATCAGGGAGAGGGATTAGTCCCAGGGTAAACGGGTTGCGATCCCCCTGCCTCTTCTGGTCTCCGGGCCAGGAGAGGGCGCTTTACATACCACATCACAAAAGCGGTTTTGTGATATTCTCAAATACCAAAAATGGGCGAGGGCCCACACGACATACCGGCTTATGCGCGGATAAAGAACACTATACGTGTGTCTTTTTCAGATAGTGCGGACACACGTGGTCTGAAATATGTGGTTGAGGACGTGCTTAAAGGCGTTTTTAACGTACAAAAACACGAGATCCTGGCTATACAAGACTACCCGAAGCGACGGATCTACGATGTAACCTTGACAGAGACAGGCATCTTCCGGGACCTGGTCACAGCCATATCAACAAAAAAAGATCCGAAGCTGGAGGGAGTCTTGTTAGTCGAGCACGTCCTCGACATCACTAAACTCGTGGTGATTAAGATGTATTCGCCCTACACTGACGTGAAGGAAGTTGAGGACTTTCTTTTACGATACTTCAAAGCGGTCAGATGTACGGGTAAGATTATGAACGAGTTTGGCATATGGACTTCAAAATGGCGCTTCCAGACCACGTGTGTAAGTGACCCCAGTTGGCCGGGGGGAGTGATCTTACCGCCCGCGCGTTTTAAATTGGGCAAGGTGAATGGCGACCTATACTTTGCGGGAATGCCCGACTTTTGCAGGATTTGCTCAAAATACGGTCATCAAAAAGAGTCCTGTGCAAGCACTTGTAAGAAATGTGGGGGTACGGATCACGAGACGAGTAAATGCCAGAAAGGAAAAGGGTGCTATTTTTGCGGCGGTGTTGGTCACCTCTATACGTTTTGCCCCCACAGAGCACAGAGGACGGAGCAGCAAGGGCGACCCGGACCCAAAGAGCAGCCGGGGCAGCCAGATGACCAGAAAACACCCCCCCAGGGAGAGGAACCTGAGGAGATGGAGGTTGCAAGTGGACCCCCCCAAAACGAAGGCAAGGAGCAGCGGAGCATCAAGCGGAGGGTGAGTGATCGGCGGACAGGCTCTCCCTCCCGGGAAACCGGTCGAGGTAGTAGAGCCAAGGAAGCCGGTCCAGGCTCTCCCACGATGCCCGCTCAAGCGGTGCCTGAGGCGGAGGACCCTGGGGGCACGGCGGCAGCTCAAAAAAGGCGGAAAGGCTCAGGTGACAGGCTGTACTCGGAGGTGGTGCAGGGGGGAACACCGGAGATCCCGACGAAGTCGGAGGACCCGGTGAAAGTACCCCCTGCGGTGTCATCCCAGAATGCCCCGCCCCCTCCTGTCCAGGAGGGGGCACGGGGTGCCACCTCTGAGGAGGCCGAGGAAATGAGCCAAGTACCCACCCCGGCGGAGGGGAAAGAGAAGGACATGGGAGCTGGCCTGCTAGCCCCCATGGAGATTCAGGAAACAATAGAATCAATATGGGACCTCACGCAGATCCCTCTCTCGGGCACCGTCGGGGGTCCACTGAGTGAAGTAGGTTCCTCTCCAGCATCAGCGTTCACATTAGATTCGGATGCGGGGGGGTGTGAGAGTGCCAGCGAGGTCTTTGGCTTGCCCGGAGACTTCTAAAGAGAAGACCCACGTTATACCATAGTCTCCAATGGCTGCTCTGTCGGGACTCACATTTAATGTCAGAAGCATCGAGAGCCACGTGAGGAGGGTCGCCCTCTTCAGCTATCTGACTATTTTTGCTGCCTCCGTCTTTTTCCTGCAGGAGTGCGGTATCCCGCATAGGGCCCAGTACAAAAAATACCAAGAGGACTGGGTACATGGACCGTCGGTCTGGTCCGGCTCTAACGAGACCAGATCGGCGGGGGTCGCCATTCTTTTTAAAGGGAACGTTTTTATTGATGTTATTAACGAAATTTTACCAGGCAGAGTTTTATTGGTCAAAGCGTTTATTAATGGTATAAAGTGGCAGTTTTTAAATTTTTATGGGTCAACAGATAAAAATGAAAGAGCGGAGATGTTGGAGATTTTACCCTTGTTTTTAAACGATTCTGATCCTCTGATTTTAGCGGGGGATTTTAATTGTATTTTAAAGGGGGAACGCCGGCTTTCTAGCTCAGCGAGCAGAAATTACGACAAAACCTCATCTTTGTTAAAAAATGTAATTTTAGACGCCAAGCTCACTGATGCTTTTAAAACATGCAATCCCAACGCATCAGAGGAAGCCGGCGTTACCTGGAGCAACAAGATCTGCAGCTCCAGGATAGATTTTATGTTCTGCTCTTATCAAGTACTGCCTTTTAGATGTGATTCTTTTACCAACGTGTTTTCTGACCATAAGCTTTTATATTTTAAAGTTGATACAGTTTTAAAAAGAAAAACTGGAAAGAATGCCTGGAAATTTAACGTGTCCCTTTTAGAAGATCCGCAGGTTTTATCCGATTTTATCGCTTTTTATAGAAACTGCAGACGAGTGAAGGATCCCAACACTCCCACCAGCCAGTGGTGGGAGATGATGAAACAAAAAATCAAAACATTCTTCATCAAGGTTGGGATCACCAAAGCTAGAGAGAAACGTATATTTTATTCCAACCTGAACACTCGTCTGCAGACCCTGTATAAGTTCCGTGAACATGACATAGAGGTGGACCACGAGATCATCGAGGTGAAGAAAGAGATCGCCCGGTGCCTGGAGCAGAGGGGAAAGGAGATTATATTCCGTTCAAAAGTAAAACACCTGGAGGAGAACGAGACCTGCTCCAGGTACTTCTTCAAGAAGATACGTGACAAACGCACAGTCCTCGATGATCTCGGTGGCACCAAGGACGTACAGGGTATTTTAAAGAAAGTGCATGAGTTTTATGCGGATCTTTTTAATACAAAAACTGTTGACATTGATTTTATGAATGACTCGTTGAAGGAGATCACTGACGTTTTAGATCCTGGGTCTTGTGAAATTTTATTACGGGACATCACAGAACAGGAGATTTTAGACACTATCAAAAGTTTTAAACCAGGCAAGGTGCCTGGGCCCGATGGTATACCCATAGAGTTTTATGTCACCTTTTTTGGTATTTTTAAGGATGACCTCTTCTCCCTTTTTACAGAAGTTTTTATGTCTAAAGCCCTCCCGGGGTCCTGGAAGAAGGGTGACGTGTCTCTCCTATACAAAAAAGGAGACAAGACCGATATTAAAAACTGGAGACCGATCACCCTTCTGAACAGTGACTACAAAACAATGGCTAAGATATGTGCAAACCGTTTAAAGACCGTGATAAACAAAATTGTACACCCCAACCAGGTCTGTGGGGTGCCCGGGAGGGCAATATGGGAGAGTCTTAACCTCATAAAAGACTGTATAAGTGACACCAAGGCAAGGAAAGGTCAAATGGGAATTTTAACAATAGATTTCGAGAAAGCCTTTGACCGGGTGTCACATTTTTACCTTTTAAGGTTTTAGAGAGAATGGGTATACCGGAAGGTTTTTTATTGTCTCTTAAAGCGTTTTACAATAATTGCACGAGCAGAATTTTAGTAAATGGTTTTAAAACACAGGAAGTGCTTTTAAACTCCGGGGTGAAGCAGGGGTGTCCCTTGTCCCCACTACTTTTTATCTGCGCACTAGAGCCTCTTTTATGTACATTCAGACGGGACAAGCAGATCCGTGGGATCCCCCTGCCCGGCGGGGGGGGGGATCGAGGCTAAAGTAGTGGGGTACATGGACGATGTGGCAATTCTCGGAAGGGACACCCCGTCGATCCAGAAGGCTGCGAGACAGATTGAGTTTTATTGCTGCGCCTCGGGTTTTAAAGTGAATTTTAACAAAAGTAGCATTTTAAACATCGGGGACCTGCCTTTGCCAGACGTCCCCATTCCTGTGTCTGACTCGGTGCAGATTTTAGGTGTCTCCTTCAACGAGGACAACAGAGGTCTTAATAGTTGGGACTTGGTGGCACAAAAAATAAATAAGAAATTCTGTATGTGGGGTATGAGAAAGCTGACCATGGAGGGGAAAGTTTTAATAACCAAAATGGTGATTCTACCTATTTTATTATATTTGAGTTTGGTGTTCCCCCCTCCTGGGAGGGTTTTTAACAAAATCGTTAAAGCTGCTTTTACCTTTTTATGGAGTTCCAAGATGGAGAAACTTAAACGCGAGATTGTGATGAAACCAAAAATAATGGGTGGAAAAGACTTTCCCGATTTTAAAGCCTTTTTATACACCAAGTATTTTAGCATGTGCCTGGGCGCACTTTTTAAAAACCACTTCTGGTCTTATTTTTTAAGATATAACACAGGTTATTTTATGAGGCGTCACGGGTGGTTTAAAACCGTTTTAAACTCACCTTATTCTTTTAACCTGTCACCAGAATATAAGATTTTAGAAAAAATTGTGGTTTTATATGATTTTACCAGAAAAAGTGCGCAGATTTTAATGAATAGTAAATTAATGATAAAAAATATTAAAGAAAGTGGTTTTTATGTTCAAATTAGTAATTTTAATGAGAGCAAAACCAAAGAAATATGGAGAAAGATAAATAACCACATTTTTAATTCACAGAAAGACCTGGCCTGGAGCTGCGTCCATGACTGTCTTCCGTGCCGGGCATTCCAGCATCGTAGAGGATTGACCAACACCGCCGCGTGCCCAAGACCCGGATGTGGAGAAGAGGAGACAACTACCCATCTGTTATGGACTTGTTTTTTAACCAAGAGAGTATGGACTCAGATTTTACCATTAATACGAAAGATAACTGGACTGAGGAGAATAACGCTACAAGCAATATTATATGGATGTCTGGAATGCCCCACACGGTCGCAAGAAATTATGGCATGGAAGATAGTCAACTCGGTCAAAGCAGCTCTGTGGAAGGCCAGGAACATTTTAGTCTTCAAACGCGAAGTTTTATCTGTGAAAGATATTTTATCTATGGCTCTTAATGAAATGCATCAATATTATATTGTGGACAGGAAAAACTTTCCTATTTTATCAAGAAAATGGCTTTTAAGGGAATGGAACTCCATTATATAGTGCCACCAAGTGCCCTTTTATGTGTTTTTTAATGTGAATTTTAACAACATGTAATGTATGTTTTGAATGTTTTTTATGGTATGTTTTAAATATGTTCTATAATGTGTTTTTAAATGTACTATGTATGAACATTCTAACATGTCAAATGTCAAAACGTGTTGTTTAAAATAAACGCCCCCCATCTGGAGGGTTAGTCAACTTAAAAAAAAAAAAAAAATCTGTTCTTATCAGTTTAATATCTGATACGTCCCCTATCTGGGGACCATATATTAAATGGATTTTTAGAACAGGGAGCTGGAAAAAGAGCTTGCTCTGTCCACTCCATGCATTGACCTGGTATTGCAGTACCTCCAGGACCGGTGCACCCCCTTTCCTACAACCGTTTCCAAAAGCAGAAAAACAACACCGACGAGCAAGAGGTGCAGCGCAGCTGTGGCGGCGGCTGCTGCTACCACCACCACCCAAGCACTTTGATTGACACTCAGCCCGTCTGCTCGCAACATTGTATCCACTGAGCAGCTGCGTCTGCCAGAGTGTGCACAGCACAGGTACAACTGGAAGCAAAACAACACACACACCAGTTCATATGGCAGCCGCACTCTATAGTTCGTACCTACCGCTGCGCTAATAGCCAAGTTGGAAACATCGGGCAGGCACAGCGTATCCTGGCAGCCTGCGTCTGTATGCTCCACGTATTCGGGTCATGGGTGTATGTGCAGGGGGCCCGGAGCCCTAGGGGGCCCATAAAGTCTCTCTTCCCCACATTGTAAACCAATGCTATCAATGAAGCTTTATAGTTTGGGGGCCCAGTTCCAGACTTTGTACTGGGGCCCCGCAGCTTCAAGTTACACCTCCGGATCAGGATAATGCTAGGCCATTCCAACCAGCCTGTGTGTGTGACCTGCAGTCGCTGGTAGTCGAAAAGCGGCCGGCCCCGGATGCGCGCTTCAGAGTGGACAGACAGCAGCGGACCCCCAATCACACAGGCCCAAGGCTTGCTATGTAGCACGGAATACCTCATTGGACTGCAGCACTCCACGCGGGCTGAGATACACGCTCCACGTGGGATGGGCAGTATTCGTCCATGAAGATCCAGGCCAACGTTTAGAGATGGAGCAACACTCGGGGAGCAAAGAACTCCAACGAACGGACGTCTACTTTACAAGGATGTATTGCTTTATTCAATGCATGGACACAGAAACAGTTCAACCGCTCGATTACAGACCGCAGTCAATACAGTAAAGAAAGAAATGTGTCTGTTTAATGTAAACTTGCATGGAGCTCGTTTGTCAGCCACTGACTGACTGAATGCTGAAACGTGGTCTAACGTTACATGCACCACCAGGGATAAGGCCTTGCCTATAAGCATTCCCCAGCTGGCAAAAACGGAACCTCCCTGCCTATTCCTCACCATGGAAGAACGGAACCTACCTTTTTTTTTTAAAAAAAGAAAGCCACAGCAGCAGCCAACTCGATTTTGGTAGGCCGCTGTCTCCCCCTTGTGTGCTGCATAAAAAATGCACTCCACTAAAAATAACATTGATCCACGAAATAGAGCGTAGGGAGAGAATGAGGCTTCAAGATGAGCCGTCAGGCTATGATAAATTGTATCACACCTGGGCGATATGGATAGATGCCCGGAGCTCACCCCTATTTACTAGGTGGTTACAGACAGGGACATGTGAGTAACACGTTTAAACCACAATCGTAAAGAGAAACAACAATCCCGGAGCCCGCCCCCCCCCCCCCTTTTTGTTTTATTTTCTCTTTCTCCCGTGTCATAGATACCTACCATCCCTTACCACTCCCCCCCTTACCCTCCCCTCATTCCCCTGTTTGTAGACCTTATAAAATATCACAGACAAACATGATATAGTTCAACTCGAAATTGATTTATTAAGTTTCATTGTCAAAGTTAATTTTACATTGCTTTGAGATAAGGCAAAAGTTTCCCCCCCCTCCATGAAACCAATAAAACCTATATTGAATAAAATAAAAATGATGCAGTTACCGGTAGTTCTGCAGCTTCTTGGTGGAAATAAAGACCATCTCCCGTCTCCCAGCTGCAGCAGAGACTGACTGAAATGGCTGCCAAGCCCGGTATTAATGCTTCTAAATTGATGACATCACAAAGGAGTGACATCATCAGCCTTCCAAACACCTGGCTCAATTGCATACAGTATGTATGTATGTATGTATGCATGTATGTGAGTCTATCTATCTATCTATCTATCTATCTATCTATCTATCTATCTATCTTTATTAATTATGTAGAATATAGATATGGATTATTTCTAAATTACAGATTTTGTAGATATAGATTAAAGATAGATTTAAGATTGTTTGTGTGTGTATGTGTGTGTGTATATAAGTGTGTGTGTGTATATATATATATATATATATATATATATATATATAGTGTGTGTATATATATATAATGTATATATGTAAAAAAAATATAAAATCTGTAGTTATGTATGTATGTATGTATGTATGTATGTATGGCGGGAAAAAAAGGCCTGCTGTATGTTTTTAAGTTCTTCGGATGACCATGCCGCTCTAATATTCTCCTTACTAGGGTCTACTAATGCTGGCCCAGGGGAAGGCAATAAAGCCCTATGGGGCCGAAGCCAATTTCCCTTATTTTAGGTAAAAAGTTTCCATCCGTCCCTACTCGAAATGCGGCTGGCCGAAGAGATCCCTCCAACCGACCGGCCGACGCACCTTCAGAGACAAACTAGTGCTTGCTTCTAGTGTCATCGCCGGCTTAACCCTCGTTTGTAGGGAGCTGACGAGTCCTGCAGCAGCAGGCTCTGCAAGCCTAGGATGCGTGAGCTCGGTGCAAGAGGAAGGACTGAGGGTGTGAGGCTGGGCGCGGTTGAGAAGGCGTGGGGCGGGGCTATGTAAAGTTTTACAAGCTCTCCCCGCTGCCTGGGTGCATTGTGGGTGCGCCCAGAGTGCTGGCTGAGCGTGTTGCCTCAAGCCTTAGAAGTGGAGTTGGGCGGACCGGGCTACAGGTGAAACCCATTTCGGGTTATCGCTTCTCGGCCTTTTGGCTAAGATCAAGTGTACCTGGTACAGGCGGTCTTAGTCAGAAGGTAACTCGGGTACCCCTCTCCTCTGCCTGGCGGGATCGCCCACTCCGGTGGGCTTCACCCGCCTGCTGCTATCGGGGAGAGGGATTAGTCCCAGGGTAAACGGGTTGCGATCCCCCTGCCTCTTCTGGTCTCCGGGCCAGAGGAGGGCGCTACTATTGTTGAGTCACAAAGCGGTTTTGTGACTTCCCTTCTACAAACATGGGCGAAAGCCCACAAGAAATACCGGCATATGCGCGGATTAAGAACACAGTACGTGTCTCTTTTACGAATAGTGCGGATACACGTGGCCTGAGGTATGTGGTTGAGGACGTGCTACAAGGAGTATTTAATGTGCAAAAGAGAGAGATTCTAGCGATCCAAGACTACCCCAAGCGACGGATCTACGACGTCACCCTAACTGAAACTGGCATATTTCGAGATCTGGTGGCGGCCATCCCAGAGAAGAAAGATCCGAAGCTTGCGGGTGTCTTGCTGGTCGAGCACGTCCTCGACATAACTAAACTCGTGGTGATTAAGATGTACTCTCCTTACATTGACGTGAAAGAGGTTGAGGCTTTCCTATCACGATATTTTAAATCCGTCAGATGTATGGGAAAAATTATGAACGAGTTTGGCATCTGGACCTCGAAGTGGCGTTTCCAGGCCACGTGTATAAGTGACCCCAGTTGGCCGGGGGGAGTGATCTTACCGCCCGCGCGTTTTAAATTGGGCAAAGTGAATGGCGACCTGTACTTTGCGGGAATGCCCGACTTCTGCAGGGTTTGTTCAACATACGGTCACCAAAAAGAAAACTGTGCGAGTACTTGTAAGAAATGTGGGGGCACTGATCACGAGACAAGCGAGTGCAAAAAAGGCAAAGGTTGTTATTTCTGCGGCAGTGTTGGTCACCTCTACACGTTTTGCCCCCACAGAGCACAGAAGACGGAGCAGCAAGGGCGACCCGGACCGAAGGAGCAGCCAGGGCAGCCAGATGACCAAGCAGCACCCCCCCAGGGAGAGGAACCTGAGGAGATGGAGGTCTCCAGTGGACCCCCCCAGACCGGTAAGGAACAGCGGAGCATAAAGAGGAGGGTGAGTGACCGGCGGACAGGCTCTCCCTCCCGGGAAACCGGTGGAGGTGGTAGAGCCGGGGAAGCCGGTCCAGGCCCTCCCAAGATGCCCGCTCAAGCGGTGCCTGAGGTGGAGGACCCAGGGGGCACGGCGGCAGCAACACAGAAAAGGCGGAAAGGCTCGGGAGGCAGGCTCTATTCGGAGGTGGTGCAGGGGGGAACCCCGGAGATTCCGACTCAGTTGGAGGACCCTGGGGAAGTACCCCCTGCGGTGTCAGCCCAGAAGGCCCCTCCCCCTCCCTGCCAGGAGGGGGCGCGGGGTGCCACCTCCGAGGGCAGAGATACATGCGAGAGCCGAGTACCCACCCCGGCGGAGGGGTCAGATATGAGCACGGGAGCTGGCCTGCCAGCCCCCTTGGAGTTCCCAGTAGAAATAGAATCGGTATGGGACTTTACGCAAATCCCTCTCTCGGGCACCGTAGGGGGTCCACTAAGCGAGGTAGGTTCCTCTCCAGCATCGACATTTACGATGGACTCGGATGCGGGGGGGTGTGAGAGTGTCAGCGAGGTCTTTGGCTTGCCCGGGGACTTCTGAGCAGAGACCCACACATTTCCTAGTCCCCCATGGCTGCTCTATCGGGACTCACGTTCAACGTCAGAAGCATCGAGAGCCACGTGAGGAGGGTCGCCCTCTTCAACTACCTGACGATTTTCGCTGCCTCCGTCTTTTTCCTGCAGGAGTGCGGGATCCCGCATAGAGCCCAGTACAAAAAATACCAAGAGGACTGGGTACATGGACCGTCGGTCTGGTCCGGCTCTAACGAGACCAGATCGGCGGGGGTCGCCATTCTTTTTAAAGGAAACGTTTTAATTGACGTTATTAACGAAATTTTACCAGGCAGAATTTTATTGGTCAAAGCTTTTATTAACGGAGTAAAGTGGCAGTTTTTAAATTTTTATGGTGCAACAGATAAAAACACCCGAGCAGAAATGTTAGAGATTTTACCCCTCTTTTTAAACGATTCAGATCCTCTCATTTTAGCGGGAGATTTTAATTGTATTTTAAAGGGGGAACGCCGGCTTTCAAGCTCAGTGAGCAGAAATTATGATAAAACCTCAGCCTTGCTAAAAAACATCATCTCAGACGCCAAGCTCACTGATGCTTACAAAAAATGCAACCCCAGCGCATCAGAGGAAGCCGGCGTTACCTGGAGCAACAGACTGTGCAGCTCCAGGATCGATTTTATGTTCTGCTCTTACCAAGTACTGCCTTTTAGATGTGACCTTTTTACCAATGTTTTCTCGGATCATAAGCTTTTATATTTTAAAGTTGATTCAGTTTTAAAGAGAAAATCCGGTAAGAATGCCTGGAAGTTTAATGTGTCCCTTTTAGAAGATCCGCAGGTTTTATCTGATTTTATCACTTTTTATAAAGACTGCAGGCGAGTAAAAGATCCCAACACTCCCACCAGCCAGTGGTGGGAGAAGATGAAACTGAAAATAAAAACATTTTTTATTAAGGTTGGGATCGCTAAAGCTAAAGCAAAATGTACATTTTATTCTAATCTGAATACTCGCCTGCAGACCCTGTATAAGTTCAGAGAACATGACATAGAGGTGGACCACGAGATCATCGAGGTGAAGAAAGAGATCGCCCGGTGCCTGGAGCAGAGGGGAAAAGAAATTATATTCCGTTCGAAAGGGCAACATCTGGAGGAGAACGAGACCTGCTCCAGGTACTTCTTCAAGAAGATAAGAGACAAGCGGACAGTCCTCGATGATCTCGATGGCACCAAGGACATACAGGGTATTTTAAAGAAAGTGTATGGTTTTTATGCGGATCTTTTTAATACTAAACCTGTTGACATTGATTTTATGAATGACTCGTTGAAGGAGATTACCGACGTTTTAGATCCTGGTTCTCGTGAGATTTTACTAAGGGACATCACAGAACAGGAGATTTTAGACACTATTAAAAGTTTTAAACCAGGTAAGGTGCCTGGGCCCGATGGTATACCCATAGAGTTTTATGTCACCTTTTTTGGTATTTTTAAGGATGACCTTTTCTCCCTTTTTACCGAGGTTTTTATGTCTAAAGCCCTCCCGGGGTCCTGGAAGAAGGGTGACGTGTCTCTTTTATACAAGAAAGGAGACAAGACGGACATCAAGAACTGGAGACCGATCACCCTTCTGAACAGTGACTACAAAATAATGGCCAAAATATGTGCAAACCGCCTCAAGACCGTAATAAGCAAAATTGTACACCCCAACCAGGTCTGTGGGGTGCCCGGGAGGGCAATATGGGAGAATCTTAACCTGATCAAAGATTGTATTAGCGACACAAAATCAAGAAGCGGAAAAATGGCAATTTTAACCATCGACTTTGAAAAAGCCTTTGACCGCGTGTCGCATTTTTATCTTTTTAAGGTTTTAGAGAGAATGGGTATACCGGAAGGTTTTTTATTGTCTTTAAAAGCGTTTTACAACAACTGCACGAGTAGAATTTTAGTCAACGGTTTTAGGACACAGGAAGTGCTTTTAAACTCCGGGGTGAAGCAGGGGTGTCCCTTGTCCCCACTACTTTTTATATGCGCGCTAGAGCCTCTTTTATGCACCATACGGCGGGACAAGCAGATCCGTGGGATCCCCCTGCCCGGCGGCGGGGGGATCGAGGCTAAAGTAGTGGGGTACATGGACGATGTGGCAATCCTCGGAAGGGACACCCTGTCGATCCAGAAGACTATTAGACAAATTGAGTTTTATTGCTGCGCCTCGGGTTTTAAAGTCAATTTTAACAAAAGTAGTGTTTTAAAAATCGGGGACCTGCCCTTGCCAGATGTCCCCATTCCTGTGTCCGACTCGGTGCAGATTTTAGGAGTCTCCTTCAACGAGGATAACAGAGGTCTTAACAGCTGGGACTTGGTGGCACAAAAAATCAATAAGAAAATCTGTATGTGGAGCATGCGGCAGCTGACCATGGAGGGGAAGGTTTTAATCACCAAATCTGTGATTTTACCTATTTTATTATACCTGAGTTTAGTGTTTCCCCCTCCTGGCAGAGTTTTTAATAAAATTGTTAAAGCATGCTTCACATTTTTATGGAGCTCCAAGATGGAGAAACTAAGCAGGGAAATCGTGATGAAGCCGAAGGAGATGGGAGGAAAAGATTTCCCTGATTTTAAAGCCTTTTTATATACGAAGTATTTTAGTTTATGTATTGGTGCTCTTTTTAAAAACCACTATTGGTCCTATTTTATCCGGTATAACACAGGCTATTTTATGAGGAGGAACAATTGGTTCAAGACGGTTTTAAATTCCCCTTACTCTTTTAATCTACCCGGAGAATACAAGATTTTAGAGAAAATAGCGATTTTATATGATTTTACTGGCAAAAGCCCACAAGTTTTAATGAATAGTAAAGTCATTTTAAAGGATATTAAGAAAAGTGGTTTTTATGTTCAAGTAAGTAATTTTAACGAAAAACAAAGCAAGGAAACTTGGACAATGGTTAATTATTATATTTGTAATTCACAGAAAGATCTGGCCTGGAGCTGCGTCCATGACTGTCTTCCGTGCCGGGCATTCCAGCATCGTAGAGGTTTGACCAGCACTGCCGCGTGCCCAAGACCAGGATGTGCAGGAGAAGAGACGACGACCCACCTGATGTGGACCTGCTACATAACAAAGAGAATATGGACTAAGATGTTGCCGCTACTGATTAAAATAACAGGACTTAAGAGACTAACATTGGATGCCGTCCTGTATGGATGCCTGGAATGCCCCACACGGACTCAGAAAATTATGGCATGGAAGATGGTCAATTCGGTCAAAGCAGCTCTATGGAAATCCAGAAACATTTTAGTTTTTAAACATGAAATTTTAACTGTGAAGGACATTTTAGCCATTACTCTTAATGAGATGCACCAATACTTTTTAGTGGATAAGAAAAATTTCCCAGTTTTAGCGAGAAAATGGCTTTTATCAGAATGGAGCTCCATAATATGATGCCACCAAGGGCCCTTTTATGTGATATTAACTTGTTCTGTATTTTTAACATGTATTTTATGTAGACGAATGTTTTAAATGGTATGTTTTAATGTGTTGTTTAATATGTTTTAATGTACTGTTTTTAACAATTGCAAAAACGTCTATGTAAATATGTGTTGGACAAATAAAAAACGCCCCCCATATGGAGGGCTTGTCAACTTAAAAAAAAAAAAAAAAAAATCTGTTCTTATCAGTTTAATATCTGATACGTCCCCTATCTGGGGACCATATATTAAATGGATTTTTAGAACAGGGAGCTGGAAAAAGAGCTTGCTCTGTCCACTCCACGCATTGACCTGGTATTGCAGTACCTCCAGGACCGGTGCACCCCCTTTCCTACAACCGTTTCCAAAAGCAGAAAAACAACACCGACGAGCAAGAGGTGCAGCGCAGCTGTGGCGGCGGCTGCTGCTACCACCACCACCCAAGCACTTTGATTGACACTCAGCCCGTCTGCTCGCAACATTGTATCCACTGAGCAGCTGCGTCTGCCAGAGTGTGCACAGCACAGGTACAACTGGAAGCAAAACAACACACACACCAGTTCATATGGCAGCCGCACTCTATAGTTCGTACCTACCGCTGCGCTAATAGCCAAGTTGGAAACATCGGGCAGGCACAGCGTATCCTGGCAGCCTGCGTCTGTATGCTCCACGTATTCGGGTCATGGGTGTATGTGCAGGGGGCCCGGAGCCCTAGGGGGCCCATAAAGTCTCTCTTCCCCACATTGTAAACCAATGCTATCAATGAAGCTTTATAGTTTGGGGGCCCAGTTCCAGACTTTGTACTGGGGCCCCGCAGCTTCAAGTTACACCTCCGGATCAGGATAATGCTAGGCCATTCCAACCAGCCTGTGTGTGTGACCTGCAGTCGCTGGTAGTCGAAAAGCGGCCGGCCCCGGATGCGCGCTTCAGAGTGGACAGACAGCAGCGGACCCCCAATCACACAGGCCCAAGGCTTGCTATGTAGCACGGAATACCTCATTGGACTGCAGCACTCCACGCGGGCTGAGATACACGCTCCACGTGGGATGGGCAGTATTCGTCCATGAAGATCCAGGCCAACGTTTAGAGATGGAGCAACACTCGGGGAGCAAAGAACTCCAACGAACGGACGTCTACTTTACAAGGATGTATTGCTTTATTCAATGCATGGACACAGAAACAGTTCAACCGCTCGATTACAGACCGCAGTCAATACAGTAAAGAAAGAAATGTGTCTGTTTAATGTAAACTTGCATGGAGCTCGTTTGTCAGCCACTGACTGACTGAATGCTGAAACGTGGTCTAACGTTACATGCACCACCAGGGATAAGGCCTTGCCTATAAGCATTCCCCAGCTGGCAAAAACGGAACCTCCCTGCCTATTCCTCACCATGGAAGAACGGAACCTACCTTTTTTTTTAAAAAAAAGAAAGCCACAGCAGCAGCCAACTCGATTTTGGTAGGCCGCTGTCTCCCCCTTGTGTGCTGCATAAAAAATGCACTCCACTAAAAATAACATTGATCCACGAAATAGAGCGTAGGGAGAGAATGAGGCTTCAAGATGAGCCGTCAGGCTATGATAAATTGTATCACACCTGGGCGATATGGATAGATGCCCGGAGCTCACCCCTATTTACTAGGTGGTTACAGACAGGGACATGTGAGTAACACGTTTAAACCACAATCGTAAAGAGAAACAACAATCCCGGAGCCCGCCCCCCCCCCCTTTTTGTTTTATTTTCTCTTTCTCCCGTGTCATAGATACCTACCATCCCTTACCACTCCCCCCCTTACCCTCCCCTCATTCCCCTGTTTGTAGACCTTATAAAATATCACAGACAAACATGATATAGTTCAACTCGAAATTGATTTATTAAGTTTCATTGTCAAAGTTAATTTTACATTGCTTTGAGATAAGGCAAAAGTTTCCCCCCCCTCCATGAAACCAATAAAACCTATATTGAATAAAATAAAAATGATGCAGTTACCGGTAGTTCTGCAGCTTCTTGGTGGAAATAAAGACCATCTCCCGTCTCCCAGCTGCAGCAGAGACTGACTGAAATGGCTGCCAAGCCCGGTATTAATGCTTCTAAATTGATGACATCACAAAGGAGTGACATCATCAGCCTTCCAAACACCTGGCTCAATTGCATACAGTATGTATGTATGTATGTATGCATGTATGTGAGTCTATCTATCTATCTATCTATCTATCTTTATTAATTATGTAGAATATAGATATGGATTATTTCTAAATTACAGATTTTGTAGATATAGATTAAAGATAGATTTAAGATTGTTTGTGTGTGTATGTGTGTGTGTATATAAGTGTGTGTGTGTGTATATATATATATATATATATATATATATATATATATATATATATATATATATATATATAGTGTGTGTATATATATATAATGTATATATGTAAAAAAAATATAAAATCTGTAGTTATGTATGTATGTATGTATGTATGTATGTATGGCGGGAAAAAAAGGCCTGCTGTATGTTTTTAAGTTCTTCGGATGACCATGCCGCTCTAATATTCTCCTTACTAGGGTCTACTAATGCTGGCCCAGGGGAAGGCAATAAAGCCCTATGGGGCCGAAGCCAATTTCCCTTATTTTAGGTAAAAAGTTTCCATCCGTCCCTACTCGAAATGCGGCTGGCCGAAGAGATCCCTCCAACCGACCGGCCGACGCACCTTCAGAGACAAACTAGTGCTTGCTTCTAGTGTCATCGCCGGCTTAACCCTCGTTTGTAGGGAGCTGACGAGTCCTGCAGCAGCAGGCTCTGCAAGCCTAGGATGCGTGAGCTCGGTGCAAGAGGAAGGACTGAGGGTGTGAGGCTGGGCGCGGTTGAGAAGGCGTGGGGCGGGGCTATGTAAAGTTTTACAAGCTCTCCCCGCTGCCTGGGTGCATTGTGGGTGCGCCCAGAGTGCTGGCTGAGCGTGTTGCCTCAAGCCTTAGAAGTGGAGTTGGGCGGACCGGGCTACAGGTGAAACCCATTTCGGGTTATCGCTTCTCGGCCTTTTGGCTAAGATCAAGTGTAAAGCTTGGTCTGAGCTGTGGGCCGTGGGTGTGCTGGGGTTCACCCAGTGAGAAGGATCACTTTATCTGTGGTGTTACACCGACAGTTACCTTGCAGGATGTACGGCATCAAGAACACGATCCGGTTTGAGGTGGAGTCCAAGAGCAGCCTAAAGAACAACCTGGTTTACATCGTCCGGGACGTACTGTTGGAAAAAGGTGATGTACCTGTGGAGGAGATTTACAGTGTCCAGGACTTTCCCCGTCAGGGGCAATATGATGTCACTTTTTGTGATGAAGGGGCATGCCTAAACGTGTTTGAATGGCTGCGAACCCAGAGAGACACTGAGCTCCTTAACGGGGTTAAAATAACCCCTCTGTTTGGCTTGCAGGAGAGGCTGGTGACTGTGCACGTGTTTAACCCTTACACGGAAGTGGGCCTCCTTTTCAGTTTCCTTGAGCAGTATTGCGACCACGTACGAGGTGGTGAAAAACAGAAGAATATCCTAGGAATATTTAACTGTAAATATAAATTCATGGTGAGACTGAAGAGGAACCCAAGTCGTATCGGGGGAGTGATGCACCCCCCTGCCAATTTTTCCATTGCTGGCTACCGTGGCTACTTACATTATGCGGGACAGCCGACCTATTGCCGGAATTGCGAGCAGTTTGGTCACATTAAAGCGGACTGTACCAAAGGCCTTGTGTGCAGAAACTGCAAGGGCGTGGGGCACCATGCTGGCGACTGCCCTAAGCCAAAGAGGTGCGATCTTTGTGGGTCGTCTGAGCACGTGGTGAAAGATTGCCCGGCGAACGGTGGTTTTGGTGGCTGGCGGCGACCCCCTGAGGAGGGAGCAGCAGCCAGCAAGGCGAGCACGTCTGCAGGTGCGGCTGCTGCAGAACCTCGGCCATCAGCTGCAGCTAATGAGGTGTCTGTCCAGCCTGAGCAGGGAACTGCTGAGAGTATTACACCTGTTGTTCCTGTGAGAGCCAAGGCAGTGAGAGCTGCAGCTGCGTCTGTGTCTGCGGCTGCTAAAGCAGGAAAAGAGGAGGAAATTAAGAGGAAAGTGGATACCCAAAAAGTACCTGAGACGCCGCATGTTGGGAGTGCTACTCCGGAAGAGCAGGTGGTTGGGGTTATCAGACAGTTGGAGGAGATCATCGAGGAAGTGGACAGCCCCATTAACCCCTCAGGGAACATTGAGGAGTTTTCCTCCCCTGAGACAGTCCTGAGTAAGAGGGAGGGTGGAGGTGGAGGTGGTGGGCTGAATGACTCCAGTGAGGAGGAGTTTGTGGAGGTGGCTGGAAAGAACACAGCCAAAAAAAGAAGGTGCACAAAAAGTAAAGAGACGCTCATGGAGGTCAGTAACCCTTTCGAGACTTTGGCGCAAGACCTGGAGTGCTCAGGTGAGAGTGGCGAGGACTTATAAAATGAGCCACAAAGTGTCTATATAATCCTGTGTATTTAGTGGTTTAGCCACTTTAAGTGGAAGGCATATAAGTGTATGACATTTGTTAAAAGGTCTTTGCGTGAACTAAGACATTTTTCTGCAAAGGTATAACAATTATGGTTTTGAATATATGTTCCCAGAACGTGCGCGTTTTTAAATCAAAGGCCAGAAGGGCAGCAATTTTTAGTTTTTTGCATCAGAAGAATGCTGATTTATTTTGCTTGCAGGAGTGTGGTATAGACACTGATGTCAGCCCGTCAGAATGGCCTTATGGTGCTGCAGCATGGTCGGGGAGTACATATAATAAAAACGATGGAGTCGGCATACTTATTAACTCCAGAGAGTTGGCGCTACAGAGTAGCGAAATAATTGAGGCTGGAAGATGCATCTCCGCGGTGTTATTATATAGAGGTACGCAATTCCGTGTTATTAATGTGTATGCACCTGCGGAGAAGCATGAGAGGAGCGCTCTATTTAACAAAATAAAGTTTTTCATGCAAGGAAGGACACCTACCGTCCTCATAGGGGACATGAATTGTGACCTCTCAAAAAAATCGTTTGACGTGTCTGCAAAATGTTTATTTGAACTATGCTCTGATTTTCACCTGAGGGATATCCAACAGGCGTGTGGCATATCCCCTCAGCTTAATACATACCATGCGGACAGGGGTGGAGTCCACTCCAAAATTGATTATTGTTTTTTATCAGAAGGTCTATCTGCCACAAGTTATGTTCAAGAGATGGCGCTATTCTCAGATCATGAGTGTCTGTTATGTGGGGTGGAGGTAGGGAACAGTGTTGCGTGGGGGAGGGGAGTCTGGAAGCTGAACCTCAAGCTTCTGGAGGGACAGGACATAAAAAAACAATATGAAAGTCTGTATAGGAGGTGGAGGGACAGAAAGGGGGACTTTGTAAATGTCTTAGATTGGTGGGATTGGGTAAAGGGGAAAACTAAAACCTTTTTCAAGTCGGCAGGATACAAAGTAGCCAGGGAAAGGAAGGCAGAGTACGTGAGGCTTGGCAACAAACTAAGCCTGTTGATAAAATTGCGCGATAACGGAAGAGATGTGCAAGAAGACATCTTGAAAACCAGAAGAGAGATAAATAATTATCTAGTGGAAAAAGGGAAGAGCATAATGTACCGCGCTAAATTAGACAAGATGCTGCATGATGAGACATGTTCGCGGTTCTTTTTTAAAAAAGTGTTTTCTAAAAAACCTACCTTCGAAGTAATAGAGAGAGAGACAGGAGGGGAGGTGAGGGGGGAGGAGGTACATGAAGAGGTAGCATCCTTCTATGAGGACTTATATAAGGTAAAATGGAGGGATGAAGTCCTGGAGGATGACGTATTAACTACACTTGAAAACAAGTTAGGGGAGGCGGACCAAGTGTCCATCACACATGACATCACCGCTAAAGAAGTGTGGGAGGCGGTCCAGAGTATGGCCGCTAATAAAACGCCTGGTATGGATGGGTTACCGATTGAATACTATCGTATGCTGTGGAGTGTGATAGGGAAAGATGTGTGTGAAGTGTGCCAGTACATGTGGGTGAATGTGGATGTAGCTGAAAGTATGCGAGGTGGACTGGTTGTATTAATCCCCAAAAAGGGCAATCTGAAAAATTTAAAAAATTGGCGTCCGATTACGCTTCTTAATGCTGACTATAAAATTTATGCTAAAATCATTGCAAATCGGATGCGTGCGGTAGTGGAGAGCGTGGTGAGCGAGGACCAGTACTGTGCGGTGCCTGGTAGGAGGGTACATGAGAGTCTGTGTCTGGTGCGGGATTGTCTGGGTGATTGTAAGGAGCGAAAGAAGAGGGTGTATGTGGTGAGCTTGGACTTTGAAAAAGCGTATGATAGGTTGTCGCATGGGTTCTTGTTCCGAGTGTTGGTGTGTATGGGGTTCCCGGGTATGTTTGTAGAGCGAGTGAGGAGTCTGTATGAAAGGATTTATAGTAGTATGTTGGTGAATGGGAAGGTTGGAAGGAGAGTGAATGTGATGTCTGGTGTGCGTCAGGGGTGTCCGCTGTCGGCCGTGGTTTTCATCTGCGCCATGGAGCCGTTACTATGTCTAATAAGACAGGAGAAGATGGTGAGGGGGATCCACATCCCAGGTAGTGACGGCAGAGAGTTAAAGGTGTGTGCGTATATGGATGATGTGTGTGTGATGTGTGAGTCTGAGAGTGCAGTGAGGAGAGTGAAGCTGTTGGTGTCCGTGTTTTGTGGTGCGTCTGCGTTCCGTGTCAACTGGGATAAAAGTGAGTGCAAGGTGTTTGGTGAGACTGGAGTGGATGCAGATATAGGTTTAAATATTGTGTCCGGGCCAATTAAAATTCTAGGCATTAGGTTTAATAACAATTTACAGGGGGAAGAGAGCTGGGAGGAGGCAAGACAGAAGGTGGAGAACCGGTTAAATTTTTGGAAATTACGCAACCTGACTATGATGGGCAAAATCGTAATATTAAAGAGCGTAATTTTGCCCATTTTCTTATACGTGGCATTAGTTTTCCCTCCGGGATACATGGGTCAGAGGAGGCTGAACAGGGTCATGTTTCTGTTCTTCTGGGGGTCCAAAATGGAACGTCTGAGGAGGGAGGCAGTGTACAAGAGTTGGGAGAGAGGAGGGATGGGCTTTCCCAATTTAGAGACATACTTTGGATGCAACAGCGTAGTTTTCCTACTAAGCATGTTGCAAAAAACCACCAAAGGGGCGTGCATGATGAGGTATCTAGCAGGGAGATGGTTTGTACGTATGAAATGGTGCGAATACGACTTGAGGAAACCAGTTGCTTTCCAAATCCCTAAGTGGTATGAATGGACAGTATGTTTTGTGGCGAAGTTTGAGTTGGATGACTGTGAAGTGAATGTACTTAAGAATAAGCGAATGGTGAAACGAATGATTGAGAGTAAGGATGAGGTGTCTGATATTAATTCTGTTAGCAGAGTGAATGTGGAGAGAGTGTGGAAGAAAGTGCGGATGGATGGGATGAGTAATAGGCAGAGTGAGATTGTATGGCAGAGTCTGCATGGCGTGTTACCGGTGCGAGAGTTTCAGCGTGTGAGAGGTTTGGTGAGGAGTGAGAGATGTCCGAGAGAGGGGTGCGGTGGATGTGAGAATGTGGTTCATTTATTTTGGAATTGCAGCCATGCACAAAATGTGCTGCGGAGACTTGGTCCGTTATGCAAAGAAATAACAGGAGTTAATTTCATGTCCTTTGAGTTAGTTATGTTTGGTTTGGGTGTGAGAGGCAGTGTGAGAGAGAGACTGTTGTGGCTGTTTATGGCGTGCGTGAAGGAAGTGTTGTGGGATGTAAGGAATGTGTATGTGTTCAAGAGGAAGGATGTAAGTGAGAGGGACAGCGTGCGAATGGTGTTGGGGAAATTATACTTTATTTATTTATGGGACAAAAGAAAGGATGGAGTCGATGCGGAAGGAATATGGAAGGTTAAAAAATGGATACAATTAGTTGATTTGTCATGATTTGTAATGTATTTATGTTGTATAATGTGATGGATTTATTATGTTGTGAATAAATAAAAACCTTTGGTTATAAAAAAAAAAAAAAAAAAAATCTGTTCTTATCAGTTTAATATCTGATACGTCCCCTATCTGGGGACCATATATTAAATGGATTTTTAGAACAGGGAGCTGGAAAAAGAGCTTGCTCTGTCCACTCCACGCATTGACCTGGTATTGCAGTACCTCCAGGACCGGTGCACCCCCTTTCCTACAACCGTTTCCAAAAGCAGAAAAACAACACCGACGAGCAAGAGGTGCAGCGCAGCTGTGGCGGCGGCTGCTGCTACCACCACCACCCAAGCACTTTGATTGACACTCAGCCCGTCTGCTCGCAACATTGTATCCACTGAGCAGCTGCGTCTGCCAGAGTGTGCACAGCACAGGTACAACTGGAAGCAAAACAACACACACACCAGTTCATATGGCAGCCGCACTCTATAGTTCGTACCTACCGCTGCGCTAATAGCCAAGTTGGAAACATCGGGCAGGCACAGCGTATCCTGGCAGCCTGCGTCTGTATGCTCCACGTATTCGGGTCATGGGTGTATGTGCAGGGGGCCCGGAGCCCTAGGGGGCCCATAAAGTCTCTCTTCCCCACATTGTAAACCAATGCTATCAATGAAGCTTTATAGTTTGGGGGCCCAGTTCCAGACTTTGTACTGGGGCCCCGCAGCTTCAAGTTACACCTCCGGATCAGGATAATGCTAGGCCATTCCAACCAGCCTGTGTGTGTGACCTGCAGTCGCTGGTAGTCGAAAAGCGGCCGGCCCCGGATGCGCGCTTCAGAGTGGACAGACAGCAGCGGACCCCCAATCACACAGGCCCAAGGCTTGCTATGTAGCACGGAATACCTCATTGGACTGCAGCACTCCACGCGGGCTGAGATACACGCTCCACGTGGGATGGGCAGTATTCGTCCATGAAGATCCAGGCCAACGTTTAGAGATGGAGCAACACTCGGGGAGCAAAGAACTCCAACGAACGGACGTCTACTTTACAAGGATGTATTGCTTTATTCAATGCATGGACACAGAAACAGTTCAACCGCTCGATTACAGACCGCAGTCAATACAGTAAAGAAAGAAATGTGTCTGTTTAATGTAAACTTGCATGGAGCTCGTTTGTCAGCCACTGACTGACTGAATGCTGAAACGTGGTCTAACGTTACATGCACCACCAGGGATAAGGCCTTGCCTATAAGCATTCCCCAGCTGGCAAAAACGGAACCTCCCTGCCTATTCCTCACCATGGAAGAACGGAACCTACCTTTTTTTTTAAAAAAAAGAAAGCCACAGCAGCAGCCAACTCGATTTTGGTAGGCCGCTGTCTCCCCCTTGTGTGCTGCATAAAAAATGCACTCCACTAAAAATAACATTGATCCACGAAATAGAGCGTAGGGAGAGAATGAGGCTTCAAGATGAGCCGTCAGGCTATGATAAATTGTATCACACCTGGGCGATATGGATAGATGCCCGGAGCTCACCCCTATTTACTAGGTGGTTACAGACAGGGACATGTGAGTAACACGTTTAAACCACAATCGTAAAGAGAAACAACAATCCCGGAGCCCGCCCCCCCCCCCTTTTTGTTTTATTTTCTCTTTCTCCCGTGTCATAGATACCTACCATCCCTTACCACTCCCCCCCTTACCCTCCCCTCATTCCCCTGTTTGTAGACCTTATAAAATATCACAGACAAACATGATATAGTTCAACTCGAAATTGATTTATTAAGTTTCATTGTCAAAGTTAATTTTACATTGCTTTGAGATAAGGCAAAAGTTTCCCCCCCCTCCATGAAACCAATAAAACCTATATTGAATAAAATAAAAATGATGCAGTTACCGGTAGTTCTGCAGCTTCTTGGTGGAAATAAAGACCATCTCCCGTCTCCCAGCTGCAGCAGAGACTGACTGAAATGGCTGCCAAGCCCGGTATTAATGCTTCTAAATTGATGACATCACAAAGGAGTGACATCATCAGCCTTCCAAACACCTGGCTCAATTGCATACAGTATGTATGTATGTATGTATGCATGTATGTGAGTCTATCTATCTATCTATCTATCTATCTATCTTTATTAATTATGTAGAATATAGATATGGATTATTTCTAAATTACAGATTTTGTAGATATAGATTAAAGATAGATTTAAGATTGTTTGTGTGTGTATGTGTGTGTGTATATAAGTGTGTGTGTGTGTGTATATATATATATATATATATATATAGTGTGTGTATATATATATAATGTATATATGTAAAAAAAATATAAAATCTGTAGTTATGTATGTATGTATGTATGTATGTATGTATGGCGGGAAAAAAAGGCCTGCTGTATGTTTTTAAGTTCTTCGGATGACCATGCCGCTCTAATATTCTCCTTACTAGGGTCTACTAATGCTGGCCCAGGGGAAGGCAATAAAGCCCTATGGGGCCGAAGCCAATTTCCCTTATTTTAGGTAAAAAGTTTCCATCCGTCCCTACTCGAAATGCGGCTGGCCGAAGAGATCCCTCCAACCGACCGGCCGACGCACCTTCAGAGACAAACTAGTGCTTGCTTCTAGTGTCATCGCCGGCTTAACCCTCGTTTGTAGGGAGCTGACGAGTCCTGCAGCAGCAGGCTCTGCAAGCCTAGGATGCGTGAGCTCGGTGCAAGAGGAAGGACTGAGGGTGTGAGGCTGGGCGCGGTTGAGAAGGCGTGGGGCGGGGCTATGTAAAGTTTTACAAGCTCTCCCCGCTGCCTGGGTGCATTGTGGGTGCGCCCAGAGTGCTGGCTGAGCGTGTTGCCTCAAGCCTTAGAAGTGGAGTTGGGCGGACCGGGCTACAGGTGAAACCCATTTCGGGTTATCGCTTCTCGGCCTTTTGGCTAAGATCAAGTGTACCTGGTACAGGCGGTCTTAGTCAGAAGGTATCTCAGGCACCCCTCTCCTCGGCCTGGCGGGATCGCCCACTTCGGTGGGCTAAACCCGCCTGCTGCTATTGGGGAGAGGGACTAGTCCTCGAGTAAACGAGTTGCGATCCCCCTTGCCCGCTTGGCCCTGTGCCAAGTGAGGATACAGTTTACAACTGCGGAGTTGTAAGGCGTTTTGGGCGAAAGGAGTCATGGGTGCGGACCCTGACTCTATACCGGCGTATGCCCGGATACAGAATACCATCCGTGTAATTTTTACTGAGGAAGCGGCGGGTACACGTGGCCTGCGTTATGTGGTAGAGGACGTGCTCATGGGCGTTTTCAATATCCAGAAGCGAGAAATACTGGCAATACAGGACTACCCCAAGCGTAGGACTTATGATGTTACCTTTACGCAGAAAGGTATTTTCAGTGATTTAATCAATGCGATTCCTACTAAACAAGATCCACGGCTTGAGGGTGTCCAGTTGGTTGAGCACGTCCTAGATGTGACCAAGCTTGTAGTGATTAAGATGTATTCTCCCTACGCTGACCAAAAAGAAGTGGAAGCCTTCTTACATGGCTATTTCAAATCGGTCAAGTGTATGGGAAAGATAATGAACGAGCTTGGTATTTGGACATCTAAATGGAGGTTCCAGGTCACGTGTATTAAGGACCCTGGGTGCCCAGGGGGTCTCAAATTACCGCCTGCTCGTTTTAAACTGGGTAACGTGAGTGGCGACCTCTATTTTGCGGGAATGCCTGATTTTTGCCGCAACTGTAAAAAATATGGCCATGACAAAGACAGTTGCGGCATCACCTGCAGGAATTGTGAAGGCTCAGATCACGAAACCAATCAGTGTCCTATGGCGAAAAAATGTCATCTATGCGGCAGAGTTGGTCACCTCTTTTATGCTTGTCCCCATAGGCCACGAAATACGGAGCAGCGAGGGCAGCCAAGGAAGCCAGCAGACCAAACCGCACCCCCCCAAGGAGAGGAACAGGAGGACATGGACACTTCCAGCAGACCCCCCCAAAATGAGGAAGGAACATCCAAAGAGCAGCGGCGTAGCAAGAGGAGGGCTACGGATCGGCCGATGGACATCCCATCCCAGAAATCTGGGTCAGAGGGGAAGTCCGATGAAGCTGGTCCTAGCCCGCAGGAGACGCCGGCTGCGAGGGTACCCGAGGCAGAAGACCCCGGGGGTGACGCAGCAGCAATGAAAAGGCGGAAAGGCTCGAAGGCCACCCTGTACTCGGAGGTGGTACGGGGGGGACCCAAGGAAGTACCTGCTGACGCAGCGAAACCGGACGGTCCCCCCAAGGTGCCAACCACCAGTGCCCCTCCCCCTCCCTGCCAGGTGGGGGACCCCAGGGCAACCTCCGAGATGGTGGCGGCGAGCCGAGTACCCACCCCTGCAGAGGGGAAAAGTGAACGGCAGAAGGCCGATATGTCGACCCCTGGGGTAAGCACATTACCAATGTCATCGATATGGGATCTGTCTGACATTCCTGCCTCGGGTGTCCCGGGGGGGCAGCTGAGTGATGGGAGTTCCTCTCCAGCATCGTCCTTGTTTACTGTAGATTCGGATGCGGGGGGGTATGAGAGCTCCAGCGGGGTCTCTGGCGTAGCCGGAGAGTGTGGTTTTTAAGTTGAACATCGTGAGCGTATTCCAAGACATCTACGCACACACTCAATGATGGCGGACCTTTCATGTCTCACTTTTAACGTAAGAAGCATCGAGAGCAAAGTGAGACGGGCTGCCCTGTTCAACTACTTAACCATTTTTGCTGCTTCCGTATTCTTCCTGCAGGAATGCGGCATCCCGCACAAATCCCAATACAAAAAGTACGAGAAGGATTGGGTACATGGGCCATCAGTCTGGTCTGGATCTAACGAATCCAGATCAGCAGGGGTCGCCATTCTTTTTAAAGGGAACGTTTTTATTGAAAATTTTTATGAAATTTTACCAGGCAGAATTTTATTGGTCAGAGCTTTTATCAACGGTATTAAATGTCAGTTTTTAAATTTTTACGGTTCTCCGGAAAAGAAGGTGAGAGCAGAAATGTTGGAGATTTTACCCCTTTTTATTAACACCTCTTATCCCCTTATTTTAGCTGGAGATTTTAATTGTGTTTTAAGGGGGGAACGCCGGTTCTCTAACTCCGTAAGCAGGAACTACGATAAAACCTCCAATATGCTGAAGAACCTCGTCACAGACCACCTGTTTACGGATGTTTTTAAGACCTGTAACCCGCTTTTACCAGAAGAGGCCGGCGTGACCTGGAGCAACACCACCTGCAGCTCCAGGATCGATTTTATCTTCTGCTCTCACCAGGTACAACCTTTTAGATCTGATGTTTTTAATAATACCCTCTCTGACCACAAGGTTTTATTTTTTAAAGCAAACCTTGGAGAAAGAAGGAGAACCAGTAATGCCTGGAAGATGAACGTGTCCCTTCTACAAGATCCGCAGATTTTATCTGATTTTATTACTTTTTTTAAAGAATGCAGACGGGTAAGAGATCCCAACATTCCCACCAGCCAGTGGTGGGAAAAGATGAAAATCAAGATCAAGGACTATTTTATCCAGGTTGGGATCTCCAAAGCCAAAGAAAAACGGGCTTTTTATTCCAATCTAAATACCCGTCTGCAGACCCTGTACAAGATGAAAGAGCACGGTATAGAGGTAACTAAGGAAGTAATGGACGCCAAGAAAGATATCGCCAAATGCCTGGAGCAGAGAGGTAAAGAAATAATATTCCGTTCTAGAGTCAAGCACCTCGAAGAGAATGAGACCTGCTCCAGGTATTTTTTTAAGAAAGTTACCGAGAGAAAATGTATTTTAAATGAACTCGATGGAATTACCGACGTACAGGGTCTTTTAGGAAAAGTACATGGTTTTTATGCGGATCTTTTTAACACTAAAAGTGTGGATATAAGTTTTATGGAAGACTCATTAAAGGAGATCACGGATGTTTTAGACCCTGTCTCCCAGAGCCTTTTATTACGTGATATTTCGGAGCAGGAGATTTTAGATACCATCCGTAGTTTCAAACCAGGCAAGGTGCCTGGTCCGGACGGTATACCCATCGAGTTTTATGTCACGTTTTACGGAATCTTAAAAGAGGATTTTTATTCTCTTTTTAGCGAGATTTTTAATTCCAAGAGCCTCCCAGGGTCATGGCGGAAGGGTGAGGTGTCTCTATTATACAAGAAAGGGGATAAGACTGATATAAAAAACTGGAGACCCATCACCCTTCTAAACGCCGATTATAAGATCATGGCTAAAATCTGCGCCAACAGACTTAAAGAAATCATACATAAAATTATACACACCAATCAAGTCTGTGGCGTCCCTGGGAGGGCTATACACGAAAATCTTAACCTTTTAAAAGACTGCATCAGCGACACGAAGTCGAGGCATGGCAAAATGGCCATTTTATCCATAGATTTCGAGAAGGCCTTCGACAGAGTGTCGCATTTTTATCTTTTTAAGGTTTTAGAGAAGATGGGTATACCGGAAGGCTTTTTACTGTCTCTAAGAGCCTTTTATGATAACTGCACCAGCAAGATTTTAGTAAACGGTTTTAAGACGCAGGATGTCCTTTTAAAATCCGGGGTGAAGCAGGGGTGTCCCTTGTCCCCACTACTTTTTATCTGTGCACTGGAGCCTCTTTTATGCGCCATAAGGAAAGACAAGCAAGTTCGTGGAGTCCCCCTACCGGGTGGGGGGGGTATCGAGGCCAAAGTAGTGGGGTACATGGATGATGTCGCTGTGCTGTGCAGGGACACCCTCTCAATTCAGAAAACCTTGAGGCAAATTCAGTATTTTTGTTGCTCCTCCGGTTTTAAGGTAAATTTTAATAAAAGCAACATTTTAAATATAGGAGATATGCTTTTAGCGGACATTCCTGTTCCTGTTTCTGAATCAGTGCAGATTTTAGGTGTCTCCTTTAATGAGTCAAACAATGGTTTTACCAGTTGGGACTTGGTGGCACAAAAAATAAACAAAAAACTGTGTATGTGGAGCATGCGGCAGCTGACGCTGGAGGGGAAGGTTTTAATTACAAAGATGATTATTTTACCGATTTTACTATACCTCAGTTTGGTGTTTCCCCCTCCAGACCGGCTGCTAAAGAAAATCACAAAAGCATGCTTCACCTTCCTATGGAACTCCAAGATGGAAAAACTTAGACGAGAAATAGTTTTAAAACCCAAACCCATGGGGGGGAAGGATTTCCCTGATTTTAAGGCTTTTCTTTTAACTAAGTTTTTTAGTATGTGTTTGAATGCTGTTTTTAAGAGTCATTATTGGTCTTACTTCGTCCGTTTTAATACAGGTTATTTTATGCGTAGACATAGGTGGTTTTCCACAGTTTTAAACTCCCCCTATTCTTTTAACCTGACAGACGAGTACAAGATTTTAGCAAAAACGGTGATTTTATATGATCTGAGTGGTAAGACCGTACAATATCTTTTAAATAGTAAAAAAACATATAAGGACATAAAGGAAAGTGGTTTTATGGCGCCTGCAGGGAATTTTAATGAAGAAAAAACAAAACAAATATGGAGAATGGTGAATGATAATTCTCTTTTTAATTCCCAGAAGGACCTTGCCTGGAGCTGCGTTCACGAGTGTCTTCCATGCCGGGCATTCCAGCATCGAAGAGGGTTGACCAACTCTGCCGCATGCCCAAGACCAGGATGCCGAGATGACGAGACGATACAACACCTGATGTGGACCTGTTACTTCGCCCAACTTATATGGACTAAAATAAGCCCTCTTCTACGTAAAATCACCCGGATTAAAGAGCTAAAGATGGAGACCGTGCTGTACGGATGCCTGGAGTGCCCCACATGGACCGAGAGGATAATGGCATGGAAGACCATCAACTGCGTGAAGGCAGCTCTATGGAAGGCCCGAAACATTTTACTGTTTAAACATGAGATTTTAACAGTGCAGGACGTTTTATCTATTTGTTTTAGCGAGATGTATGATTATTTTATAATAGATAAAAAGAACTTTCCGATTTTATCCAGAAAATGGCTTTTAAGTGAGTGGAGTTCCATATTGTGATGCCACCAAGTGCCCATTTTATGTGTATGTATATCTGTATTTTTAAAGAGTTTTTGTTTTAGAACATTTTAGGTTTTAAAATGTTTCTAAAGTGCATTTATTTTGTAAAACTCTTGATGTTTCAATAAAGTCACCCCACTAGTTGGGGATGTTAACTCAAAATCTGTTCTTATCAGTTTAATATCTGATACGTCCCCTATCTGGGGACCATATATTAAATGGATTTTTAGAACAGGGAGCTGGAAAAAGAGCTTGCTCTGTCCACTCCACGCATTGACCTGGTATTGCAGTACCTCCAGGACCGGTGCACCCCCTTTCCTACAACCGTTTCCAAAAGCAGAAAAACAACACCGACGAGCAAGAGGTGCAGCGCAGCTGTGGCGGCGGCTGCTGCTACCACCACCACCCAAGCACTTTGATTGACACTCAGCCCGTCTGCTCGCAACATTGTATCCACTGAGCAGCTGCGTCTGCCAGAGTGTGCACAGCACAGGTACAACTGGAAGCAAAACAACACACACACCAGTTCATATGGCAGCCGCACTCTATAGTTCGTACCTACCGCTGCGCTAATAGCCAAGTTGGAAACATCGGGCAGGCACAGCGTATCCTGGCAGCCTGCGTCTGTATGCTCCACGTATTCGGGTCATGGGTGTATGTGCAGGGGGCCCGGAGCCCTAGGGGGCCCATAAAGTCTCTCTTCCCCACATTGTAAACCAATGCTATCAATGAAGCTTTATAGTTTGGGGGCCCAGTTCCAGACTTTGTACTGGGGCCCCGCAGCTTCAAGTTACACCTCCGGATCAGGATAATGCTAGGCCATTCCAACCAGCCTGTGTGTGTGACCTGCAGTCGCTGGTAGTCGAAAAGCGGCCGGCCCCGGATGCGCGCTTCAGAGTGGACAGACAGCAGCGGACCCCCAATCACACAGGCCCAAGGCTTGCTATGTAGCACGGAATACCTCATTGGACTGCAGCACTCCACGCGGGCTGAGATACACGCTCCACGTGGGATGGGCAGTATTCGTCCATGAAGATCCAGGCCAACGTTTAGAGATGGAGCAACACTCGGGGAGCAAAGAACTCCAACGAACGGACGTCTACTTTACAAGGATGTATTGCTTTATTCAATGCATGGACACAGAAACAGTTCAACCGCTCGATTACAGACCGCAGTCAATACAGTAAAGAAAGAAATGTGTCTGTTTAATGTAAACTTGCATGGAGCTCGTTTGTCAGCCACTGACTGACTGAATGCTGAAACGTGGTCTAACGTTACATGCACCACCAGGGATAAGGCCTTGCCTATAAGCATTCCCCAGCTGGCAAAAACGGAACCTCCCTGCCTATTCCTCACCATGGAAGAACGGAACCTACCTTTTTTTTTTAAAAAAAGAAAGCCACAGCAGCAGCCAACTCGATTTTGGTAGGCCGCTGTCTCCCCCTTGTGTGCTGCATAAAAAATGCACTCCACTAAAAATAACATTGATCCACGAAATAGAGCGTAGGGAGAGAATGAGGCTTCAAGATGAGCCGTCAGGCTATGATAAATTGTATCACACCTGGGCGATATGGATAGATGCCCGGAGCTCACCCCTATTTACTAGGTGGTTACAGACAGGGACATGTGAGTAACACGTTTAAACCACAATCGTAAAGAGAAACAACAATCCCGGAGCCCGCCCCCCCCCCCCCCCCCTTTTGTTTTATTTTCTCTTTCTCCCGTGTCATAGATACCTACCATCCCTTACCACTCCCCCCCTTACCCTCCCCTCATTCCCCTGTTTGTAGACCTTATAAAATATCACAGACAAACATGATATAGTTCAACTCGAAATTGATTTATTAAGTTTCATTGTCAAAGTTAATTTTACATTGCTTTGAGATAAGGCAAAAGTTTCCCCCCCTCCATGAAACCAATAAAACCTATATTGAATAAAATAAAAATGATGCAGTTACCGGTAGTTCTGCAGCTTCTTGGTGGAAATAAAGACCATCTCCCGTCTCCCAGCTGCAGCAGAGACTGACTGAAATGGCTGCCAAGCCCGGTATTAATGCTTCTAAATTGATGACATCACAAAGGAGTGACATCATCAGCCTTCCAAACACCTGGCTCAATTGCATACAGTATGTATGTATGTATGTATGCATGTATGTGAGTCTATCTATCTATCTATCTATCTATCTTTATTAATTATGTAGAATATAGATATGGATTATTTCTAAATTACAGATTTTGTAGATATAGATTAAAGATAGATTTAAGATTGTTTGTGTGTGTATGTGTGTGTGTATATAAGTGTGTGTGTGTGTGTATATATATATATATATATATATATATATATAGTGTGTGTATATATATATAATGTATATATGTAAAAAAAATATAAAATCTGTAGTTATGTATGTATGTATGTATGTATGTATGTATGGCGGGAAAAAAAGGCCTGCTGTATGTTTTTAAGTTCTTCGGATGACCATGCCGCTCTAATATTCTCCTTACTAGGGTCTACTAATGCTGGCCCAGGGGAAGGCAATAAAGCCCTATGGGGCCGAAGCCAATTTCCCTTATTTTAGGTAAAAAGTTTCCATCCGTCCCTACTCGAAATGCGGCTGGCCGAAGAGATCCCTCCAACCGACCGGCCGACGCACCTTCAGAGACAAACTAGTGCTTGCTTCTAGTGTCATCGCCGGCTTAACCCTCGTTTGTAGGGAGCTGACGAGTCCTGCAGCAGCAGGCTCTGCAAGCCTAGGATGCGTGAGCTCGGTGCAAGAGGAAGGACTGAGGGTGTGAGGCTGGGCGCGGTTGAGAAGGCGTGGGGCGGGGCTATGTAAAGTTTTACAAGCTCTCCCCGCTGCCTGGGTGCATTGTGGGTGCGCCCAGAGTGCTGGCTGAGCGTGTTGCCTCAAGCCTTAGAAGTGGAGTTGGGCGGACCGGGCTACAGGTGAAACCCATTTCGGGTTATCGCTTCTCGGCCTTTTGGCTAAGATCAAGTGTAAAGCTTGGTCTGAGCTGTGGGCCGTGGGTGTGCTGGGGTTCACCCAGTGAGAAGGATCACTTTATCTGTGGTGTTACACCGACAGTTACCTTGCAGGATGTACGGCATCAAGAACACGATCCGGTTTGAGGTGGAGTCCAAGAGCAGCCTAAAGAACAACCTGGTTTACATCGTCCGGGACGTACTGTTGGAAAAAGGTGATGTACCTGTGGAGGAGATCTATAGTGTCCAGGACTTTCCCCGTCAGGGGCAATATGATGTCACTTTTTGTGATGAAGGGGCATGCCTAAACGTGTTTGAATGGCTGCGAACCCAGAGAGACACTGAGCTCCTTAACGGGGTTAAAATAACCCCCCTGTTTGGCTTGCAGGAGAGGCTGGTGACTGTGCACGTGTTTAACCCTTACACGGATGTGGGCCTCCTTTTCAGTTTCCTTGAGCAGTATTGCGACCACGTACGAGGTGGTGAAAAACAGAAGAATATCCTAGGAATATTTAACTGTAAATATAAATTCATGGTGAGACTGAAGAGGAACCCAAGTCGTATCGGGGGAGTGATGCACCCCCCTGCCAATTTTTCCATTGCTGGCTACCGTGGCTACTTACATTATGCAGGACAGCCGACCTATTGCCGGAATTGCGAACAGTTTGGTCACATTAAAGCGGACTGCACCAAAGGCCTTGTGTGCAGAAACTGCAAGGGTGTTGGGCACCATGCTGGCGACTGCCCTAAGCCAAAGAGGTGCGATCTTTGTGGGTCGTCTGAGCACGTGGTGAAAGATTGCCCGGCGAACGGTGGTTTTGGTGGCTGGCGGCGACCCCCTGAGGAGGGAGCAGCAGCCAGCAAGGCGAGCACGTCTGCAGGTGCGGCTGCTGCAGAACCTCGGCCATCAGCTGCAGCTAATGAGGTGTCTGTCCAGCCTGAGCAGGGAGCTGCTGAGAGAGTTACACCTGTTGTTCCTGTGAGAGCCAAGGCAGTGAGAGCTGCAGCTGCGTCTGTGTCTGCGGCTGCTAAAGCAGGAAAAGAGGAGGAAATTAAGAGGAAAGTGGATACCCAAAAAGTACCTGAGACGCCGCATGTTGGGAGTGCTACTCCGGAAGAGCAGGTGGTTGGGGTTATCAGACAGTTGGAGGAGATCATCGAGGAAGTGGACAGCCCCATTAACCCCTCAGGGAACATTGAGGAGTTTTCCTCCCCTGAGACAGTCCTGAGTAAGAGGGAGGGTGGAGGTGGTGGGCTGAATGACTCCAGTGAGGAGGAGTTTGTGGAGGTGGCTGGAAAGAACACAGCCAAAAAAAGAAGGTGCACAAAAAGTAAAGAGACGCTCATGGAGGTCAGTAACCCTTTCGAGACTTTGGCGCAAGACCTGGAGTGCTCAGGTGAGAGTGGCGAGGACTTATAAAATGAGCCACAAAGTGTCTATATAATCCTGTGTATTTAGTGGTTTAGCCACTTTAAGTGGAAGGCATATAAGTGTATGACATTTGTTAAAAGGTCTTTGCGTGAACTAAGACATTTTTCTGCAAAGGTATAACAATTATGGTTTTGAATATATGTTCCCAGAACGTGCGCGTTTTTAAATCAAAGGCCAGAAGGGCAGCAATTTTTAGTTTTTTGCATCAGAAGAATGCTGATTTATTTTGCTTGCAGGAGTGTGGTATAGACACTGATGTCAGCCCGTCAGAATGGCCTTATGGTGCTGCAGCATGGTCGGGGAGTACATATAATAAAAACGATGGAGTCGGCATACTTATTAACTCCAGAGAGTTGGCGCTACAGAGTAGCGAAATAATTGAGGCTGGAAGATGCATCTCCGCGGTGTTATTATATAGAGGTACGCAATTCCGTGTTATTAATGTGTATGCACCTGCGGAGAAGCATGAGAGGAGCGCTCTATTTAACAAAATAAAGTTTTTCATGCAAGGAAGGACACCTACCGTCCTCATAGGGGACATGAATTGTGACCTCTCAAAAAAATCGTTTGACGTGTCTGCAAAATGTTTATTTGAACTATGCTCTGATTTTCACCTGAGGGATATCCAACAGGCGTGTGGCATATCCCCTCAGCTTAATACATACCATGCGGACAGGGGTGGAGTCCACTCCAAAATTGATTATTGTTTTTTATCAGAAGGTCTATCTGCCACAAGTTATGTTCAAGAGATGGCGCTATTCTCAGATCATGAGTGTCTGTTATGTGGGGTGGAGGTGGGGAACAGTGTTGTGTGGGGGAGGGGAGTCTGGAAGCTGAACCTCAAGCTTCTGGAGGGACAGGACATAAAAAAACAATATGAAAGTCTGTATAGGAGGTGGAGGGACAGAAAGGGGGACTTTGTAAATGTCTTAGATTGGTGGGATTGGGTAAAGGGGAAAACTAAAACCTTTTTCAAGTCGGCAGGATACAAAGTAGCCAGGGAAAGGAAGGCAGAGTACGTGAGGCTTGGCAACAAACTAAGCCTGTTGATAAAATTGCGCGATAACGGAAGAGATGTGCAAGAAGACATCTTGAAAACCAGAAGAGAGATAAATAATTATCTAGTGGAAAAAGGGAAGAGCATAATGTACCGCGCTAAATTAGACAAGATGCTGCATGATGAGACATGTTCGCGGTTCTTTTTTAAAAAAGTGTTTTCTAAAAAACCTACCTTCGAAGTAATAGAGAGAGAGACAGGAGGGGAGGTGAGGGGGGAGGAGGTGTACGAAGAGGTAGCATCCTTCTATGAGGACTTATATAAGGTAAAATGGAGGGATGAAGTCCTGGAGGATGACGTGTTAACTACACTTGAAAACAAGTTAGGGGAGGCGGACCAAGTGTCCATCACACATGACATCACCGCTAAAGAAGTGTGGGAGGCGGTCCAGAGTATGGCCGCTAATAAAACGCCTGGTATGGATGGGTTACCGATTGAATATTATCGTATGCTGTGGAGTGTGATAGGGAAAGATGTGTGTGAAGTGTGCCAGTACATGTGGGTGAATGTGGATGTAGCTGAAAGTATGCGAGGTGGAGTGGTTGTATTAATCCCCAAAAAGGGCAATCTGAAAAATTTAAAAAATTGGCGTCCGATTACGCTTCTTAATGCTGACTATAAAATTTATGCTAAAATCATTGCAAATCGGATGCGTGCGGTAGTGGAGAGCGTGGTGAGCGAGGACCAGTACTGTGCGGTGCCCGGTAGGAGGGTGCATGAGAGTCTGTGTCTGGTGCGGGATTGTCTGGGAGATTGTAAGGAGCGAAAGAAGAGTGTGTATGTGGTGAGCTTGGACTTTGAAAAAGCGTATGACAGGTTGTCGCATGGATTCTTGTTCCGAGTGTTGGTGTGTATGGGGTTCCCGGGTATGTTTGTAGAGCGAGTGAGGAGTCTGTATGAAAGGATTTATAGTAGTATGTTAGTGAATGGGAAGGTTGGAAGGAGAGTGAATGTGATGTCTGGTGTGCGTCAGGGGTGTCCGCTGTCGGCCGTGGTTTTCATCTGCGCCATGGAGCCGTTACTATGTCTAATAAGACAGGATAAGATGGTGAGGGGGATCCACATTCCAGGTAGTGACGGCAGAGAGCTAAAGGTGTGTGCGTATATGGATGATGTGTGTGTGATGTGTGAGTCTGAGAATGCAGTGAGGAGAGTGAAGCTGTTAGTGTCTGTGTTTTGTGGTGCGTCTGCGTTCCGTGTCAACTGGGACAAAAGTGAGTGCAAGGTGTTTGGTGAGACTGGAGGGGATGCAGATATAGGTTTAAATATTGTGTCCGGGCCAATTAAAATTCTAGGCATTAGGTTTAATAACAATTTACAGGGGGAAGAGAGCTGGGAGGAGGCAAGACAGAAGGTGGAGAACCGGTTAAATTTTTGGAAATTACGCAACCTGACTATGATAGGCAAAATCGTAATATTAAAGAGCGTAATTTTGCCCATTTTCTTATACGTGGCATTAGTTTTCCCTCCGGGATACATGGGTCAGAGGAGGCTGAACAGGGTCATGTTTCTGTTCTTCTGGGGGTCCAAAATGGAACGTCTGAGGAGGGAGGCAGTGTACAAGAGTTGGGAGAGAGGAGGGATGGGCTTTCCCAATTTAGAGACATACTTTGGATGCAACAGCGTAGTTTTCCTACTAAGCATGTTGCAAAAAACCACCAAAGGGGCGTGCATGATGAGGTATCTAGCAGGGAGATGGTTTGTACGTATGAAATGGTGCGAATACGACTTGAGGAAACCAGTTGCTTTCCAAATCCCTAAGTGGTATGAATGGACAGCATGTTTTGTGGCGAAGTTTGAGTTGGATGACTGTGAAGTGAATGTACTAAAGAATAAGCGAATGGTTAAACGAATGATTGAGAGTAAGGACGAGATGTCTGATATTAATTCTGTTAGCAGAGTGAATGTGGAGAGAGTGTGGAAGAAAGTGCGGATGGATGGGATGAGCAATAGGCAGAGTGAGATTGTATGGCAGAGTCTGCATGGCGTGTTACCGGTGCGAGAGTTTCAGCGTGTGAGAGGTTTGGTGAGGAGTGAGAGATGTCCAAGAGAGGGGTGCGGTGGATGTGAGAATGTGGTTCATTTATTTTGGAATTGCAGCCATGCACAGAATGTGCTGCGGAGACTTGGCTCGTTATGTAAGGAGATAACAGGAGTTAATTTCATGTCCTTTGAGTTAGTTATGTTTGGTTTAGGTGCGAGAGGCAGTGTGAGAGAGAGACTGTTGTGGCTGTTTATGGCGTGCGTGAAGGAAGTGTTATGGGATGTAAGGAATGTGTATGTGTTCAAGAGGAAGGATGTAAGTGAGAGGGACAGCGTGCGAATGGTGTTGGGGAAATTATACTTTATTTATTTATGGGACAAAAGACAGGATGGAGTCGATGCGGAGGGAATATGGAAGGTTAAAAAATGGATACAATTAGTTGATTTGTCATGATTTGTAATGTATTTATGTTGTATAAATGTGATGGATTTATTATGTTGTGAATAAATAAAAACCTTTGGTTATAAAAAAAAAAAAAAAAAAAAAATCTGTTCTTATCAGTTTAATATCTGATACGTCCCCTATCTGGGGACCATATATTAAATGGATTTTTAGAACAGGGAGCTGGAAAAAGAGCTTGCTCTGTCCACTCCACGCATTGACCTGGTATTGCAGTACCTCCAGGACCGGTGCACCCCCTTTCCTCCAACCGTTTCCAAAAGCAGAAAAACAAAACCGACGAGCAAGAGGTGCAGCGCAGCTGTGGCGGCGGCTGCTGCTACCACCACCACCCAAGCACTTTGATTGACACTCAGCCCGTCTGCTCGCAACATTGTATCCACTGAGCAGCTGCGTCTGCCAGAGTGTGCACAGCACAGGTACAACTGGAAGCAAAACAACACACACACCAGTTCATATGGCAGCCGCACTCTATAGTTCGTACCTACCGCTGCGCTAATAGCCAAGTTGGAAACATCGGGCAGGCACAGCGTATCCTGGCAGCCTGCGTCTGTATGCTCCACGTATTCGGGTCATGGGTGTATGTGCAGGGGGCCCGGAGCCCTAGGGGGCCCATAAAGTCTCTCTTCCCCACATTGTAAACCAATGCTATCAATGAAGCTTTATAGTTTGGGGGCCCAGTTCCAGACTTTGTACTGGGGCCCCGCAGCTTCAAGTTACACCTCCGGATCAGGATAATGCTAGGCCATTCCAACCAGCCTGTGTGTGTGACCTGCAGTCGCTGGTAGTCGAAAAGCGGCCGGCCCCGGATGCGCGCTTCAGAGTGGACAGACAGCAGCGGACCCCCAATCACACAGGCCCAAGGCTTGCTATGTAGCACGGAATACCTCATTGGACTGCAGCACTCCACGCGGGCTGAGATACACGCTCCACGTGGGATGGGCAGTATTCGTCCATGAAGATCCAGGCCAACGTTTAGAGATGGAGCAACACTCGGGGAGCAAAGAACTCCAACGAACGGACGTCTACTTTACAAGGATGTATTGCTTTATTCAATGCATGGACACAGAAACAGTTCAACCGCTCGATTACAGACCGCAGTCAATACAGTAAAGAAAGAAATGTGTCTGTTTAATGTAAACTTGCATGGAGCTCGTTTGTCAGCCACTGACTGACTGAATGCTGAAACGTGGTCTAACGTTACATGCACCACCAGGGATAAGGCCTTGCCTATAAGCATTCCCCAGCTGGCAAAAACGGAACCTCCCTGCCTATTCCTCACCATGGAAGAACGGAACCTACCTTTTTTTTTTAAAAAAAGAAAGCCACAGCAGCAGCCAACTCGATTTTGGTAGGCCGCTGTCTCCCCCTTGTGTGCTGCATAAAAAATGCACTCCACTAAAAATAACATTGATCCACGAAATAGAGCGTAGGGAGAGAATGAGGCTTCAAGATGAGCCGTCAGGCTATGATAAATTGTATCACACCTGGGCGATATGGATAGATGCCCGGAGCTCACCCCTATTTACTAGGTGGTTACAGACAGGGACATGTGAGTAACACGTTTAAACCACAATCGTAAAGAGAAACAACAATCCCGGAGCCCGCCCCCCCCCCCTTTTTGTTTTATTTTCTCTTTCTCCCGTGTCATAGATACCTACCATCCCTTACCACTCCCCCCCTTACCCTCCCCTCATTCCCCTGTTTGTAGACCTTATAAAATATCACAGACAAACATGATATAGTTCAACTCGAAATTGATTTATTAAGTTTCATTGTCAAAGTTAATTTTACATTGCTTTGAGATAAGGCAAAAGTTTCCCCCCCTCCATGAAACCAATAAAACCTATATTGAATAAAATAAAAATGATGCAGTTACCGGTAGTTCTGCAGCTTCTTGGTGGAAATAAAGACCATCTCCCGTCTCCCAGCTGCAGCAGAGACTGACTGAAATGGCTGCCAAGCCCGGTATTAATGCTTCTAAATTGATGACATCACAAAGGAGTGACATCATCAGCCTTCCAAACACCTGGCTCAATTGCATACAGTATGTATGTATGTATGTATGCATGTATGTGAGTCTATCTATCTATCTATCTATCTATCTATCTATCTATCTATCTATCTATCTATCTATCTATCTATCTATCTATCTATCTATCTTTATTAATTATGTAGAATATAGATATGGATTATTTCTAAATTACAGATTTTGTAGATATAGATTAAAGATAGATTTAAGATTGTTTGTGTGTGTATGTGTGTGTGTATATAAGTGTGTGTGTGTGTGTGTATATATATATATATATATATATATATATATATATATAGTGTGTGTATATATATATATAATGTATATATGTAAAAAAAATATAAAATCTGTAGTTATGTATGTATGTATGTATGTATGTATGTATGTATGGCGGGAAAAAAAGGCCTGCTGTATGTTAAAAAGGCCTGCTGTATGTTTTTAAGTTCTTCGGATGACCATGCCGCTCTAATATTCTCCTTACTAGGGTCTACTAATGCTGGCCCAGGGGAAGGCAATAAAGCCCTATGGGGCCGAAGCCAATTTCCCTTATTTTAGGTAAAAAGTTTCCATCCGTCCCTACTCGAAATGCGGCTGGCCGAAGAGATCCCTCCAACCGACCGGCCGACGCACCTTCAGAGACAAACTAGTGCTTGCTTCTAGTGTCATCGCCGGCTTAACCCTCGTTTGTAGGGAGCTGACGAGTCCTGCAGCAGCAGGCTCTGCAAGCCTAGGATGCGTGAGCTCGGTGCAAGAGGAAGGACTGAGGGTGTGAGGCTGGGCGCGGTTGAGAAGGCGTGGGGCGGGGCTATGTAAAGTTTTACAAGCTCTCCCCGCTGCCTGGGTGCATTGTGGGTGCGCCCAGAGTGCTGGCTGAGCGTGTTGCCTCAAGCCTTAGAAGTGGAGTTGGGCGGACCGGGCTACAGGTGAAACCCATTTCGGGTTATCGCTTCTCGGCCTTTTGGCTAAGATCAAGTGTACCTGGTACAGGCGGTCTTAGTCAGAAGGTAACTCGGGTACCCCTCTCCTCTGCCTGGCGGGATCGCCCACTCCGGTGGGCTTCACCCGCCTGCTGCTATCGGGGAGAGGGATTAGTCCCAGGGTAAACGGGTTGCGATCCCCCTGCCTCTTCTGGTCTCCGGGCCAGAGGAGGGCGCTACTATTGTTGAGTCACAAAGCGGTTTTGTGACTTCCCTTCTACAAACATGGGCGAAAGCCCACAAGAAATACCGGCATATGCGCGGATTAAGAACACAGTACGTGTCTCTTTTACGAATAGTGCGGATACACGTGGCCTGAGGTATGTGGTTGAGGACGTGCTACAAGGAGTATTTAATGTGCAAAAGAGAGAGATTCTAGCGATCCAAGACTACCCCAAGCGACGGATCTACGACGTCACCCTAACTGAAACTGGCATATTTCGAGATCTGGTGGCGGCCATCCCAGAGAAGAAAGATCCGAAGCTTGCGGGTGTCTTGCTGGTCGAGCACGTCCTCGACATAACTAAACTCGTGGTGATTAAGATGTACTCTCCTTACATTGACGTGAAAGAGGTTGAGGCTTTCCTATCACGATATTTTAAATCCGTCAGATGTATGGGAAAAATTATGAACGAGTTTGGCATCTGGACCTCGAAGTGGCGTTTCCAGGCCACGTGTATAAGTGACCCCAGTTGGCCGGGGGGAGTGATCTTACCGCCCGCGCGTTTTAAATTGGGCAAAGTGAATGGCGACCTGTACTTTGCGGGAATGCCCGACTTCTGCAGGGTTTGTTCAACATACGGTCACCAAAAAGAAAACTGTGCGAGTACTTGTAAGAAATGTGGGGGCACTGATCACGAGACAAGCGAGTGCAAAAAAGGCAAAGGTTGTTATTTCTGCGGCAGTGTTGGTCACCTCTACACGTTTTGCCCCCACAGAGCACAGAAGACGGAGCAGCAAGGGCGACCCGGACCGAAGGAGCAGCCAGGGCAGCCAGATGACCAAGCAGCACCCCCCCAGGGAGAGGAACCTGAGGAGATGGAGGTCTCCAGTGGACCCCCCCAGACCGGTAAGGAACAGCGGAGCATAAAGAGGAGGGTGAGTGACCGGCGGACAGGCTCTCCCTCCCGGGAAACCGGTGGAGGTGGTAGAGCCGGGGAAGCCGGTCCAGGCCCTCCCAAGATGCCCGCTCAAGCGGTGCCTGAGGTGGAGGACCCAGGGGGCACGGCGGCAGCAACACAGAAAAGGCGGAAAGGCTCGGGAGGCAGGCTCTATTCGGAGGTGGTGCAGGGGGGAACCCCGGAGATTCCGACTCAGTTGGAGGACCCTGGGGAAGTACCCCCTGCGGTGTCAGCCCAGAAGGCCCCTCCCCCTCCCTGCCAGGAGGGGGCGCGGGGTGCCACCTCCGAGGGCAGAGATACATGCGAGAGCCGAGTACCCACCCCGGCGGAGGGGTCAGATATGAGCACGGGAGCTGGCCTGCCAGCCCCCTTGGAGTTCCCAGTAGAAATAGAATCGGTATGGGACTTTACGCAAATCCCTCTCTCGGGCACCGTAGGGGGTCCACTAAGCGAGGTAGGTTCCTCTCCAGCATCGACATTTACGATGGACTCGGATGCGGGGGGGTGTGAGAGTGTCAGCGAGGTCTTTGGCTTGCCCGGGGACTTCTGAGCAGAGACCCACACATTTCCTAGTCCCCCATGGCTGCTCTATCGGGACTCACGTTCAACGTCAGAAGCATCGAGAGCCACGTGAGGAGGGTCGCCCTCTTCAACTACCTGACGATTTTCGCTGCCTCCGTCTTTTTCCTGCAGGAGTGCGGGATCCCGCATAGAGCCCAGTACAAAAAATACCAAGAGGACTGGGTACATGGACCGTCGGTCTGGTCCGGCTCTAACGAGACCAGATCGGCGGGGGTCGCCATTCTTTTTAAAGGAAACGTTTTAATTGACGTTATTAACGAAATTTTACCAGGCAGAATTTTATTGGTCAAAGCTTTTATTAACGGAGTAAAGTGGCAGTTTTTAAATTTTTATGGTGCAACAGATAAAAACACCCGAGCAGAAATGTTAGAGATTTTACCCCTCTTTTTAAACGATTCAGATCCTCTCATTTTAGCGGGAGATTTTAATTGTATTTTAAAGGGGGAACGCCGGCTTTCAAGCTCAGTGAGCAGAAATTATGATAAAACCTCAGCCTTGCTAAAAAACATCATCTCAGACGCCAAGCTCACTGATGCTTACAAAAAATGCAACCCCAGCGCATCAGAGGAAGCCGGCGTTACCTGGAGCAACAGACTGTGCAGCTCCAGGATCGATTTTATGTTCTGCTCTTATCAAGTACTGCCTTTTAGATGTGACCTTTTTACCAATGTTTTCTCGGATCATAAGCTTTTATATTTTAAAGTTGATTCAGTTTTAAAGAGAAAATCCGGTAAGAATGCCTGGAAGTTTAACGTGTCCCTTTTAGAAGATCCGCAGGTTTTATCTGATTTTATCACTTTTTATAAAGACTGCAGGCGAGTAAAAGATCCCAACACTCCCACCAGCCAGTGGTGGGAGAAGATGAAACTGAAAATAAAAACATTTTTTATTAAGGTTGGGATCGCTAAAGCTAAAGCAAAACGTACATTTTATTCTAATCTGAATACTCGCCTGCAGACCCTGTATAAGTTCAGAGAACATGATATAGAGGTGGACCACGAGATCATCGAGGTGAAGAAAGAGATCGCCCGGTGCCTGGAGCAGAGGGGAAAAGAAATTATATTCCGTTCGAAAGTGCAACATCTGGAGGAGAACGAGACCTGCTCCAGGTACTTCTTCAAGAAGATAAGAGACAAGCGGACAGTCCTCGATGATCTCGATGGCACCAAGGACATACAGGGTATTTTAAAGAAAGTGTATGGTTTTTATGCGGATCTTTTTAATACTAAACCTGTTGACAGTGATTTTATGAATGACTCGTTGAAGGAGATTACCGACGTTTTAGATCCTGGTTCTCGTGAGATTTTACTAAGGGACATCACAGAACAGGAGATTTTAGACACTATTAAAAGTTTTAAACCAGGTAAGGTGCCTGGGCCCGATGGTATACCCATAGAGTTTTATGTCACCTTTTTTGGTATTTTTAAGGATGACCTTTTCTCCCTTTTTACTGAGGTTTTTATGTCTAAAGCCCTCCCGGGGTCCTGGAAGAAGGGTGACGTGTCTCTTTTATACAAGAAAGGAGACAAGACGGACATCAAGAACTGGAGACCGATCACCCTTCTGAACAGTGACTACAAAATAATGGCCAAAATATGTGCAAACCGCCTCAAGACCGTAATAAGCAAAGTTGTACACCCCAACCAGGTCTGTGGGGTGCCCGGGAGGGCAATATGGGAGAATCTTAACCTGATCAAAGATTGTATTAGCGACACAAAATCAAGAAGCGGAAAAATGGCAATTTTAACCATCGACTTTGAAAAAGCCTTTGACCGCGTGTCGCATTTTTATCTTTTTAAGGTTTTAGAGAGAATGGGTATACCGGAAGGTTTTTTATTGTCTTTAAAAGCGTTTTATAACAACTGCACGAGTAGAATTTTAGTCAACGGTTTTAGGACACAGGAAGTGCTTTTAAACTCCGGGGTGAAGCAGGGGTGTCCCTTGTCCCCACTACTTTTTATATGCGCACTAGAGCCTCTTTTATGCACCATACGGCGGGACAAGCAGATCCGTGGGATCCCCCTGCCCGGCGGCGGGGGGATCGAGGCTAAAGTAGTGGGGTACATGGACGATGTGGCAATCCTCGGAAGGGACACCCTGTCGATCCAGAAGGCTATTAGACAAATTGAGTTTTATTGCTGCGCCTCGGGTTTTAAAGTCAATTTTAACAAAAGTAGTGTTTTAAAAATCGGGGACCTGCCCTTGCCAGATGTCCCCATTCCTGTGTCCGACTCGGTGCAGATTTTAGGAGTCTCCTTCAACGAGGATAACAGAGGTCTTAACAGCTGGGACTTGGTGGCACAAAAAATCAATAAGAAAATCTGTATGTGGAGCATGCGGCAGCTGACCATGGAGGGGAAGGTTTTAATCACCAAATCTGTGATTTTACCGATTTTATTGTACCTGAGTTTAGTGTTTCCCCCTCCTGGCAGAGTTTTTAATAAAATTGTTAAAGCATGCTTCACATTTTTATGGAGCTCCAAGATGGAGAAACTAAGCAGGGAAATCGTGATGAAGCCGAAGGAGATGGGAGGAAAAGATTTCCCTGATTTTAAAGCCTTTTTATATACAAAGTATTTTAGTTTATGTATTGGTGCTCTTTTTAAAAACCACTATTGGTCCTATTTTATCCGGTATAACACAGGCTATTTTATGAGGAGGAACAATTGGTTCAAGACGGTTTTAAATTCCCCTTACTCTTTTAATCTGCCCGGAGAATACAAGATTTTAGAGAAAATAGCGATTTTATATGATTTTACTGGCAAAAGCCCACAAGTTTTAATGAATAGTAAAGTCATTTTAAAGGATATTAAGAAAAGTGGTTTTTATGTTCAAGTAAGTAATTTTAACGAAAAACAAAGCAAGGAAACTTGGACAATGGTTAATTATTATATTTTTAATTCACAGAAAGATCTGGCCTGGAGCTGCGTCCATGACTGTCTTCCATGCCGGGCATTCCAGCATCGTAGAGGTTTGACCAACACTGCCGCGTGCCCAAGACCAGGATGTGCAGGAGAAGAGACGACGACCCACCTGATGTGGACCTGCTACATAACAAAGAGAATATGGACTAAGATGTTGCCGCTACTGATTAAAATAACAGGACTTAAGAGACTAACATTGGATGCCGTCCTGTATGGATGCCTGGAATGCCCCACACGGACTCAGAAAATTATGGCATGGAAGATGGTCAATTCGGTCAAAGCAGCTCTATGGAAATCCAGAAACATTTTAGTTTTTAAACATGAAATTTTAACTGTGAAGGACATTTTAGCCATTACTCTTAATGAGATGCACCAGTACTTTTTAGTGGATAAGAAAAATTTCCCAGTTTTAGCGAGAAAATGGCTTTTAGCAGAATGGAGCTCCATAATATGAAGCCACCAAGGGCCCTTTTATGTGATATTAACTTGTTCTGTATTTTAACATGTATTATACGTAGACAAATGTTTTAAATGGTATGTTTTAATGTGTTATTAATATGTTTTAATGTACTATTGACAAACATTTTTAAAGTCGTCTATGTAAATATGTGTTGTACAAATAAAAACGCCCCCCCCTTGTGGAGGGTTTGTCAACTTAAAAAAAATCTGTTCTTATCAGTTTAATATCTGATACGTCCCCTATCTGGGGACCATATATTAAATGGATTTTTAGAACAGGGAGCTGGAAAAAGAGCTTGCTCTGTCCACTCCACGCATTGACCTGGTATTGCAGTACCTCCAGGACCGGTGCACCCCCTTTCCTACAACCGTTTCCAAAAGCAGAAAAACAACACCGACGAGCAAGAGGTGCAGCGCAGCTGTGGCGGCGGCTGCTGCTACCACCACCACCCAAGCACTTTGATTGACACTCAGCCCGTCTGCTCGCAACATTGTATCCACTGAGCAGCTGCGTCTGCCAGAGTGTGCACAGCACAGGTACAACTGGAAGCAAAACAACACACACACCAGTTCATATGGCAGCCGCACTCTATAGTTCGTACCTACCGCTGCGCTAATAGCCAAGTTGGAAACATCGGGCAGGCACAGCGTATCCTGGCAGCCTGCGTCTGTATGCTCCACGTATTCGGGTCATGGGTGTATGTGCAGGGGGCCCGGAGCCCTAGGGGGCCCATAAAGTCTCTCTTCCCCACATTGTAAACCAATGCTATCAATGAAGCTTTATAGTTTGGGGGCCCAGTTCCAGACTTTGTACTGGGGCCCCGCAGCTTCAAGTTACACCTCCGGATCAGGATAATGCTAGGCCATTCCAACCAGCCTGTGTGTGTGACCTGCAGTCGCTGGTAGTCGAAAAGCGGCCGGCCCCGGATGCGCGCTTCAGAGTGGACAGACAGCAGCGGACCCCCAATCACACAGGCCCAAGGCTTGCTATGTAGCACGGAATACCTCATTGGACTGCAGCACTCCACGCGGGCTGAGATACACGCTCCACGTGGGATGGGCAGTATTCGTCCATGAAGATCCAGGCCAACGTTTAGAGATGGAGCAACACTCGGGGAGCAAAGAACTCCAACGAACGGACGTCTACTTTACAAGGATGTATTGCTTTATTCAATGCATGGACACAGAAACAGTTCAACCGCTCGATTACAGACCGCAGTCAATACAGTAAAGAAAGAAATGTGTCTGTTTAATGTAAACTTGCATGGAGCTCGTTTGTCAGCCACTGACTGACTGAATGCTGAAACGTGGTCTAACGTTACATGCACCACCAGGGATAAGGCCTTGCCTATAAGCATTCCCCAGCTGGCAAAAACGGAACCTCCCTGCCTATTCCTCACCATGGAAGAACGGAACCTACCTTTTTTTTTTTAAAAAAAGAAAGCCACAGCAGCAGCCAACTCGATTTTGGTAGGCCGCTGTCTCCCCCTTGTGTGCTGCATAAAAAATGCACTCCACTAAAAATAACATTGATCCACGAAATAGAGCGTAGGGAGAGAATGAGGCTTCAATTTTCTCTTTCTCCCGTGTCATAGATACCTACCATCCCTTACCACTCCCCCCCTTACCCTCCCCTCATTCCCCTGTTTGTAGACCTTATAAAATATCACAGACAAACATGATATAGTTCAACTCGAAATTGATTTATTAAGTTTCATTGTCAAAGTTAATTTTACATTGCTTTGAGATAAGGCAAAAGTTTCCCCCCCTCCATGAAACCAATAAAACCTATATTGAATAAAATAAAAATGATGCAGTTACCGGTAGTTCTGCAGCTTCTTGGTGGAAATAAAGACCATCTCCCGTCTCCCAGCTGCAGCAGAGACTGACTGAAATGGCTGCCAAGCCCGGTATTAATGCTTCTAAATTGATGACATCACAAAGGAGTGACATCATCAGCCTTCCAAACACCTGGCTCAATTGCATACAGTATGTATGTATGTATGTATGCATGTATGTGAGTCTATCTATCTATCTATCTATCTATCTATCTATCTATCTATCTTTATTAATTATGTAGAATATAGATATGGATTATTTCTAAATTACAGATTTTGTAGATATAGATTAAAGATAGATTTAAGATTGTTTGTGTGTGTATGTGTGTGTGTATATAAGTGTGTGTGTGTGTGTATATATATATATATATATATATATATATATATATATAGTGTGTGTATATATATATAATGTATATATGTAAAAAAAATATAAAATCTGTAGTTATGTATGTATGTATGTATGTATGTATGGCGGGAAAAAAAGGCCTGCTGTATGTTTTTAAGTTCTTCGGATGACCATGCCGCTCTAATATTCTCCTTACTAGGGTCTACTAATGCTGGCCCAGGGGAAGGCAATAAAGCCCTATGGGGCCGAAGCCAATTTCCCTTATTTTAGGTAAAAAGTTTCCATCCGTCCCTACTCGAAATGCGGCTGGCCGAAGAGATCCCTCCAACCGACCGGCCGACGCACCTTCAGAGACAAACTAGTGCTTGCTTCTAGTGTCATCGCCGGCTTAACCCTCGTTTGTAGGGAGCTGACGAGTCCTGCAGCAGCAGGCTCTGCAAGCCTAGGATGCGTGAGCTCGGTGCAAGAGGAAGGACTGAGGGTGTGAGGCTGGGCGCGGTTGAGAAGGCGTGGGGCGGGGCTATGTAAAGTTTTACAAGCTCTCCCCGCTGCCTGGGTGCATTGTGGGTGCGCCCAGAGTGCTGGCTGAGCGTGTTGCCTCAAGCCTTAGAAGTGGAGTTGGGCGGACCGGGCTACAGGTGAAACCCATTTCGGGTTATCGCTTCTCGGCCTTTTGGCTAAGATCAAGTGTACCTAGTACAGGAGGTCTTAGCCGGAAGGTATCTCAGGCACCCCTCTCCTCGGCCTGGCGGGATCGCCCACTTCGGTGGGCTAAACCCTCCTGCTGCTATTGGGGAGAGGGACTAGGTCCTCGAGTAAACGAGTTGCGATCCCCCTAGCCCGCTTGGCCTTGCGCCAAGTTGAGGAAGATTTACAACACCGGGTTGTAAAAGCGCTATTGGGAACCATGGGTGCGGACCCTGGTTCCATACCGGCATATGCACGGATTAAAAACACCTTACGAGTGGTTTTTAACAATGAAGCGGCGGATACACGTGGCCTGAAGTATGTGGTTGAGGACGTGCTCATGGGCGTTTTTAACATACAAAAGCGAGAGATCTTGGCTATACAGGATTACCCCAAGCGAAGGACATATGATGTTACCTTTACGGAGAAAGGTATTTTCCATGATTTGATTGCAGCAATTCCTTCCAAAAAAGATCCACGGCTTGAGGGGGTCCAACTGATTGAGCACGTCCTGGATGTGACTAAACTCGTAGTGATTAAAATGTATTCTCCCTACGCAGATCTGAAAGAGGTTGAAGCGTTCCTGGCAGGCTACTTTAAATCAGTGAAGTGTATGGGAAAAATTATGAACGAGTTTGGCATTTGGACATCCAAATGGAGGTTCCAGGTCACGTGTATTAATGACCCTGGTTGCCCAGGGGGTCTAAAATTACCGCCCGCTCGTTTTAAACTGGGAAACGTGAGTGGCGACCTCTATTTTGCGGGAATGCCAGCCTTCTGCCGCAACTGTAAAAAATACGGCCATGAAAAAGACAGTTGCGGCGTGACCTGCAGGAATTGTGGTGGTTCAGAGCACGAGACGAACCAGTGCCCTATGGCAAAGAAATGTGATACATGCGGCAGAGTTGGTCATCTTTTTTTTGAGTGTCGCCATAGGGCACGGAACACGGAGCAGCAAGGGCAGCAAAGGAAACCAGCAGACCAAACCGCACCCCCCCAAGGAGAGGAACCGGAGGATATGGATACCACCAGCAGACCCCCCCAAAACGAGGAAGGTAAAGCCAAAGAGCAGCGGCGTACTAAGAGGAGGGCTGCAGATAGGCCGATGGACTCCCATCCCCAGAACCTGGGGCCAGAGGGGAGTCCAAATGAAGCCGGTCCCAGCCCGCAGGACACGCCGGCTGCGGGGGTACCCGAGGCAGAAGACCCCGGGGGAGACGCGGCGGCAATGAAAAGGCGGAAAGGCTCAAGGGCCACCCTGTACTCGGAGGTGGTACGGGGGGGACCTAAGGAAGTACCTGCTGGCGCAGCGAAACCGGACGGTCCCCCTAAGGTGCCATCCACCAGTGCCCCTCCCCCTCCCTGCCAGGTGGGGGACCCAAGGGCAACCTCCGAGGAAGTGGCCACGAGCCGAGTACCCACCCCTGCAGAGGGGAAACATGAACAACAAGAAGCCGACTTGCCGACCCCTGGGGTGGACACGCTACCCATGGCATCCATCTGGGATTTGTCGGACATTCCTGCCTCGGGTGTCCTGGGGGGTCAGCTAAGTGATGGGAGTTCCTCTCCAGCATCATCTTTGTTCACTGTGGATTCGGATGCGGGGGGGTATGAGAGCTCCAGCGGGGTCTCTGGTTTAGCCGGAGAGTGTGGTTTTTAAGTTGAGCACCGTGGAAGGATATGTCACCATCCTTAAACCCACTCTATGATGGCGGACCTTTCATGTCTCACTTTTAACGTAAGAAGCCTCGAGAGCAAAGTGAGACGGGCTGCCCTGTTCAACTATCTAACCATTTTCGCTGCTTCCGTGTTCTTCCTGCAGGAATGCGGCATCCCGCACAAATCCCAATATAAGAAATACGAAAAAGATTGGGTGCACGGTCCATCAGTCTGGTCTGGATCTAACGAGTCCAGATCAGCAGGGGTCGCCATTCTTTTTAAAGGGAACGTTTTTATTGAAAATTTTTATGAAATTTTACCAGGCAGAATTTTATTGGTCAGAGTTTTATTAAATGGTATTAGATGGCAGTTTTTAAATTTTTATGGTTCTCCAGAAAAGAAGGTGAGAGCAGAAATGTTGGAGATTTTACCCCTTTTTATTAACAGTTCTTATCCCTTAGTTTTAGCTGGAGATTTTAATTGTGTTTTAAGGGGGGAACGCCGGTTCTCTAACTCCGTAAGCAGGAACTATGACAAAACTGCCAACATGCTCAAAAACATCGTATCAGATCACCTGCTTACGGATGTTTTTAAAAAATGCAACCCGCTTTTACCAGAAGAGGCCGGCGTGACCTGGAGCAACACCACCTGCAGCTCCAGGATTGATTTTATCTTCTGCTCTCACCAGGTACAACCTTTTAGATCTGATGTTTTTACCAACACATTCTCTGACCACAAGGTTTTATTTTTTAAAGCAAACCTTGCCGAGAGAAGGAGAACCAGTAGTGCCTGGAAGATGAACGTGTCCCTTCTACAAGATCCGCAGGTTTTATCGGATTTTATTACCTTTTTTAAAGAGTGCAGACGGGCAAGAGATCCCAACATTCCCACCAGCCAGTGGTGGGAAAAGATGAAAATCAAGATTAAGGATTATTTTATCAGGGTTGGGATCTCCAAAGCCAAAGAGAAACGGGCCTTTTATTCTGATCTAAACACCCGTCTGCAGACCCTGTACAAAATGAGAGAGCATGACATTGATGTGACTCGAGAGATTTTAGATGTAAAGAAAGAGATTGCCAAATGCCTGGAGCAGAGAGGTAAAGAAATTATATTTCGCTCTAGAGTTAAACACCTTGAAGAAAACGAGACCTGCTCCAGGTATTTTTTTAAGAAAATCACCGATAAAAAATGTGTTTTAAATGAACTGGACGGAGTCACAGATGTACAGGGTCTTTTAGGAAAGGTACATGGTTTTTATGCGGATCTTTTTAGCACCAAGAGTGTGGATGTAAGTTTTATGAAGGACTCATTAGAGGAGATTACTGATGTTTTAGATCCTGTCTCACAGAGTTTTTTATTACGTGATATCTCGGAGCAGGAGATTTTAGACACCATACGTAGTTTTAAACCAGGCAAGGTGCCTGGTCCGGATGGTATACCCATCGAGTTTTATGTTACGTTTTATGGAATTTTAAAAGAGGATTTTTATTCTCTTTTTACAGAAGTTTTTAATTCCAAAAGCCTCCCAGGGTCCTGGCGGAAGGGTGATGTGTCTCTGTTGTACAAGAAAGGTGACAAGACAGATATCAGAAACTGGAGACCCATCACCCTTCTAAACGCCGATTACAAGATCATGGCCAAAATCTGCGCCAACAGACTGAAACAGATAATACATAAAATTATACACCAAAACCAAGTCTGTGGCGTCCCTGGGAGGGCGATTCACGATAACTTAAACCTTTTAAAGGACTGCATCAGCGACACGAAGTCAAGGCATGGCAAAATGGCCATTTTATCCATAGACTTCGAAAAAGCCTTTGACAGAGTGTCGCACTTTTATCTTTTTAAGGTTTTAGAGAAGATGGGTATACCAGAAGGCTTTTTACTGTCTCTAAGAGCCTTTTATGAAAACTGCACGAGTAAGATTTTAGTGAACGGTTTTAAGACGCAGGATGTCCTTTTAAAATCCGGAGTGAAGCAGGGGTGTCCCTTGTCCCCACTACTTTTTATCTGTGCACTGGAGCCTCTTTTATGCGCATTACGGAAGGACAAGCAAGTTCGTGGCATCCCCCTACCGGGTGGGGGGGGGTGTCGAGGCTAAAGTAGTGGGGTACATGGATGACGTTGCGGTGCTCTGCAGGGACACCCTCTCAATTCAGAAGACTTTAAAACAAATTCAGTATTTTTGCTGCTCTTCCGGTTTTAAAGTGAATTTTAATAAAAGCAGTATTTTAAACATTGGAGACATGCTTTTAACGGACATTCCTGTACCGGCTTCCGATACCGTGCAGATTTTAGGTGTCTCCTTTAATGAGTCCAACAACGGTTTTACCAGTTGGGACTTGGTGGCACAAAAAATAAACAAAAAGTTGTGTATGTGGAGCATGCGGCAGCTGACGCTGGAGGGGAAGGTTTTAATTACAAAAATGATCTTTTTACCCATTTTATTATATTTAAGTATGGTGTTTCCCCCTCCAGACCGGCTGCTGAAGAAGATCACAAAGGCATGCTTCACATTTTTATGGAACTCCAAAATGGAAAAGCTCAGAAGAGAGATAGTTTTAAAACCCAAAGCCATGGGGGGGAAGGATTTCCCTGATTTTAGAGCTTTTCTTTTAACGAAATATTTTAGCATGTGTCTTAACGCTGTTTTTAAGAATCACTACTGGTCGTATTTTATTCGTTTTAACACAGGTTATTTTATGAGAAGACACGGGTGGTTCTCCACGGTTTTAAATTCCCCCTATTCTTTTAACCTGGCGAGTGAGTACACGATTTTAGCCAAGATAGTGATTTTATATGATTTTAGCGGAAAGACGGTGCAATACCTTTTAAATAGTAAAAAAACATACAAAGATATAAAGGAAAGTGGTTTTATGGCTCCTGCAAGTAATTTTAATGAAGAGAGAACAAAAGAAATATGGAAAATAGTTAACGACAACTCTCTTTTTAACCCACAGAAGGACCTTGCCTGGAGCTGTGTTCACGAGTGTCTTCCATGCCGGGCATTCCAGCATCGAAGAGGGCTGACCAACTCTGCCGCCTGCCCAAGACCTGGATGTCGTGAGGACGAAACAGTGCAACACATCATGTGGACCTGCTATTTTACTAAACTAATATGGACTAAAATAAGCCCTCTGATGACCAAAATCACCCGGATAAGAAGAATAAAGATGGAGACCGTGCTATATGGATGCCTGGAATGCCCCACGAGGACCGAGAAGATAATGGCATGGAAGATCATTAACTGCGTGAAGACGGCTCTGTGGAAGGCCCGAAATATTTTACTGTTCAAACATGAGGTTTTATCAGTGCAGGACGTTTTAGCGATTTGTCTTAACGAATTATATGATTATTTTTTAATAGACAAGAAAAACTTTCCAATTTTATCTAGAAAATGGCTTTTAAGCGAGTGGAGTTCCATAATTTGATGCCACCAAGTGCCCATTTTATATGTATTTGTATTTGTATTTAAAGAGTTTTTTTAAGAGCATTTTACGTTTTAAAATGTTCACAGAAATGTTTCTTTTTAATGATGATTGTAAAACTCTTTGTGTAAAATAAAGCCACCCCAGCAATGGGGATGTTAACTTAAAAAAAAATCTGTTCTTATCAGTTTAATATCTGATACGTCCCCTATCTGGGGACCATATATTAAATGGATTTTTAGAACAGGGAGCTGGAAAAAGAGCTTGCTCTGTCCACTCCACGCATTGACCTGGTATTGCAGTACCTCCAGGACCGGTGCACCCCCTTTCCTACAACCGTTTCCAAAAGCAGAAAAACAACACCGACGAGCAAGAGGTGCAGCGCAGCTGTGGCGGCGGCTGCTGCTACCACCACCACCCAAGCACTTTGATTGACACTCAGCCCGTCTGCTCGCAACATTGTATCCACTGAGCAGCTGCGTCTGCCAGAGTGTGCACAGCACAGGTACAACTGGAAGCAAAACAACACACACACCAGTTCATATGGCAGCCGCACTCTATAGTTCGTACCTACCGCTGCGCTAATAGCCAAGTTGGAAACATCGGGCAGGCACAGCGTATCCTGGCAGCCTGCGTCTGTATGCTCCACGTATTCAGGTCATGGGTGTATGTGCAGGGGGCCCGGAGCCCTAGGGGGCCCATAAAGTCTCTCTTCCCCACATTGTAAACCAATGCTATCAATGAAGCTTTATAGTTTGGGGGCCCAGTTCCAGACTTTGTACTGGGGCCCCGCAGCTTCAAGTTACACCTCCGGATCAGGATAATGCTAGGCCATTCCAACCAGCCTGTGTGTGTGACCTGCAGTCGCTGGTAGTCGAAAAGCGGCCGGCCCCGGATGCGCGCTTCAGAGTGGACAGACAGCAGCGGACCCCCAATCACACAGGCCCAAGGCTTGCTATGTAGCACGGAATACCTCATTGGACTGCAGCACTCCACGCGGGCTGAGATACACGCTCCACGTGGGATGGGCAGTATTCGTCCATGAAGATCCAGGCCAACGTTTAGAGATGGAGCAACACTCGGGGAGCAAAGAACTCCAACGAACGGACGTCTACTTTACAAGGATGTATTGCTTTATTCAATGCATGGACACAGAAACAGTTCAACCGCTCGATTACAGACCGCAGTCAATACAGTAAAGAAAGAAATGTGTCTGTTTAATGTAAACTTGCATGGAGCTCGTTTGTCAGCCACTGACTGACTGAATGCTGAAACGTGGTCTAACGTTACATGCACCACCAGGGATAAGGCCTTGCCTATAAGCATTCCCCAGCTGGCAAAAACGGAACCTCCCTGCCTATTCCTCACCATGGAAGAACGGAACCTACCTTTTTTTTTTAAAAAAAGAAAGCCACAGCAGCAGCCAACTCGATTTTGGTAGGCCGCTGTCTCCCCCTTGTGTGCTGCATAAAAAATGCACTCCACTAAAAATAACATTGATCCACGAAATAGAGCGTAGGGAGAGAATGAGGCTTCAAGATGAGCCGTCAGGCTATGATAAATTGTATCACACCTGGGCGATATGGATAGATGCCCGGAGCTCACCCCTATTTACTAGGTGGTTACAGACAGGGACATGTGAGTAACACGTTTAAACCACAATCGTAAAGAGAAACAACAATCCCGGAGCCCGCCCCCCCCCCTTTTTGTTTTATTTTCTCTTTCTCCCGTGTCATAGATACCTACCATCCCTTACCACTCCCCCCCTTACCCTCCCCTCATTCCCCTGTTTGTAGACCTTATAAAATATCACAGACAAACATGATATAGTTCAACTCGAAATTGATTTATTAAGTTTCATTGTCAAAGTTAATTTTACATTGCTTTGAGATAAGGCAAAAGTTTCCCCCCCTCCATGAAACCAATAAAACCTATATTGAATAAAATAAAAATGATGCAGTTACCGGTAGTTCTGCAGCTTCTTGGTGGAAATAAAGACCATCTCCCGTCTCCCAGCTGCAGCAGAGACTGACTGAAATGGCTGCCAAGCCCGGTATTAATGCTTCTAAATTGATGACATCACAAAGGAGTGACATCATCAGCCTTCCAAACACCTGGCTCAATTGCATACAGTATGTATGTATGTATGTATGCATGTATGTGAGTCTATCTATCTATCTATCTATCTATCTATCTATCTATCTATCTATCTATCTTTATTAATTATGTAGAATATAGATATGGATTATTTCTAAATTACAGATTTTGTAGATATAGATTAAAGATAGATTTAAGATTGTTTGTGTGTGTATGTGTGTGTGTATATAAGTGTGTGTGTGTGTATATATATATATATATATATATATATATATATATATATATATATATATATAGTGTGTGTATATATATATAATGTATATATGTAAAAAAAATATAAAATCTGTAGTTATGTATGTATGTATGTATGTATGTATGGCGGGAAAAAAAGGCCTGCTGTATGTTTTTAAGTTCTTCGGATGACCATGCCGCTCTAATATTCTCCTTACTAGGGTCTACTAATGCTGGCCCAGGGGAAGGCAATAAAGCCCTATGGGGCCGAAGCCAATTTCCCTTATTTTAGGTAAAAAGTTTCCATCCGTCCCTACTCGAAATGCGGCTGGCCGAAGAGATCCCTCCAACCGACCGGCCGACGCACCTTCAGAGACAAACTAGTGCTTGCTTCTAGTGTCATCGCCGGCTTAACCCTCGTTTGTAGGGAGCTGACGAGTCCTGCAGCAGCAGGCTCTGCAAGCCTAGGATGCGTGAGCTCGGTGCAAGAGGAAGGACTGAGGGTGTGAGGCTGGGCGCGGTTGAGAAGGCGTGGGGCGGGGCTATGTAAAGTTTTACAAGCTCTCCCCGCTGCCTGGGTGCATTGTGGGTGCGCCCAGAGTGCTGGCTGAGCGTGTTGCCTCAAGCCTTAGAAGTGGAGTTGGGCGGACCGGGCTACAGGTGAAACCCATTTCGGGTTATCGCTTCTCGGCCTTTTGGCTAAGATCAAGTGTACCTGGTACAGGCGGTCTTAGTCAGAAGGTAACTCGGGTACCCCTCTCCTCTGCCTGGCGGGATCGCCCACTCCGGTGGGCTTCACCCGCCTGCTGCTATTGGGGAGAGGGATTAGTCCCAGGGTAAACGGGTTGCGATCCCCCTGCCTCTTCTGGTCTCCGGGCCAGGAGAGGGCGCTTATTTATTGTCTATCACAAAGCGGCTTTGTGATTTTACCACCTCTTAAAAAATGGGCGAGGGCCCACACGATATACCGGCTTATGCGCGGATTAAGAACACGATACGTGTCTCTTTCTTGGACAGTGCGGACACACGTGGCTTGAAGTATGTGGTCGAGGACGTGCTTAAAGGGGCGTTTAACGTGCAGAAACGCGAAATACTAGCAATACAAGACTACCCCAAGCGTCGGATCTATGACGTGACTTTTACTGAAAACGGCATTTTTCGTGATTTGGTGGCAGCGATTCCGGAAAAAAAAGATCCGAGGCTTGAGGGTGTCTTGCTGGTCGAGCACGTCCTTGACATCACTAAACTCGTGGTGATTAAGATGTATTCTCCCTACATTGATGTGAAAGAGGTCGAGGACTTTCTGCTACGTTATTTCAAATCTGTCAGATGTACGGGAAAGATTATGAACGAGTTTGGTATCTGGACCTCAAAATGGCGTTTCCAAGCCACGTGTGTAAGTGACCCCAGCGGGCCCGGGGGAGTGATCTTACCGCCCGCGCGTTTTAAATTAGGAAAAGTGAATGGCGACCTATACTATGCGGGAATGCCTGACTTCTGCAGGATTTGTATGAAATACGGTCACCAAAAAGAGTCTTGCGCAAGTACATGTAAAAAATGTGGGGGCACAGACCATGAGACAAGTCAATGCAAGAAAGGAAAAGGGTGCTATTTTTGCGGCGGTGTTGGTCACCTCTACACGTCTTGTCCCCACAGAGCGCAGAAGGCGGAGCAGCAAGGGCGACCCGGACCGAAGGAGCAGCCAGGGCAGCCAGAGAACCAAAAAGCGCCCCCCCAGGGAGAGGAACCTGAAGAGATGGAGGTTTCGGGTGGACCCCCTCAGAAGGCAGGTATGGAGCAGCGGAGCATCAAGAGGAGGGTGAGTGACCGGCGGACAGGCTCTCCCTCCCGGGAAACCGGTGGAGGTAGCAGAGCCGAGAAAGCCGGTCCAGGCCCTCCCACGATGCCCGCTCAAGCGGTGCCCGAGGCGGAGGACCCGGGGGGCACGGCGGCAGCTACAACAAAAAGGAGGAAAGGCTCGGGCGGAAGGCTATATTCGGAGGTGGTGCAGGGGGGAACGCCGGAAATCCCAACAGGGATGGCGAGCCCGGAGGAAGTACCCCCTGCTGAGCCATCCCGGAAGGCCCCTCCCCCTCCCAGCCAGGAGGGGGCGCAGGGAGCCACCTCCGAGACTACAGAGTCAAGAACGAGCCAAGTACCCACCCCTGCAGAGGGGAACGAGATGGACACGGGAGCTGGCCTGCTAGCCCCCTTGGGAAATCCGGAAGCATTCGAATCGATATGGGACCTCACACAGATCCCTCTCTCGGGCACCGTTGGGGGTCCACTAAGTGAGGTAGGTTCCTCTCCAGCGTCCCCGTTCACGATAGATTCGGACGCGGGGGGGTGTGAGAGTGCCAGCGAGGTCTTTGGCTTGCCCGGAGACTTCTAAGAAGAAGACCAACACATATTCCTAGTCTCCAATGGCTGCTCTATCGGGACTCACTTTTAATGTCAGGAGCATCGAGAACCACGTGAGGAGGGTCGCCCTCTTCAGCTATCTGACTATATTCGCTGCCTCCGTCTTCTTCCTGCAGGAGTGCGGGATCCCGCATAGAGCCCAATATAAAAAATACCAAGATGACTGGGTACATGGACCGTCGGTCTGGTCCGGCTCTAACGAGACCAGATCGGCGGGGGTCGCCATTCTTTTTAAAGGAAACGTTTTAATTGATACTATTAACGAAATTTTACCAGGCAGAATTTTATTGGTCAAAGCTTTTATTAACGGAGTAAAGTGGCAGTTTTTAAACTTTTACGGATCAGCAGATAAGAATGAACGTGCAGAAATGCTAGAGATTTTACCCCTTTTTATTAGTGATTCTGATCCTCTTATTTTAGCGGGGGATTTTAATTGCATTTTAAAGGGGGAACGCCGGCTTTCCAGCTCAGTAAGTAGAAACTACGATAAGACCTCTGCTATGCTAAATAACGTGATTTTAGACCAGAAACTTACTGATGCTTATAAAAAATGTAATCCCAATGCCACAGAGGAAGCCGGCGTCACCTGGAGCAATAAGATCTGCAGCTCCAGGATTGATTTTATGTTCTGTTCTTATCAAATACTGCCTTTTAGATGTGACCTTTTTACCAATGTTTTCTCGGATCACAAGCTTTTATATTTTAAAGTTGATTCAGTTTTAAAGAGAAAATCCGGTAAGAATGCCTGGAAATTTAATGTGTCCCTTTTAGAAGATCCGCAGGTTTTATCTGATTTTATCACTTTTTATAGAAACTGCAGACGAGTGAAAGATCCCAACACTCCCACCAGCCAATGGTGGGAGAAGATGAAGCTAAAAATTAAATCATTTTTTATCAAGGTTGGGATCACCAAAGCTAAAGAAAAACGGACATTTTATGCAAATTTGAACACTCGTCTGCAGACCCTGTATAAGTTCCGGCAACATGATATAGAGGTGGACCACGAGATCATCGAGGTGAAGAAAGAGATCGCCCGGTGCCTGGAGCAGAGAGGAAAAGAAATTATATTTCGATCAAAAGTGAAACATCTGGAAGAAAATGAAACCTGCTCCAGGTACTTCTTCAAGAAGATAAGAGACAAGCGGACAGTCCTCGATGATCTCGGTGGCACCAAGGACATACAGGGTATTTTAAAGAAAGTGTATGAGTTTTATGCGGATCTTTTTAATACTAAACCTGTTGACAGTGATTTTATGAACGACTCGTTGAAGGAGATCACTGACGTTTTAGATCCTGGTTCTCGTGAGATTTTACTAAGGGACATCACAGAACAGGAGATTTTAGAGACTATTAAGAGTTTTAAACCAGGTAAGGTGCCTGGGCCCGATGGTATACCCATAGAGTTTTATGTCACCTTTTTTGGTATTTTTAAGGATGACCTTTTCTCCCTTTTTACTGAGGTTTTTATGTCTAAAGCCCTCCCGGGGTCCTGGAGGAAGGGTGACGTGTCTCTTTTATACAAGAAAGGAGACAAGACGGACATCAAGAACTGGAGACCGATCACCCTTCTGAACAGCGACTACAAAATAATGGCAAAAATTTGCGCAAACAGACTCAAGACCGTAGCAAGTAAAAATGTACACCCCAACCAGGTCTGTGGGGTGCCCGGGAGGAGCATATGGGAGAATCTTAACCTGATTAAAGATGTTATTAGTGACACAAAATCAAGACGAGGTCAAATGGCTATTTTAACTATCGACTTTGAGAAAGCCTTTGACCGCGTGTCACATTTTTATCTTTTTAAGGTTTTAGAGAGAATGGGTATACCGGAAGGTTTTTTATTGTCTTTAAAAGCGTTTTACGAGAATTGCACAAGCAAAATTTTAGTAAATGGTTTTAAGACACAGGAAGTGCTTTTAAACTCCGGGGTGAAGCAGGGGTGTCCCTTGTCCCCACTACTTTTTATATGCGCACTAGAGCCTCTTTTATGTACAATCCGACGTGACAAGCTGATCCGAGGGATCCCCCTGCCCGGCGGGGGGGGGATCGAGGCCAAAGTAGTGGGGTACATGGACGATGTGGCAATCCTTGGAAGGGACACCCTGTCGATCCAGAGAGCAACTAGACAAATTGAGTTTTATTGCTGCGCCTCGGGTTTTAAGGTAAATTTTAATAAAAGCAGTATTTTAAATATCGGGGACCTGCCATTATCAGATGTCCCCATTCCTGTGTCTGAATCTGTGCAAATTTTAGGTGTCTCCTTCAACGAGGAAAACAGAGGTCTTAATAGTTGGGACTTGGTGGCACAAAAAATAAACAAGAAAATATGTATGTGGAATATGAGAAGGTTGACCATGGAGGGGAGGGTTTTAATCATAAAAATGGTGATTTTACCGATTTTATTGTATTTAAGCCTAGTGTTCCCCCCTCCTGGTAGAGTTTTTAACAAAATTGTAAAAGCTGTTTTTACCTTCTTCTGGAGCTCCAAAATGGAAAAACTAAAAAGAGAAATAGTAATGAAGCCAAAAATAATGGGTGGTAAAGACTTCCCCGATCTGAAAGCCTTTTTATATATAAAGTATTTTAGCATGTGCCTAGGCGCACTTTTTAAAAACCACGCATGGTCTTATTTTTTACGCTACAACACAGGTTATTTTATGAGGCGGAACGGATGGTTCAAAACGGTTTTAAACTCCCCTTATTCTTTTAATCTGTCTAAAGACTATACGATTTTAGAGAAAATTGTGGTTTTATACGATTTTACTGGAAAAAGTGCACAGGTTTTAATGAATAGCAAACTAATGATAAAGAGTTTTAAGGAAAGTAGCTTTTATGTCCAAGTCAGTAATTTTAATGAAAGTAAAACAAAAGAAACGTGGAAAATGATAAATAACTATATTTTTAACCCACAGAAGGATCTGGCCTGGAGCTGCATACACGACTGTCTTCCATGCCGGGCATTCCAGCATCGTAGAGGACTGACCAACACCGCCGCATGCCCAAGACCCGGATGTGGAGAAGAGGAAACAACACAGCATCTGATATGGACTTGCTTTTTAACCAAAAGGATATGGACTAAGTTTTTACCCTTGCTTAAAAGAATAACAGGACTAAAGAAACTAACACTGGAAGGAATACTATATGGATGTCTGGAATGCCCCACACGGACTCAGAGAATTATGGCATGGAAGATGGTCAACTCGGTGAAGGCAGCTCTGTGGAAATCCAGAAATATTTTAGTTTTTAAGCACGAGGTTTTATCGGTTAAAGATATTTTATCCATTGCTCTTAATGATTTGTACGAATATTACATTGTGGACAGGAAAAACTTTCCTATTTTATCGAGAAAATGGCTGATCGGGGAATGGAGCTCCATCATATAGTGCCACCAAGTGCCCTTTTATGTGGTTTTTAATGTGAATTTTAACAACATGTAATATAGGTAGACAATTTTTGGAATGTTTTATATGGTATGTTTTAATATGTTATACAATGTGTTTTTAATGTACTGTATGAGCATTTTAATATGTCTGAAAATATGTTGTTAAAATAAAAATACCCCTCGGGGTTTGTCAACTTAAAAAAAAAAAAAATCTGTTCTTATCAGTTTAATATCTGATACGTCCCCTATCTGGGGACCATATATTAAATGGATTTTTAGAACAGGGAGCTGGAAAAAGAGCTTGCTCTGTCCACTCCACGCATTGACCTGGTATTGCAGTACCTCCAGGACCGGTGCACCCCCTTTCCTACAACCGTTTCCAAAAGCAGAAAAACAACACCGACGAGCAAGAGGTGCAGCGCAGCTGTGGCGGCGGCTGCTGCTACCACCACCACCCAAGCACTTTGATTGACACTCAGCCCGTCTGCTCGCAACATTGTATCCACTGAGCAGCTGCGTCTGCCAGAGTGTGCACAGCACAGGTACAACTGGAAGCAAAACAACACACACACCAGTTCATATGGCAGCCGCACTCTATAGTTCGTACCTACCGCTGCGCTAATAGCCAAGTTGGAAACATCGGGCAGGCACAGCGTATCCTGGCAGCCTGCGTCTGTATGCTCCACGTATTCGGGTCATGGGTGTATGTGCAGGGGGCCCGGAGCCCTAGGGGGCCCATAAAGTCTCTCTTCCCCACATTGTAAACCAATGCTATCAATGAAGCTTTATAGTTTGGGGGCCCAGTTCCAGACTTTGTACTGGGGCCCCGCAGCTTCAAGTTACACCTCCGGATCAGGATAATGCTAGGCCATTCCAACCAGCCTGTGTGTGTGACCTGCAGTCGCTGGTAGTCGAAAAGCGGCCGGCCCCGGATGCGCGCTTCAGAGTGGACAGACAGCAGCGGACCCCCAATCACACAGGCCCAAGGCTTGCTATGTAGCACGGAATACCTCATTGGACTGCAGCACTCCACGCGGGCTGAGATACACGCTCCACGTGGGATGGGCAGTATTCGTCCATGAAGATCCAGGCCAACGTTTAGAGATGGAGCAACACTCGGGGAGCAAAGAACTCCAACGAACGGACGTCTACTTTACAAGGATGTATTGCTTTATTCAATGCATGGACACAGAAACAGTTCAACCGCTCGATTACAGACCGCAGTCAATACAGTAAAGAAAGAAATGTGTCTGTTTAATGTAAACTTGCATGGAGCTCGTTTGTCAGCCACTGACTGACTGAATGCTGAAACGTGGTCTAACGTTACATGCACCACCAGGGATAAGGCCTTGCCTATAAGCATTCCCCAGCTGGCAAAAACGGAACCTCCCTGCCTATTCCTCACCATGGAAGAACGGAACCTACCTTTTTTTTTTAAAAAAAGAAAGCCACAGCAGCAGCCAACTCGATTTTGGTAGGCCGCTGTCTCCCCCTTGTGTGCTGCATAAAAAATGCACTCCACTAAAAATAACATTGATCCACGAAATAGAGCGTAGGGAGAGAATGAGGCTTCAAGATGAGCCGTCAGGCTATGATAAATTGTATCACACCTGGGCGATATGGATAGATGCCCGGAGCTCACCCCTATTTACTAGGTGGTTACAGACAGGGACATGTGAGTAACACGTTTAAACCACAATCGTAAAGAGAAACAACAATCCCGGAGCCCGCCCCCCCCCCCCCTTTTTGTTTTATTTTCTCTTTCTCCCGTGTCATAGATACCTACCATCCCTTACCACTCCCCCCCTTACCCTCCCCTCATTCCCCTGTTTGTAGACCTTATAAAATATCACAGACAAACATGATATAGTTCAACTCGAAATTGATTTATTAAGTTTCATTGTCAAAGTTAATTTTACATTGCTTTGAGATAAGGCAAAAGTTTCCCCCCCTCCATGAAACCAATAAAACCTATATTGAATAAAATAAAAATGATGCAGTTACCGGTAGTTCTGCAGCTTCTTGGTGGAAATAAAGACCATCTCCCGTCTCCCAGCTGCAGCAGAGACTGACTGAAATGGCTGCCAAGCCCGGTATTAATGCTTCTAAATTGATGGCATCACAAAGGAGTGACATCATCAGCCTTCCAAACACCTGGCTCAATTGCATACAGTATGTATGTATGTATGTATGCATGTATGTGAGTCTATCTATCTATCTATCTATCTATCTATCTATCTATCTTTATTAATTATGTAGAATATAGATATGGATTATTTCTAAATTACAGATTTTGTAGATATAGATTAAAGATAGATTTAAGATTGTTTGTGTGTGTATGTGTGTGTGTATATAAGTGTGTGTGTGTGTGTGTGTGTGTATATATATATATATATATATATATATATATATATATATATATATATATATATATATATATATATAGTGTGTGTATATATATATAATGTATATATGTAAAAAAAATATAAAATCTGTAGTTATGTATGTATGTATGTATGTATGTATGGCGGGAAAAAAAGGCCTGCTGTATGTTTTTAAGTTCTTCGGATGACCATGCCGCTCTAATATTCTCCTTACTAGGGTCTACTAATGCTGGCCCAGGGGAAGGCAATAAAGCCCTATGGGGCCGAAGCCAATTTCCCTTATTTTAGGTAAAAAGTTTCCATCCGTCCCTACTCGAAATGCGGCTGGCCGAAGAGATCCCTCCAACCGACCGGCCGACGCACCTTCAGAGACAAACTAGTGCTTGCTTCTAGTGTCATCGCCGGCTTAACCCTCGTTTGTAGGGAGCTGACGAGTCCTGCAGCAGCAGGCTCTGCAAGCCTAGGATGCGTGAGCTCGGTGCAAGAGGAAGGACTGAGGGTGTGAGGCTGGGCGCGGTTGAGAAGGCGTGGGGCGGGGCTATGTAAAGTTTTACAAGCTCTCCCCGCTGCCTGGGTGCATTGTGGGTGCGCCCAGAGTGCTGGCTGAGCGTGTTGCCTCAAGCCTTAGAAGTGGAGTTGGGCGGACCGGGCTACAGGTGAAACCCATTTCGGGTTATCGCTTCTCGGCCTTTTGGCTAAGATCAAGTGTAGTATCTGTTCTTATCAGTTTAATATCTGATACGTCCCCTATCTGGGGACCATATATTAAATGGATTTTTAGAACAGGGAGCTGGAAAAAGAGCTTGCTCTGTCCACTCCACGCATTGACCTGGTATTGCAGTACCTCCAGGACCGGTGCACCCCCTTTCCTACAACCGTTTCCAAAAGCAGAAAAACAACACCGACGAGCAAGAGGTGCAGCGCAGCTGTGGCGGCGGCTGCTGCTACCACCACCACCCAAGCACTTTGATTGACACTCAGCCCGTCTGCTCGCAACATTGTATCCACTGAGCAGCTGCGTCTGCCAGAGTGTGCACAGCACAGGTACAACTGGAAGCAAAACAACACACACACCAGTTCATATGGCAGCCGCACTCTATAGTTCGTACCTACCGCTGCGCTAATAGCCAAGTTGGAAACATCGGGCAGGCACAGCGTATCCTGGCAGCCTGCGTCTGTATGCTCCACGTATTCGGGTCATGGGTGTATGTGCAGGGGGCCCGGAGCCCTAGGGGGCCCATAAAGTCTCTCTTCCCCACATTGTAAACCAATGCTATCAATGAAGCTTTATAGTTTGGGGGCCCAGTTCCAGACTTTGTACTGGGGCCCCGCAGCTTCAAGTTACACCTCCGGATCAGGATAATGCTAGGCCATTCCAACCAGCCTGTGTGTGTGACCTGCAGTCGCTGGTAGTCGAAAAGCGGCCGGCCCCGGATGCGCGCTTCAGAGTGGACAGACAGCAGCGGACCCCCAATCACACAGGCCCAAGGCTTGCTATGTAGCACGGAATACCTCATTGGACTGCAGCACTCCACGCGGGCTGAGATACACGCTCCACGTGGGATGGGCAGTATTCGTCCATGAAGATCCAGGCCAACGTTTAGAGATGGAGCAACACTCGGGGAGCAAAGAACTCCAACGAACGGACGTCTACTTTACAAGGATGTATTGCTTTATTCAATGCATGGACACAGAAACAGTTCAACCGCTCGATTACAGACCGCAGTCAATACAGTAAAGAAAGAAATGTGTCTGTTTAATGTAAACTTGCATGGAGCTCGTTTGTCAGCCACTGACTGACTGAATGCTGAAACGTGGTCTAACGTTACATGCACCACCAGGGATAAGGCCTTGCCTATAAGCATTCCCCAGCTGGCAAAAACGGAACCTCCCTGCCTATTCCTCACCATGGAAGAACGGAACCTACCTTTTTTTTTTAAAAAAAGAAAGCCACAGCAGCAGCCAACTCGATTTTGGTAGGCCGCTGTCTCCCCCTTGTGTGCTGCATAAAAAATGCACTCCACTAAAAATAACATTGATCCACGAAATAGAGCGTAGGGAGAGAATGAGGCTTCAAGATGAGCCGTCAGGCTATGATAAATTGTATCACACCTGGGCGATATGGATAGATGCCCGGAGCTCACCCCTATTTACTAGGTGGTTACAGACAGGGACATGTGAGTAACACGTTTAAACCACAATCGTAAAGAGAAACAACAATCCCGGAGCCCGCCCCCCCCCCCTTTTTGTTTTATTTTCTCTTTCTCCCGTGTCATAGATACCTACCATCCCTTACCACTCCCCCCCTTACCCTCCCCTCATTCCCCTGTTTGTAGACCTTATAAAATATCACAGACAAACATGATATAGTTCAACTCGAAATTGATTTATTAAGTTTCATTGTCAAAGTTAATTTTACATTGCTTTGAGATAAGGCAAAAGTTTCCCCCCCTCCATGAAACCAATAAAACCTATATTGAATAAAATAAAAATGATGCAGTTACCGGTAGTTCTGCAGCTTCTTGGTGGAAATAAAGACCATCTCCCGTCTCCCAGCTGCAGCAGAGACTGACTGAAATGGCTGCCAAGCCCGGTATTAATGCATCTAAATTGATGACATCACAAAGGAGTGACATCATCAGCCTTCCAAACACCTGGCTCAATTGCATACAGTATGTATGTATGTATGTATGCATGTATGTGAGTCTATCTATCTATCTATCTATCTATCTATCTATCTATCTATCTATCTTTATTAATTATGTAGAATATAGATATGGATTATTTCTAAATTACAGATTTTGTAGATATAGATTAAAGATAGATTTAAGATTGTTTGTGTGTGTATGTGTGTGTGTATATAAGTGTGTGTGTGTGTATATATATATATATATATATATATATATATATATATATATATATAGTGTGTGTATATATATATAATGTATATATGTAAAAAAAATATAAAATCTGTAGTTATGTATGTATGTATGTATGTATGTATGTATGTATGTATGTATGGCGGGAAAAAAAGGCCTGCTGTATGTTTTTAAGTTCTTCGGATGACCATGCCGCTCTAATATTCTCCTTACTAGGGTCTACTAATGCTGGCCCAGGGGAAGGCAATAAAGCCCTATGGGGCCGAAGCCAATTTCCCTTATTTTAGGTAAAAAGTTTCCATCCGTCCCTACTCGAAATGCGGCTGGCCGAAGAGATCCCTCCAACCGACCGGCCGACGCACCTTCAGAGACAAACTAGTGCTTGCTTCTAGTGTCATCGCCGGCTTAACCCTCGTTTGTAGGGAGCTGACGAGTCCTGCAGCAGCAGGCTCTGCAAGCCTAGGATGCGTGAGCTCGGTGCAAGAGGAAGGACTGAGGGTGTGAGGCTGGGCGCGGTTGAGAAGGCGTGGGGCGGGGCTATGTAAAGTTTTACAAGCTCTCCCCGCTGCCTGGGTGCATTGTGGGTGCGCCCAGAGTGCTGGCTGAGCGTGTTGCCTCAAGCCTTAGAAGTGGAGTTGGGCGGACCGGGCTACAGGTGAAACCCATTTCGGGTTATCGCTTCTCGGCCTTTTGGCAAAGATCAAGTGTAAAGCTTGGTCTGAGCTGTGGGCCGTGGGTGTGCTGGGGTTCACCCAGTGAGAAGGATCACTTTATCTGTGGTGTTACACCGACAGTTACCTTGCAGGATGTACGGCATCAAGAACACGATCCGGTTTGAGGTGGAGTCCAAGAGCAGCCTAAAGAACAACCTGGTTTACATCGTCCGGGACGTACTGTTGGAAAAAGGTGATGTACCTGTGGAGGAGATTTATAGTGTCCAGGACTTTCCCCGTCAGGGGCAATATGATGTCACTTTTTGTGATGAAGGGGCATGCCTAAACGTGTTTGAATGGCTGCGAACACAGAGAGACACTGAGCTCCTTAACGGGGTTAAAATAACCCCCCTGTTTGGCTTGCAGGAGAGGCTGGTGACAGTGCACGTGTTTAACCCTTACACGGATGTGGGCCTCCTTTTCAGTTTCCTTGAGCAGTATTGCGACCACGTACGAGGTGGTGAAAAACAGAAGAATATCCTAGGAATATTTAACTGTAAATATAAATTCATGGTGAGACTGAAGAGGAACCCAAGTCGTATCGGGGGAGTGATGCACCCCCCTGCCAATTTTTCCATTGCTGGCTACCGTGGCTACTTACATTATGCGGGACAGCCGACCTATTGCCGGAATTGCGAGCAGTTTGGTCACATTAAAGCGGACTGTACCAAAGGCCTTGTGTGCAGAAACTGCAAGGGTGTTGGGCACCATGCTGGCGACTGCCCTAAGCCAAAGAGGTGCGATCTTTGTGGGTCGTCTGAGCACGTGGTGAAAGATTGCCCGGCGAACGGTGGTTTTGGTGGCTGGCGGCGACCCCCTGAGGAGGGAGCAGCAGCCAGCAAGGCGAGCACGTCTGCAGGTGCGGCTGCTGCAGAACCTCGGCCATCAGCTGCAGCTAATGAGGTGTCTGTCCAGCCTGAGCAGGGAACTGCTGAAAGTATTACACCTGTTGTTCCTGTGAGAGCCAAGGCAGTGAGAGCTGCAGCTGCGTCTGTGTCTGCGGCTGCTAAAGCAGGAAAAGAGGAGGAAATTAAGAGGAAAGTGGATACCCAAAAAGTACCTGAGACGCCGCATGTTGGGAGTGCTACTCCGGAAGAGCAGGTGGTTGGGGTTATCAGACAGTTGGAGGAGATCATCGAGGAAGTGGACAGCCCCATTAACCCCTCAGGGAACATTGAGGAATTTTCCTCCCCTGAGACAGTCCTGAGTAAGAGGGAGGGGGGAGGTGGAGGTGGTGGGCTGAATGACTCCAGTGAGGAGGAGTTTGTGGAGGTGGCTGGAAAGAACACAGCCAAAAAAAGAAGGTGCACAAAAAGTAAAGAGACGCTCATGGAGGTCAGTAACCCTTTCGAGACTTTGGCGCAAGACCTGGAGTGCTCAGGTGAGAGTGGCGAGGACTTATAAAATGAGCCACAAAGTGTCTATATAATCCTGTGTATTTAGTGGTTTAGCCACTTTAAGTGGAAGGCATATAAGTGTATGACATTTGTTAAAAGGTCTTTGCGTGAACTAAGACATTTTTCTGCAAAGGTATAACAATTATGGTTTTGAATATATGTTCCCAGAACGTGCGCGTTTTTAAATCAAAGGCCAGAAGGGCAGCAATTTTTAGGTTTTTGCATCAGAAGAATGCTGATTTATTTTGCTTGCAGGAGTGTGGTATAGACACTGATGTCAGCCCGTCAGAATGGCCTTATGGTGCTGCAGCATGGTCGGGGAGTACACATAACAAAAACAACGGAGTCGGTATACTTATTAACTCCAGAGAGTTGGCGCTACAGAGTAGCGAAATAATTGAGGCGGGAAGATGCATCTCCGCGGTGTTATTATATAGAGGTACGCAATTCCGTGTTATTAATGTGTATGCACCTGCGGAGAAGCATGAGAGGAGCGCTCTATTTAACAAAATAAAGTTTTTCATGCAAGGAAGGACACCTACCGTCCTCATAGGGGACATGAATTGTGACCTCTCAAAAAAATCGTTTGACGTGTCTGCAAAATGTTTATTTGAACTATGCTCTGATTTTCACCTGAGGGATATCCAACAGGCGTGTGGCATATCCCCTCAGCTTAATACATACCATGCGGACAGGGGTGGAGTCCACTCCAAAATTGATTATTGTTTTTTATCAGAAGGTCTATCTGCCACAAGTTATGTTCAAGAGATGGCGCTATTCTCAGATCATGAGTGTCTGTTATGTGGGGTGGAGGTAGGGAACGGTGTTGTGTGGGGGAGGGGAGTCTGGAAGCTGAACCTCAAGCTTCTGGAGGGACAGGACATAAAAAAACAATATGAAAGTCTGTATAGGAGGTGGAGGGACAGAAAGGGGGACTTTGTAAATGTCTTAGATTGGTGGGATTGGGTAAAGGGGAAAACTAAAACCTTTTTCAAGTCGGCAGGATACAAAGTAGCCAGGGAAAGGAAGGCAGAGTACGTGAGGCTTGGCAACAAACTAAGCCTGTTGATAAAATTGCGCGATAACGGAAGAGATGTGCAAGAAGACATCTTGAGAACCAGAAGAGAGATAAATAATTATCTAGTGGAAAAAGGGAAGAGCATAATGTACCGCGCTAAATTAGACAAGATGCTGCATGATGAGACATGTTCGCGGTTCTTTTTTAAAAAAGTGTTTTCTAAAAAACCTACCTTCGAAGTAATAGAGAGAGATACAGGAGGGGAGGTGAGGGGGGAGGAGGTGTACGAAGAGGTAGCATCCTTCTATGAGGACTTATATAAGGTAAAATGGAGGGATGAAGTCCTGGAGGATGACGTGTTAACCACACTTGAAAACAAGTTAGGGGAGGCGGACCAAGTGTCCATCACACATGACATCACCGCTAAAGAAGTGTGGGAGGCGGTCCAGAGTATGGCCGCTAATAAAACGCCTGGTATGGATGGGTTACCGATTGAATATTATCGTATGCTGTGGAGTGTGATAGGGAAAGATGTGTGTGAAGTGTGCCAGTACATGTGGGTGAATGTGGATATGGCTGAAAGTATGCGAGGTGGACTGGTTGTATTAATCCCCAAAAAGGGCAATCTGAAAAATTTAAAAAATTGGCGCCCGATTACGCTTCTTAATGCTGACTATAAAATTTATGCTAAAATCATTGCAAATCGGATGCGTGCGGTAGTGGAGAGTGTGGTGAGCGAGGACCAGTACTGTGCGGTGCCTGGTAGGAGAGTGCATGAGAGTCTGTGTCTGGTGCGGGATTGTCTGGGAGATTGTAAGGAGCGAAAGAAGAGTGTGTATGTGGTGAGCTTGGATTTTGAAAAAGCGTATGATAGGTTGTCGCATGGATTCTTGTTCCGAGTGTTGGTGTGCATGGGGTTCCCGGGTATGTTTGTAGAGCGAGTGAGGAGTCTGTATGAAAGGATTTATAGTAGTATGTTAGTGAACGGGAAGGTTGGAAGGAGAGTGAATGTGATGTCTGGTGTGCGTCAGGGGTGTCCGCTGTCGGCCGTGGTTTTCATCTGCGCCATGGAGCCGTTACTATGTCTAATAAGACAGGAGAAGATGGTGAGGGGGATCCACATCCCAGGTAGTGACGGCAGAGAGTTAAAGGTGTGTGCGTATATGGATGATGTGTGTGTGATGTGTGAGTCTGAGAGTGCAGTGAGGAGAGTGAAGCTGTTGGTGTCTGTGTTTTGTGGTGCGTCTGCGTTCCGTGTCAACTGGGATAAAAGTGAGTGCAAGGTGTTTGGTGAGACTGGAGGGGATGCAGATATAGGTTTAAATATTGTGTCCGGGCCAATTAAAATTCTAGGCATTAGGTTTAATAACAATTTACAGGGGGAAGAGAGCTGGGAGGAGGCAAGACAGAAGGTGGAGAACCGGTTAAATTTTTGGAAATTACGCAACCTGACTATGATAGGCAAAATCGTAATATTAAAGAGCGTAATTTTGCCCATTTTCTTATACGTGGCATTAGTTTTCCCTCCGGGATACATGGGTCAGAGGAGGCTGAACAGGGTCATGTTTCTGTTCTTCTGGGGGTCCAAAATGGAACGTCTGAGGAGGGAGGCAGTGTACAAGAGTTGGGAGAGAGGAGGGATGGGCTTTCCCAATTTAGAGACATACTTTGGATGCAACAGCGTAGTTTTCCTACTAAGCATGTTGCAAAAAACCACCAAAGGGGCGTGCATGATGAGGTATCTAGCAGGGAGATGGTTTGTACGTATGAAATGGTGCGAATACGACTTGAGGAAACCAGTTGCTTTCCAAATCCCTAAGTGGTATGAATGGACAGCATGTTTTGTGGCGAAGTTTGAGTTGGATGACTGTGAAGTGAATGTACTTAAGAATAAGCGAATGGTTAAACGAATGATTGAGAGTAAGGACGAGATGTCTGATATTAATTCTGTTAGCAGAGTGAATGTGGAGAGAGTGTGGAAGAAAGTGCGGATGGATGGGATGAGTAATAGGCAGAGTGAGATTGTATGGCAGAGTCTGCATGGCGTGTTACCGGTGCGAGAGTTTCAGCGTGTGAGAGGTTTGGTGAGGAGTGAGAGATGTCCGAGAGAGGGGTGCGGTGGATGTGAGAATGTGGTTCATTTATTTTGGAACTGCAGCCATGCACAAAATGTGCTGCGGAGACTTGGTCTGTTATGCAAAGAAATAACAGGAATTAATTTCATGTCCTTTGAGTTAGTTATGTTTGGCTTGGGTGCGAGAGGCAGTGTGAGAGAGAGACTGTTGTGGCTGTTTATGGCGTGCGTGAAGGAAGTGTTGTGGGATGTAAGGAATGTGTATGTGTTCAAGAGGAAGGATGTAAGTGAGAGGGACAGCGTGCGAATGGTGTTGGGGAAATTATACTTTATTTATTTATGGGACAAAAGAAAGGATGGAGTCGATGCGGAAGGAATATGGAAGGTTAAAAAATGGATACAATTAGTTGATTTGTCATGATTTGTAATGTATTTATGTTGTATAATGTGATGGATTTATTATGTTGTGAATAAATAAAAACCTTTGGTTATAAAAAAAAAAAAAAAAAAAAAAAAAAATCTGTTCTTATCAGTTTAGTATCTGATACGTCCCCTATCTGGGGACCATATATTAAATGGATTTTTAGAACAGGGAGCTGGAAAAAGAGCTTGCTCTGTCCACTCCACGCATTGACCTGGTATTGCAGTACCTCCAGGACCGGTGCACCCCCTTTCCTACAACCGTTTCCAAAAGCAGAAAAACAACACCGACGAGCAAGAGGTGCAGCGCAGCTGTGGCGGCGGCTGCTGCTACCACCACCACCCAAGCACTTTGATTGACACTCAGCCCGTCTGCTCGCAACATTGTATCCACTGAGCAGCTGCGTCTGCCAGAGTGTGCACAGCACAGGTACAACTGGAAGCAAAACAACACACACACCAGTTCATATGGCAGCCGCACTCTATAGTTCGTACCTACCGCTGCGCTAATAGCCAAGTTGGAAACATCGGGCAGGCACAGCGTATCCTGGCAGCCTGCGTCTGTATGCTCCACGTATTCGGGTCATGGGTGTATGTGCAGGGGGCCCGGAGCCCTAGGGGGCCCATAAAGTCTCTCTTCCCCACATTGTAAACCAATGCTATCAATGAAGCTTTATAGTTTGGGGGCCCAGTTCCAGACTTTGTACTGGGGCCCCGCAGCTTCAAGTTACACCTCCGGATCAGGATAATGCTAGGCCATTCCAACCAGCCTGTGTGTGTGACCTGCAGTCGCTGGTAGTCGAAAAGCGGCCGGCCCCGGATGCGCGCTTCAGAGTGGACAGACAGCAGCGGACCCCCAATCACACAGGCCCAAGGCTTGCTATGTAGCACGGAATACCTCATTGGACTGCAGCACTCCACGCGGGCTGAGATACACGCTCCACGTGGGATGGGCAGTATTCGTCCATGAAGATCCAGGCCAACGTTTAGAGATGGAGCAACACTCGGGGAGCAAAGAACTCCAACGAACGGACGTCTACTTTACAAGGATGTATTGCTTTATTCAATGCATGGACACAGAAACAGTTCAACCGCTCGATTACAGACCGCAGTCAATACAGTAAAGAAAGAAATGTGTCTGTTTAATGTAAACTTGCATGGAGCTCGTTTGTCAGCCACTGACTGACTGAATGCTGAAACGTGGTCTAACGTTACATGCACCACCAGGGATAAGGCCTTGCCTATAAGCATTCCCCAGCTGGCAAAAACGGAACCTCCCTGCCTATTCCTCACCATGGAAGAACGGAACCTACCTTTTTTTTTTAAAAAAAGAAAGCCACAGCAGCAGCCAACTCGATTTTGGTAGGCCGCTGTCTCCCCCTTGTGTGCTGCATAAAAAATGCACTCCACTAAAAATAACATTGATCCACGAAATAGAGCGTAGGGAGAGAATGAGGCTTCAAGATGAGCCGTCAGGCTATGATAAATTGTATCACACCTGGGCGATATGGATAGATGCCCGGAGCTCACCCCTATTTACTAGGTGGTTACAGACAGGGACATGTGAGTAACACGTTTAAACCACAATCGTAAAGAGAAACAACAATCCCGGAGCCCGCCCCCCCCCCCCCTTTTGTTTTATTTTCTCTTTCTCCCGTGTCATAGATACCTACCATCCCTTACCACTCCCCCCCTTACCCTCCCCTCATTCCCCTGTTTGTAGACCTTATAAAATATCACAGACAAACATGATATAGTTCAACTCGAAATTGATTTATTAAGTTTCATTGTCAAAGTTAATTTTACATTGCTTTGAGATAAGGCAAAAGTTTCCCCCCCTCCATGAAACCAATAAAACCTATATTGAATAAAATAAAAATGATGCAGTTACCGGTAGTTCTGCAGCTTCTTGGTGGAAATAAAGACCATCTCCCGTCTCCCAGCTGCAGCAGAGACTGACTGAAATGGCTGCCAAGCCCGGTATTAATGCTTCTAAATTGATGACATCACAAAGGAGTGACATCATCAGCCTTCCAAACACCTGGCTCAATTGCATACAGTATGTATGTATGTATGTATGCATGTATGTGAGTCTATCTATCTATCTATCTATCTATCTATCTATCTATCTATCTATCTATCTATCTATCTATCTTTATTAATTATGTAGAATATAGATATGGATTATTTCTAAATTACAGATTTTGTAGATATAGATTAAAGATAGATTTAAGATTGTTTGTGTGTGTATGTGTGTGTGTATATAAGTGTGTGTGTGTATATATATATATATATATATATATATATATATAGTGTGTGTATATATATATAATGTATATATGTAAAAAAAATATAAAATCTGTAGTTATGTATGTATGTATGTATGTATGGCGGGAAAAAAAGGCCTGCTGTATGTTTTTAAGTTCTTCGGATGACCATGCCGCTCTAATATTCTCCTTACTAGGGTCTACTAATGCTGGCCCAGGGGAAGGCAATAAAGCCCTATGGGGCCGAAGCCAATTTCCCTTATTTTAGGTAAAAAGTTTCCATCCGTCCCTACTCGAAATGCGGCTGGCCGAAGAGATCCCTCCAACCGACCGGCCGACGCACCTTCAGAGACAAACTAGTGCTTGCTTCTAGTGTCATCGCCGGCTTAACCCTCGTTTGTAGGGAGCTGACGAGTCCTGCAGCAGCAGGCTCTGCAAGCCTAGGATGCGTGAGCTCGGTGCAAGAGGAAGGACTGAGGGTGTGAGGCTGGGCGCGGTTGAGAAGGCGTGGGGCGGGGCTATGTAAAGTTTTACAAGCTCTCCCCGCTGCCTGGGTGCATTGTGGGTGCGCCCAGAGTGCTGGCTGAGCGTGTTGCCTCAAGCCTTAGAAGTGGAGTTGGGCGGACCGGGCTACAGGTGAAACCCATTTCGGGTTATCGCTTCTCGGCCTTTTGGCTAAGATCAAGTGTAGTATCTGTTCTTATCAGTTTAATATCTGATACGTCCCCTATCTGGGGACCATATATTAAATGGATTTTTAGAACAGGGAGCTGGAAAAAGAGCTTGCTCTGTCCACTCCACGCATTGACCTGGTATTGCAGTACCTCCAGGACTGGTGCACCCCCTTTCCTACAACCGTTTCCAAAAGCAGAAAAACAACACCGACGAGCAAGAGGTGCAGCGCAGCTGTGGCGGCGGCTGCTGCTACCACCACCACCCAAGCACTTTGATTGACACTCAGCCCGTCTGCTCGCAACATTGTATCCACTGAGCAGCTGCGTCTGCCAGAGTGTGCACAGCACAGGTACAACTGGAAGCAAAACAACACACACACCAGTTCATATGGCAGCCGCACTCTATAGTTCGTACCTACCGCTGCGCTAATAGCCAAGTTGGAAACATCGGGCAGGCACAGCGTATCCTGGCAGCCTGCGTCTGTATGCTCCACGTATTCGGGTCATGGGTGTATGTGCAGGGGGCCCGGAGCCCTAGGGGGCCCATAAAGTCTCTCTTCCCCACATTGTAAACCAATGCTATCAATGAAGCTTTATAGTTTGGGGGCCCAGTTCCAGACTTTGTACTGGGGCCCCGCAGCTTCAAGTTACACCTCCGGATCAGGATAATGCTAGGCCATTCCAACCAGCCTGTGTGTGTGACCTGCAGTCGCTGGTAGTCGAAAAGCGGCCGGCCCCGGATGCGCGCTTCAGAGTGGACAGACAGCAGCGGACCCCCAATCACACAGGCCCAAGGCTTGCTATGTAGCACGGAATACCTCATTGGACTGCAGCACTCCACGCGGGCTGAGATACACGCTCCACGTGGGATGGGCAGTATTCGTCCATGAAGATCCAGGCCAACGTTTAGAGATGGAGCAACACTCGGGGAGCAAAGAACTCCAACGAACGGACGTCTACTTTACAAGGATGTATTGCTTTATTCAATGCATGGACACAGAAACAGTTCAACCGCTCGATTACAGACCGCAGTCAATACAGTAAAGAAAGAAATGTGTCTGTTTAATGTAAACTTGCATGGAGCTCGTTTGTCAGCCACTGACTGACTGAATGCTGAAACGTGGTCTAACGTTACATGCACCACCAGGGATAAGGCCTTGCCTATAAGCATTCCCCAGCTGGCAAAAACGGAACCTCCCTGCCTATTCCTCACCATGGAAGAACGGAACCTACCTTTTTTTTTTAAAAAAAGAAAGCCACAGCAGCAGCCAACTCGATTTTGGTAGGCCGCTGTCTCCCCCTTGTGTGCTGCATAAAAAATGCACTCCACTAAAAATAACATTGATCCACGAAATAGAGCGTAGGGAGAGAATGAGGCTTCAAGATGAGCCGTCAGGCTATGATAAATTGTATCACACCTGGGCGATATGGATAGATGCCCGGAGCTCACCCCCTATTTACTAGGTGGTTACAGACAGGGACATGTGAGTAACACGTTTAAACCACAATCGTAAAGAGAAACAACAATCCCGGAGCCCGCCCCCCCCCCCTTTTTGTTTTATTTTCTCTTTCTCCCGTGTCATAGATACCTACCATCCCTTACCACTCCCCCCCCTTACCCTCCCCTCATTCCCCTGTTTGTAGACCTTATAAAATATCACAGACAAACATGATATAGTTCAACTCGAAATTGATTTATTAAGTTTCATTGTCAAAGTTAATTTTACATTGCTTTGAGATAAGGCAAAAGTTTCCCCCCCTCCATGAAACCAATAAAACCTATATTGAATAAAATAAAAATGATGCAGTTACCGGTAGTTCTGCAGCTTCTTGGTGGAAATAAAGACCATCTCCCGTCTCCCAGCTGCAGCAGAGACTGACTGAAATGGCTGCCAAGCCCGGTATTAATGCTTCTAAATTGATGACATCACAAAGGAGTGACATCATCAGCCTTCCAAACACCTGGCTCAATTGCATACAGTATGTATGTATGTATGTATGCATGTATGTGAGTCTATCTATCTATCTATCTATCTATCTATCTATCTATCTATCTATCTATCTATCTATCTTTATTAATTATGTAGAATATAGATATGGATTATTTCTAAATTACAGATTTTGTAGATATAGATTAAAGATAGATTTAAGATTGTTTGTGTGTGTATGTGTGTGTGTATATAAGTGTGTGTGTGTGTATATGTATATATATATATATATATATATATATATATATGGTGTGTGTATATATATATAATGTATATATGTAAAAAAAATATAAAATCTGTAGTTATGTATGTATGTATGTATGTATGTATGTATGTATGGCGGGAAAAAAAGGCCTGCTGTATGTTTTTAAGTTCTTCGGATGACCATGCCGCTCTAATATTCTCCTTACTAGGGTCTACTAATGCTGGCCCAGGGGAAGGCAATAAAGCCCTATGGGGCCGAAGCCAATTTCCCTTATTTTAGGTAAAAAGTTTCCATCCGTCCCTACTCGAAATGCGGCTGGCCGAAGAGATCCCTCCAACCGACCGGCCGACGCACCTTCAGAGACAAACTAGTGCTTGCTTCTAGTGTCATCGCCGGCTTAACCCTCGTTTGTAGGGAGCTGACGAGTCCTGCAGCAGCAGGCTCTGCAAGCCTAGGATGCGTGAGCTCGGTGCAAGAGGAAGGACTGAGGGTGTGAGGCTGGGCGCGGTTGAGAAGGCGTGGGGCGGGGCTATGTAAAGTTTTACAAGCTCTCCCCGCTGCCTGGGTGCATTGTGGGTGCGCCCAGAGTGCTGGCTGAGCGTGTTGCCTCAAGCCTTAGAAGTGGAGTTGGGCGGACCGGGCTACAGGTGAAACCCATTTCGGGTTATCGCTTCTCGGCCTTTTGGCTAAGATCAAGTGTAGTATCTGTTCTTATCAGTTTAATATCTGATACGTCCCCTATCTGGGGACCATATATTAAATGGATTTTTAGAACAGGGAGCTGGAAAAAGAGCTTGCTCTGTCCACTCCACGCATTGACCTGGTATTGCAGTACCTCCAGGACCGGTGCACCCCCTTTCCTACAACCGTTTCCAAAAGCAGAAAAACAACACCGACGAGCAAGAGGTGCAGCGCAGCTGTGGCGGCGGCTGCTGCTACCACCACCACCCAAGCACTTTGATTGACACTCAGCCCGTCTGCTCGCAACATTGTATCCACTGAGCAGCTGCGTCTGCCAGAGTGTGCACAGCACAGGTACAACTGGAAGCAAAACAACACACACACCAGTTCATATGGCAGCCGCACTCTATAGTTCGTACCTACCGCTGCGCTAATAGCCAAGTTGGAAACATCGGGCAGGCACAGCGTATCCTGGCAGCCTGCGTCTGTATGCTCCACGTATTCGGGTCATGGGTGTATGTGCAGGGGGCCCGGAGCCCTAGGGGGCCCATAAAGTCTCTCTTCCCCACATTGTAAACCAATGCTATCAATGAAGCTTTATAGTTTGGGGGCCCAGTTCCAGACTTTGTACTGGGGCCCCGCAGCTTCAAGTTACACCTCCGGATCAGGATAATGCTAGGCCATTCCAACCAGCCTGTGTGTGTGACCTGCAGTCGCTGGTAGTCGAAAAGCGGCCGGCCCCGGATGCGCGCTTCAGAGTGGACAGACAGCAGCGGACCCCCAATCACACAGGCCCAAGGCTTGCTATGTAGCACGGAATACCTCATTGGACTGCAGCACTCCACGCGGGCTGAGATACACGCTCCACGTGGGATGGGCAGTATTCGTCCATGAAGATCCAGGCCAACGTTTAGAGATGGAGCAACACTCGGGGAGCAAAGAACTCCAACGAACGGACGTCTACTTTACAAGGATGTATTGCTTTATTCAATGCATTGTGGGGGGTCTGGAACGCAGACCGTAATGCGAATGTTGCCTGTATCCAAATTAAGAGGAAATATTATATAGAGTACTCATAGTTGAGAACCATAATGACCCACTATACACAGACTTAGTAAATCAGAATGAATTCTGTTTATTGTTGTACATTGCTAGTTTATATGCAAGTTGGAAAGAAGGCGTTTCCAATACCTAGTTTCATTCTACTTTTGCTGACCAAACCCTCATTCCAACAGATTACAATAGGGCTGTAAATCAAAAGCCTTTTAAACAAAAGGTATCAACAAAGCTGTTTGAACTATACATAAAACAATTACATGTGATAATAAAGGTTGTCTCCTGGCTGCCTGAGTACCTACTTAATCAGAATGTAATCTTAAAGATCCATCAACAATTTGCACATCAAAAGAGGGGACATTGTTTCTACTTTTCACATAGACAAAACTGGTCCAGCCACCTACTGGGAGTCAGCACAAAGTTGGTAAGTTGGTATTCAGTAAGATAGCTGAATAAAATCTAATTAATCATACATTTAGTATTTTAAAATCAATATTCAAATAAACGCTTGAATATACCTTTTTACATATGATTCTATATCCAAATTCTACTAGCAACTTCCGGAATGTTTTACATATAATACATAACATTATATAACCAAATAACTAATGTCACATTTATTACACTGTTTCCTTATCTTTCTTATGTTAGGTTATTGATTAATAATGATTGACCCCTATCATTCCCCCATTTGGACATCAGAGCCACCATTATCTCCTGGTTCTGTCACCCATAGGTGTCGGGTTCCCAGGTAGGAATGGTGCACTCTATGTCCATCAAGATATGAAGACATAATATCAAATATTGCAAGTCAATCAAGTTTACAATACAGTAATCTTAGATTTATCAACATCAATATCGTCATTGTCATATTAGACACTTAAAGGGGTGTATTTTTGGGTATGTCTCGAAGAGTCTCTACAGGAGTGGGGACAGATAATAGACAAGTCCGCAAAATGTCCTCTCCACTCCTGAGGTTGGGCATACACGTGTGGGAAATATTTGCCCATCCAGTCCATCGCTTCTCCATGTGGATTGTTCGTAGTGGTGTTTCCCAATAAGAAGATAGTCCAATAAGACAAATGCAAAAGTCAAAATCAAAATGTCCATTACCTCCCCCACCCAAACAACGCCGGGATCCCATTATTGAACAGTATATATATAATATATATAGTATATATATAGTATATATATAATACAACATATAATACAACATACTTCCTGTGTAGCCAAATATAACCAATTCTTAATTCACATTTCTTTGCAAAGACAAGTAGGTCTTCTAAAGCCCAGTACTCCCCACCCTTTGAAATGTATCTTATCTTCTATAGAACACAGAAACTTCTCCAGACAAATAGCTGTATAACTGGTTCCACTGCCTGTAAACATCTTCTAAACTGCAAATTCACACTCACTAAGGGTTTTTTTTTTTCCATTCCTATACGGACTGATAATATGTGAAGTAGAAATTGGGATTGTATTTACTGTACACCAGACTTCCAATAATGAGCGAATTATGTATAGATAAGAAAAACTCTTAGTACCGCGGTTTTTACACGATTCGCTCAGAATAGGCTACCCAATGACAAACACAATACAACTTATGCCCATTTCTACCCACATACTGATATTCACCACTCCAGATAGCAACTATTATTACCGTGCATTGTTCTTTTGAACCCCCACAGATGTGAGTGGGGTATAACTTTCTTACACTTAGAAATTAGACATTACAAGAACACTAAGACGTACAACAAAGATTAGTTTACATAACAACAAGACTTACAAGACAAACAATAGTGGTTATTTGTCACATAATTGTCCACAGATTTTGCATGAACTTACTTTATGTCCCAGAGGGACACAAACTATAAGAGGATTCCCTTTCTCTGATAACCCCTTACTGCCGTATCTATACTTGCCTTAATCCATCTGTCTAACATATTTTTATACAACCTTTTGACTATCTCTGAATCTTTTCCCCAAACGTGCTGGTCTAAGACTCCCAAAATTCTAAACACCTTACTACATTCTTCTTCCCACAGCTAACGTGCCTTCTTTGTCTTTTACTATTTCTCTGGCTGATTTCCATATAGGCATACTGCTTGCCCTGTACGTTTCCCATATTGTCTGTTCCTTTATCTAAACCGGCGTCTCTGATATCTTTCATATGCTTTTTTTTTTTCCGTACTGTTACCAGAACTCATAGTTAAAGGTTCCTGCTTTCTAAGTCCTATCTTTCTATATTTTATACACTTGTCTGCAATCGTCTCCCCCTTCCCTTTCTCACACAGCTTATGGCACACAGAACCTTATTTGTCACACAGGCTTCTATTTGTCACACAGGCTTCTATTTGTCACACAGGCTTCTATTTGTCACACAGGTTTCTATTTGTCACACAGGTTTCTATTTGTCACACAGGCTTCTATAGGTCACACAGGCTTCTATAGGTCACACAGGCTTCTATAGGTCACACAGGCTTCTATAGGTCACACAGGCTTCTATAGGTCACACAGGCTTCTATAGGTCACACAGGCTTCTATAGGTCACACAGGCTTCTATTTCACACAGTACACTAAGGACCCCTGGTCATGGAATAGTTTTACGGACTCCTTAAGGGGGGGGGGGTTGGGGAGACCAGACCTCTCTTCTAAGGGAACTTCTGGTGATATTATAACAGACTCAGTAAAAGCAAATTATGGCTAACACGACACAGACTATCAACGTACAGATTTCAACAATTACTACAGGCAACATGGCAATATACACACAAGGGTTCTTCCGTCTAGCACGGTCACTAAGAACACCGTAAATAACAGGCAGAAGCGTCCTATATAACATACAGCAACTCACCCCCTGTCGACACGAGGACTGAATGAAGTCAGGAGAGCCCAGAGCTTGAGTGGCAAGTCAAGAGCTTACCGTATACCGGTGTTTTGTAGATCTGGGGTCCCGTGGCCTCTCGTCCGGCTGGTCGGCAGGTAGTGTAGTCAGGTATCGGCTGCAGGTAAGGAGTTAGCTTCTGCCCCACTTGTCGGGCGCCAAATAAACTGTGGGGGGTCTGGAACGCAGACCGTAATGCGAATGTTGCCTGTATCCAAATTAAGAGGAAATATTATATAGAGTACTCATAGTTGAGAACCATAATGACCCACTATACACAGACTTAGTAAATCAGAATGAATTCTGTTTATTGTTGTACATTGCTAGTTTATATGCAAGTTGGAAAGAAGGCGTTTCCAATACCTAGTTTCATTCTACTTTTGCTGACCAAACCCTCATTCCAACAGATTACAATAGGGCTGTAAATCAAAAGCCTTTTAAACAAAAGGTATCAACAAAGCTGTTTGAACTATACATAAAACAATTACATGTGATAATAAAGGTTGTCTCCTGGCTGCCTGAGTACCTACTTAATCAGAATGTAATCTTAAAGATCCATCAACAATTTGCACATCAAAAGAGGGGACATTGTTTCTACTTTTCACATAGACAAAACTGGTCCAGCCACCTACTGGGAGTCAGCACAAAGTTGGTAAGTTGGTATTCAGTAAGATAGCTGAATAAAATCTAATTAATCATACATTTAGTATTTTAAAATCAATATTCAAATAAACGCTTGAATATACCTTTTTACATATGATTCTATATCCAAATTCTACTAGCAACTTCCGGAATGTTTTACATATAATACATAACATTATATAACCAAATAACTAATGTCACATTTATTACACTGTTTCCTTATCTTTCTTATGTTAGGTTATTGATTAATAATGATTGACCCCTATCATTCCCCCATTTGGACATCAGAGCCACCATTATCTCCTGGTTCTGTCACCCATAGGTGTCGGGTTCCCAGGTAGGAATGGTGCACTCTATGTCCATCAAGATATGAAGACATAATATCAAATATTGCAAGTCAATCAAGTTTACAATACAGTAATCTTAGATTTATCAACATCAATATCGTCATTGTCATATTAGACACTTAAAGGGGTGTATTTTTGGGTATGTCTCGAAGAGTCTCTACAGGAGTGGGGACAGATAATAGACAAGTCCGCAAAATGTCCTCTCCACTCCTGAGGTTGGGCATACACGTGTGGGAAATATTTGCCCATCCAGTCCATCGCTTCTCCATGTGGATTGTTCGTAGTGGTGTTTCCCAATAAGAAGATAGTCCAATAAGACAAATGCAAAAGTCAAAATCAAAATGTCCATTACCTCCCCCACCCAAACAACGCCGGGATCCCACCCATCACTTTTCCTCTGGCTCGGGAACTTTCTTGCAGTGGGAGGCATGTATCCACTTTTACAGAAGTAGGCGTTGACAACAGAACTTGGTATGGTCGTCAAACCTTGGGTCCAAGGCCTTTACTACGTGTCTTTTTGTGACCACCCAATCTCCAGGTGGCAAGAAATGAGTCCCCTCTAGGTTGTCAGGGTCTGGAATTGGGGAAAACACTAGATCGGGTGTTATTTTCAGTTTACGACATAGTTCTTGTACATATTCAATAACCTTATCACACCCCTGCTGTAGGGCCTGTGGATGGTACAGGCCTAATCTTGGCATAGAGCCAAACACTTCTTTTAACTTAAGCATATCATTTTAGTTCTTTCAACTCTGTTAAACTCTGCGGGTGGTATGGAGTGTAAAACGCTTGTTCCACCCCAAGGGCTGACATCACCTTTCGCATCACTTAACCTGTAAATTGTGTACCTCTGTCACTCTCAATTGTCTCTAGTACCCCAAATCTACATACAAGTTCTGACACAAGTTTAGTCACTGTACATTGTGCGGTGGCTTTGAACAGGTCCACGCACACAAGGACGTACTCGTACCTGCCTGATTTGGGAAGCTGGATGTAATCGATTTGTAATCTCTGAATAGGATACAGTGGTCTGGGTGTGCACTTCACATACCTTCACATATGCCTTTGCCAACCTGTCGAACCCTGGAGCATACCATACCTTGTCCATAACAGAAACCATGGCATTCCGAGAGGCATGCACTTTCCCGTGAGCTAGGACGGCGAGGTGGGTGTAGGCAGCCGCTGGTACATCATCTACGTCCCGTAGGACGCCAAATCCCAAATCAACAAGAGTGGTGGGACCAAGATCCAACTTACAGCACAAGGGGTCTTGCGTCCTGTCCAGGAGAGCTGCAGCCTTGGCTGCCCTATCCCCTTGTTCTCTGGTGACTGCCCCTGCGTGTGTGCTTTAACCTTTATTATGGCCACCTGTCCTGGCAACATGATAGCTTAATGGGCTTGCCTTGTGCCGTGAGAAAGCTCCTGGACCGCCAAATGGGTCCATAATCGTGTGCAGTACCAAAGGCGTACCTGGAATCAGTGTAGATGTTAGCAGTGGTACCTTTCGCAATCATACAGGCCTCAGTTCCTGCGCTGACATGTGTGGCGGCAGTGGCTTTTGTACAAGCATCTCATTCAGTGTGACTACTTCAAAACCTGTTACAAACCTTCCTTTGTCATTCAGGTATCTAGATCCATCCACAAACATTTCAAGGTGGGGGTTTAGGAGAGGTTTGTCAGTGACATGTGCGAACCCAGCTGTCACAATCATGCTGGTGTTCTGCATCAAAAGGCCTCCTCTTCATCAGTCAGAGAATTTGCAAAAAGCTGGTCCTCTGTACTTACTCCCCCATTTGAATCAGTGTCACCTAATGGCAATAAGGTGGCCGGATTCAAAGTGGTGCAACGTTGAAATGAGACATTGGATGAAGAGTGTACTGCAAGTTCCATTTTTGATCCGTCTAGCAAGAGACAGATGTCTACGGCTTACCTGTGTCAGGATACCATGTATGTCATGTGGGGTGTAGATCACCATGGTGTAATCTAAGAAGTTTCTCTTTGCTGGCTTTGCAGCCATTCTACTCTGATGGAGGAAACACAAAAGGCTTAGTGATGCATTGAGGTAACTATTTGTGTCAGCAGTACATAAAAGTAAATTAAAAACAAATCATCAACATATTACAAGAGGGCGGTGCCCTCGCGAATTGGCCAGGCGTCTAATACCAGTTTCATGAATCTGGTGAACTGGTATTGGGCTATACTGTGCCCCTTGTGGCAGCACTATCCAACAGTACTGCTTTCCTCTGAAATTAAATACAAACAAATACAGACAGTCTGTCGAGGTCCGTCTGACTGGTAGCCCAAAGGCTCAAAGGAACGACACTAAGAACTTGTTTCTCTGCGTGCGTAAAAGTGAAGACAGGGAGAGGTGTCGCTAGGTCTGCTGCCATCCGACCAAAGGTCGGGTGACTTTCAGACCTGGGGTGTATACGAGCCTCACCGGACGAGTGAAGTTCGATACAAGATCCCAAGGATCCCATCACGTCGGTTCCCAATATGCTTTCAGGACTTTCCAGCACAAGGAAGCGCATGAGGCATCGTGACCCTTTAAACATTACCTCTAGTGGTTCAGTTTCTGCCAGCTGAATCGGCACTCCTGAAACCCCTTGCACCAATTACTGCTAGACAATCAAGCTGGTATTCTATTAAAAATAGATCAGAACCTTGTTGCAAAAAAAAAAATTAAATTTAAAAATTTTGAAATTGCTGACCTGCAATACCTGGATCACCTATGTCAGATATCCAGTTCCTTGGGCTAAGCAATGACTCAGGAATTGGAGTTTGTCTTGGAGGTGGCTTACTATTTGTCAGGACCTGCGGAAAGCTGAGTTTCTGCAGTAGCTATCAAGACAAATGCATGAGCCGGATCTACCAAGAGAGCAGTTAGTTTACAAACCTCCTCTGAACTGTCACTTGAGGTCTCAACCCGTACCGATCCATCCGGTGAAAATTTGATGGATGCAGATAAGGCTTGTAAGATATTAGTACAAATAACAGACATGAATTACAACAAGGCAGAATAATCCACAAACATGTATTAATCTGATCCTGCCTGCAATGTCTCATCAAATTTAAGAAGAAAAAAAAAACTTCCTAACTGCCCAAGCTCCTCACCCCCTCCTTTGTAGACAAAAGAAGGATGAAACATTACCTACTTTTACATTATCTAGCTCCACCCCTTCGATGCTGGTCGTTTGCATGTCTCTCCTACAGAACATTCTCTCAGAGACAGTGCAGTACTAACAGCATTTAGCAGTGATATAGACGTCCAACCAATCACAGAACTGACATTTACACAAAAAGCAAAAATATATATATATATATCTTAAAATCCCTATGTTCTCTATTTTTAAGACCGTATAATTCACATAATTCATTACAAGTTTCTTATTTCATCAGCGTCTTTCTTCCTTTCTATGACACTGAATTTTATCTCTATGAAACAATAGCTAAGATATTAATAAGCAACTAAAACATTCAGACTTTAAACAGCATTAATTATTAGTAATTACAAGACGTATACTTCTCTCCTAGGCTGGTCTGTGTTGAGGGTGGAAGACCTCTTCCTATTGTTCTTCCCTCCCATCTCCTTACATCACCTAGCTCCACCCCCTGTGATCTGGCTCAGTGTTTGGTCTTTCTTGCCTCATTTAGTTTCTAGCCACCGGACAGTATACACCATATAACACAATCTAACTCTCATATGGGCCCTTCATTAATACACACACATAAAGACAAAAACATTTGCATGTCAGTTACTACTTTTTAAGTGTCAGTACTTCCTCACTTGTCTAAAAGTGTCGGTACTTCCCAACCCTTCTTATTTCCCTCGTCTCTACTACTTCTCTTATGTTTATTTTTATCCCAATCTGTGCCACAATAGTCTTTCACATAATTTTAGATTATAGTTCCCACTGCCTTCCCTGTTTTACATCTGCTTCTATATCACCCTCCGCTCCCTGCATCTCTTTCTTGTCCTCATGCTTCCACTCACTAGCCTAGGATCTAGTGAGCATAGGCATAACCGGTTTGCACCGAGGAGCTCCGCAAGCAGGGCAGCTCTCTCTCCAATCCGGGTTCTGTTGTCCACAATGCCAGCAGGTCCATCCCTCCAGTCCAATGTTTGACCTTGGAGTGGATGACTTGGCATAGGGTGGGGGGGAGGAGACGGTTGGAATTGAGATGAAGGAGGGGGTGAAGGTTGAAGAGGGAACTGACCCCACAATGAGAGAACATTATATACCTGTGCTTTGAATTCTTTTCTCATTTCATTTTTAGCTATTGAACAGTATATATATAATACAACATACTTCCTGTGTAGCCAAATATAACCAATTCTTAATTCACATTTCTTTGCAAAGACAAGTAGGTCTTCTAAAGCCCAGTACTCCCCACCCTTTGAAATGTATCTTATCTTCTATAGAACACAGAAACTTCTCCAGACAAATAGCTGTATAACTGGTTCCACTGCCTGTAAACATCTTCTAAACTGCAAATTCACACTCACTAAGGGTTTTTTTTTTTCCATTCCTATACGGACTGATAATATGTGAAGTAGAAATTGGGATTGTATTTACTGTACACCAGACTTCCAATAATGAGCGAATTATGTATAGATAAGAAAAACTCTTAGTACCGCGGTTTTTACACGATTCGCTCAGAATAGGCTACCCAATGACAAACACAATACAACTTATGCCCATTTCTACCCACATACTGATATTCACCACTCCAGATAGCAACTATTATTACCGTGCATTGTTCTTTTGAACCCCCACAGATGTGAGTGGGGTATAACTTTCTTACACTTAGAAATTAGACATTACAAGAACACTAAGACGTACAACAAAGATTAGTTTACATAACAACAAGACTTACAAGACAAACAATAGTGGTTATTTGTCACATAATTGTCCACAGATTTTGCATGAACTTACTTTATGTCCCAGAGGGACACAAACTATAAGAGGATTCCCTTTCTCTGATAACCCCTTACTGCCGTATCTATACTTGCCTTAATCCATCTGTCTAACATATTTTTATACAACCTTTTGACTATCTCTGAATCTTTTCCCCAAACGTGCTGGTCTAAGACTCCCAAAATTCTAAACACCTTACTACATTCTTCTTCCCACAGCTAACGTGCCTTCTTTGTCTTTTACTATTTCTCTGGCTGATTTCCATATAGGCATACTGCTTGCCCTGTACGTTTCCCATATTGTCTGTTCCTTTATCTAAACCGGCGTCTCTGATATCTTTCATATGCTTTTTTTTTTTCCGTACTGTTACCAGAACTCATAGTTAAAGGTTCCTGCTTTCTAAGTCCTATCTTTCTATATTTTATACACTTGTCTGCAATCGTCTCCCCCTTCCCTTTCTCACACAGCTTATGGCACACAGAACCTTATTTGTCACACAGGCTTCTATTTGTCACACAGGCTTCTATTTGTCACACAGGCTTCTATTTGTCACACAGGTTTCTATTTGTCACACAGGTTTCTATTTGTCACACAGGCTTCTATAGGTCACACAGGCTTCTATAGGTCACACAGGCTTCTATAGGTCACACAGGCTTCTATAGGTCACACAGGCTTCTATAGGTCACACAGGCTTCTATAGGTCACACAGGCTTCTATAGGTCACACAGGCTTCTATTTCACACAGTACACTAAGGACCCCTGGTCATGGAATAGTTTTACGGACTCCTTAAGGGGGGGGGGGGTTGGGGAGACCAGACCTCTCTTCTAAGGGAACTTCTGGTGATATTATAACAGACTCAGTAAAAGCAAATTATGGCTAACACGACACAGACTATCAACGTACAGATTTCAACAATTACTACAGGCAACATGGCAATATACACACAAGGGTTCTTCCGTCTAGCACGGTCACTAAGAACACCGTAAATAACAGGCAGAAGCGTCCTATATAACATACAGCAACTCACCCCCTGTCGACACGAGGACTGAATGAAGTCAGGAGAGCCCAGAGCTTGAGTGGCAAGTCAAGAGCTTACCGTATACCGGTGTTTTGTAGATCTGGGGTCCCGTGGCCTCTCGTCCGGCTGGTCGGCAGGTAGTGTAGTCAGGTATCGGCTGCAGGTAAGGAGTTAGCTTCTGCCCCACTTGTCGGGCGCCAAATAAACTGTGGGGGGTCTGGAACGCAGACCGTAATGCGAATGTTGCCTGTATCCAAATTAAGAGGAAATATTATATAGAGTACTCATAGTTGAGAACCATAATGACCCACTATACACAGACTTAGTAAATCAGAATGAATTCTGTTTATTGTTGTACATTGCTAGTTTATATGCAAGTTGGAAAGAAGGCGTTTCCAATACCTAGTTTCATTCTACTTTTGCTGACCAAACCCTCATTCCAACAGATTACAATAGGGCTGTAAATCAAAAGCCTTTTAAACAAAAGGTATCAACAAAGCTGTTTGAACTATACATAAAACAATTACATGTGATAATAAAGGTTGTCTCCTGGCTGCCTGAGTACCTACTTAATCAGAATGTAATCTTAAAGATCCATCAACAATTTGCACATCAAAAGAGGGGACATTGTTTCTACTTTTCACATAGACAAAACTGGTCCAGCCACCTACTGGGAGTCAGCACAAAGTTGGTAAGTTGGTATTCAGTAAGATAGCTGAATAAAATCTAATTAATCATACATTTAGTATTTTAAAATCAATATTCAAATAAACGCTTGAATATACCTTTTTACATATGATTCTATATCCAAATTCTACTAGCAACTTCCGGAATGTTTTACATATAATACATAACATTATATAACCAAATAACTAATGTCACATTTATTACACTGTTTCCTTATCTTTCTTATGTTAGGTTATTGATTAATAATGATTGACCCCTATCAGCATGGACACAGAAACAGTTCAACCGCTTGATTACAGACCGCAGTCAATACAGTAAAGAAAGAAATGTGTCTGTTTAATGTAAACTTGCATGGAGCTCGTTTGTCAGCCACTGACTGACTGAATGCTGAAACGTGGTCTAACGTTACATGCACCACCAGGGATAAGGCCTTGCCTATAAGCATTCCCCAGCTGGCAAAAACGGAACCTCCCTGCCTATTCCTCACCATGGAAGAACGGAACCTACCTTTTTTTTTTAAAAAAAGAAAGCCACAGCAGCAGCCAACTCGATTTTGGTAGGCCGCTGTCTCCCCCTTGTGTGCTGCATAAAAAATGCACTCCACTAAAAATAACATTGATCCACGAAATAGAGCGTAGGGAGAGAATGAGGCTTCAAGATGAGCCGTCAGGCTATGATAAATTGTATCACACCTGGGCGATATGGATAGATGCCCGGAGCTCACCCCTATTTACTAGGTGGTTACAGACAGGGACATGTGAGTAACACGTTTAAACCACAATCGTAAAGAGAAACAACAATCCCGGAGCCCGCCCCCCCCCCCCCCTTTTTGTTTTATTTTCTCTTTCTCCCGTGTCATAGATACCTACCATCCCTTACCACTCCCCCCCTTACCCTCCCCTCATTCCCCTGTTTGTAGACCTTATAAAATATCACAGACAAACATGATATAGTTCAACTCGAAATTGATTTATTAAGTTTCATTGTCAAAGTTAATTTTACATTGCTTTGAGATAAGGCAAAAGTTTCCCCCCCTCCATGAAACCAATAAAACCTATATTGAATAAAATAAAAATGATGCAGTTACCGGTAGTTCTGCAGCTTCTTGGTGGAAATAAAGACCATCTCCCGTCTCCCAGCTGCAGCAGAGACTGACTGAAATGGCTGCCAAGCCCGGTATTAATGCTTCTAAATTGATGACATCACAAAGGAGTGACATCATCAGCCTTCCAAACACCTGGCTCAATTGCATACAGTATGTATGTATGTATGTATGCATGTATGTGAGTCTATCTATCTATCTATCTATCTATCTATCTATCTATCTATCTATCTTTATTAATTATGTAGAATATAGATATGGATTATTTCTAAATTACAGATTTTGTAGATATAGATTAAAGATAGATTTAAGATTGTTTGTGTGTGTATGTGTGTGTGTATATAAGTGTGTGTGTGTGTATATATATATATATATATATATATATATATATATATAGTGTGTGTATATATATATAATGTATATATGTAAAAAAAATATAAAATCTGTAGTTATGTATGTATGTATGTATGTATGTATGGCGGGAAAAAAAGGCCTGCTGTATGTTTTTAAGTTCTTCGGATGACCATGCCGCTCTAATATTCTCCTTACTAGGGTCTACTAATGCTGGCCCAGGGGAAGGCAATAAAGCCCTATGGGGCCGAAGCCAATTTCCCTTATTTTAGGTAAAAAGTTTCCATCCGTCCCTACTCGAAATGCGGCTGGCCGAAGAGATCCCTCCAACCGACCGGCCGACGCACCTTCAGAGACAAACTAGTGCTTGCTTCTAGTGTCATCGCCGGCTTAACCCTCGTTTGTAGGGAGCTGACGAGTCCTGCAGCAGCAGGCTCTGCAAGCCTAGGATGCGTGAGCTCGGTGCAAGAGGAAGGACTGAGGGTGTGAGGCTGGGCGCGGTTGAGAAGGCGTGGGGCGGGGCTATGTAAAGTTTTACAAGCTCTCCCCGCTGCCTGGGTGCATTGTGGGTGCGCCCAGAGTGCTGGCTGAGCGTGTTGCCTCAAGCCTTAGAAGTGGAGTTGGGCGGACCGGGCTACAGGTGAAACCCATTTCGGGTTATCGCTTCTCGGCCTTTTGGCTAAGATCAAGTGTAGTATCTGTTCTTATCAGTTTAATATCTGATACGTCCCCTATCTGGGGACCATATATTAAATGGATTTTTAGAACAGGGAGCTGGAAAAAGAGCTTGCTCTGTCCACTCCACGCATTGACCTGGTATTGCAGTACCTCCAGGACCGGTGCACCCCCTTTCCTACAACCGTTTCCAAAAGCAGAAAAACAACACCGACGAGCAAGAGGTGCAGCGCAGCTGTGGCGGCGGCTGCTGCTACCACCACCACCCAAGCACTTTGATTGACACTCAGCCCGTCTGCTCGCAACATTGTATCCACTGAGCAGCTGCGTCTGCCAGAGTGTGCACAGCACAGGTACAACTGGAAGCAAAACAACACACACACCAGTTCATATGGCAGCCGCACTCTATAGTTCGTACCTACCGCTGCGCTAATAGCCAAGTTGGAAACATCGGGCAGGCACAGCGTATCCTGGCAGCCTGCGTCTGTATGCTCCACGTATTCGGGTCATGGGTGTATGTGCAGGGGGCCCGGAGCCCTAGGGGGCCCATAAAGTCTCTCTTCCCCACATTGTAAACCAATGCTATCAATGAAGCTTTATAGTTTGGGGGCCCAGTTCCAGACTTTGTACTGGGGCCCCGCAGCTTCAAGTTACACCTCCGGATCAGGATAATGCTAGGCCATTCCAACCAGCCTGTGTGTGTGACCTGCAGTCGCTGGTAGTCGAAAAGCGGCCGGCCCCGGATGCGCGCTTCAGAGTGGACAGACAGCAGCGGACCCCCAATCACACAGGCCCAAGGCTTGCTATGTAGCACGGAATACCTCATTGGACTGCAGCACTCCACGCGGGCTGAGATACACGCTCCACGTGGGATGGGCAGTATTCGTCCATGAAGATCCAGGCCAACGTTTAGAGATGGAGCAACACTCGGGGAGCAAAGAACTCCAACGAACGGACGTCTACTTTACAAGGATGTATTGCTTTATTCAATGCATGGACACAGAAACAGTTCAACCGCTCGATTACAGACCGCAGTCAATACAGTAAAGAAAGAAATGTGTCTGTTTAATGTAAACTTGCATGGAGCTCGTTTGTCAGCCACTGACTGACTGAATGCTGAAACGTGGTCTAACGTTACATGCACCACCAGGGATAAGGCCTTGCCTATAAGCATTCCCCAGCTGGCAAAAACGGAACCTCCCTGCCTATTCCTCACCATGGAAGAACGGAACCTACCTTTTTTTTTTAAAAAAAGAAAGCCACAGCAGCAGCCAACTCGATTTTGGTAGGCCGCTGTCTCCCCCTTGTGTGCTGCATAAAAAATGCACTCCACTAAAAATAACATTGATCCACGAAATAGAGCGTAGGGAGAGAATGAGGCTTCAAGATGAGCCGTCAGGCTATGATAAACTGTATCACACCTGGGCGATATGGATAGATGCCCGGAGCTCACCCCTATTTACTAGGTGGTTACAGACAGGGACATGTGAGTAACACGTTTAAACCACAATCGTAAAGAGAAACAACAATCCCGGAGCCCGCCCCCCCCCCCTTTTTGTTTTATTTTCTCTTTCTCCCGTGTCATAGATACCTACCATCCCTTACCACTCCCCCCCTTACCCTCCCCTCATTCCCCTGTTTGTAGACCTTATAAAATATCACAGACAAACATGATATAGTTCAACTCGAAATTGATTTATTAAGTTTCATTGTCAAAGTTAATTTTACATTGCTTTGAGATAAGGCAAAAGTTTCCCCCCCTCCATGAAACCAATAAAACCTATATTGAATAAAATAAAAATGATGCAGTTACCGGTAGTTCTGCAGCTTCTTGGTGGAAATAAAGACCATCTCCCGTCTCCCAGCTGCAGCAGAGACTGACTGAAATGGCTGCCAAGCCCGGTATTAATGCTTCTAAATTGATGACATCACAAAGGAGTGACATCATCAGCCTTCCAAACACCTGGCTCAATTGCATACAGTATGTATGTATGTATGTATGCATGTATGTGAGTCTATCTATCTATCTATCTATCTATCTTTATTAATTATGTAGAATATAGATATGGATTATTTCTAAATTACAGATTTTGTAGATATAGATTAAAGATAGATTTAAGATTGTTTGTGTGTGTATGTGTGTGTGTATATAAGTGTGTGTGTGTGTATATATATATATATATATATATATATATATATATATATATATATAGTGTGTGTATATATATATAATGTATATATGTAAAAAAAATATAAAATCTGTAGTTATGTATGTATGTATGTATGTATGTATGTATGGCGGGAAAAAAAGGCCTGCTGTATGTTTTTAAGTTCTTCGGATGACCATGCCGCTCTAATATTCTCCTTACTAGGGTCTACTAATGCTGGCCCAGGGGAAGGCAATAAAGCCCTATGGGGCCGAAGCCAATTTCCCTTATTTTAGGTAAAAAGTTTCCATCCGTCCCTACTCGAAATGCGGCTGGCCGAAGAGATCCCTCCAACCGACCGGCCGACGCACCTTCAGAGACAAACTAGTGCTTGCTTCTAGTGTCATCGCCGGCTTAACCCTCGTTTGTAGGGAGCTGACGAGTCCTGCAGCAGCAGGCTCTGCAAGCCTAGGATGCGTGAGCTCGGTGCAAGAGGAAGGACTGAGGGTGTGAGGCTGGGCGCGGTTGAGAAGGCGTGGGGCGGGGCTATGTAAAGTTTTACAAGCTCTCCCCGCTGCCTGGGTGCATTGTGGGTGCGCCCAGAGTGCTGGCTGAGCGTGTTGCCTCAAGCCTTAGAAGTGGAGTTGGGCGGACCGGGCTACAGGTGAAACCCATTTCGGGTTATCGCTTCTCGGCCTTTTGGCTAAGATCAAGTGTAGTATCTGTTCTTATCAGTTTAATATCTGATACGTCCCCTATCTGGGGACCATATATTAAATGGATTTTTAGAACAGGGAGCTGGAAAAAGAGCTTGCTCTGTCCACTCCACGCATTGACCTGGTATTGCAGTACCTCCAGGACCGGTGCACCCCCTTTCCTACAACCGTTTCCAAAAGCAGAAAAACAACACCGACGAGCAAGAGGTGCAGCGCAGCTGTGGCGGCGGCTGCTGCTACCACCACCACCCAAGCACTTTGATTGACACTCAGCCCGTCTGCTCGCAACATTGTATCCACTGAGCAGCTGCGTCTGCCAGAGTGTGCACAGCACAGGTACAACTGGAAGCAAAACAACACACACACCAGTTCATATGGCAGCCGCACTCTATAGTTCGTACCTACCGCTGCGCTAATAGCCAAGTTGGAAACATCGGGCAGGCACAGCGTATCCTGGCAGCCTGCGTCTGTATGCTCCACGTATTCGGGTCATGGGTGTATGTGCAGGGGGCCCGGAGCCCTAGGGGGCCCATAAAGTCTCTCTTCCCCACATTGTAAACCAATGCTATCAATGAAGCTTTATAGTTTGGGGGCCCAGTTCCAGACTTTGTACTGGGGCCCCGCAGCTTCAAGTTACACCTCCGGATCAGGATAATGCTAGGCCATTCCAACCAGCCTGTGTGTGTGACCTGCAGTCGCTGGTAGTCGAAAAGCGGCCGGCCCCGGATGCGCGCTTCAGAGTGGACAGACAGCAGCGGACCCCCAATCACACAGGCCCAAGGCTTGCTATGTAGCACGGAATACCTCATTGGACTGCAGCACTCCACGCGGGCTGAGATACACGCTCCACGTGGGATGGGCAGTATTCGTCCATGAAGATCCAGGCCAACGTTTAGAGATGGAGCAACACTCGGGGAGCAAAGAACTCCAACGAACGGACGTCTACTTTACAAGGATGTATTGCTTTATTCAATGCATGGACACAGAAACAGTTCAACCGCTCGATTACAGACCGCAGTCAATACAGTAAAGAAAGAAATGTGTCTGTTTAATGTAAACTTGCATGGAGCTTGTTTGTCAGCCACTGACTGACTGAATGCTGAAACGTGGTCTAACGTTACATGCACCACCAGGGATAAGGCCTTGCCTATAAGCATTCCCCAGCTGGCAAAAACGGAACCTCCCTGCCTATTCCTCACCATGGAAGAACGGAACCTACCTTTTTTTTTTAAAAAAAGAAAGCCACAGCAGCAGCCAACTCGATTTTGGTAGGCCGCTGTCTCCCCCTTGTGTGCTGCATAAAAAATGCACTCCACTAAAAATAACATTGATCCACGAAATAGAGCGTAGGGAGAGAATGAGGCTTCAAGATGAGCCGTCAGGCTATGATAAATTGTATCACACCTGGGCGATATGGATAGATGCCCGGAGCTCACCCCTATTTACTAGGTGGTTACAGACAGGGACATGTGAGTAACACGTTTAAACCACAATCGTAAAGAGAAACAACAATCCCGGAGCCCGCCCCCCCCCTTTTTGTTTTATTTTCTCTTTCTCCCGTGTCATAGATACCTACCATCCCTTACCACTCCCCCCCTTACCCTCCCCTCATTCCCCTGTTTGTAGACCTTATAAAATATCACAGACAAACATGATATAGTTCAACTCGAAATTGATTTATTAAGTTTCATTGTCAAAGTTAATTTTACATTGCTTTGAGATAAGGCAAAAGTTTCCCCCCCTCCATGAAACCAATAAAACCTATATTGAATAAAATAAAAATGATGCAGTTACCGGTAGTTCTGCAGCTTCTTGGTGGAAATAAAGACCATCTCCCGTCTCCCAGCTGCAGCAGAGACTGACTGAAATGGCTGCCAAGCCCGGTATTAATGCTTCTAAATTGATGACATCACAAAGGAGTGACATCATCAGCCTTCCAAACACCTGGCTCAATTGCATACAGTATGTATGTATGTATGTATGCATGTATGTGAGTCTATCTATCTATCTATCTATCTATCTATCTATCTATCTATCTTTATTAATTATGTAGAATATAGATATGGATTATTTCTAAATTACAGATTTTGTAGATATAGATTAAAGATAGATTTAAGATTGTTTGTGTGTGTATGTGTGTGTGTATATAAGTGTGTGTGTGTATATATATATATATATATATATATATATATATATATATATATATATATAGTGTGTGTATATATATATAATGTATATATGTAAAAAAAATATAAAATCTGTAGTTATGTATGTATGTATGTATGTATGGCGGGAAAAAAAGGCCTGCTGTATGTTTTTAAGTTCTTCGGATGACCATGCCGCTCTAATATTCTCCTTACTAGGGTCTACTAATGCTGGCCCAGGGGAAGGCAATAAAGCCCTATGGGGCCGAAGCCAATTTCCCTTATTTTAGGTAAAAAGTTTCCATCCGTCCCTACTCGAAATGCGGCTGGCCGAAGAGATCCCTCCAACCGACCGGCCGACGCACCTTCAGAGACAAACTAGTGCTTGCTTCTAGTGTCATCGCCGGCTTAACCCTCGTTTGTAGGGAGCTGACGAGTCCTGCAGCAGCAGGCTCTGCAAGCCTAGGATGCGTGAGCTCGGTGCAAGAGGAAGGACTGAGGGTGTGAGGCTGGGCGCGGTTGAGAAGGCGTGGGGCGGGGCTATGTAAAGTTTTACAAGCTCTCCCCGCTGCCTGGGTGCATTGTGGGTGCGCCCAGAGTGCTGGCTGAGCGTGTTGCCTCAAGCCTTAGAAGTGGAGTTGGGCGGACCGGGCTACAGGTGAAACCCATTTCGGGTTATCGCTTCTCGGCCTTTTGGCTAAGATCAAGTGTAGTATCTGTTCTTATCAGTTTAATATCTGATACGTCCCCTATCTGGGGACCATATATTAAATGGATTTTTAGAACAGGGAGCTGGAAAAAGAGCTTGCTCTGTCCACTCCACGCATTGACCTGGTATTGCAGTACCTCCAGGACCGGTGCACCCCCTTTCCTACAACCGTTTCCAAAAGCAGAAAAACAACACCGACGAGCAAGAGGTGCAGCGCAGCTGTGGCGGCGGCTGCTGCTACCACCACCACCCAAGCACTTTGATTGACACTCAGCCCGTCTGCTCGCAACATTGTATCCACTGAGCAGCTGCGTCTGCCAGAGTGTGCACAGCACAGGTACAACTGGAAGCAAAACAACACACACACCAGTTCATATGGCAGCCGCACTCTATAGTTCGTACCTACCGCTGCGCTAATAGCCAAGTTGGAAACATCGGGCAGGCACAGCGTATCCTGGCAGCCTGCGTCTGTATGCTCCACGTATTCGGGTCATGGGTGTATGTGCAGGGGGCCCGGAGCCCTAGGGGGCCCATAAAGTCTCTCTTCCCCACATTGTAAACCAATGCTATCAATGAAGCTTTATAGTTTGGGGGCCCAGTTCCAGACTTTGTACTGGGGCCCCGCAGCTTCAAGTTACACCTCCGGATCAGGATAATGCTAGGCCATTCCAACCAGCCTGTGTGTGTGACCTGCAGTCGCTGGTAGTCGAAAAGCGGCCGGCCCCGGATGCGCGCTTCAGAGTGGACAGACAGCAGCGGACCCCCAATCACACAGGCCCAAGGCTTGCTATGTAGCACGGAATACCTCATTGGACTGCAGCACTCCACGCGGGCTGAGATACACGCTCCACGTGGGATGGGCAGTATTCGTCCATGAAGATCCAGGCCAACGTTTAGAGATGGAGCAACACTCGGGGAGCAAAGAACTCCAACGAACGGACGTCTACTTTACAAGGATGTATTGCTTTATTCAATGCATGGACACAGAAACAGTTCAACCGCTCGATTACAGACCGCAGTCAATACAGTAAAGAAAGAAATGTGTCTGTTTAATGTAAACTTGCATGGAGCTCGTTTGTCAGCCACTGACTGACTGAATGCTGAAACGTGGTCTAACGTTACATGCACCACCAGGGATAAGGCCTTGCCTATAAGCATTCCCCAGCTGGCAAAAACGGAACCTCCCTGCCTATTCCTCACCATGGAAGAACGGAACCTACCTTTTTTTTAAAAAAAAAGAAAGCCACAGCAGCAGCCAACTCGATTTTGGTAGGCCGCTGTCTCCCCCTTGTGTGCTGCATAAAAAATGCACTCCACTAAAAATAACATTGATCCACGAAATAGAGCGTAGGGAGAGAATGAGGCTTCAAGATGAGCCGTCAGGCTATGATAAATTGTATCACACCTGGGCGATATGGATAGATGCCCGGAGCTCACCCCTATTTACTAGGTGGTTACAGACAGGGACATGTGAGTAACACGTTTAAACCACAATCGTAAAGAGAAACAACAATCCCGGAGCCCGCCCCCCCCCCCCCTTTTTGTTTTATTTTCTCTTTCTCCCGTGTCATAGATACCTACCATCCCTTACCACTCCCCCCCTTACCCTCCCCTCATTCCCCTGTTTGTAGACCTTATAAAATATCACAGACAAACATGATATAGTTCAACTCGAAATTGATTTATTAAGTTTCATTGTCAAAGTTAATTTTACATTGCTTTGAGATAAGGCAAAAGTTTCCCCCCCTCCATGAAACCAATAAAACCTATATTGAATAAAATAAAAATGATGCAGTTACCGGTAGTTCTGCAGCTTCTTGGTGGAAATAAAGACCATCTCCCGTCTCCCAGCTGCAGCAGAGACTGACTGAAATGGCTGCCAAGCCCGGTATTAATGCTTCTAAATTGATGACATCACAAAGGAGTGACATCATCAGCCTTCCAAACACCTGGCTCAATTGCATACAGTATGTATGTATGTATGTATGCATGTATGTGAGTCTATCTATCTATCTATCTATCTATCTATCTATCTATCTTTATTAATTATGTAGAATATAGATATGGATTATTTCTAAATTACAGATTTTGTAGATATAGATTAAAGATAGATTTAAGATTGTTTGTGTGTGTATGTGTGTGTGTATATAAGTGTGTGTGTGTGTATATATATATATATATATATATATATATATATATATATATAGTGTGTGTATATATATATAATGTATATATGTAAAAAAAATATAAAATCTGTAGTTATGTATGTATGTATGTATGTATGTATGTATGGCGGGAAAAAAAGGCCTGCTGTATGTTTTTAAGTTCTTCGGATGACCATGCCGCTCTAATATTCTCCTTACTAGGGTCTACTAATGCTGGCCCAGGGGAAGGCAATAAAGCCCTATGGGGCCGAAGCCAATTTCCCTTATTTTAGGTAAAAAGTTTCCATCCGTCCCTACTCGAAATGCGGCTGGCCGAAGAGATCCCTCCAACCGACCGGCCGACGCACCTTCAGAGACAAACTAGTGCTTGCTTCTAGTGTCATCGCCGGCTTAACCCTCGTTTGTAGGGAGCTGACGAGTCCTGCAGCAGCAGGCTCTGCAAGCCTAGGATGCGTGAGCTCGGTGCAAGAGGAAGGACTGAGGGTGTGAGGCTGGGCGCGGTTGAGAAGGCGTGGGGCGGGGCTATGTAAAGTTTTACAAGCTCTCCCCGCTGCCTGGGTGCATTGTGGGTGCGCCCAGAGTGCTGGCTGAGCGTGTTGCCTCAAGCCTTAGAAGTGGAGTTGGGCGGACCGGGCTACAGGTGAAACCCATTTCGGGTTATCGCTTCTCGGCCTTTTGGCTAAGATCAAGTGTAGTATCTGTTCTTATCAGTTTAATATCTGATACGTCCCCTATCTGGGGACCATATATTAAATGGATTTTTAGAACAGGGAGCTGGAAAAAGAGCTTGCTCTGTCCACTCCACGCATTGACCTGGTATTGCAGTACCTCCAGGACCGGTGCACCCCCTTTCCTACAACCGTTTCCAAAAGCAGAAAAACAACACCGACGAGCAAGAGGTGCAGCGCAGCTGTGGCGGCGGCTGCTGCTACCACCACCACCCAAGCACTTTGATTGACACTCAGCCCGTCTGCTCGCAACATTGTATCCACTGAGCAGCTGCGTCTGCCAGAGTGTGCACAGCACAGGTACAACTGGAAGCAAAACAACACACACACCAGTTCATATGGCAGCCGCACTCTATAGTTCGTACCTACCGCTGCGCTAATAGCCAAGTTGGAAACATCGGGCAGGCACAGCGTATCCTGGCAGCCTGCGTCTGTATGCTCCACGTATTCGGGTCATGGGTGTATGTGCAGGGGGCCCGGAGCCCTAGGGGGCCCATAAAGTCTCTCTTCCCCACATTGTAAACCAATGCTATCAATGAAGCTTTATAGTTTGGGGGCCCAGTTCCAGACTTTGTACTGGGGCCCCGCAGCTTCAAGTTACACCTCCGGATCAGGATAATGCTAGGCCATTCCAACCAGCCTGTGTGTGTGACCTGCAGTCGCTGGTAGTCGAAAAGCGGCCGGCCCCGGATGCGCGCTTCAGAGTGGACAGACAGCAGCGGACCCCCAATCACACAGGCCCAAGGCTTGCTATGTAGCACGGAATACCTCATTGGACTGCAGCACTCCACGCGGGCTGAGATACACGCTCCACGTGGGATGGGCAGTATTCGTCCATGAAGATCCAGGCCAACGTTTAGAGATGGAGCAACACTCGGGGAGCAAAGAACTCCAACGAACGGACGTCTACTTTACAAGGATGTATTGCTTTATTCAATGCATGGACACAGAAACAGTTCAACCGCTCGATTACAGACCGCAGTCAATACAGTAAAGAAAGAAATGTGTCTGTTTAATGTAAACTTGCATGGAGCTCGTTTGTCAGCCACTGACTGACTGAATGCTGAAACGTGGTCTAACGTTACATGCACCACCAGGGATAAGGCCTTGCCTATAAGCATTCCCCAGCTGGCAAAAACGGAACCTCCCTGCCTATTCCTCACCATGGAAGAACGGAACCTACCTTTTTTTTTAAAAAAAAGAAAGCCACAGCAGCAGCCAACTCGATTTTGGTAGGCCGCTGTCTCCCCCTTGTGTGCTGCATAAAAAATGCACTCCACTAAAAATAACATTGATCCACGAAATAGAGCGTAGGGAGAGAATGAGGCTTCAAGATGAGCCGTCAGGCTATGATAAATTGTATCACACCTGGGCGATATGGATAGATGCCCGGAGCTCACCCCTATTTACTAGGTGGTTACAGACAGGGACATGTGAGTAACACGTTTAAACCACAATCGTAAAGAGAAACAACAATCCCGGAGCCCGCCCCCCCCCTTTTTGTTTTATTTTCTCTTTCTCCCGTGTCATAGATACCTACCATCCCTTACCACTCCCCCCCTTACCCTCCCCTCATTCCCCTGTTTGTAGACCTTATAAAATATCACAGACAAACATGATATAGTTCAACTCGAAATTGATTTATTAAGTTTCATTGTCAAAGTTAATTTTACATTGCTTTGAGATAAGGCAAAAGTTTCCCCCCCTCCATGAAACCAATAAAACCTATATTGAATAAAATAAAAATGATGCAGTTACCGGTAGTTCTGCAGCTTCTTGGTGGAAATAAAGACCATCTCCCGTCTCCCAGCTGCAGCAGAGACTGACTGAAATGGCTGCCAAGCCCGGTATTAATGCTTCTAAATTGATGACATCACAAAGGAGTGACATCATCAGCCTTCCAAACACCTGGCTCAATTGCATACAGTATGTATGTATGTATGTATGCATGTATGTGAGTCTATCTATCTATCTATCTATCTATCTATCTATCTATCTTTATTAATTATGTAGAATATAGATATGGATTATTTCTAAATTACAGATTTTGTAGATATAGATTAAAGATAGATTTAAGATTGTTTGTGTGTGTATGTGTGTGTGTATATAAGTGTGTGTGTGTATATATATATATATATATATATATATATATATATATATATAGTGTGTGTATATATATATAATGTATATATGTAAAAAAAATATAAAATCTGTAGTTATGTATGTATGTATGTATGTATGGCGGGAAAAAAAGGCCTGCTGTATGTTTTTAAGTTCTTCGGATGACCATGCCGCTCTAATATTCTCCTTACTAGGGTCTACTAATGCTGGCCCAGGGGAAGGCAATAAAGCCCTATGGGGCCGAAGCCAATTTCCCTTATTTTAGGTAAAAAGTTTCCATCCGTCCCTACTCGAAATGCGTCTGGCCGAAGAGATCCCTCCAACCGACCGGCCGACGCACCTTCAGAGACAAACTAGTGCTTGCTTCTAGTGTCATCGCCGGCTTAACCCTCGTTTGTAGGGAGCTGACGAGTCCTGCAGCAGCAGGCTCTGCAAGCCTAGGATGCGTGAGCTCGGTGCAAGAGGAAGGACTGAGGGTGTGAGGCTGGGCGCGGTTGAGAAGGCGTGGGGCGGGGCTATGTAAAGTTTTACAAGCTCTCCCCGCTGCCTGGGTGCATTGTGGGTGCGCCCAGAGTGCTGGCTGAGCGTGTTGCCTCAAGCCTTAGAAGTGGAGTTGGGCGGACCGGGCTACAGGTGAAACCCATTTCGGGTTATCGCTTCTCGGCCTTTTGGCTAAGCTCAAGTGTAAGCTTGGGCTTGGTCAGGGGTGCGAGTGTCCTGGGTGGACCCAGCGACTTTTGCCTAGTGCAAACCTTTTCTGTGGTTCGTGGACCGACAGTTTCTTTCTAAGGATGTTTGGACTGAAGAACTCTATCCGTCTGGATGTTGACCCGAGCGATTCAAGCAAGAACAGCCTGGTTTACCTCGCCAGAGATATTCTCCAGGAGAAAGCTGGATTTTCCACAGACCAATTCTTCAGCATACAAGACTTCCCCCGACAAGGTACCTATGACATTACTTTTGTTGATGAGTACTCCTGCCTTAATGCCTTTGAATGGCTGCGCAATCACCACAACGAGGATTACCTGCAAGGGGTGAAGGTAACACCGCTGTTTGGCATTTGTGAAAAACCCTTGATTGTCCATGTGTACAACCCGTTCACAGATGTCCAACTGATTATCAGCTTCCTGAAACGACATTGTGAACAGGTGAGAGGAGGTGAGAGGCAGCAGAATGTACTGGGAATATTTAACTGCAAGTACAAATTCTATGTAAAATTCCGGATGAGTACAAGCAGTATCGGTGGTGTGAAGCACCCACCTGCAAATTTTTCAATTGCCGGCAACAGGGGGTATCTGTCGTACCCTGGGCAACCCAGATACTGTCGCAACTGTTGTGAATTTGGGCATGTCAGCTCTGAATGTACCAAGGGGCAGGTGTGTAGAAACTGCCAAGGCACTGGACATCATTCAGGCAGTTGCCCCAAGCCAAAAGCATGTGACCTCTGTGGCTCTTATGAGCATATGTACAAAGACTGCAGGGGAACCAGGCTGTTTGCTGAGGAGAGCACAAGTGCTGGAAGGAGGGAGGAGAATGAGCAGAGGCCATCATTTGCAGAGGTGGTGGCTGGAAAGAGAGAGGAGAAGGAGCAGAGGGCTGCAACTGCAGAGGAGGTGGCTGGAAGGAGGCTGGAGAAAAAGGAACAGAGGGCAGCAACTGCAGAGGAGGTGGCTGGAAGGAGGCTGGAGAAAAAGGAGCAGAGGGCAGCAACTGCTGAGGAGGAGGTGGCTGGAAGGAGGCTGGAGAAAAAGGAGCAGAGGGCAGCAACTGCTGAGGAGGTGGCTGGAAGGAGGCAGGAGAAGAAAGAGCAGAGGGCTGCAACTGCAGAGGAGGTGGCTGGAGAAGGTCCTAGCATAAGGAGGAAAATAGGAGTTAAAAAGGCAGCACCTGTGGAAAGCATGGACGTTCCTACTGTGGCTGAGACCCAGGTGTCTGAGGCAATAAGACACCTGGAGGAGGTGATTGAGAGCGTGGGGAGCCCCACCCATCCCTCTGACCCTGCTAACATTGGCCAGTTTTCCTCACCTGAATGTTCTGCTGGTTCATCTCCAGGGACCGCTTTGTGTAAAAGGGAGGGTGGTGGGTACAGCACAAGCGAGGAGGAGTTCACAGAGGTGGCAGAAGATAGAAAAAAGAAAAGAAAGTATACGAGGAAAAAGGTGGAAGAGATGGAAACCAGCAACCCGCTGGAGGAGGTGGAGGAAGACAGTGAAGGTTCTGTGGGCAGTGATGCAGATGTATAGATGAGGCATTACATGGGGCAAAGACTTGCTCTGATGTTTATTTTGTGCAAAGTGTAAGGTCTGCTGTAATGGGGTTTGTGATTCTATCCCAGAATGTGCGGGTGTTTAAAAACAAGGCCCGGAGAACCGCAATATTGGATCTACTGAAAGAGGAGAAAGCACAAGTGATCTGCGTGCAGGAGTGTGGGATTGTGGGAGGGTTAAGGGAGGATGAGTGGCCTTATGGAAAGGCTGTCTGGTCAGGGAGTGCCCAGAACAAAAATGATGGCGTTGGTATTCTGGTTAAGGGAGGTGGGGTGGAGCTGGAAAGCTATATGATTATTGAAGAGGGTAGATGTCTATCCGCTGTTATGACCTACAGGGGCAGCAGGTTTTTGCTGGTTAATGTTTATGCGCCAAATGACAAAAATGAAAGAAAATTGCTGTTTGAAAAAATGAAATTTTTTATTCAAGGTAGAATGCCGGTCGTTATGATTGGTGACATGAATTGTGACATTAACAAAAAAGCCTTTGATATTTCCGGTAAAACCCTGTCCGAGATAACAAGTGATTTTCATATGCAGGATATGCAAGTTTTGTGTAATATTAATCCTAAGTTAAATACGTATCACTCGGACAGAGGGGGGATCCATTCTTGTTTGGATTATTGTTTTATTTCAGATAATTTGGTGCCGTTGTCTTATCAGCAGAAGCCGGTGGTGTTCTCGGATCATGAGTGCCTGGTATGTGAGTTGGATGTGAATGTGAGGGGTATTCATGGGAGGGGGCTGTGGAAATTAAACATCAGCCACTTGGCGGATAAGGACGTCCGCAGTCAGTATGAGTGTGAGTACAAGAGGTGGTGTGAGAGAAAGAGAGACTTTACAAACATATTACTGTGGTGGGAGTGGGTCAAGGGGAAAACAAAGAGGTTCTTCAAGACACTTGGCTATAAGCTGGCAGCACGGAGGAGGGAGGAGCTTGCCAAACTGAATGCCCGATTATGTTTGTTGTATAAGTTGAGAGAAAGCGGTATGGATGTGCAGAATGAGTTGGTATGTGTGAGAAGAGAGATTAATGCGTATATGATAGAGAAAGGGAGAGGGATAATGTACAGGGCCAAACTAGAGAAAATGGAACAGGATGAAAAGTGTTCTAGGTTCTTTTTTAAGAAAGTTTTTTCCAAAAAACCTGCTCTTGATGTGCTGGTGAAAGAGGATGGATGTGAGGTGAGTGGGGATGGTGTGAATGAGGAAGTGGCTGCGTTCTATGATGAGTTGTATGCGGAGAAATGGAGGGATGAGAGGCTGGAGAGTGATGTGCTGAGTGTGCTTGAGAGAAAGCTTGGGGATGCTGAGAGAGGATATGTGATGAGGCAGATAACTACAGAGGAGGTGTGGAAGGTTGTGCAAAGTATGGCTGCTAACAAGACGCCTGGTGCGGATGGTCTTCCGATTGAGTTCTACCGTATGTTGTGGAGTGTGGTTGGGATGGATGTCTGTGCGGTATGTAAGTATATGTGGGAGAGTGTTGGGATCGCTGAGAGTATGCGTGAGGGAGTGGTTGTGTTAATTCCAAAAAAAGGAGATCGCAGAAGTCTAAAAAACTGGCGGCCAATCACGTTGTTAAACGCTGATTATAAAATATATGCGAAGATCATTGCCAATCGGATGCGTGATGTGGTTGAATGGGTTGTGGGTGAGGATCAGTTTTGTGCGGTGCCTGGGAGACGTGTGCATGAGAGTCTGGTTTTGTTGAGAGATGTGTTGTGGGATTGTAAGAGTCGGAAGAAAGATGTGTATGTGGTTTCGTTAGATTTTGAGAAAGCGTATGATAGGTTGTCGCATGGGTTTTTGTTTAGTGTGTTGATGCGAATGGGTTTTCCAAGTGAGTTTGTAGGGAGAGTCAGAAGTCTGTATGAAAGGATCTATAGTAGAGTGCTTGTGAATGGATGTGTTGGTAGAAGGGTGAATGTGTTTTCTGGCGTGCGGCAGGGCTGCCCGCTATCCCCGGTAGCCTTCATATGCGCAATTGAGCCTTTGTTATGCTTGATGAGAATGGATAAGATTGTGAGAGGGATCCATATTCCTCGGAGTGAGGGGAAAGAATGGAAGGTGAATGCGTATATGGATGATGTATGTGTGGTGTGTGAGTCAGAATGTGCGGTGAGAAGGGTTAAATTATTGGTTTCTATTTTTTGTGGTGCGTCTGCGTTCCGGGTGAATTGGTTGAAGAGTGAGTGTAAAGTGTATGGGGGCGGTAGTGTAAGGGATCTAGGTATGAATGTGGTCACTGGGCCAATTAAGATTTTGGGTGTCCTATTTAATGACAGTATAGACGGGAAAGATAGTTGGGAGGAGGTCATGAAGAGAGTGGAGGCTCGGCTAACTTTTTGGAAGCTGAGAAGTTTGAGTTTGGTGGGGAAAATAGTGATTATCAAGAGCATAATCTTGCCTATCTTTTTGTATATAGCGTTGGTTTTTCCACCTGATTATTTGTACCTTAGAAGGTGGAACAGAATTTTGTTTGTATTTTTTTGGAATTCCAAAATGGAGCGACTGAGAAGGGAAGTGGTGGTTAAGAGCTGGAGGAATGGAGGCATGAGCTTTCCGAACTTAGAGGTGTATTTTGGGGTGAATGCGTTGGTGTTTGTGTTGGCTATGATTGAGAGGGAGGGGAAGGGGTCGTGCATGTTGAGGTATTTGGCTGGGAGACTGTTTGTGAGACTGAAGTGGTGTAAGTATGATCTGAGGAAGCCTGTTGCGTTTGTGGTACCTAAGTGGTATGAATGGTTGGTGAAGTTTGTTGAGAAGTATGAGTTGAATGAGGTGGAAGTGTGTATGTTAAGGAATAAGCGTCTGGTTGTGAGAATGATTGAAGTGAGAGAGGGGATGTGTGAGATAAACATGGTTGCTGGAAAGGATGTGCAGAAAGTCTGGGAGAAAGTACGGATGAATGGGATGACCAACAGACAGACTGAGGTTGTGTGGCAGAGCCTACATGGTGCTCTACCAGTCAGAGAGTTCCAAAGGAACAGGGGCTTAATAGCCAATGAGGCATGCCCAAGGCGGCAGTGTAACGGCTCTGAAAGTGTGACACACTTATTTTGGAATTGCTCTTACGCACAGGACGTTCTGAGGAGGTTGGGCCCTTTGTGCAAAGAGCTTACGGGCGTTACATTTTTTTCCTTTGAGTTATTGATGTTTGGGTTGGCTGTGAGTAAGGGGGTGAAAGAGAGAGTGCTGTGGTTGTTCTTGTCATGTGTGAAAGAGGTACTGTGGGATGTGAGGAATGTGTATGTGTACAAAAGAGTGGATTTGTGTGAGAGAACGAGTGTAAGGATGGTGCTAGGGAAACTGTTTATTTGTTATTTGTGGGATAAAAAAAGGATGGGGGTGGATGCAGAGGGCATATGGAAAATTAAGAAATGGATGCAGTTGGTAAACTTGACATGAGTTCTATGTAGTTATATGTATTGTTATGTTATATGCAAAAAAGAAAATAAATCCTGATGATGAAGTGGGTTAGCATGGCAGTAGTCATGTGAGCGAAGTTTCACTTGAGCGTTTAAGTGAAGTAGTTTACTAACCCTATCTGAGGGAAAAAAAAAAAAAAAAAAAAAAAATCTGTTCTTATCAGTTTAATATCTGATACGTCCCCTATCTGGGGACCATATATTAAATGGATTTTTAGAACAGGGAGCTGGAAAAAGAGCTTGCTCTGTCCACTCCACGCATTGACCTGGTATTGCAGTACCTCCAGGACCGGTGCACCCCCTTTCCTACAACCGTTTCCAAAAGCAGAAAAACAACACCGACGAGCAAGAGGTGCAGCGCAGCTGTGGCGGCGGCTGCTGCTACCACCACCACCCAAGCACTTTGATTGACACTCAGCCCGTCTGCTCGCAACATTGTATCCACTGAGCAGCTGCGTCTGCCAGAGTGTGCACAGCACAGGTACAACTGGAAGCAAAACAACACACACACCAGTTCATATGGCAGCCGCACTCTATAGTTCGTACCTACCGCTGCGCTAATAGCCAAGTTGGAAACATCGGGCAGGCACAGCGTATCCTGGCAGCCTGCGTCTGTATGCTCCACGTATTCGGGTCATGGGTGTATGTGCAGGGGGCCCGGAGCCCTAGGGGGCCCATAAAGTCTCTCTTCCCCACATTGTAAACCAATGCTATCAATGAAGCTTTATAGTTTGGGGGCCCAGTTCCAGACTTTGTACTGGGGCCCCGCAGCTTCAAGTTACACCTCCGGATCAGGATAATGCTAGGCCATTCCAACCAGCCTGTGTGTGTGACCTGCAGTCGCTGGTAGTCGAAAAGCGGCCGGCCCCGGATGCGCGCTTCAGAGTGGACAGACAGCAGCGGACCCCCAATCACACAGGCCCAAGGCTTGCTATGTAGCACGGAATACCTCATTGGACTGCAGCACTCCACGCGGGCTGAGATACACGCTCCACGTGGGATGGGCAGTATTCGTCCATGAAGATCCAGGCCAACGTTTAGAGATGGAGCAACACTCGGGGAGCAAAGAACTCCAACGAACGGACGTCTACTTTACAAGGATGTATTGCTTTATTCAATGCATGGACACAGAAACAGTTCAACCGCTCGATTACAGACCGCAGTCAATACAGTAAAGAAAGAAATGTGTCTGTTTAATGTAAACTTGCATGGAGCTCGTTTGTCAGCCACTGACTGACTGAATGCTGAAACGTGGTCTAACGTTACATGCACCACCAGGGATAAGGCCTTGCCTATAAGCATTCCCCAGCTGGCAAAAACGGAACCTCCCTGCCTATTCCTCACCATGGAAGAACGGAACCTACCTTTTTTTTTAAAAAAAAGAAAGCCACAGCAGCAGCCAACTCGATTTTGGTAGGCCGCTGTCTCCCCCTTGTGTGCTGCATAAAAAATGCACTCCACTAAAAATAACATTGATCCACGAAATAGAGCGTAGGGAGAGAATGAGGCTTCAAGATGAGCCGTCAGGCTATGATAAATTGTATCACACCTGGGCGATATGGATAGATGCCCGGAGCTCACCCCTATTTACTAGGTGGTTACAGACAGGGACATGTGAGTAACACGTTTAAACCACAATCGTAAAGAGAAACAACAATCCCGGAGCCCGCCCCCCCCCCCCCTTTTTGTTTTATTTTCTCTTTCTCCCGTGTCATAGATACCTACCATCCCTTACCACTCCCCCCCTTACCCTCCCCTCATTCCCCTGTTTGTAGACCTTATAAAATATCACAGACAAACATGATATAGTTCAACTCGAAATTGATTTATTAAGTTTCATTGTCAAAGTTAATTTTACATTGCTTTGAGATAAGGCAAAAGTTTCCCCCCCTCCATGAAACCAATAAAACCTATATTGAATAAAATAAAAATGATGCAGTTACCGGTAGTTCTGCAGCTTCTTGGTGGAAATAAAGACCATCTCCCGTCTCCCAGCTGCAGCAGAGACTGACTGAAATGGCTGCCAAGCCCGGTATTAATGCTTCTAAATTGATGACATCACAAAGGAGTGACATCATCAGCCTTCCAAACACCTGGCTCAATTGCATACAGTATGTATGTATGTATGTATGCATGTATGTGAGTCTATCTATCTATCTATCTATCTATCTATCTATCTATCTATCTATCTATCTATCTATCTATCTATCTTTATTAATTATGTAGAATATAGATATGGATTATTTCTAAATTACAGATTTTGTAGATATAGATTAAAGATAGATTTAAGATTGTTTGTGTGTGTATGTGTGTGTGTATATAAGTGTGTGTGTGTGTATATATATATATATATATATATATATATATATATATAGTGTGTGTATATATATATAATGTATATATGTAAAAAAAATATAAAATCTGTAGTTATGTATGTATGTATGTATGTATGTATGTATGTATGTATGGCGGGAAAAAAAGGCCTGCTGTATGTTTTTAAGTTCTTCGGATGACCATGCCGCTCTAATATTCTCCTTACTAGGGTCTACTAATGCTGGCCCAGGGGAAGGCAATAAAGCCCTATGGGGCCGAAGCCAATTTCCCTTATTTTAGGTAAAAAGTTTCCATCCGTCCCTACTCGAAATGCGGCTGGCCGAAGAGATCCCTCCAACCGACCGGCCGACGCACCTTCAGAGACAAACTAGTGCTTGCTTCTAGTGTCATCGCCGGCTTAACCCTCGTTTGTAGGGAGCTGACGAGTCCTGCAGCAGCAGGCTCTGCAAGCCTAGGATGCGTGAGCTCGGTGCAAGAGGAAGGACTGAGGGTGTGAGGCTGGGCGCGGTTGAGAAGGCGTGGGGCGGGGCTATGTAAAGTTTTACAAGCTCTCCCCGCTGCCTGGGTGCATTGTGGGTGCGCCCAGAGTGCTGGCTGAGCGTGTTGCCTCAAGCCTTAGAAGTGGAGTTGGGCGGACCGGGCTACAGGTGAAACCCATTTCGGGTTATCGCTTCTCGGCCTTTTGGCTAAGATCAAGTGTAGTATCTGTTCTTATCAGTTTAATATCTGATACGTCCCCTATCTGGGGACCATATATTAAATGGATTTTTAGAACAGGGAGCTGGAAAAAGAGCTTGCTCTGTCCACTCCACGCATTGACCTGGTATTGCAGTACCTCCAGGACCGGTGCACCCCCTTTCCTACAACCGTTTCCAAAAGCAGAAAAACAACACCGACGAGCAAGAGGTGCAGCGCAGCTGTGGCGGCGGCTGCTGCTACCACCACCACCCAAGCACTTTGATTGACACTCAGCCCGTCTGCTCGCAACATTGTATCCACTGAGCAGCTGCGTCTGCCAGAGTGTGCACAGCACAGGTACAACTGGAAGCAAAACAACACACACACCAGTTCATATGGCAGCCGCACTCTATAGTTCGTACCTACCGCTGCGCTAATAGCCAAGTTGGAAACATCGGGCAGGCACAGCGTATCCTGGCAGCCTGCGTCTGTATGCTCCACGTATTCGGGTCATGGGTGTATGTGCAGGGGGCCCGGAGCCCTAGGGGGCCCATAAAGTCTCTCTTCCCCACATTGTAAACCAATGCTATCAATGAAGCTTTATAGTTTGGGGGCCCAGTTCCAGACTTTGTACTGGGGCCCCGCAGCTTCAAGTTACACCTCCGGATCAGGATAATGCTAGGCCATTCCAACCAGCCTGTGTGTGTGACCTGCAGTCGCTGGTAGTCGAAAAGCGGCCGGCCCCGGATGCGCGCTTCAGAGTGGACAGACAGCAGCGGACCCCCAATCACACAGGCCCAAGGCTTGCTATGTAGCACGGAATACCTCATTGGACTGCAGCACTCCACGCGGGCTGAGATACACGCTCCACGTGGGATGGGCAGTATTCGTCCATGAAGATCCAGGCCAACGTTTAGAGATGGAGCAACACTCGGGGAGCAAAGAACTCCAACGAACGGACGTCTACTTTACAAGGATGTATTGCTTTATTCAATGCATGGACACAGAAACAGTTCAACCGCTCGATTACAGACCGCAGTCAATACAGTAAAGAAAGAAATGTGTCTGTTTAATGTAAACTTGCATGGAGCTCGTTTGTCAGCCACTGACTGACTGAATGCTGAAACGTGGTCTAACGTTACATGCACCACCAGGGATAAGGCCTTGCCTATAAGCATTCCCCAGCTGGCAAAAACGGAACCTCCCTGCCTATTCCTCACCATGGAAGAACGGAACCTACCTTTTTTTTTTAAAAAAAGAAAGCCACAGCAGCAGCCAACTCGATTTTGGTAGGCCGCTGTCTCCCCCTTGTGTGCTGCATAAAAAATGCACTCCACTAAAAATAACATTGATCCACGAAATAGAGCGTAGGGAGAGAATGAGGCTTCAAGATGAGCCGTCAGGCTATGATAAATTGTATCACACCTGGGCGATATGGATAGATGCCCGGAGCTCACCCCTATTTACTAGGTGGTTACAGACAGGGACATGTGAGTAACACGTTTAAACCACAATCGTAAAGAGAAACAACAATCCCGGAGCCCGCCCCCCCCCCCCTTTTTGTTTTATTTTCTCTTTCTCCCGTGTCATAGATACCTACCATCCCTTACCACTCCCCCCCTTACCCTCCCCTCATTCCCCTGTTTGTAGACCTTATAAAATATCACAGACAAACATGATATAGTTCAACTCGAAATTGATTTATTAAGTTTCATTGTCAAAGTTAATTTTACATTGCTTTGAGATAAGGCAAAAGTTTCCCCCCCTCCATGAAACCAATAAAACCTATATTGAATAAAATAAAAATGATGCAGTTACCGGTAGTTCTGCAGCTTCTTGGTGGAAATAAAGACCATCTCCCGTCTCCCAGCTGCAGCAGAGACTGACTGAAATGGCTGCCAAGCCCGGTATTAATGCTTCTAAATTGATGACATCACAAAGGAGTGACATCATCAGCCTTCCAAACACCTGGCTCAATTGCATACAGTATGTATGTATGTATGTATGCATGTATGTGAGTCTATCTATCTATCTATCTATCTATCTATCTATCTATCTATCTTTATTAATTATGTAGAATATAGATATGGATTATTTCTAAATTACAGATTTTGTAGATATAGATTAAAGATAGATTTAAGATTGTTTGTGTGTGTATGTGTGTGTGTATATAAGTGTGTGTGTGTGTATATATATATATATATATATATATATATATATATATATATAGTGTGTGTATATATATATAATGTATATATGTAAAAAAAATATAAAATCTGTAGTTATGTATGTATGTATGTATGTATGTATGTATGGCGGGAAAAAAAGGCCTGCTGTATGTTTTTAAGTTCTTCGGATGACCATGCCGCTCTAATATTCTCCTTACTAGGGTCTACTAATGCTGGCCCAGGGGAAGGCAATAAAGCCCTATGGGGCCGAAGCCAATTTCCCTTATTTTAGGTAAAAAGTTTCCATCCGTCCCTACTCGAAATGCGGCTGGCCGAAGAGATCCCTCCAACCGACCGGCCGACGCACCTTCAGAGACAAACTAGTGCTTGCTTCTAGTGTCATCGCCGGCTTAACCCTCGTTTGTAGGGAGCTGACGAGTCCTGCAGCAGCAGGCTCTGCAAGCCTAGGATGCGTGAGCTCGGTGCAAGAGGAAGGACTGAGGGTGTGAGGCTGGGCGCGGTTGAGAAGGCGTGGGGCGGGGCTATGTAAAGTTTTACAAGCTCTCCCCGCTGCCTGGGTGCATTGTGGGTGCGCCCAGAGTGCTGGCTGAGCGTGTTGCCTCAAGCCTTAGAAGTGGAGTTGGGCGGACCGGGCTACAGGTGAAACCCATTTCGGGTTATCGCTTCTCGGCCTTTTGGCTAAGATCAAGTGTAGTATCTGTTCTTATCAGTTTAATATCTGATACGTCCCCTATCTGGGGACCATATATTAAATGGATTTTTAGAACAGGGAGCTGGAAAAAGAGCTTGCTCTGTCCACTCCACGCATTGACCTGGTATTGCAGTACCTCCAGGACCGGTGCACCCCCTTTCCTACAACCGTTTCCAAAAGCAGAAAAACAACACCGACGAGCAAGAGGTGCAGCGCAGCTGTGGCGGCGGCTGCTGCTACCACCACCACCCAAGCACTTTGATTGACACTCAGCCCGTCTGCTCGCAACATTGTATCCACTGAGCAGCTGCGTCTGCCAGAGTGTGCACAGCACAGGTACAACTGGAAGCAAAACAACACACACACCAGTTCATATGGCAGCCGCACTCTATAGTTCGTACCTACCGCTGCGCTAATAGCCAAGTTGGAAACATCGGGCAGGCACAGCGTATCCTGGCAGCCTGCGTCTGTATGCTCCACGTATTCGGGTCATGGGTGTATGTGCAGGGGGCCCGGAGCCCTAGGGGGCCCATAAAGTCTCTCTTCCCCACATTGTAAACCAATGCTATCAATGAAGCTTTATAGTTTGGGGGCCCAGTTCCAGACTTTGTACTGGGGCCCCGCAGCTTCAAGTTACACCTCCGGATCAGGATAATGCTAGGCCATTCCAACCAGCCTGTGTGTGTGACCTGCAGTCGCTGGTAGTCGAAAAGCGGCCGGCCCCGGATGCGCGCTTCAGAGTGGACAGACAGCAGCGGACCCCCAATCACACAGGCCCAAGGCTTGCTATGTAGCACGGAATACCTCATTGGACTGCAGCACTCCACGCGGGCTGAGATACACGCTCCACGTGGGATGGGCAGTATTCGTCCATGAAGATCCAGGCCAACGTTTAGAGATGGAGCAACACTCGGGGAGCAAAGAACTCCAACGAACGGACGTCTACTTTACAAGGATGTATTGCTTTATTCAATGCATGGACACAGAAACAGTTCAACCGCTCGATTACAGACCGCAGTCAATACAGTAAAGAAAGAAATGTGTCTGTTTAATGTAAACTTGCATGGAGCTCGTTTGTCAGCCACTGACTGACTGAATGCTGAAACGTGGTCTAACGTTACATGCACCACCAGGGATAAGGCCTTGCCTATAAGCATTCCCCAGCTGGCAAAAACGGAACCTCCCTGCCTATTCCTCACCATGGAAGAACGGAACCTACCTTTTTTTTTTAAAAAAAGAAAGCCACAGCAGCAGCCAACTAGATTTTGGTAGGCCGCTGTCTCCCCCTTGTGTGCTGCATAAAAAATGCACTCCACTAAAAATAACATTGATCCACGAAATAGAGCGTAGGGAGAGAATGAGGCTTCAAGATGAGCCGTCAGGCTATGATAAATTGTATCACACCTGGGCGATATGGATAGATGCCCGGAGCTCACCCCTATTTACTAGGTGGTTACAGACAGGGACATGTGAGTAACACGTTTAAACCACAATCGTAAAGAGAAACAACAATCCCGGAGCCCGCCCCCCCCCCCTTTTTGTTTTATTTTCTCTTTCTCCCGTGTCATAGATACCTACCATCCCTTACCACTCCCCCCCTTACCCTCCCCTCATTCCCCTGTTTGTAGACCTTATAAAATATCACAGACAAACATGATATAGTTCAACTCGAAATTGATTTATTAAGTTTCATTGTCAAAGTTAATTTTACATTGCTTTGAGATAAGGCAAAAGTTTCCCCCCCTCCATGAAACCAATAAAACCTATATTGAATAAAATAAAAATGATGCAGTTACCGGTAGTTCTGCAGCTTCTTGGTGGAAATAAAGACCATCTCCCGTCTCCCAGCTGCAGCAGAGACTGACTGAAATGGCTGCCAAGCCCGGTATTAATGCTTCTAAATTGATGACATCACAAAGGAGTGACATCATCAGCCTTCCAAACACCTGGCTCAATTGCATACAGTATGTATGTATGTATGTATGCATGTATGTGAGTCTATCTATCTATCTATCTATCTATCTATCTATCTATCTATCTATCTATCTATCTTTATTAATTATGTAGAATATAGATATGGATTATTTCTAAATTACAGATTTTGTAGATATAGATTAAAGATAGATTTAAGATTGTTTGTGTGTGTATGTGTGTGTGTATATAAGTGTGTGTGTGTGTGTATATATATATATATATATATATATATATATATATAGTGTGTGTATATATATATAATGTATATATGTAAAAAAAATATAAAATCTGTAGTTATGTATGTATGTATGTATGTATGGCGGGAAAAAAAGGCCTGCTGTATGTTTTTAAGTTCTTCGGATGACCATGCCGCTCTAATATTCTCCTTACTAGGGTCTACTAATGCTGGCCCAGGGGAAGGCAATAAAGCCCTATGGGGCCGAAGCCAATTTCCCTTATTTTAGGTAAAAAGTTTCCATCCGTCCCTACTCGAAATGCGGCTGGCCGAAGAGATCCCTCCAACCGACCGGCCGACGCACCTTCAGAGACAAACTAGTGCTTGCTTCTAGTGTCATCGCCGGCTTAACCCTCGTTTGTAGGGAGCTGACGAGTCCTGCAGCAGCAGGCTCTGCAAGCCTAGGATGCGTGAGCTCGGTGCAAGAGGAAGGACTGAGGGTGTGAGGCTGGGCGCGGTTGAGAAGGCGTGGGGCGGGGCTATGTAAAGTTTTACAAGCTCTCCCCGCTGCCTGGGTGCATTGTGGGTGCGCCCAGAGTGCTGGCTGAGCGTGTTGCCTCAAGCCTTAGAAGTGGAGTTGGGCGGACCGGGCTACAGGTGAAACCCATTTCGGGTTATCGCTTCTCGGCCTTTTGGCTAAGATCAAGTGTAGTATCTGTTCTTATCAGTTTAATATCTGATACGTCCCCTATCTGGGGACCATATATTAAATGGATTTTTAGAACAGGGAGCTGGAAAAAGAGCTTGCTCTGTCCACTCCACGCATTGACCTGGTATTGCAGTACCTCCAGGACCGGTGCACCCCCTTTCCTACAACCGTTTCCAAAAGCAGAAAAACAACACCGACGAGCAAGAGGTGCAGCGCAGCTGTGGCGGCGGCGGCTGCTGCTACCACCACCACCCAAGCACTTTGATTGACACTCAGCCCGTCTGCTCGCAACATTGTATCCACTGAGCAGCTGCGTCTGCCAGAGTGTGCACAGCACAGGTACAACTGGAAGCAAAACAACACACACACCAGTTCATATGGCAGCCGCACTCTATAGTTCGTACCTACCGCTGCGCTAATAGCCAAGTTGGAAACATCGGGCAGGCACAGCGTATCCTGGCAGCCTGCGTCTGTATGCTCCACGTATTCGGGTCATGGGTGTATGTGCAGGGGGCCCGGAGCCCTAGGCGGCCCATAAAGTCTCTCTTCCCCACATTGTAAACCAATGCTATCAATGAAGCTTTATAGTTTGGGGGCCCAGTTCCAGACTTTGTACTGGGGCCCCGCAGCTTCAAGTTACACCTCCGGATCAGGATAATGCTAGGCCATTCCAACCAGCCTGTGTGTGTGACCTGCAGTCGCTGGTAGTCGAAAAGCGGCCGGCCCCGGATGCGCGCTTCAGAGTGGACAGACAGCAGCGGACCCCCAATCACACAGGCCCAAGGCTTGCTATGTAGCACGGAATACCTCATTGGACTGCAGCACTCCACGCGGGCTGAGATACACGCTCCACGTGGGATGGGCAGTATTCGTCCATGAAGATCCAGGCCAACGTTTAGAGATGGAGCAACACTCGGGGAGCAAAGAACTCCAACGAACGGACGTCTACTTTACAAGGATGTATTGCTTTATTCAATGCATGGACACAGAAACAGTTCAACCGCTCGATTACAGACCGCAGTCAATACAGTAAAGAAAGAAATGTGTCTGTTTAATGTAAACTTGCATGGAGCTCGTTTGTCAGCCACTGACTGACTGAATGCTGAAACGTGGTCTAACGTTACATGCACCACCAGGGATAAGGCCTTGCCTATAAGCATTCCCCAGCTGGCAAAAACGGAACCTCCCTGCCTATTCCTCACCATGGAAGAACGGAACCTACCTTTTTTTTTTAAAAAAAGAAAGCCACAGCAGCAGCCAACTCGATTTTGGTAGGCCGCTGTCTCCCCCTTGTGTGCTGCATAAAAAATGCACTCCACTAAAAATAACATTGATCCACGAAATAGAGCGTAGGGAGAGAATGAGGCTTCAAGATGAGCCGTCAGGCTATGATAAATTGTATCACACCTGGGCGATATGGATAGATGCCCGGAGCTCACCCCTATTTACTAGGTGGTTACAGACAGGGACATGTGAGTAACACGTTTAAACCACAATCGTAAAGAGAAACAACAATCCCGGAGCCCGCCCCCCCCCCCCCCTTTTTGTTTTATTTTCTCTTTCTCCCGTGTCATAGATACCTACCATCCCTTACCACTCCCCCCCTTACCCTCCCCTCATTCCCCTGTTTGTAGACCTTATAAAATATCACAGACAAACATGATATAGTTCAACTCGAAATTGATTTATTAAGTTTCATTGTCAAAGTTAATTTTACATTGCTTTGAGATAAGGCAAAAGTTTCCCCCCCTCCATGAAACCAATAAAACCTATATTGAATAAAATAAAAATGATGCAGTTACCGGTAGTTCTGCAGCTTCTTGGTGGAAATAAAGACCATCTCCCGTCTCCCAGCTGCAGCAGAGACTGACTGAAATGGCTGCCAAGCCCGGTATTAATGCTTCTAAATTGATGACATCACAAAGGAGTGACATCATCAGCCTTCCAAACACCTGGCTCAATTGCATACAGTATGTATGTATGTATGTATGCATGTATGTGAGTCTATCTATCTATCTATCTATCTATCTATCTATCTATCTTTATTAATTATGTAGAATATAGATATGGATTATTTCTAAATTACAGATTTTGTAGATATAGATTAAAGATAGATTTAAGATTGTTTGTGTGTGTATGTGTGTGTGTATATAAGTGTGTGTGTGTGTATATATATATATATATATATATATATATATATAGTGTGTGTATATATATATAATGTATATATGTAAAAAAAATATAAAATCTGTAGTTATGTATGTATGTATGTATGTATGTATGTATGTATGGCGGGAAAAAAAGGCCTGCTGTATGTTTTTAAGTTCTTCGGATGACCATGCCGCTCTAATATTCTCCTTACTAGGGTCTACTAATGCTGGCCCAGGGGAAGGCAATAAAGCCCTATGGGGCCGAAGCCAATTTCCCTTATTTTAGGTAAAAAGTTTCCATCCGTCCCTACTCGAAATGCGGCTGGCCGAAGAGATCCCTCCAACCGACCGGCCGACGCACCTTCAGAGACAAACTAGTGCTTGCTTCTAGTGTCATCGCCGGCTTAACCCTCGTTTGTAGGGAGCTGACGAGTCCTGCAGCAGCAGGCTCTGCAAGCCTAGGATGCGTGAGCTCGGTGCAAGAGGAAGGACTGAGGGTGTGAGGCTGGGCGCGGTTGAGAAGGCGTGGGGCGGGGCTATGTAAAGTTTTACAAGCTCTCCCCGCTGCCTGGGTGCATTGTGGGTGCGCCCAGAGTGCTGGCTGAGCGTGTTGCCTCAAGCCTTAGAAGTGGAGTTGGGCGGACCGGGCTACAGGTGAAACCCATTTCGGGTTATCGCTTCTCGGCCTTTTGGCTAAGATCAAGTGTAGTATCTGTTCTTATCAGTTTAATATCTGATACGTCCCCTATCTGGGGACCATATATTAAATGGATTTTTAGAACAGGGAGCTGGAAAAAGAGCTTGCTCTGTCCACTCCACGCATTGACCTGGTATTGCAGTACCTCCAGGACCGGTGCACCCCCTTTCCTACAACCGTTTCCAAAAGCAGAAAAACAACACCGACGAGCAAGAGGTGCAGCGCAGCTGTGGCGGCGGCTGCTGCTACCACCACCACCCAAGCACTTTGATTGACACTCAGCCCGTCTGCTCGCAACATTGTATCCACTGAGCAGCTGCGTCTGCCAGAGTGTGCACAGCACAGGTACAACTGGAAGCAAAACAACACACACACCAGTTCATATGGCAGCCGCACTCTATAGTTCGTACCTACCGCTGCGCTAATAGCCAAGTTGGAAACATCGGGCAGGCACAGCGTATCCTGGCAGCCTGCGTCTGTATGCTCCACGTATTCGGGTCATGGGTGTATGTGCAGGGGGCCCGGAGCCCTAGGGGGCCCATAAAGTCTCTCTTCCCCACATTGTAAACCAATGCTATCAATGAAGCTTTATAGTTTGGGGGCCCAGTTCCAGACTTTGTACTGGGGCCCCGCAGCTTCAAGTTACACCTCCGGATCAGGATAATGCTAGGCCATTCCAACCAGCCTGTGTGTGTGACCTGCAGTCGCTGGTAGTCGAAAAGCGGCCGGCCCCGGATGCGCGCTTCAGAGTGGACAGACAGCAGCGGACCCCCAATCACACAGGCCCAAGGCTTGCTATGTAGCACGGAATACCTCATTGGACTGCAGCACTCCACGCGGGCTGAGATACACGCTCCACGTGGGATGGGCAGTATTCGTCCATGAAGATCCAGGCCAACGTTTAGAGATGGAGCAACACTCGGGGAGCAAAGAACTCCAACGAACGGACGTCTACTTTACAAGGATGTATTGCTTTATTCAATGCATGGACACAGAAACAGTTCAACCGCTCGATTACAGACCGCAGTCAATACAGTAAAGAAAGAAATGTGTCTGTTTAATGTAAACTTGCATGGAGCTCGTTTGTCAGCCACTGACTGACTGAATGCTGAAACGTGGTCTAACGTTACATGCACCACCAGGGATAAGGCCTTGCCTATAAGCATTCCCCAGCTGGCAAAAACGGAACCTCCCTGCCTATTCCTCACCATGGAAGAACGGAACCTACCTTTTTTTTTTAAAAAAAGAAAGCCACAGCAGCAGCCAACTCGATTTTGGTAGGCCGCTGTCTCCCCCTTGTGTGCTGCATAAAAAATGCACTCCACTAAAAATAACATTGATCCACGAAATAGAGCGTAGGGAGAGAATGAGGCTTCAAGATGAGCCGTCAGGCTATGATAAATTGTATCACACCTGGGCGATATGGATAGATGCCCGGAGCTCACCCCTATTTACTAGGTGGTTACAGACAGGGACATGTGAGTAACACGTTTAAACCACAATCGTAAAGAGAAACAACAATCCCGGAGCCCGCCCCCCCCCCCCTTTTTGTTTTATTTTCTCTTTCTCCCGTGTCATAGATACCTACCCTCCCTTACCACTCCCCCCCTTACCCTCCCCTCATTCCCCTGTTTGTAGACCTTATAAAATATCACAGACAAACATGATATAGTTCAACTCGAAATTGATTTATTAAGTTTCATTGTCAAAGTTAATTTTACATTGCTTTGAGATAAGGCAAAAGTTTCCCCCCCTCCATGAAACCAATAAAACCTATATTGAATAAAATAAAAATGATGCAGTTACCGGTAGTTCTGCAGCTTCTTGGTGGAAATAAAGACCATCTCCCGTCTCCCAGCTGCAGCAGAGACTGACTGAAATGGCTGCCAAGCCCGGTATTAATGCTTCTAAATTGATGACATCACAAAGGAGTGACATCATCAGCCTTCCAAACACCTGGCTCAATTGCATACAGTATGTATGTATGTATGTATGCATGTATGTGAGTCTATCTATCTATCTATCTATCTATCTATCTATCTATCTATCTATCTATCTATCTATCTTTATTAATTATGTAGAATATAGATATGGATTATTTCTAAATTACAGATTTTGTAGATATAGATTAAAGATAGATTTAAGATTGTTTGTGTGTGTATGTGTGTGTGTATATAAGTGTGTGTGTGTGTATATATATATATATATATATATATATATATATATATATAGTGTGTGTATATATATATAATGTATATATGTAAAAAAAATATAAAATCTGTAGTTATGTATGTATGTATGTATGTATGTATGTATGTATGGCGGGAAAAAAAGGCCTGCTGTATGTTTTTAAGTTCTTCGGATGACCATGCCGCTCTAATATTCTCCTTACTAGGGTCTACTAATGCTGGCCCAGGGGAAGGCAATAAAGCCCTATGGGGCCGAAGCCAATTTCCCTTATTTTAGGTAAAAAGTTTCCATCCGTCCCTACTCGAAATGCGGCTGGCCGAAGAGATCCCTCCAACCGACCGGCCGACGCACCTTCAGAGACAAACTAGTGCTTGCTTCTAGTGTCATCGCCGGCTTAACCCTCGTTTGTAGGGAGCTGACGAGTCCTGCAGCAGCAGGCTCTGCAAGCCTAGGATGCGTGAGCTCGGTGCAAGAGGAAGGACTGAGGGTGTGAGGCTGGGCGCGGTTGAGAAGGCGTGGGGCGGGGCTATGTAAAGTTTTACAAGCTCTCCCCGCTGCCTGGGTGCATTGTGGGTGCGCCCAGAGTGCTGGCTGAGCGTGTTGCCTCAAGCCTTAGAAGTGGAGTTGGGCGGACCGGGCTACAGGTGAAACCCATTTCGGGTTATCGCTTCTCGGCCTTTTGGCTAAGATCAAGTGTAAAGCTTGGTCTGAGCTGTGGGCCGTGGGTGTGCTGGGGTTCACCCAGTGAGAAGGATCACTTTATCTGTGGTGTTACACCGACAGTTACCTTGCAGGATGTACGGCATCAAGAACACGATCCGGTTTGAGGTGGAGTCCAAGAGCAGCCTAAAGAACAACCTGGTTTACATCGTCCGGGACGTACTGTTGGAAAAAGGTGATGTACCTGTGGAGGAGATTTATAGTGTCCAGGACTTTCCCCGTCAGGGGCAATATGATGTCACTTTTTGTGATGAAGGGGCATGCCTAAACGTGTTTGAATGGCTGCGAACCCAGAGAGACACTGAGCTCCTTAACGGGGTTAAAATAACCCCCCTGTTTGGCTTGCAGGAGAGGCTGGTGACAGTGCACGTGTTTAACCCTTACACGGATGTGGGCCTCCTTTTCAGTTTCCTTGAGCAGTATTGCGACCACGTACGAGGTGGTGAAAAACAGAAGAATATCCTAGGAATATTTAACTGTAAATATAAATTCATGGTGAGACTGAAGAGGAACCCAAGTCGTATCGGGGGAGTGATGCACCCCCCTGCCAATTTTTCCATTGCTGGCTACCGTGGCTACTTACATTATGCGGGACAGCCGACCTATTGCCGGAATTGCGAGCAGTTTGGTCACATTAAAGCGGACTGTACCAAAGGCCTTGTGTGCAGAAACTGCAAGGGTGTTGGGCACCATGCTGGCGACTGCCCTAAGCCAAAGAGGTGCGATCTTTGTGGGTCGTCTGAGCACGTGGTGAAAGATTGCCCGGCGAACGGTGGTTTTGGTGGCTGGCGGCGACCCCCTGAGGAGGGAGCAGCAGCCAGCAAGGCGAGCACGTCTGCAGGTGCGGCTGCTGCAGAACCTCGGCCATCAGCTGCAGCTAATGAGGTGTCTGTCCAGCCTGAGCAGGGAACTGCTGAAAGTATTACACCTGTTGTTCCTGTGAGAGCCAAGGCAGTGAGAGCTGCAGCTGCGTCTGTGTCTGCGGCTGCTAAAGCAGGAAAAGAGGAGGAAATTAAGAGGAAAGTGGATACCCAAAAAGTACCTGAGACGCCGCATGTTGGGAGTGCTACTCCGGAAGAGCAGGTGGTTGGGGTTATCAGACAGTTGGAGGAGATCATCGAGGAAGTGGACAGCCCCATTAACCCCTCAGGGAACATTGAGGAATTTTCCTCCCCTGAGACAGTCCTGAGTAAGAGGGAGGGGGGAGGTGGAGGTGGTGGGCTGAATGACTCCAGTGAGGAGGAGTTTGTGGAGGTGGCTGGAAAGAACACAGCCAAAAAAAGAAGGTGCACAAAAAGGCTCATGGAGGTCAGTAACCCTTTCGAGACTTTGGCGCAAGACCTGGAGTGCTCAGGTGAGAGTGGCGAGGACTTATAAAATGAGCCACAAAGTGTCTATATAATCCTGTGTATTTAGTGGTTTAGCCACTTTAAGTGGAAGGCATATAAGTGTATGACATTTGTTAAAAGGTCTTTGCGTGAACTAAGACATTTTTCTGCAAAGGTATAACAATTATGGTTTTGAATATATGTTCCCAGAACGTGCGCGTTTTTAAATCAAAGGCCAGAAGGGCAGCAATTTTTAGGTTTTTGCATCAGAAGAATGCTGATTTATTTTGCTTGCAGGAGTGTGGTATAGACACTGATGTCAGCCCGTCAGAATGGCCTTATGGTGCTGCTGTGTGGTCTGGGAGTGCATATAACAAAAACGACGGAGTCGGTATACTTATTAACTCCAGAGAGTTGGCGCTACAGAGTAGCGAAATAATTGAGGCTGGAAGATGCATCTCCGCGGTGTTATTATATAGAGGTACACAATTCCGTGTTATTAATGTGTATGCACCTGCGGAGAAGCATGAGAGGAGCGCTCTATTTAACAAAATAAAGTTTTTCATGCAAGGAAGGACACCTACCGTCCTCATAGGGGACATGAATTGTGACCTCTCAAAAAAATCGTTTGACGTGTCTGCAAAATGTTTATTTGAACTATGCTCTGATTTTCACCTGAGGGATATCCAACAGGCGTGTGGCATATCCCCTCAGCTTAATACATACCATGCGGACAGGGGTGGAGTCCACTCCAAAATTGATTATTGTTTTTTATCAGAAGGTCTATCTGCCACAAGTTATGTTCAAGAGATGGCGCTATTCTCAGATCATGAGTGTCTGTTATGTGGGGTGGAGGTAGGGAACGGTGTTGTGTGGGGGAGGGGAGTCTGGAAGCTGAACCTCAAGCTTCTGGAGGGACAGGACATAAAAAAACAATATGAAAGTCTGTATAGGAGGTGGAGGGACAGAAAGGGGGACTTTGTAAATGTCTTAGATTGGTGGGATTGGGTAAAGGGGAAAACTAAAACCTTTTTCAAGTCGGCAGGATACAAAGTAGCCAGGGAAAGGAAGGCAGAGTACGTGAGGCTTGGCAACAAACTAAGCCTGTTGATAAAATTGCGCGATAACGGAAGAGATGTGCAAGAAGACATCTTGAGAACCAGAAGAGAGATAAATAATTATCTAGTGGAAAAAGGGAAGAGCATAATGTACCGCGCTAAATTAGACAAGATGCTGCATGATGAGACATGTTCGCGGTTCTTTTTTAAAAAAGTGTTTTCTAAAAAACCTACCTTCGAAGTAATAGAGAGAGATACAGGAGGGGAGGTGAGGGGGGAGGAGGTGTACGAAGAGGTAGCATCCTTCTATGAGGACTTATATAAGGTAAAATGGAGGGATGAAGTCCTGGAGGATGACGTGTTAACCACACTTGAAAACAAGTTAGGGGAGGCGGACCAAGTGTCCATCACACATGACATCACCGCTAAAGAAGTGTGGGAGGCGGTCCAGAGTATGGCCGCTAATAAAACGCCTGGTATGGATGGGTTACCGATTGAATATTATCGTATGCTGTGGAGTGTGATAGGGAAAGATGTGTGTGAAGTGTGCCAGTACATGTGGGTGAATGTGGATATGGCTGAAAGTATGCGAGGTGGAGTGGTTGTATTAATCCCCAAAAAGGGCAATCTGAAAAATTTAAAAAATTGGCGTCCGATTACGCTTCTTAATGCTGACTATAAAATTTATGCTAAAATCATTGCAAATCGGATGCGTGCGGTAGTGGAGAGCGTGGTGAGCGAGGACCAGTACTGTGCGGTGCCCGGTAGGAGGGTGCATGAGAGTCTGTGTCTGGTGCGGGATTGTCTGGGAGATTGTAAGGAGCGAAAGAAGAGTGTGTATGTGGTGAGCTTGGATTTTGAAAAAGCGTATGATAGGTTGTCGCATGGATTCTTGTTCCGAGTGTTGGTGTGCATGGGGTTCCCGGGTATGTTTGTAGAGCGAGTGAGGAGTCTGTATGAAAGGATTTATAGTAGTATGTTAGTGAATGGGAAGGTTGGAAGGAGAGTGAATGTGATGTCTGGTGTGCGTCAGGGGTGTCCGCTGTCGGCCGTGGTTTTCATCTGCGCCATGGAGCCGTTACTATGTCTAATAAGACAGGAGAAGATGGTGAGGGGGATCCACATCCCAGGTAGTGACGGCAGAGAGTTAAAGGTGTGTGCGTATATGGATGATGTGTGTGTGATGTGTGAGTCTGAGAGTGCAGTGAGGAGAGTGAAGCTGTTAGTGTCTGTGTTTTGTGGTGCGTCTGCGTTCCGTGTCAACTGGGATAAAAGTGAGTGCAAGGTGTTTGGTGAGACTGGAGTGGATGCAGATATAGGTTTAAATATTGTGTCCGGGCCAATTAAAATTCTAGGCATTAGGTTTAATAACAATTTACAGGGGGAAGAGAGCTGGGAGGAGGCAAGACAGAAGGTGGAGAACCGGTTAAATTTTTGGAAATTACGCAACCTGACTATGATAGGCAAAATCGTAATATTAAAGAGCGTAATTTTGCCCATTTTCTTATACGTGGCATTAGTTTTCCCTCCGGGATACATGGGTCAGAGGAGGCTGAACAGGGTCATGTTTCTGTTCTTCTGGGGGTCCAAAATGGAACGTCTGAGGAGGGAGGCAGTGTACAAGAGTTGGGAGAGAGGAGGGATGGGCTTTCCCAATTTAGAGACATACTTTGGATGCAACAGCGTAGTTTTCCTACTAAGCATGTTGCAAAAAACCACCAAAGGGGCGTGCATGATGAGGTATCTAGCAGGGAGATGGTTTGTACGTATGAAATGGTGCGTATACGACTTGAGGAAACCAGTTGCTTTCCAAATCCCTAAGTGGTATGAATGGACAGCATGTTTTGTGGCGAAGTTTGAGTTGGATGACTGTGAAGTGAATGTACTTAAGAATAAGCGAATGGTTAAACGAATGATTGAGAGTAAGGACGAGATGTCTGATATTAATTCTGTTAGCAGAGTGAATGTGGAGAGAGTGTGGAAGAAAGTGCGGATGGATGGGATGAGTAATAGGCAGAGTGAGATTGTATGGCAGAGTCTGCATGGCGTGTTACCGGTGCGAGAGTTTCAGCGTGTGAGAGGTTTGGTGAGGAGTGAGAGATGTCCGAGAGAGGGGTGCGGTGGATGTGAGAATGTGGTTCATTTATTTTGGAACTGCAGCCATGCACAAAATGTGCTGCGGAGACTTGGTCTGTTATGCAAAGAAATAACAGGAGTTAATTTCATGTCCTTTGAGTTAGTTATGTTTGGTTTGGGTGTGAGAGGCAGTGTGAGAGAGAGACTGTTGTGGCTGTTTATGGCGTGCGTGAAGGAAGTGTTGTGGGATGTAAGGAATGTGTATGTGTTCAAGAGGAAGGATGTAAGTGAGAGGGACAGCGTGCGAATGGTGTTGGGGAAATTATACTTTATTTATTTATGGGACAAAAGAAAGGATGGAGTCGATGCGGAAGGAATATGGAAGGTTAAAAAATGGATACAATTAGTTGATTTGTCATGATTTGTAATGTATTTATGTTGTATAATGTGATGGATTTATTATGTGGTGAATAAATAAAAACCTTTGGTTATAAAAAAAAAAAAAAAAAATCTGTTCTTATCAGTTTAATATCTGATACGTCCCCTATCTGGGGACCATATATTAAATGGATTTTTAGAACAGGGAGCTGGAAAAAGAGCTTGCTCTGTCCACTCCACGCATTGACCTGGTATTGCAGTACCTCCAGGACCGGTGCACCCCCTTTCCTACAACCGTTTCCAAAAGCAGAAAAACAACACCGACGAGCAAGAGGTGCAGCGCAGCTGTGGCGGCGGCTGCTGCTACCACCACCACCCAAGCACTTTGATTGACACTCAGCCCGTCTGCTCGCAACATTGTATCCACTGAGCAGCTGCGTCTGCCAGAGTGTGCACAGCACAGGTACAACTGGAAGCAAAACAACACACACACCAGTTCATATGGCAGCCGCACTCTATAGTTCGTACCTACCGCTGCGCTAATAGCCAAGTTGGAAACATCGGGCAGGCACAGCGTATCCTGGCAGCCTGCGTCTGTATGCTCCACGTATTCGGGTCATGGGTGTATGTGCAGGGGGCCCGGAGCCCTAGGGGGCCCATAAAGTCTCTCTTCCCCACATTGTAAACCAATGCTATCAATGAAGCTTTATAGTTTGGGGGCCCAGTTCCAGACTTTGTACTGGGGCCCCGCAGCTTCAAGTTACACCTCCGGATCAGGATAATGCTAGGCCATTCCAACCAGCCTGTGTGTGTGACCTGCAGTCGCTGGTAGTCGAAAAGCGGCCGGCCCCGGATGCGCGCTTCAGAGTGGACAGACAGCAGCGGACCCCCAATCACACAGGCCCAAGGCTTGCTATGTAGCACGGAATACCTCATTGGACTGCAGCACTCCACGCGGGCTGAGATACACGCTCCACGTGGGATGGGCAGTATTCGTCCATGAAGATCCAGGCCAACGTTTAGAGATGGAGCAACACTCGGGGAGCAAAGAACTCCAACGAACGGACGTCTACTTTACAAGGATGTATTGCTTTATTCAATGCATGGACACAGAAACAGTTCAACCGCTCGATTACAGACCGCAGTCAATACAGTAAAGAAAGAAATGTGTCTGTTTAATGTAAACTTGCATGGAGCTCGTTTGTCAGCCACTGACTGACTGAATGCTGAAACGTGGTCTAACGTTACATGCACCACCAGGGATAAGGCCTTGCCTATAAGCATTCCCCAGCTGGCAAAAACGGAACCTCCCTGCCTATTCCTCACCATGGAAGAACGGAACCTACCTTTTTTTTTTAAAAAAAGAAAGCCACAGCAGCAGCCAACTCGATTTTGGTAGGCCGCTGTCTCCCCCTTGTGTGCTGCATAAAAAATGCACTCCACTAAAAATAACATTGATCCACGAAATAGAGCGTAGGGAGAGAATGAGGCTTCAAGATGAGCCGTCAGGCTATGATAAATTGTATCACACCTGGGCGATATGGATAGATGCCCGGAGCTCACCCCTATTTACTAGGTGGTTACAGACAGGGACATGTGAGTAACACGTTTAAACCACAATCGTAAAGAGAAACAACAATCCCGGAGCCCGCCCCCCCCCCCTTTTTGTTTTATTTTCTCTTTCTCCCGTGTCATAGATACCTACCATCCCTTACCACTCCCCCCCTTACCCTCCCCTCATTCCCCTGTTTGTAGACCTTATAAAATATCACAGACAAACATGATATAGTTCAACTCGAAATTGATTTATTAAGTTTCATTGTCAAAGTTAATTTTACATTGCTTTGAGATAAGGCAAAAGTTTCCCCCCCTCCATGAAACCAATAAAACCTATATTGAATAAAATAAAAATGATGCAGTTACCGGTAGTTCTGCAGCTTCTTGGTGGAAATAAAGACCATCTCCCGTCTCCCAGCTGCAGCAGAGACTGACTGAAATGGCTGCCAAGCCCGGTATTAATGCTTCTAAATTGATGACATCACAAAGGAGTGACATCATCAGCCTTCCAAACACCTGGCTCAATTGCATACAGTATGTATGTATGTATGTATGCATGTATGTGAGTCTATCTATCTATCTATCTATCTATCTATCTATCTTTATTAATTATGTAGAATATAGATATGGATTATTTCTAAATTACAGATTTTGTAGATATAGATTAAAGATAGATTTAAGATTGTTTGTGTGTGTATGTGTGTGTGTATATAAGTGTGTGTGTGTGTATATATATATATATATATATATATATATATATATATATATATATATATAGTGTGTGTATATATATATAATGTATATATGTAAAAAAAATATAAAATCTGTAGTTATGTATGTATGTATGTATGTATGTATGTATGTATGTATGGCGGGAAAAAAAGGCCTGCTGTATGTTTTTAAGTTCTTCGGATGACCATGCCGCTCTAATATTCTCCTTACTAGGGTCTACTAATGCTGGCCCAGGGGAAGGCAATAAAGCCCTATGGGGCCGAAGCCAATTTCCCTTATTTTAGGTAAAAAGTTTCCATCCGTCCCTACTCGAAATGCGGCTGGCCGAAGAGATCCCTCCAACCGACCGGCCGACGCACCTTCAGAGACAAACTAGTGCTTGCTTCTAGTGTCATCGCCGGCTTAACCCTCGTTTGTAGGGAGCTGACGAGTCCTGCAGCAGCAGGCTCTGCAAGCCTAGGATGCGTGAGCTCGGTGCAAGAGGAAGGACTGAGGGTGTGAGGCTGGGCGCGGTTGAGAAGGCGTGGGGCGGGGCTATGTAAAGTTTTACAAGCTCTCCCCGCTGCCTGGGTGCATTGTGGGTGCGCCCAGAGTGCTGGCTGAGCGTGTTGCCTCAAGCCTTAGAAGTGGAGTTGGGCGGACCGGGCTACAGGTGAAACCCATTTCGGGTTATCGCTTCTCGGCCTTTTGGCTAAGATCAAGTGTAGTATCTGTTCTTATCAGTTTAATATCTGATACGTCCCCTATCTGGGGACCATATATTAAATGGATTTTTAGAACAGGGAGCTGGAAAAAGAGCTTGCTCTGTCCACTCCACGCATTGACCTGGTATTGCAGTACCTCCAGGACCGGTGCACCCCCTTTCCTACAACCGTTTCCAAAAGCAGAAAAACAACACCGACGAGCAAGAGGTGCAGCGCAGCTGTGGCGGCGGCTGCTGCTACCACCACCACCCAAGCACTTTGATTGACACTCAGCCCGTCTGCTCGCAACATTGTATCCACTGAGCAGCTGCGTCTGCCAGAGTGTGCACAGCACAGGTACAACTGGAAGCAAAACAACACACACACCAGTTCATATGGCAGCCGCACTCTATAGTTCGTACCTACCGCTGCGCTAATAGCCAAGTTGGAAACATCGGGCAGGCACAGCGTATCCTGGCAGCCTGCGTCTGTATGCTCCACGTATTCGGGTCATGGGTGTATGTGCAGGGGGCCCGGAGCCCTAGGGGGCCCATAAAGTCTCTCTTCCCCACATTGTAAACCAATGCTATCAATGAAGCTTTATAGTTTGGGGGCCCAGTTCCAGACTTTGTACTGGGGCCCCGCAGCTTCAAGTTACACCTCCGGATCAGGATAATGCTAGGCCATTCCAACCAGCCTGTGTGTGTGACCTGCAGTCGCTGGTAGTCGAAAAGCGGCCGGCCCCGGATGCGCGCTTCAGAGTGGACAGACAGCAGCGGACCCCCAATCACACAGGCCCAAGGCTTGCTATGTAGCACGGAATACCTCATTGGACTGCAGCACTCCACGCGGGCTGAGATACACGCTCCACGTGGGATGGGCAGTATTCGTCCATGAAGATCCAGGCCAACGTTTAGAGATGGAGCAACACTCGGGGAGCAAAGAACTCCAACGAACGGACGTCTACTTTACAAGGATGTATTGCTTTATTCAATGCATGGACACAGAAACAGTTCAACCGCTCGATTACAGACCGCAGTCAATACAGTAAAGAAAGAAATGTGTCTGTTTAATGTAAACTTGCATGGAGCTCGTTTGTCAGCCACTGACTGACTGAATGCTGAAACGTGGTCTAACGTTACATGCACCACCAGGGATAAGGCCTTGCCTATAAGCATTCCCCAGCTGGCAAAAACGGAACCTCCCTGCCTATTCCTCACCATGGAAGAACGGAACCTACCTTTTTTTTTTAAAAAAAGAAAGCCACAGCAGCAGCCAACTCGATTTTGGTAGGCCGCTGTCTCCCCCTTGTGTGCTGCATAAAAAATGCACTCCACTAAAAATAACATTGATCCACGAAATAGAGCGTAGGGAGAGAATGAGGCTTCAAGATGAGCCGTCAGGCTATGATAAATTGTATCACACCTGGGCGATATGGATAGATGCCCGGAGCTCACCCCTATTTACTAGGTGGTTACAGACAGGGACATGTGAGTAACACGTTTAAACCACAATCGTAAAGAGAAACAACAATCCCGGAGCCCGCCCCCCCCCCCTTTTTGTTTTATTTTCTCTTTCTCCCGTGTCATAGATACCTACCATCCCTTACCACTCCCCCCCTTACCCTCCCCTCATTCCCCTGTTTGTAGACCTTATAAAATATCACAGACAAACATGATATAGTTCAACTCGAAATTGATTTATTAAGTTTCATTGTCAAAGTTAATTTTACATTGCTTTGAGATAAGGCAAAAGTTTCCCCCCCTCCATGAAACCAATAAAACCTATATTGAATAAAATAAAAATGATGCAGTTACCGGTAGTTCTGCAGCTTCTTGGTGGAAATAAAGACCATCTCCCGTCTCCCAGCTGCAGCAGAGACTGACTGAAATGGCTGCCAAGCCCGGTATTAATGCTTCTAAATTGATGACATCACAAAGGAGTGACATCATCAGCCTTCCAAACACCTGGCTCAATTGCATACAGTATGTATGTATGTATGTATGCATGTATGTGAGTCTATCTATCTATCTATCTATCTATCTATCTATCTTTATTAATTATGTAGAATATAGATATGGATTATTTCTAAATTACAGATTTTGTAGATATAGATTAAAGATAGATTTAAGATTGTTTGTGTGTGTATGTGTGTGTGTATATAAGTGTGTGTGTGTGTGTGTATATATATATATATATATATATATATATATATATAGTGTGTGTATATATATATATAATGTATATATGTAAAAAAAATATAAAATCTGTAGTTATGTATGTATGTATGTATGTATGTATGTATGGCGGGAAAAAAAGGCCTGCTGTATGTTTTTAAGTTCTTCGGATGACCATGCCGCTCTAATATTCTCCTTACTAGGGTCTACTAATGCTGGCCCAGGGGAAGGCAATAAAGCCCTATGGGGCCGAAGCCAATTTCCCTTATTTTAGGTAAAAAGTTTCCATCCGTCCCTACTCGAAATGCGGCTGGCCGAAGAGATCCCTCCAACCGACCGGCCGACGCACCTTCAGAGACAAACTAGTGCTTGCTTCTAGTGTCATCGCCGGCTTAACCCTCGTTTGTAGGGAGCTGACGAGTCCTGCAGCAGCAGGCTCTGCAAGCCTAGGATGCGTGAGCTCGGTGCAAGAGGAAGGACTGAGGGTGTGAGGCTGGGCGCGGTTGAGAAGGCGTGGGGCGGGGCTATGTAAAGTTTTACAAGCTCTCCCCGCTGCCTGGGTGCATTGTGGGTGCGCCCAGAGTGCTGGCTGAGCGTGTTGCCTCAAGCCTTAGAAGTGGAGTTGGGCGGACCGGGCTACAGGTGAAACCCATTTCGGGTTATCGCTTCTCGGCCTTTTGGCTAAGATCAAGTGTACCTGGTACAGGCGGTCTTAGTCAGAAGGTAACTCGGGTACCCCTCTCCTCTGCCTGGCGGGATCGCCCACTCCGGTGGGCTTCACCCGCCTGCTGCTATCGGGGAGAGGGATTAGTCCCAGGGTAAACGGGTTGCGATCCCCCTGCCTCTTCTGGTCTCCGGGCCAGAGGAGGGCGCTACTATTGTTGAGTCACAAAGCGGTTTTGTGACTTCCCTTCTACAAACATGGGCGAAAGCCCACAAGAAATACCGGCATATGCGCGGATTAAGAACACAGTACGTGTCTCTTTTACGAATAGTGCGGATACACGTGGCCTGAGGTATGTGGTTGAGGACGTGCTACAAGGAGTATTTAATGTGCAAAAGAGAGAGATTCTAGCGATCCAAGACTACCCCAAGCGACGGATCTACGACGTTACCCTAACTGAAACTGGCATATTTCGAGATCTGGTGGCGGCCATCCCAGAGAAGAAAGATCCGAAGCTTGCGGGTGTCTTGCTGGTCGAGCACGTCCTCGACATAACTAAACTCGTGGTGATTAAGATGTACTCTCCTTACATTGACGTGAAAGAGGTTGAGGCTTTCCTATCACGATATTTTAAATCCGTCAGATGTATGGGAAAAATTATGAACGAGTTTGGCATCTGGACCTCGAAGTGGCGTTTCCAGGCCACGTGTATAAGTGACCCCAGTTGGCCGGGGGGAGTGATCTTACCGCCCGCGCGTTTTAAATTGGGCAAAGTGAATGGCGACCTGTACTTTGCGGGAATGCCCGACTTCTGCAGGGTTTGTTCAACATACGGTCACCAAAAAGAAAACTGTGCGAGTACTTGTAAGAAATGTGGGGGCACTGATCACGAGACAAGCGAGTGCAAAAAAGGCAAAGGTTGTTATTTCTGCGGCAGTGTTGGTCACCTCTACACGTTTTGCCCCCACAGAGCACAGAAGACGGAGCAGCAAGGGCGACCCGGACCGAAGGAGCAGCCAGGGCAGCCAGATGACCAAGCAGCACCCCCCCAGGGAGAGGAACCTGAGGAGATGGAGGTCTCTAGTGGACCCCCCCAGACCGGTAAGGAACAGCGGAGCATAAAGAGGAGGGTGAGTGACCGGCGGACAGGCTCTCCCTCCCGGGAAACCGGTGGAGGTGGTAGAGCCGGGGAAGCCGGTCCAGGCCCTCCCAAGATGCCCGCTCAAGCGGTGCCTGAGGTGGAGGACCCAGGGGGCACGGCGGCAGCAACACAGAAAAGGCGGAAAGGCTCGGGAGGCAGGCTCTATTCGGAGGTGGTGCAGGGGGGAACCCCGGAGATTCCGACTCAGTTGGAGGACCCTGGGGAAGTACCCCCTGCGGTGTCAGCCCAGAAGGCCCCTCCCCCTCCCTGCCAGGAGGGGGCGCGGGGTGCCACCTCCGAGGGCAGAGATACATGCGAGAGCCGAGTACCCACCCCGGCGGAGGGGTCAGATATGAGCACGGGAGCTGGCCTGCCAGCCCCCTTGGAGTTCCCAGTAGAAATAGAATCGGTATGGGACTTTACGCAAATCCCTCTCTCGGGCACCGTAGGGGGTCCACTAAGCGAGGTAGGTTCCTCTCCAGCATCGACATTTACGATGGACTCGGATGCGGGGGGGTGTGAGAGTGTCAGCGAGGTCTTTGGCTTGCCCGGGGACTTCTGAGCAGAGACCCACACATTTCCTAGTCCCCCATGGCTGCTCTATCGGGACTCACGTTTAACGTCAGAAGTATCGAGAGCCACGTGAGGAGGGTCGCCCTCTTCAACTACCTGACGATTTTCGCTGCCTCCGTCTTTTTCCTGCAGGAGTGCGGGATCCCGCATAGAGCCCAGTACAAAAAATACCAAGAGGACTGGGTACATGGACCGTCGGTCTGGTCCGGCTCTAACGAGACCAGATCGGCGGGGGTCGCCATTCTTTTTAAAGGAAACGTTTTAATTGATGTTATTAACGAAATTTTACCAGGCAGAATTTTATTGGTCAAAGCTTTTATTAACGGAGTAAAGTGGCAGTTTTTAAATTTTTATGGTGCAACCGATAAGAACACCCGAGCAGAAATGTTAGAGATTTTACCCCTTTTTTTAAACGATTCAGATCCTCTGATTTTAGCGGGAGATTTTAATTGTATTTTAAAGGGGGAACGCCGGCTTTCAAGCTCAGTGAGCAGAAATTATGACAAAACCTCAGCCTTGCTAAAAAACATCATCTCAGACGCCAAGCTCACTGATGCTTACAAAAAATGCAACCCCAACGCATCAGAGGAAGCCGGCGTTACCTGGAGCAACAGACTGTGCAGCTCCAGGATCGATTTTATGTTCTGCTCTTACCAAGTACTGCCTTTTAGATGTGACCTTTTTACCAATGTTTTCTCGGATCATAAGCTTTTATATTTTAAAGTTGATTCAGTTTTAAAGAGAAAATCCGGTAAGAATGCCTGGAAGTTTAACGTGTCCCTTTTAGAAGATCCGCAGGTTTTATCTGATTTTATCACTTTTTATAAAGACTGCAGGCGAGTAAAAGATCCCAACACTCCCACCAGCCAATGGTGGGAGAAGATGAAACTGAAAATAAAAACATTTTTTATTAAGGTTGGGATCGCTAAAGCAAAAGCAAAACGCACATTTTATTCTAATCTGAATACTCGTCTGCAGACCCTGTATAAGTTCAGAGAACATGACATAGAGGTGGACCACGAGATCATCGAGGTGAAGAAAGAGATCGCCCGGTGCCTGGAGCAGAGGGGAAAGGAGATAATCTTCCGTTCGAAAGTGCAACACCTGGAGGAGAACGAGACCTGCTCCAGGTACTTCTTCAAGAAGATAAGAGACAAGCGGACAGTCCTCGATGATCTCGATGGCACCAAGGACATACAGGGTATTTTAAAGAAAGTGTATGGTTTTTATGCGGATCTTTTTAATACTAAACCTGTTGACATTGATTTTATGAATGACTCGTTGAAGGAGATCACTGACGTTTTAGATCCTGGTTCTCGTGAGATTTTACTAAGGGACATCACAGAACAGGAGATTTTAGACACTATTAAAAGTTTTAAACCAGGTAAGGTGCCTGGGCCCGATGGTATACCCATAGAGTTTTATGTCACCTTTTTTGGTATTTTTAAGGATGACCTTTTCTCCCTTTTTACTGAGGTTTTTATGTCTAAAGCCCTCCCGGGGTCCTGGAAGAAGGGTGACGTGTCTCTTTTATACAAGAAAGGAGACAAGACGGACATCAAGAACTGGAGACCGATCACCCTTCTGAACAGTGACTACAAAATAATGGCCAAAATATGTGCAAACCGCCTCAAGACCGTAATAAGCACAGTTGTACACCCCAACCAGGTCTGTGGGGTGCCCGGGAGGGCAATATGGGAGAATCTTAACCTGATCAAAGATTGTATTAGCGACACAAAATCAAGAAGCGGAAAAATGGCAATTTTAACTATCGACTTTGAAAAAGCCTTTGACCGCGTGTCGCATTTTTATCTTTTTAAGGTTTTAGAGAGAATGGGTATACCGGAAGGTTTTTTATTGTCTTTAAAAGCGTTTTACAACAACTGCACGAGTAGAATTTTAGTCAACGGTTTTAGGACACAGGAAGTGCTTTTAAACTCCGGGGTGAAGCAGGGGTGTCCCTTGTCCCCACTACTTTTTATATGCGCCCTAGAGCCTCTTTTATGCACCATACGGCGGGACAAGCAGATCCGTGGGATCCCCCTGCCCGGCGGCGGGGGGATCGAGGCTAAAGTAGTGGGGTACATGGACGATGTGGCAATCCTCGGAAGGGACACCCTGTCGATCCAGAAGGCTATTAGACAAATTGAGTTTTATTGCTGCGCCTCGGGTTTTAAAGTCAATTTTAACAAAAGTAGTGTTTTAAACATCGGGGACCTGCCCTTGCCAGATGTCCCCATTCCTGTGTCCGACTCGGTGCAGATTTTAGGAGTCTCCTTCAACGAGGATAACAGAGGTCTTAACAGCTGGGACTTGGTGGCACAAAAGATAAACAAGAAAATCTGTATGTGGAGCATGCGGCAGCTGACCATGGAGGGGAAGGTTTTAATCACCAAATCTGTGATTTTACCTATTTTATTGTACCTGAGTTTAGTGTTTCCCCCTCCTGGCAGAGTTTTTAATAAAATTGTTAAAGCATGCTTCACATTTTTATGGAGCTCCAAGATGGAGAAACTAAGCAGGGAAATCGTGATGAAGCCGAAGGAGATGGGCGGAAAAGATTTCCCTGATTTTAAAGCCTTTTTATATACAAAGTATTTTAGTTTATGTATTGGTGCTCTTTTTAAAAACCACTATTGGTCCTATTTTATCCGGTATAACACAGGCTATTTTATGAGGAGGAACAATTGGTTCAAGACGGTTTTAAATTCCCCTTACTCTTTTAATCTGCCCGGAGAATACAAGATTTTAGAGAAAATAGCGATTTTATATGATTTTACTGGCAAAAGCCCACAAGTTTTAATGAATAGTAAAGTCATTTTAAAGGATATTAAGAAAAGTGGTTTTTATGTTCAAGTAAGTAATTTTAACGAAAGACAAAGCAAGGAAACTTGGACAATGGTTAATTATTATATTTTTAATTCACAGAAAGATCTGGCCTGGAGCTGCGTCCATGACTGTCTTCCGTGCCGGGCATTCCAGCATCGTAGAGGTTTGACCAACACTGCCGCGTGCCCAAGACCAGGATGTGCAGGAGAAGAGACGACGACCCACCTGATGTGGACCTGCTACATTACAAAAAGAGTATGGACTAAGATATTGCCGCTACTGATTAAGATAACAGGACTTAAGAGACTAACATTGGATGCCGTCCTGTATGGATGCCTGGAATGCCCCACACGGACTCAGAAAATTATGGCATGGAAGATGGTCAATTCGGTCAAAGCAGCTCTATGGAAATCCAGAAATATTTTAGTTTTTAAACATGAAATTTTAACTGTGAAGGACATTTTAGCCATTACTCTTAATGAGATGCACCAGTACTTTTTAGTGGATAAGAAAAATTTCCCAATTTTAGCGAGAAAATGGCTTTTATCAGAATGGAGCTCCATAATATGATGCCACCAAGGGCCCTTTTATGTGATATTATCTTGTTCTGTATTTTTAACATGTATTTTATGTAGACGAATGTTTTAAATGGTATGTTTTAATGTGTTGTTTAATATGTTTTAATGTACTGTTTTTAACAATTGACAAAACGTCTATGTAAATATGTGTTGTACAAATAAAAACGCCCCCCATATGGAGGGCTTGTCAACTTAAAAAAAAATCTGTTCTTATCAGTTTAATATCTGATACGTCCCCTATCTGGGGACCATATATTAAATGGATTTTTAGAACAGGGAGCTGGAAAAAGAGCTTGCTCTGTCCACTCCACGCATTGACCTGGTATTGCAGTACCTCCAGGACCGGTGCACCCCCTTTCCTACAACCGTTTCCAAAAGCAGAAAAACAACACCGACGAGCAAGAGGTGCAGCGCAGCTGTGGCGGCGGCTGCTGCTACCACCACCACCACCCAAGCACTTTGATTGACACTCAGCCCGTCTGCTCGCAACATTGTATCCACTGAGCAGCTGCGTCTGCCAGAGTGTGCACAGCACAGGTACAACTGGAAGCAAAACAACACACACACCAGTTCATATGGCAGCCGCACTCTATAGTTCGTACCTACCGCTGCGCTAATAGCCAAGTTGGAAACATCGGGCAGGCACAGCGTATCCTGGCAGCCTGCGTCTGTATGCTCCACGTATTCGGGTCATGGGTGTATGTGCAGGGGGCCCGGAGCCCTAGGGGGCCCATAAAGTCTCTCTTCCCCACATTGTAAACCAATGCTATCAATGAAGCTTTATAGTTTGGGGGCCCAGTTCCAGACTTTGTACTGGGGCCCCGCAGCTTCAAGTTACACCTCCGGATCAGGATAATGCTAGGCCATTCCAACCAGCCTGTGTGTGTGACCTGCAGTCGCTGGTAGTCGAAAAGCGGCCGGCCCCGGATGCGCGCTTCAGAGTGGACAGACAGCAGCGGACCCCCAATCACACAGGCCCAAGGCTTGCTATGTAGCACGGAATACCTCATTGGACTGCAGCACTCCACGCGGGCTGAGATACACGCTCCACGTGGGATGGGCAGTATTCGTCCATGAAGATCCAGGCCAACGTTTAGAGATGGAGCAACACTCGGGGAGCAAAGAACTCCAACGAACGGACGTCTACTTTACAAGGATGTATTGCTTTATTCAATGCATGGACACAGAAACAGTTCAACCGCTCGATTACAGACCGCAGTCAATACAGTAAAGAAAGAAATGTGTCTGTTTAATGTAAACTTGCATGGAGCTCGTTTGTCAGCCACTGACTGACTGAATGCTGAAACGTGGTCTAACGTTACATGCACCACCAGGGATAAGGCCTTGCCTATAAGCATTCCCCAGCTGGCAAAAACGGAACCTCCCTGCCTATTCCTCACCATGGAAGAACGGAACCTACCTTTTTTTTTTAAAAAAAGAAAGCCACAGCAGCAGCCAACTCGATTTTGGTAGGCCGCTGTCTCCCCCTTGTGTGCTGCATAAAAAATGCACTCCACTAAAAATAACATTGATCCACGAAATAGAGCGTAGGGAGAGAATGAGGCTTCTAGATGAGCCGTCAGGCTATGATAAATTGTATCACACCTGGGCGATATGGATAGATGCCCGGAGCTCACCCCTATTTACTAGGTGGTTACAGACAGGGACATGTGAGTAACACGTTTAAACCACAATCGTAAAGAGAAACAACAATCCCGGAGCCCGCCCCTCCCCCCCCCTTTTTGTTTTATTTTCTCTTTCTCCCGTGTCATAGATACCTACCATCCCTTACCACTCCCCCCCTTACCCTCCCCTCATTCCCCTGTTTGTAGACCTTATAAAATATCACAGACAAACATGATATAGTTCAACTCGAAATTGATTTATTAAGTTTCATTGTCAAAGTTAATTTTACATTGCTTTGAGATAAGGCAAAAGTTTCCCCCCCTCCATGAAACCAATAAAACCTATATTGAATAAAATAAAAATGATGCAGTTACCGGTAGTTCTGCAGCTTCTTGGTGGAAATAAAGACCATCTCCCGTCTCCCAGCTGCAGCAGAGACTGACTGAAATGGCTGCCAAGCCCGGTATTAATGCTTCTAAATTGATGACATCACAAAGGAGTGACATCATCAGCCTTCCAAACACCTGGCTCAATTGCATACAGTATGTATGTATGTATGTATGCATGTATGTGAGTCTATCTATCTATCTATCTATCTATCTATCTTTATTAATTATGTAGAATATAGATATGGATTATTTCTAAATTACAGATTTTGTAGATATAGATTAAAGATAGATTTAAGATTGTTTGTGTGTGTATGTGTGTGTGTATATAAGTGTGTGTGTGTGTATATATATATATATATATATATATATATATATATATAGTGTGTGTATATATATATAATGTATATATGTAAAAAAAATATAAAATCTGTAGTTATGTATGTATGTATGTATGTATGTATGTATGGCGGGAAAAAAAGGCCTGCTGTATGTTTTTAAGTTCTTCGGATGACCATGCCGCTCTAATATTCTCCTTACTAGGGTCTACTAATGCTGGCCCAGGGGAAGGCAATAAAGCCCTATGGGGCCGAAGCCAATTTCCCTTATTTTAGGTAAAAAGTTTCCATCCGTCCCTACTCGAAATGCGGCTGGCCGAAGAGATCCCTCCAACCGACCGGCCGACGCACCTTCAGAGACAAACTAGTGCTTGCTTCTAGTGTCATCGCCGGCTTAACCCTCGTTTGTAGGGAGCTGACGAGTCCTGCAGCAGCAGGCTCTGCAAGCCTAGGATGCGTGAGCTCGGTGCAAGAGGAAGGACTGAGGGTGTGAGGCTGGGCGCGGTTGAGAAGGCGTGGGGCGGGGCTATGTAAAGTTTTACAAGCTCTCCCCGCTGCCTGGGTGCATTGTGGGTGCGCCCAGAGTGCTGGCTGAGCGTGTTGCCTCAAGCCTTAGAAGTGGAGTTGGGCGGACCGGGCTACAGGTGAAACCCATTTCGGGTTATCGCTTCTCGGCCTTTTGGCTAAGACCAAGTGTACCTAGTACAGGAAGTCTTAGCCGGAAGGTAACTCGGGTACCCCTCTCCTTTGCCTGGCGGGATCGCCCACTTCGGTGGGCTTCACCCGCCTGCTGCCATCAGGGAGAGGGATTAGTCCCAGGGTAAACGGGTTGCGATCCCCCTGCCTCTTCTGGTCTCCGGGCCAGGAGAGGGCGCTTTACATACCACATCACAAAAGCGGTTTTGTGATATTCTCAAATACCAAAAATGGGCGAGGGCCCACACGACATACCGGCTTATGCGCGGATAAAGAACACTATACGTGTGTCTTTTTCAGATAGTGCGGACACACGTGGTCTGAAATATGTGGTTGAGGACGTGCTTAAAGGCGTTTTTAACGTACAAAAACACGAGATCCTGGCTATACAAGACTACCCGAAGCGACGGATCTACGATGTAACCTTGACAGAGACAGGCATCTTCCGGGACCTGGTCGCAGCCATATCAACAAAAAAAGATCCGAAGCTGGAGGGAGTCTTGTTAGTCGAGCACGTCCTCGACATCACTAAACTCGTGGTGATTAAGATGTATTCGCCCTACACTGACGTGAAGGAAGTTGAGGACTTTCTTTTACGATACTTCAAAGCGGTCAGATGTACGGGTAAGATTATGAACGAGTTTGGCATATGGACTTCAAAATGGCGCTTCCAGACCACGTGTGTAAGTGACCCCAGTTGGCCGGGGGGAGTGATCTTACCGCCCGCGCGTTTTAAATTGGGCAAGGTGAATGGCGACCTATACTTTGCGGGAATGCCCGACTTTTGCAGGATTTGCTCAAAATACGGTCATCAAAAAGAGTCCTGTGCAAGCACTTGTAAGAAATGTGGGGGTACGGATCACGAGACGAGTAAATGCCAGAAAGGAAAAGGGTGCTATTTTTGCGGCGGTGTTGGTCACCTCTATACGTTTTGCCCCCACAGAGCACAGAGGACGGAGCAGCAAGGGCGACCCGGACCCAAAGAGCAGCCGGGGCAGCCAGATGACCAGAAAACACCCCCCCAGGGAGAGGAACCTGAGGAGATGGAGGTTGCAAGTGGACCCCCCCAAAACGAAGGCAAGGAGCAGCGGAGCATCAAGCGGAGGGTGAGTGATCGGCGGACAGGCTCTCCCTCCCGGGAAACCGGTCGAGGTAGTAGAGCCAAGGAAGCCGGTCCAGGCTCTCCCACGATGCCCGCTCAAGCGGTGCCTGAGGCGGAGGACCCTGGGGGCACGGCGGCAGCTCAAAAAAGGCGGAAAGGCTCAGGTGACAGGCTGTACTCGGAGGTGGTGCAGGGGGGAACACCGGAGATCCCGACGAAGTCGGAGGACCCGGTGAAAGTACCCCCTGCGGTGCCATCCCAGAATGCCCCGCCCCCTCCTGTCCAGGAGGGGGCACGGGGTGCCACCTCTGAGGAGGCCGAGGAAATGAGCCAAGTACCCACCCCGGCGGAGGGGAAAGAGAAGGACATGGGAGCTGGCCTGCTAGCCCCCATGGAGATTCAGGAAACAATAGAATCAATATGGGACCTCACGCAGATCCCTCTCTCGGGCACCGTCGGGGGTCCACTGAGTGAAGTAGGTTCCTCTCCAGCATCAGCGTTCACATTAGATTCGGATGCGGGGGGGTGTGAGAGTGCCAGCGAGGTCTTTGGCTTGCCCGGAGACTTCTAAAGAGAAGACCCACGTTATACCATAGTCTCCAATGGCTGCTCTGTCGGGACTCACATTTAATGTCAGAAGCATCGAGAGCCACGTGAGGAGGGTCGCCCTCTTCAGCTATCTGACTATTTTTGCTGCCTCCGTCTTTTTCCTGCAGGAGTGCGGGATCCCGCATAGGGCCCAGTACAAAAAATACCAAGAGGACTGGGTACATGGACCGTCGGTCTGGTCCGGCTCTAACGAGACCAGATCGGCGGGGGTCGCCATTCTTTTTAAAGGGAACGTTTTTATTGATGTTATTAACGAAATTTTACCAGGCAGAGTTTTATTGGTCAAAGCGCTTATTAATGGTATAAAGTGGCAGTTTTTAAATTTTTATGGGTCAACAGATAAAAATGAAAGAGCGGAGATGTTGGAGATTTTACCCTTGTTTTTAAACGATTCTGATCCTCTGATTTTAGCGGGGGATTTTAATTGTATTTTAAAGGGGGAACGCCGGCTTTCTAGCTCAGTGAGCAGAAATTACGACAAAACCTCATCTTTGTTAAAAAATGTAATTTTAGACGCCAAGCTCACTGATGCTTTTAAAACATGCAATCCCAACGCATCAGAGGAAGCCGGCGTCACCTGGAGCAATAAGATCTGCAGCTCCAGGATAGATTTTATGTTCTGCTCTTATCAAGTACTGCCTTTTAGATGTGATTCTTTTACCAACGTGTTTTCTGACCATAAGCTTTTATATTTTAAAGTTGATACAGTTTTAAAAAGAAAAACTGGAAAGAATGCCTGGAAATTTAACGTGTCCCTTTTAGAAGATCCGCAGGTTTTATCCGATTTTATCGCTTTTTATAGAAACTGCAGACGAGTGAAGGATCCCAACACTCCCACCAGCCAGTGGTGGGAGATGATGAAACAAAAAATCAAAACATTCTTCATCAAGGTTGGGATCACCAAAGCTAGAGAGAAACGTATATTTTATTCCAACCTGAACACTCGTTTGCAGACCCTGTATAAGTTCCGTGAACATGATATAGAGGTGGACCACGAGATCATCGAGGTGAAGAAAGAGATCGCCCGGTGCCTGGAGCAGAGGGGAAAGGAGATTATATTCCGTTCAAAAGTAAAACACCTGGAGGAGAACGAGACCTGCTCCAGGTACTTCTTTAAGAAGATAAGAGACAAGCGGACAGTCCTCGATGATCTCGGTGGCACCAAGGACATACAGGGTATTTTAAAGAAAGTGCATGAGTTTTATGCGGATCTTTTTAATACAAAAACTGTTGACAGTGATTTTATGAATGACTCGTTGAAGGAGATCACTGACGTTTTAGATCCTGGTTCTTGTGAAATTTTATTACGGGACATCACAGAACAGGAGATTTTAGACACTATCAAAAGTTTTAAACCAGGCAAGGTGCCTGGGCCCGATGGTATACCCATAGAGTTTTATGTCACCTTTTTTGGTATTTTTAAGGATGACCTCTTCTCCCTTTTTACAGAAGTTTTTATGTCTAAAGCCCTCCCGGGGTCCTGGAAGAAGGGTGACGTGTCTCTCCTTTACAAAAAAGGAGACAAGACCGATATTAAAAACTGGAGACCGATCACCCTTCTGAACAGTGACTACAAAACAATGGCTAAGATATGTGCAAACCGTTTAAAGACCGTGATAAACAAAATTGTACACCCCAACCAGGTCTGTGGGGTGCCCGGGAGGGCAATATGGGAGAGTCTTAACCTCATAAAAGACTGTATAAGTGACACCAAGGCAAGGAAAGGTCAAATGGCAATTTTAACAATAGATTTCGAGAAAGCCTTTGACCGGGTGTCACATTTTTATCTTTTTAAGGTTTTAGAGAGAATGGGTATACCGGAAGGTTTTTTATTGTCTTTAAAAGCGTTTTACAATAATTGCACGAGCAGAATTTTAGTAAATGGTTTTAAAACACAGGAAGTGCTTTTAAACTCCGGGGTGAAGCAGGGGTGTCCCTTGTCCCCACTACTTTTTATATGCGCACTAGAGCCTCTTTTATGTACATTCAGACGGGACAAGCAGATCCGTGGGATCCCCCTGCCCGGCGGGGGGGGGATCGAGGCCAAAGTAGTGGGGTACATGGACGATGTGGCAATTCTCGGAAGGGACACCCCGTCGATCCAGAAGGCTGCGAGACAGATTGAGTTTTTTTGCTGCGCCTCGGGTTTTAAAGTGAATTTTAACAAAAGTAGCATTTTAAACATCGGGGACCTGCCTTTGCCAGACGTCCCCATTCCTGTGTCTGACTCGGTGCAGATTTTAGGTGTCTCCTTCAACGAGGACAACAGAGGTCTTAATAGTTGGGACTTGGTGGCACAAAAAATAAATAAGAAATTCTGTATGTGGGGTATGAGAAAGCTGACCATGGAGGGGAAAGTTTTAATAACCAAAATGGTGATTTTACCTATTTTATTATATTTGAGTTTGGTGTTCCCCCCTCCTGGGAGGGTTTTTAACAAAATCGTTAAAGCTGCTTTTACCTTTTTATGGAGTTCCAAGATGGAGAAACTTAAACGCGAGATTGTGATGAAACCAAAAATAATGGGTGGAAAAGACTTTCCCGATTTTAAAGCCTTTTTATACACCAAGTATTTTAGCATGTGCCTGGGCGCACTTTTTAAAAACCACTTCTGGTCTTATTTTTTAAGATATAACACAGGTTATTTTATGAGGCGTCACGGGTGGTTTAAAACCATTTTAAACTCACCTTATTCTTTTAACCTGTCACCAGAATATAAGATTTTAGAAAAAATTGTGGTTTTATATGATTTTACCGGAAAAAGTGCGCAGATTTTAATGAATAGTAAATTAATGATAAAAAATATTAAAGAAAGTGGTTTTTATGTTCAAATTAGTAATTTTAATGAGAGCAAAACCAAAGAAATATGGAGAAAGATAAATAACCACATTTTTAATTCACAGAAAGACCTGGCCTGGAGCTGCGTCCATGACTGTCTTCCGTGCCGGGCATTCCAGCATCGTAGAGGATTGACCAACACCGCCGCGTGCCCAAGACCCGGATGTGGAGAAGAGGAGACAACACAGCATCTGATATGGACTTGTTTTTTAACCAAGAGAGTATGGACTCAGATTTTACCATTAATACGAAAGATAACTGGACTGAGGAGAATAACGCTACAAGCAATATTATATGGATGTCTGGAATGCCCCACACGGTCGCAAGAAATTATGGCATGGAAGATAGTCAACTCGGTCAAAGCAGCTCTGTGGAAGGCCAGGAACATTTTAGTCTTCAAACGCGAAGTTTTATCTGTGAAAGATATTTTATCTATGGCTCTTAATGAAATGTATCAATATTATATTGTGGACAGGAAAAACTTTCCTATTTTATCAAGAAAATGGCTTTTAAGGGAATGGAACTCCATCATATAGTGCCACCAAGTGCCCTTTTATGTGTTTTTAATGTGAATTTTAACAACATGTAATGTATGTTTTGAATGTTTTTTATGGTATGTTTTAAATATGTTCTATAATGTGTTTTTAAATGTACTATATATGAACATTCTAACATGTCAAAGTCAAAACGTGTTGTTTAAAATAAACGCCCCCCATCTGGAGGGTTAGTCAACTTAAAAAAAAAAAAAATCTGTTCTTATCAGTTTAATATCTGATACGTCCCCTATCTGGGGACCATATATTAAATGGATTTTTAGAACAGGGAGCTGGAAAAAGAGCTTGCTCTGTCCACTCCACGCATTGACCTGGTATTGCAGTACCTCCAGGACCGGTGCACCCCCTTTCCTACAACCGTTTCCAAAAGCAGAAAAACAACACCGACGAGCAAGAGGTGCAGCGCAGCTGTGGCGGCGGCTGCTGCTACCACCACCACCCAAGCACTTTGATTGACACTCAGCCCGTCTGCTCGCAACATTGTATCCACTGAGCAGCTGCGTCTGCCAGAGTGTGCACAGCACAGGTACAACTGGAAGCAAAACAACACACACACCAGTTCATATGGCAGCCGCACTCTATAGTTCGTACCTACCGCTGCGCTAATAGCCAAGTTGGAAACATCGGGCAGGCACAGCGTATCCTGGCAGCCTGCGTCTGTATGCTCCACGTATTCGGGTCATGGGTGTATGTGCAGGGGGCCCGGAGCCCTAGGGGGCCCATAAAGTCTCTCTTCCCCACATTGTAAACCAATGCTATCAATGAAGCTTTATAGTTTGGGGGCCCAGTTCCAGACTTTGTACTGGGGCCCCGCAGCTTCAAGTTACACCTCCGGATCAGGATAATGCTAGGCCATTCCAACCAGCCTGTGTGTGTGACCTGCAGTCGCTGGTAGTCGAAAAGCGGCCGGCCCCGGATGCGCGCTTCAGAGTGGACAGACAGCAGCGGACCCCCAATCACACAGGCCCAAGGCTTGCTATGTAGCACGGAATACCTCATTGGACTGCAGCACTCCACGCGGGCTGAGATACACGCTCCACGTGGGATGGGCAGTATTCGTCCATGAAGATCCAGGCCAACGTTTAGAGATGGAGCAACACTCGGGGAGCAAAGAACTCCAACGAACGGACGTCTACTTTACAAGGATGTATTGCTTTATTCAATGCATGGACACAGAAACAGTTCAACCGCTCGATTACAGACCGCAGTCAATACAGTAAAGAAAGAAATGTGTCTGTTTAATGTAAACTTGCATGGAGCTCGTTTGTCAGCCACTGACTGACTGAATGCTGAAACGTGGTCTAACGTTACATGCACCACCAGGGATAAGGCCTTGCCTATAAGCATTCCCCAGCTGGCAAAAACGGAACCTCCCTGCCTATTCCTCACCATGGAAGAACGGAACCTACCTTTTTTTTTAAAAAAAGAAAGCCACAGCAGCAGCCAACTCGATTTTGGTAGGCCGCTGTCTCCCCCTTGTGTGCTGCATAAAAAATGCACTCCACTAAAAATAACATTGATCCACGAAATAGAGCGTAGGGAGAGAATGAGGCTTCAAGATGAGCCGTCAGGCTATGATAAATTGTATCACACCTGGGCGATATGGATAGATGCCCGGAGCTCACCCCTATTTACTAGGTGGTTACAGACAGGGACATGTGAGTAACACGTTTAAACCACAATCGTAAAGAGAAACAACAATCCCGGAGCCCGCCCCCCCCCCCCTTTTTGTTTTATTTTCTCTTTCTCCCGTGTCATAGATACCTACCATCCCTTACCACTCCCCCCCTTACCCTCCCCTCATTCCCCTGTTTGTAGACCTTATAAAATATCACAGACAAACATGATATAGTTCAACTCGAAATTGATTTATTAAGTTTCATTGTCAAAGTTAATTTTACATTGCTTTGAGATAAGGCAAAAGTTTCCCCCCCTCCATGAAACCAATAAAACCTATATTGAATAAAATAAAAATGATGCAGTTACCGGTAGTTCTGCAGCTTCTTGGTGGAAATAAAGACCATCTCCCGTCTCCCAGCTGCAGCAGAGACTGACTGAAATGGCTGCCAAGCCCGGTATTAATGCTTCTAAATTGATGACATCACAAAGGAGTGACATCATCAGCCTTCCAAACACCTGGCTCAATTGCATACAGTATGTATGTATGTATGTATGCATGTATGTGAGTCTATCTATCTATCTATCTATCTATCTATCTATCTATCTATCTATCTATCTATCTATCTATCTTTATTAATTATGTAGAATATAGATATGGATTATTTCTAAATTACAGATTTTGTAGATATAGATTAAAGATAGATTTAAGATTGTTTGTGTGTGTATGTGTGTGTGTATATAAGTGTGTGTGTGTGTATATATATATATATATATATATATATATATATATAGTGTGTGTATATATATATAATGTATATATGTAAAAAAAATATAAAATCTGTAGTTATGTATGTATGTATGTATGTATGTATGTATGGCGGGAAAAAAAGGCCTGCTGTATGTTTTTAAGTTCTTCGGATGACCATGCCGCTCTAATATTCTCCTTACTAGGGTCTACTAATGCTGGCCCAGGGGAAGGCAATAAAGCCCTATGGGGCCGAAGCCAATTTCCCTTATTTTAGGTAAAAAGTTTCCATCCGTCCCTACTCGAAATGCGGCTGGCCGAAGAGATCCCTCCAACCGACCGGCCGACGCACCTTCAGAGACAAACTAGTGCTTGCTTCTAGTGTCATCGCCGGCTTAACCCTCGTTTGTAGGGAGCTGACGAGTCCTGCAGCAGCAGGCTCTGCAAGCCTAGGATGCGTGAGCTCGGTGCAAGAGGAAGGACTGAGGGTGTGAGGCTGGGCGCGGTTGAGAAGGCGTGGGGCGGGGCTATGTAAAGTTTTACAAGCTCTCCCCGCTGCCTGGGTGCATTGTGGGTGCGCCCAGAGTGCTGGCTGAGCGTGTTGCCTCAAGCCTTAGAAGTGGAGTTGGGCGGACCGGGCTACAGGTGAAACCCATTTCGGGTTATCGCTTCTCGGCCTTTTGGCTAAGACCAAGTGTACCTGGTACAGGAAGTCTTAGCCGGAAGGTAACTCGGGTACCCCTCTCCTTTGCCTGGCGGGATCGCCCACTTCGGTGGGCTTCACCCGCCTGCTGCCATTAGGGAGAGGGATTAGTCCCAGAGTAAACGAGTTGCGATCCCCCTGCCTCTTCTGGTCTCCGGGCCAGAGGAGGGCGCTTCTACCTAGGCGTCACAAAGCGGTTTTGTGACACCAAACTACAAAATGGGTGAAAACCCAACAGAAATACCGGCTTATGCGCGGATAAAGAACACCGTACGTGTCTCTTTTACGGAAAGTGCGGATACACGTGGCCTGAGGTATGTGGTCGAGGACGTGCTACAAGGAGTGTTTAATGTACAAAAACGTGAGATTCTAGCGATCCAAGACTACCCCAAGCGACGGATCTATGACGTCACCCTAACTGAGACGGGCATCTTTCGAGACCTGGTTGCAGCCATACCGAGCAAAAAAGATCCGAAGCTTGCGGGTGTCTTGCTGGTCGAGCACGTCCTCGACATAACCAAACTCGTGGTGATTAAGATGTATTCACCCTACATTGACGTTAAAGAGGTTGAGGATTTCCTCCTACGCTATTTTAAATCCGTCAGATGTATGGGAAAGATAATGAACGAGTTTGGCATCTGGACCTCGAAGTGGCGTTTCCAGGCCACGTGTGTAAGTGACCCCAGTAAGCCGGGGGGAGTGATCTTGCCGCCAGCGCGTTTTAAATTGGGCAAAGTGAATGGCGACCTGTACTTTGCGGGAATGCCCGACTTCTGCAGGATTTGTTCACAATACGGTCACCATAAGGATTCCTGTGCGAGCACCTGTAGGAAGTGTGGGGGCACGGATCACGAAACTAGTCAATGTCAGAAAGGGAAAGGATGTTATTTTTGCGGCAGTGTTGGTCACCTCTACACGTTTTGCCCCCACAGAGCACAGAAGACGGAGCAGCAAGGGCGACCCGGACCCAAAGAGCAGCCAGGGCAGCCAGATGACCAAGCAGCACCCCCCCAGGGAGAGGAACCTGAGGAGATGGAGGTCTCCAGTGGACCCCCCCAGAGTGGTAAGGAGCAGCGGAGCATCAAAAGGAGGGTGAGTGACCGGCGGACAGGCTCTCCCTCCCGGGAAACCGGTAGAGGTAGTAGAGCCGGGGAAGCCGGTCCAGGCCCTCCGAAGATGCCCGCTCAAGCGGTGCCCGAGGTGGAGGACCCAGGGGGCACAGCGGCCGCAACGCAGAAACGGCGGAAAGGCTCAGGAGGCAAGCTTTATTCGGAGGTGGTGCAGGGGGGAACCCCGGAGATCCCGGCGAAGTCGGAGGACCCGGGGAAAGTACCCCCTGCTGTGTCATCCCAGAAGGCCCCTCCCCCTCCCGGCCAGGAGGGGGCGCGGGGTGCCACCTCCGAGGGCACAGAAACGCAAGTGAGCCAAGTACCCACCCCGGCGGAGGGGACAGAAATAAGCACGGGAGCCGGCCTGCTGGCCCCCTTGGAGTTTCCGGAAGGAATAGAATCGGTATGGGATCTAACGCAAATGCCTCTCTCGGGCACCGTCGGGGGTCCACTAAGTGGAGTGGGTTCCTCTCCAGCATCGCCGTTCTCGATAGATTCGGATGCGGGGGGGTGTGAGAGTGCTAGCGAGGTCTTTGGCTTGCCCGGAGACTTTTGAAGACCCACGTATATCCTAGTCTCCAATGGCTGCTCTGTCGGGACTCACTTTTAACGTCAGAAGTATCGAGAGCCACGTGAGGAGGGTCGCCCTCTTCAACTACCTGACTATCTTTGCTGCCTCCGTATTTTTCCTGCAGGAGTGCGGCATCCCGCATAGAGCAAACTACAAAAAATACCAAGATGACTGGGTACATGGACCGTCGGTCTGGTCCGGCTCTAACGAGACCAGATCGGCGGGGGTCGCCATTCTTTTTAAGGGTAACGTTTTAATTGACGTTATTAATGAAATTTTACCAGGCAGAGTTTTATTGGTCAAGGCTTTTATCAATGGTATAAAGTGGCAGTTTTTAAACTTTTATGGATCAGCGGATAAGAAAGAGCGAGCAGAGATGCTAGAGATTTTACCCCTTTTTATTAATGATTCTGACCCCCTGATTTTAGCAGGGGATTTTAATTGTATTTTAAAGGGGGAACGCCGGCTTTCTAGCTCAGTGAGCAGAAATTATGATAAGACCTCTTCAATGTTAAAAAATCTGATTTTAGACGCCAAGCTCACTGATGCTTTTAAGAAATGCAATCCCAACGCATCAGAGGAAGCCGGCGTCACCTGGAGCAACAAGATCTGCAGCTCCAGGATAGATTTTATGTTCTGTTCTTATCAAGTACTGCCTTTTAGATGTGATTCTTTTACCAACATTTTCTCTGACCATAAGCTTTTATATTTTAAAGTTGATACCGTTTTAAAGAGGAAATCCGGTAAAAGTGCCTGGAAGTTTAACGTGTCCCTTTTAGAAGATCCGCAGGTTTTATCCGATTTTATCACTTTTTATAAAGACTGCAGGCGAGTGAAAGATCCCAACACTCCCACCAGCCAGTGGTGGGAGATGATGAAGCAAAAAATTAAAAACTTTTTTATCAAGGTTGGGATCGCCAAGGCTAAAGAAAAGCGGACATTTTATTCCAACCTGAACACTCGCCTGCAAACCCTGTATAAGTTCCGTGAACATGATATAGAGGTGGACCACGAGATCATCGAGGTGAAGAAAGAGATCGCCCGGTGCCTGGAGCAGAGGGGAAAAGAAATAATCTTCCGCTCTAAAGTACAACATCTGGAGGAAAATGAAACCTGCTCCAGGTACTTCTTCAAGAAGATAAGAGACAAGCGCACAGTCCTCGATGATCTCGGTGGCACCAAGGACATACAGGGTATTTTAAAGAAAGTGTATGAGTTTTATGCGGATCTTTTTAATACTAAACCTGTTGACAGTGATTTTATGAATGACTCGTTGAAGGAGATCACTGACGTTTTAGATCCTGGTTCTCGTGAGATTTTATCAAGGGACATCACAGAACAGGAGATTTTAGAGACTATTAAGAGTTTTAAACCAGGTAAGGTGCCTGGGCCCGATGGTATACCCATTGAGTTTTATGTCACCTTTTTTGGTATTTTTAAGGATGACCTCTTCTCCCTTTTTATTGAAGTTTTTATGTCTAAAGCCCTCCCGGGGTCCTGGAAGAAGGGTGACGTGTCTCTCCTATACAAAAAAGGAGACAAGACCGATATTAAAAACTGGAGACCGATCACCCTTCTGAACAGTGACTACAAAATAATGGCCAAAATATGTGCGAACAGACTAAAGACCGTAGTAAGCAAAATTGTACACCCCAACCAGGTCTGTGGGGTGCCCGGGAGGGCAATATGGGAGAATCTTAACCTGATCAAAGATGTTATTAGTGACACAAAATCAAGACAAGGTCAAATGGCTATTTTAACAATAGACTTCGAGAAAGCCTTTGACCGAGTGTCACATTTTTATCTTTTTAAGGTTTTAGAGAGAATGGGTATACCGGAAGGTTTTTTATTGTCTCTTAAAGCGTTTTACGATAATTGCACAAGCAGAATTTTAGTCAATGGTTTTAGGACACAGGAAGTACTTTTAGATTCCGGGGTGAAGCAGGGGTGTCCCTTGTCCCCACTACTTTTTATCTGCGCCCTAGAGCCTCTTTTATGTACAATCCGACGGGACAAGCTGATCCGAGGGATCCCCCTGCCCGGCGGGGGGGGGATCGAGGCCAAAGTAGTGGGGTACATGGACGATGTGGCAATACTTGGAAGGGACACCCTGTCAATCCAGAGAGCATCAAGGCAAATTGAGTTTTATTGCTGCGCCTCGGGTTTTAAGGTAAATTTTAACAAGAGTAGTATTTTAAACATCGGGGACCTGCCATTGTCAGATGTCCCCATCCCTGTGTCCGACTCAGTGCAAATTTTAGGTGTCTCCTTCAACGAGGACAACAGAGGTCTTAATAGTTGGGACTTGGTGGCACAGAAAGTCAATAAGAAAATTTGTATGTGGAGCATGCGGCAGCTGACCATGGAGGGGAGGGTTTTAATCACAAAGTCAGTGATTTTACCCATTTTACTGTATTTAAGCTTGGTGTTTCCCCCTCCTGGCAGAGTTTTTAATAAAATTGTAAAGGCATGCTTCACATTCTTATGGAGCTCCAAGATGGAAAAACTCAGCAGGGAAATCGTAATGAAGCCGAAGGAGATGGGAGGAAAAGATTTCCCTGATTTTAAAGCCTTTTTATATACGAAGTATTTTAGTTTGTGTATTGGTGCTCTTTTTAAAAATCACTATTGGTCTTATTTTTTACGATACAACACTGGCTATTTTATGAGGAGGAATGGATGGTTCCACACGGTTTTAAATTCCCCTTATTCTTTTAACTTGCCCCGTGAGTATAAGATTTTAGAAAAAATAGTGATTTTATATAATTTTACTGGCAAAAGTGCGCAAATTTTAATGAACAGTAAAGGCATTTTAAAAACCATAAAAGAAAGTGGTTTTTATGTACAAGTCAGTAATTTTAACGAAAAAAAGAGTAAAGAGACCTGGATGATGGTTAACCACTATATTTTTAATTCACAGAAAGATCTGGCCTGGAGCTGCGTCCATGACTGTCTTCCATGCCGGGCATTCCAGCATCGTAGAGGTTTGACCAACACTGCCGCATGCCCAAGACCCGGATGCCCAGGAGAAGAGACAACACTACATCTAATATGGACTTGTTTTATCGCCAAGAAAGTATGGACTAAGATATTGCCGCTCATGAGAAAGATTACCGGACTTAAGAGACTTACATTGGATGTCGTTTTATATGGATGCCTGGAATGCCCCACACAGACTCAAAGAATTATGGCATGGAAGATGGTCAACTCGGTCAAAGCAGCTCTGTGGAAAACCAGAAACATTTTAGTTTTTAAACATGAAGTTTTATCTGTGAAGGACATTTTATCAATTACTCTTAATGAGATGCACCAGTACTTTTTAGTAGACAAGAAAAATTTTCCTGTTTTAGCGAGAAAATGGCTTTTAGCAGAATGGAGCTCCATAATTTGATGCCACCAAGGGCCCTTTTATGTGATTTTTAATTTGTTTTGTATTTTAACATGTATTATACGTAGACAAATGTTTTAAATGGTATGTTTTAATGTGTTATTAATATGTTTTAATGTACTATTGATAAGCATTTTTAAAGCGTCTATGTAAATATATGTTGTGCAAATAAAAACACCCCCCCTTGTGGAGGGTTTGTCAACTTAAAAAATCTGTTCTTATCAGTTTAATATCTGATACGTCCCCTATCTGGGGACCATATATTAAATGGATTTTTAGAACAGGGAGCTGGAAAAAGAGCTTGCTCTGTCCACTCCACGCATTGACCTGGTATTGCAGTACCTCCAGGACCGGTGCACCCCCTTTCCTACAACCGTTTCCAAAAGCAGAAAAACAACACCGACGAGCAAGAGGTGCAGCGCAGCTGTGGCGGCGGCTGCTGCTACCACCACCACCCAAGCACTTTGATTGACACTCAGCCCGTCTGCTCGCAACATTGTATCCACTGAGCAGCTGCGTCTGCCAGAGTGTGCACAGCACAGGTACAACTGGAAGCAAAACAACACACACACCAGTTCATATGGCAGCCGCACTCTATAGTTCGTACCTACCGCTGCGCTAATAGCCAAGTTGGAAACATCGGGCAGGCACAGCGTATCCTGGCAGCCTGCGTCTGTATGCTCCACGTATTCGGGTCATGGGTGTATGTGCAGGGGGCCCGGAGCCCTAGGGGGCCCATAAAGTCTCTCTTCCCCACATTGTAAACCAATGCTATCAATGAAGCTTTATAGTTTGGGGGCCCAGTTCCAGACTTTGTACTGGGGCCCCGCAGCTTCAAGTTACACCTCCGGATCAGGATAATGCTAGGCCATTCCAACCAGCCTGTGTGTGTGACCTGCAGTCGCTGGTAGTCGAAAAGCGGCCGGCCCCGGATGCGCGCTTCAGAGTGGACAGACAGCAGCGGACCCCCAATCACACAGGCCCAAGGCTTGCTATGTAGCACGGAATACCTCATTGGACTGCAGCACTCCACGCGGGCTGAGATACACGCTCCACGTGGGATGGGCAGTATTCGTCCATGAAGATCCAGGCCAACGTTTAGAGATGGAGCAACACTCGGGGAGCAAAGAACTCCAACGAACGGACGTCTACTTTACAAGGATGTATTGCTTTATTCAATGCATGGACACAGAAACAGTTCAACCGCTCGATTACAGACCGCAGTCAATACAGTAAAGAAAGAAATGTGTCTGTTTAATGTAAACTTGCATGGAGCTCGTTTGTCAGCCACTGACTGACTGAATGCTGAAACGTGGTCTAACGTTACATGCACCACCAGGGATAAGGCCTTGCCTATAAGCATTCCCCAGCTGGCAAAAACGGAACCTCCCTGCCTATTCCTCACCATGGAAGAACGGAACCTACCTTTTTTTTTTAAAAAAAGAAAGCCACAGCAGCAGCCAACTCGATTTTGGTAGGCCGCTGTCTCCCCCTTGTGTGCTGCATAAAAAATGCACTCCACTAAAAATAACATTGATCCACGAAATAGAGCGTAGGGAGAGAATGAGGCTTCAAGATGAGCCGTCAGGCTATGATAAATTGTATCACACCTGGGCGATATGGATAGATGCCCGGAGCTCACCCCTATTTACTAGGTGGTTACAGACAGGGACATGTGAGTAACACGTTTAAACCACAATCGTAAAGAGAAACAACAATCCCGGAGCCCGCCCCCCCCCCCCTTTTTGTTTTATTTTCTCTTTCTCCCGTGTCATAGATACCTACCATCCCTTACCACTCCCCCCCTTACCCTCCCCTCATTCCCCTGTTTGTAGACCTTATAAAATATCACAGACAAACATGATATAGTTCAACTCGAAATTGATTTATTAAGTTTCATTGTCAAAGTTAATTTTACATTGCTTTGAGATAAGGCAAAAGTTTCCCCCCCTCCATGAAACCAATAAAACCTATATTGAATAAAATAAAAATGATGCAGTTACCGGTAGTTCTGCAGCTTCTTGGTGGAAATAAAGACCATCTCCCGTCTCCCAGCTGCAGCAGAGACTGACTGAAATGGCTGCCAAGCCCGGTATTAATGCTTCTAAATTGATGACATCACAAAGGAGTGACATCATCAGCCTTCCAAACACCTGGCTCAATTGCATACAGTATGTATGTATGTATGTATGCATGTATGTGAGTCTATCTATCTATCTATCTATCTATCTATCTATCTATCTATCTTTATTAATTATGTAGAATATAGATATGGATTATTTCTAAATTACAGATTTTGTAGATATAGATTAAAGATAGATTTAAGATTGTTTGTGTGTGTATGTGTGTGTGTATATAAGTGTGTGTGTGTGTATATATATATATATATATATATATATATATATATATATAGTGTGTGTATATATATATAATGTATATATGTAAAAAAAATATAAAATCTGTAGTTATGTATGTATGTATGTATGTATGTATGGCGGGAAAAAAAGGCCTGCTGTATGTTTTTAAGTTCTTCGGATGACCATGCCGCTCTAATATTCTCCTTACTAGGGTCTACTAATGCTGGCCCAGGGGAAGGCAATAAAGCCCTATGGGGCCGAAGCCAATTTCCCTTATTTTAGGTAAAAAGTTTCCATCCGTCCCTACTCGAAATGCGGCTGGCCGAAGAGATCCCTCCAACCGACCGGCCGACGCACCTTCAGAGACAAACTAGTGCTTGCTTCTAGTGTCATCGCCGGCTTAACCCTCGTTTGTAGGGAGCTGACGAGTCCTGCAGCAGCAGGCTCTGCAAGCCTAGGATGCGTGAGCTCGGTGCAAGAGGAAGGACTGAGGGTGTGAGGCTGGGCGCGGTTGAGAAGGCGTGGGGCGGGGCTATGTAAAGTTTTACAAGCTCTCCCCGCTGCCTGGGTGCATTGTGGGTGCGCCCAGAGTGCTGGCTGAGCGTGTTGCCTCAAGCCTTAGAAGTGGAGTTGGGCGGACCGGGCTACAGGTGAAACCCATTTCGGGTTATCGCTTCTCGGCCTTTTGGCTAAGACCAAGTGTACCTGGTACAGGAAGTCTTAGCCGGAAGGTAACTCGGGTACCCCTCTCCTTTGCCTGGCGGGATCGCCCACTTCGGTGGGCTTCACCCGCCTGCTGCTATTAGGGAGAGGGATTAGTCCCAGGGTAAACGAGTCGCGATCCCCCTGCCTCTTCTGGTCTCCGGGCCAGGAGAGGGCGTTTTCCCTTTTGGTGTGTGTCACATAGCGGTTGATTGTGACCCACCATTTCTTCTTCAAACATGGGCGAAAGCCCACAAGAAATACCGGCATATGCGCGGATCAAGAACACTGTACGTGTCTCTTTTTCAGATAGTGCGGACACACGTGGTCTGAAGTATGTGGTCGAGGACGTGCTGCAAGGAGTGTTCAAGATACAAAAGAGAGAGATCCTTGCGATCCAAGATTACCCCAAGCGACGGATCTATGACGTGACCCTGACCGAAGCGGGCATCTTTAGAGACCTGGTCTCAGCCATCCCAATAAGAAAAGATCCGAAGCTTGAGGGTGTCTTGCTGGTCGAGCACGTCCTCGACATAACCAAACTTGTGGTGATTAAAATGTATTCTCCCTACACTGATGTAAAAGAGGTCGAGGACTTTCTCTTACGTTATTTTAAATCGGTCAGATGTATGGGAAAGATTATGAACGAGTTTGGTATTTGGACCTCGAAGTGGCGATTCCAGGCCACGTGTGTAAGTGACCCCAGTTGGCCGGGGGGAGTGATCTTACCGCCTGCGCGTTTTAAATTGGGCAAAGTGAATGGCGACCTATACTTTGCGGGAATGCCTGACTTCTGTAGGACTTGTTCAACATACGGTCACCAAAAAGATTCCTGTGCGAGTACTTGCAAGAAATGTGGGGGCACTGATCATGAGACAAGCGGGTGTAAAAAAGGCAAAGGATGCTATTTCTGCGGCAATGTTGGTCACCTCTACACGTTTTGCCCCCACAGAGCACAGAAGACGGAGCAGCAAGGGCGACCCGGAACCGAGGAGCGGCCAGGGCAGCCAAAAGACCAAGCAGCACCCCCCCAGGGAGAGGAGCCTGAGGAGATGGAGGTCTCCAGTGGGCCCCCACAAGGTGGTAAGGAGCAGCGGAGCATTAAGAGGAGGGTGAGCGACCGGCGGACTGGCTCTCCCTCCCGGGAAACCGGTAGAGGTGGCAGAGCCGGGGAAGCCGGTCCGGGCCCTCCCAAGGTGCCCGCTGAGGCGGTGTCCGAGGCGGAGGACCCTGGGGGCACGGCGGCAGCAACACAAAAACGGAGGAAAGGCTCGGGTGGTAGGCTGTACTCGGAGGTGGTGCAGGGGGGAACACCGGAGATCCCGACGAAGTCGGAGGACCCGGTGGAAGTACCCCCTGCGGTGCCATCCCAGAAGGCCCCTCCCCCTCCTCGCCAGGAGGGGGCGCGGGGTGCCACCTCCGAAGGTGCAGAGTCGGAAGCGAGCCGAGTACCCACCCCGGCTGAGGGGACAGAGACGGTCACGGGAGCTGGCCTGCCAGCCCCCATGGAGATTCCGGAGGCGATCGAGGCGATTTGGGATCTTACGCAGATCCCTCTCTCGGGCACCGTAGGGGGCCCACTAAGTGAGGTAGGTTCCTCTCCAGCATCACCGTTCACGATAGATTCGGATGCGGGGGGGTGTGAGAGTGTCAGCGAGGTCTTTGGCTTGCCCGGAGACTTCTAAAGAAAAGACCCACGCATATCCCTAGTCTCCAATGGCTGCTCTATCGGGACTCACTTTTAATGTCAGAAGCATCGAGAGCCACGTGAGGAGGGTCGCCCTCTTCAGCTATCTGACTATTTTTGCTGCCTCCGTTTTTTTCCTACAGGAGTGCGGGATCCCGCATAGGGCCCAGTATAAAAAATACCAAGATGACTGGGTACATGGACCGTCGGTCTGGTCCGGCTCTAACGAGACCAGATCGGCGGGGGTCGCCATTCTTTTTAAGGGTAACGTTTTAATTGACGTTATTAATGAAATTTTACCAGGCAGAGTTTTATTGGTCAAAGCTTTTATCAATGGTATTAAGTGGCAGTTTTTAAACTTTTATGGTGCAACAGACAAAAACACCCGAGCAGAAATGCTAGAGATTTTACCCCTTTTTATTAACGATTCAGAACCCCTGATTTTAGCAGGTGATTTTAATTGTATTTTAAAGGGGGAACGCCGGCTTTCTAGCTCAGTGAGCAGGAACTACGACAAGACCTCTTCCATACTAAAAAATGTGATTTTAGACAGTAAGCTCACTGATGCTTTTAAAAAATGTAATCCTAACGCATCAGAGGAAGCCGGCGTTACCTGGAGCAACAGACTGTGCAGCTCCAGGATCGATTTTATGTTCTGCTCGTACCAAGTACTGCCTTTTAGATGTGATTCTTTTACCAACATTTTCTCTGACCATAAGCTTTTATATTTTAAAGTTGATACCGTTTTTAAGAGAAAATCCGGTAAGAATGCCTGGAAGTTTAACGTGTCCCTTTTAGAAGATCCGCAGGTTTTATCTGATTTTATCACTTTTTATAAAGACTGCAGGCGAGTAAAAGATCCCAACACTCCCACCAGCCAGTGGTGGGAGAAGATGAAACTGAAAATAAAAAACTTTTTTATCAAGGTTGGGATCAATAAAGCAAAAGAAAAACGTACATTTTATTCTAACCTGAACACTCGCCTGCAGACCCTGTATAAGTTCCGTGAACATGACATAGAGGTGGACCACGAGATCATCGAGGTGAAGAAAGAGATCGCCCGGTGCCTGGAGCAGAGGGGAAAAGAAATCATCTTCCGTTCCAAAGTACAACACCTAGAGGAGAACGAGACCTGCTCCAGGTACTTCTTTAAGAAGATAAGAGACAAGCGGACAGTCCTCGATGATCTCGGTGGCACCAAGGACATACAGGGTATTTTAAAGAAAGTGTATGAGTTTTATGCGGATCTTTTTAATACTAAGTCTGTTGACAGTGATTTTATGAATGACTCGTTGAAGGAGATCACTGACGTTTTAGATCCTGGTTCTCGTGAGATTTTATTAAGGGACATCACAGAACAGGAGATTTTAGACACTATTAAGAGTTTTAAACCAGGTAAGGTGCCTGGGCCCGATGGTATACCCATTGAGTTTTATGTCACCTTTTTTGGTATTTTTAAGGATGACCTCTTCTCCCTTTTTACGGAAGTTTTTATGTCTAAAGCCCTCCCGGGGTCCTGGAAGAAGGGTGACGTGTCTCTCCTGTACAAAAAAGGAGACAAGACCGACATCAAAAACTGGAGACCGATCACCCTTCTGAACAGCGACTACAAGATAATGGCAAAAATATGTGCGAACAGACTAAAGACCGTAGTAAGCAAAGTTGTACACCCCAACCAGGTCTGTGGGGTGCCCGGGAGGAGCATATGGGAGAATCTTAACCTTTTAAAAGATTGTATTAGCGACACAAAGTCCAGGAACGGGAAAATGGCCATATTAACGATCGACTTTGAAAAAGCCTTTGACCGTGTGTCCCACTTTTATCTTTTTAAGGTTTTAGAGAGAATGGGTATACCGGAAGGTTTTTTATTGTCTTTAAAAGCGTTTTACAACAACTGCACGAGCAAAATTTTAGTCAATGGTTTTAGGACACAGGAAGTACTTTTAAACTCCGGGGTGAAGCAGGGGTGTCCCTTGTCCCCACTACTTTTTATATGCGCATTAGAGCCTCTTTTATGTACCATACGGCGGGACAAGCAGATCCGTGGGATCCCCCTGCCCGGCGGGGGGGGGATCGAGGCTAAAGTAGTGGGGTACATGGACGATGTGGCAATACTTGGAAGGGACACCCTGTCGATCCAGAAGGCTGTAAGGCAGATTGAGTTTTATTGCTGCGCCTCGGGTTTTAAGGTAAATTTTAACAAAAGTAGTATTTTAAATATTGGGGACCTGCCCTTGCCAGATGTCCCCATTCCTGTGTCCGACTCGGTGCAGATTTTAGGTGTCTCCTTCAACGAGGACAACAGAGGTCTTAACAGCTGGGACTTGGTGGCACAAAAGATAAATAAGAAAATCTGTATGTGGAGCATGCGGCAGCTGACCATGGAGGGGAAGGTTTTAATCACAAAGTCAGTGATTTTACCTATTTTATTGTACCTGAGTTTAGTGTTTCCCCCTCCTGGCAGAGTTTTTAATAAAATTGTAAAGGCATGCTTCACATTTTTATGGAACTCCAAGATGGAAAAACTAAGCAGGGAAATAGTGATGAAGCCAAAGACAATGGGCGGAAAAGATTTCCCTGATTTTAAAGCCTTTTTATATACAAAGTATTTTAGTTTGTGTATTGGTGCTCTTTTTAAAAACCACTATTGGTCCTATTTTATCCGGTATAACACAGGCTATTTTATGAGGAGGAACAATTGGTTCAAGACGGTTTTAAATTCCCCTTACTCTTTTAATCTACCCGGAGAATACAAGATTTTAGAGAAAATAGCGATTTTATATGATTTTACTGGCAAAAGCCCACAAGTTTTAATGAATAGTAAAGTCATTTTAAAGGATATTAAGAAAAGTGGTTTTTATGTTCAAGTAAGTAATTTTAACGAAACACAAAGCAAAGAAACTTGGACAATGGTTAATTATTATATTTTTAATTCACAGAAAGATCTGGCCTGGAGCTGCGTCCATGACTGTCTTCCATGCCGGGCATTCCAGCATCGTAGAGGTTTGACCAGCACTGCCGCGTGCCCAAGACCAGGATGTGCAGGAGAAGAAACGACGACCCACCTGATGTGGACCTGCTACATAACAAAGAGAGTATGGACAAAGATACTGCCGCTACTGATTAAAATAACAGGACTTAAGAGACTAACATTGGATGCCGTCCTGTATGGATGCTTGGAATGCCCCACACGGACTCAGAAAATTATGGCATGGAAGATGGTCAATTCGGTCAAAGCAGCTCTGTGGAAATCCAGAAACATTTTAGTTTTTAAACATGAAATTTTAACTGTGAAGGACATTTTAGCCATTACTCTTAATGAGATGCACCAGTACTTTTTAGTGGATAAGAAAAATTTCCCGATTTTAGCGAGAAAATGGCTTTTATCAGAATGGAGCTCCATAATATGATGCCACCAAGGGCCCTTTTATGTGATATTAACTTGTTCTGTATTTTTAACATGTATTTTATGTAGACGAATGTTTTAAATGGTATGTTTTAATGTGTTGTTTAATATGTTTTAATGTACTGTTTTTAACAATTGCAAAACGTCTATGTAAATATGTGTTGGACAAATAAAAACGCCCCCCATATGGAGGGCTTGTCAACTTAAAAAAAAAATCTGTTCTTATCAGTTTAATATCTGATACGTCCCCTATCTGGGGACCATATATTAAATGGATTTTTAGAACAGGGAGCTGGAAAAAGAGCTTGCTCTGTCCACTCCACGCATTGACCTGGTATTGCAGTACCTCCAGGACCGGTGCACCCCCTTTCCTACAACCGTTTCCAAAAGCAGAAAAACAACACCGACGAGCAAGAGGTGCAGCGCAGCTGTGGCGGCGGCTGCTGCTACCACCACCACCCAAGCACTTTGATTGACACTCAGCCCGTCTGCTCGCAACATTGTATCCACTGAGCAGCTGCGTCTGCCAGAGTGTGCACAGCACAGGTACAACTGGAAGCAAAACAACACACACACCAGTTCATATGGCAGCCGCACTCTATAGTTCGTACCTACCGCTGCGCTAATAGCCAAGTTGGAAACATCGGGCAGGCACAGCGTATCCTGGCAGCCTGCGTCTGTATGCTCCACGTATTCGGGTCATGGGTGTATGTGCAGGGGGCCCGGAGCCCTAGGGGGCCCATAAAGTCTCTCTTCCCCACATTGTAAACCAATGCTATCAATGAAGCTTTATAGTTTGGGGGCCCAGTTCCAGACTTTGTACTGGGGCCCCGCAGCTTCAAGTTACACCTCCGGATCAGGATAATGCTAGGCCATTCCAACCAGCCTGTGTGTGTGACCTGCAGTCGCTGGTAGTCGAAAAGCGGCCGGCCCCGGATGCGCGCTTCAGAGTGGACAGACAGCAGCGGACCCCCAATCACACAGGCCCAAGGCTTGCTATGTAGCACGGAATACCTCATTGGACTGCAGCACTCCACGCGGGCTGAGATACACGCTCCACGTGGGATGGGCAGTATTCGTCCATGAAGATCCAGGCCAACGTTTAGAGATGGAGCAACACTCGGGGAGCAAAGAACTCCAACGAACGGACGTCTACTTTACAAGGATGTATTGCTTTATTCAATGCATGGACACAGAAACAGTTCAACCGCTCGATTACAGACCGCAGTCAATACAGTAAAGAAAGAAATGTGTCTGTTTAATGTAAACTTGCATGGAGCTCGTTTGTCAGCCACTGACTGACTGAATGCTGAAACGTGGTCTAACGTTACATGCACCACCAGGGATAAGGCCTTGCCTATAAGCATTCCCCAGCTGGCAAAAACGGAACCTCCCTGCCTATTCCTCACCATGGAAGAACGGAACCTACCTTTTTTTTTTAAAAAAAGAAAGCCACAGCAGCAGCCAACTCGATTTTGGTAGGCCGCTGTCTCCCCCTTGTGTGCTGCATAAAAAATGCACTCCACTAAAAATAACATTGATCCACGAAATAGAGCGTAGGGAGAGAATGAGGCTTCAAGATGAGCCGTCAGGCTATGATAAATTGTATCACACCTGGGCGATATGGATAGATGCCCGGAGCTCACCCCTATTTACTAGGTGGTTACAGACAGGGACATGTGAGTAACACGTTTAAACCACAATCGTAAAGAGAAACAACAATCCCGGAGCCCGCCCCCCCCCCCCTTTTTGTTTTATTTTCTCTTTCTCCCGTGTCATAGATACCTACCATCCCTTACCACTCCCCCCCTTACCCTCCCCTCATTCCCCTGTTTGTAGACCTTATAAAATATCACAGACAAACATGATATAGTTCAACTCGAAATTGATTTATTAAGTTTCATTGTCAAAGTTAATTTTACATTGCTTTGAGATAAGGCAAAAGTTTCCCCCCCTCCATGAAACCAATAAAACCTATATTGAATAAAATAAAAATGATGCAGTTACCGGTAGTTCTGCAGCTTCTTGGTGGAAATAAAGACCATCTCCCGTCTCCCAGCTGCAGCAGAGACTGACTGAAATGGCTGCCAAGCCCGGTATTAATGCTTCTAAATTGATGACATCACAAAGGAGTGACATCATCAGCCTTCCAAACACCTGGCTCAATTGCATACAGTATGTATGTATGTATGTATGCATGTATGTGAGTCTATCTATCTATCTATCTATCTATCTATCTATCTATCTATCCATCTATCTTTATTAATTATGTAGAATATAGATATGGATTATTTCTAAATTACAGATTTTGTAGATATAGATTAAAGATAGATTTAAGATTGTTTGTGTGTGTATGTGTGTGTGTATATAAGTGTGTGTGTGTGTATATATATATATATATATATATATATATATATATTGTGTGTATATATATATAATGTATATATGTAAAAAAAATATAAAATCTGTAGTTATGTATGTATGTATGTATGTATGTATGTATGGCGGGAAAAAAAGGCCTGCTGTATGTTTTTAAGTTCTTCGGATGACCATGCCGCTCTAATATTCTCCTTACTAGGGTCTACTAATGCTGGCCCAGGGGAAGGCAATAAAGCCCTATGGGGCCGAAGCCAATTTCCCTTATTTTAGGTAAAAAGTTTCCATCCGTCCCTACTCGAAATGCGGCTGGCCGAAGAGATCCCTCCAACCGACCGGCCGACGCACCTTCAGAGACAAACTAGTGCTTGCTTCTAGTGTCATCGCCGGCTTAACCCTCGTTTGTAGGGAGCTGACGAGTCCTGCAGCAGCAGGCTCTGCAAGCCTAGGATGCGTGAGCTCGGTGCAAGAGGAAGGACTGAGGGTGTGAGGCTGGGCGCGGTTGAGAAGGCGTGGGGCGGGGCTATGTAAAGTTTTACAAGCTCTCCCCGCTGCCTGGGTGCATTGTGGGTGCGCCCAGAGTGCTGGCTGAGCGTGTTGCCTCAAGCCTTAGAAGTGGAGTTGGGCGGACCGGGCTACAGGTGAAACCCATTTCGGGTTATCGCTTCTCGGCCTTTTGGCTAAGATCAAGTGTAGTATCTGTTCTTATCAGTTTAATATCTGATACGTCCCCTATCTGGGGACCATATATTAAATGGATTTTTAGAACAGGGAGCTGGAAAAAGAGCTTGCTCTGTCCACTCCACGCATTGACCTGGTATTGCAGTACCTCCAGGACCGATGCACCCCCTTTCCTACAACCGTTTCCAAAAGCAGAAAAACAACACCGACGAGCAAGAGGTGCAGCGCAGCTGTGGCGGCGGCTGCTGCTACCACCACCACCCAAGCACTTTGATTGACACTCAGCCCGTCTGCTCGCAACATTGTATCCACTGAGCAGCTGCGTCTGCCAGAGTGTGCACAGCACAGGTACAACTGGAAGCAAAACAACACACACACCAGTTCATATGGCAGCCGCACTCTATAGTTCGTACCTACCGCTGCGCTAATAGCCAAGTTGGAAACATCGGGCAGGCACAGCGTATCCTGGCAGCCTGCGTCTGTATGCTCCACGTATTCGGGTCATGGGTGTATGTGCAGGGGGCCCGGAGCCCTAGGGGGCCCATAAAGTCTCTCTTCCCCACATTGTAAACCAATGCTATCAATGAAGCTTTATAGTTTGGGGGCCCAGTTCCAGACTTTGTACTGGGGCCCCGCAGCTTCAAGTTACACCTCCGGATCAGGATAATGCTAGGCCATTCCAACCAGCCTGTGTGTGTGACCTGCAGTCGCTGGTAGTCGAAAAGCGGCCGGCCCCGGATGCGCGCTTCAGAGTGGACAGACAGCAGCGGACCCCCAATCACACAGGCCCAAGGCTTGCTATGTAGCACGGAATACCTCATTGGACTGCAGCACTCCACGCGGGCTGAGATACACGCTCCACGTGGGATGGGCAGTATTCGTCCATGAAGATCCAGGCCAACGTTTAGAGATGGAGCAACACTCGGGGAGCAAAGAACTCCAACGAACGGACGTCTACTTTACAAGGATGTATTGCTTTATTCAATGCATGGACACAGAAACAGTTCAACCGCTCGATTACAGACCGCAGTCAATACAGTAAAGAAAGAAATGTGTCTGTTTAATGTAAACTTGCATGGAGCTCGTTTGTCAGCCACTGACTGACTGAATGCTGAAACGTGGTCTAACGTTACATGCACCACCAGGGATAAGGCCTTGCCTATAAGCATTCCCCAGCTGGCAAAAACGGAACCTCCCTGCCTATTCCTCACCATGGAAGAACGGAACCTACCTTTTTTTTTTAAAAAAAGAAAGCCACAGCAGCAGCCAACTCGATTTTGGTAGGCCGCTGTCTCCCCCTTGTGTGCTGCATAAAAAATGCACTCCACTAAAAATAACATTGATCCACGAAATAGAGCGTAGGGAGAGAATGAGGCTTCAAGATGAGCCGTCAGGCTATGATAAATTGTATCACACCTGGGCGATATGGATAGATGCCCGGAGCTCACCCCTATTTACTAGGTGGTTACAGACAGGGACATGTGAGTAACACGTTTAAACCACAATCGTAAAGAGAAACAACAATCCCGGAGCCCGCCCCCCCCCCCTTTTTGTTTTATTTTCTCTTTCTCCCGTGTCATAGATACCTACCATCCCTTACCACTCCCCCCCTTACCCTCCCCTCATTCCCCTGTTTGTAGACCTTATAAAATATCACAGACAAACATGATATAGTTCAACTCGAAATTGATTTATTAAGTTTCATTGTCAAAGTTAATTTTACATTGCTTTGAGATAAGGCAAAAGTTTCCCCCCCTCCATGAAACCAATAAAACCTATATTGAATAAAATAAAAATGATGCAGTTACCGGTAGTTCTGCAGCTTCTTGGTGGAAATAAAGACCATCTCCCGTCTCCCAGCTGCAGCAGAGACTGACTGAAATGGCTGCCAAGCCCGGTATTAATGCTTCTAAATTGATGACATCACAAAGGAGTGACATCATCAGCCTTCCAAACACCTGGCTCAATTGCATACAGTATGTATGTATGTATGTATGCATGTATGTGAGTCTATCTATCTATCTATCTATCTATCTATCTATCTATCTATCTATCTATCTATCTTTATTAATTATGTAGAATATAGATATGGATTATTTCTAAATTACAGATTTTGTAGATATAGATTAAAGATAGATTTAAGATTGTTTGTGTGTGTATGTGTGTGTGTATATAAGTGTGTGTGTGTGTATATATATATATATATATATATATATATATATATATATATAGTGTGTGTATATATATATAATGTATATATGTAAAAAAAATATAAAATCTGTAGTTATGTATGTATGTATGTATGTATGTATGTATGGCGGGAAAAAAAGGCCTGCTGTATGTTTTTAAGTTCTTCGGATGACCATGCCGCTCTAATATTCTCCTTACTAGGGTCTACTAATGCTGGCCCAGGGGAAGGCAATAAAGCCCTATGGGGCCGAAGCCAATTTCCCTTATTTTAGGTAAAAAGTTTCCATCCGTCCCTACTCGAAATGCGGCTGGCCGAAGAGATCCCTCCAACCGACCGGCCGACGCACCTTCAGAGACAAACTAGTGCTTGCTTCTAGTGTCATCGCCGGCTTAACCCTCGTTTGTAGGGAGCTGACGAGTCCTGCAGCAGCAGGCTCTGCAAGCCTAGGATGCGTGAGCTCGGTGCAAGAGGAAGGACTGAGGGTGTGAGGCTGGGCGCGGTTGAGAAGGCGTGGGGCGGGGCTATGTAAAGTTTTACAAGCTCTCCCCGCTGCCTGGGTGCATTGTGGGTGCGCCCAGAGTGCTGGCTGAGCGTGTTGCCTCAAGCCTTAGAAGTGGAGTTGGGCGGACCGGGCTACAGGTGAAACCCATTTCGGGTTATCGCTTCTCGGCCTTTTGGCTACGATCAAGTGCAGTTGATCTGGCCAGAGGGCTTGGTGATCGTTTTACTGCTTGGCAGTAGTCTTGCTGTGGTTTCCAGGAATCGACAGACGTATTGAAGATGGCCGGTATCCAGAATACTATTCGTTTTATTGTGGACAGTACAAGTGGAACCAAGAACACCGTCGTGTATGTTGTCCGGGACATTATCATGGAGGAAATCGGAGTTCCCAAGGATGAAATCTTTTGTGTCCAGGATTTCCCAAGGATTGGACAATACGACGTCACTTTCTGCGGAGAAACAGTCTGCCTAAACGTGTTTGAGTGGTTGAGGAGCCATAAAGACACCGCACTACTGCAAGGAATAAAGGTAATCCCTTTATTTGGCATTCAAGAAAAGCCCTTAATCTTGCATGTTTATAATCCTTATACGGATAAGGACATGATTGTGAACTTTCTTAAGCGCTACTGTGACGTAGTAAGAGGTGGAGAGAAAATGACCAATATACTTGGGATTTTTAATTCTAAGTACAAATTCTGGGTCAGACTAAGAATGGACGCCAGTAAACTTGGAGGAGTTACGCACCCACCGGCGAACTTCACTATCGCAGGTAACCGGGGATACCTTTATTACCCGGGACAACCCACCTTTTGTAGGAATTGCAACCAGTTTGGACACACTAAAGAGGATTGTTCCAGTGGCCTGGTTTGCAGGAATTGTCAGGAGACTGGACATCATGCCGGCAATTGTCCAAAGCCAAAATGCTGTGATTTGTGTGGTGATGATGACCACATGTGTAGAGACTGCCCTTTGAATTTACCGTCCAGGGGTGCCTGGAAGCCTAAAACCAACATGGCGGCTACCAGTAGTGAGGCTACCACCAGTCGTGTGGCTTCTGCCAGTAATGTGGCTTCCATTAGTGGTGTTACACCTGCTGTTGCAAACGAGGTTGCTACTGTGTTTAAACCTGTGGTGACTGCAGCGGAGAGTCCTGCAAAACCTCCTCAGACAACTGAGAAAGAGAAGTCTGTTGGGTCAAAAAAACCTAAAACTGCAGAGGTGGGAGCTAAAGAGGTGGAGGAGACCATTAAAAGGAAGATTGGGAGTCAAAAAAAAAAAGGAAGCCGCAGGTTGGGAGTGCTACTCCTGAAGAGCAGGTGGCTGGGGTAATCAGGCAGCTGGAGGAGATCGTTGAGCAAGTGGACAGCCCTATTAACCCTTCAGCGAACATTGAGGAGTTTTCCTCTCCTGAGACAGTCCAGAGTAAGAGGGAGGGTGGAGGTGAGCTAAATGTTTCCAGCGAGGAGGAGTTTGTGGAGGTGGCTGATAAAAATGCAGCGAAAAAAAGAAGATGCACTAAAAGCAAAGAGACTCTAATGGAGGTCAGCAACCCATTTGAGACTTTGGCGCAGGACCTTGAGTGCTCAGGTGAGAGTGGCGAGGACTGATCAAATGAGCCACCATGAGTCCATATATCACCTGTATTTTGTGGTTTAGCCACTTTAAGTGTGAAGATATATATACAGTATATGACTTTCTTTTTTGCATGAGCTGTGATATGTTGCTATAAGCTTACACCTGAGATATGGTTCTGAATATATGCTCCCAGAATGTGAGGGTTTTTAAATCAAAGGCCAGAAGAGCTGCAATTTTTAGTTTTTTGTGTCAGAAAAAAGCAGATTTGTTTTGCCTTCAGGAGTGCGGCATTAACTCCGATATCAGCCCTTCAGAATGGCCTTATGGTGCTGCTGTGTGGTCTGGGAGCGTATATAATAAGAACGATGGAGTTGGCATACTAATTAACTCCAAAGAGTTGGCGCTACAGAGTAGCGAAGTAATTGAGGCGGGGAGATGCATCTCTGCAGTGCTGCTATATAGAGGTATACAGTTCCGTGTCATTAACGTGTACGCACCTCCAGAAAAACAGGAGAGAAGTGCTCTGTTTGAGAAAATTAAGCTATTTATGCAGGGAAGGATACCCACCGTCCTCATAGGGGACATGAATTGTGATATCTCTAAGAAAGCTTTTGATGTGTCTGCAAAACTTTTATTTGAATTGTGTACTGATTTTCATTTGAGGGATATCCAGCAGGCGTGTGGCATATCCCCTCACCTTAATACCTACCATGCGGACAGGGGTGGAGTCCACTCCAAGATTGATTTTTGTTTCTTATCAGAGAATGTATCTGCAATAAGCTATGTACAAGAGATGGCGCTATTCTCTGACCACGAATGTTTGTTATGTGGGGTGGAGGTGGGGAACGGTGTTGTGTGGGGGAAGGGAGTCTGGAAGTTGAACCTGAAGCATTTGGAGGGGCAGGATATTAAAAAACAGTATGAAGGTTTGTATAGAAAGTGGAGGGAAAGGAAAGGAGATTTTGTAAATATCCTAGACTGGTGGGACTGGGTAAAGGGGAAAACTAAGGCTTTTTTCAGGTCTGTAGGGTATAAAGTAGCCAGGGAAAGGAAGGCAGAATATGTGAGGCTTAGCAATAGGCTGAGTTTCCTGATAAAGTTGCGGGATAGCGGGATAGACGTGCAAGAAGATATCCTGAAGTGCAGGAGAGAAATCAATAGTTTCCTGGTGGAGAAGGGAAAGGGGATAATGTACCGCGCCAAGTTGGACAAGATGCTACATGATGAGACATGCTCGCGGTTTTTCTTTAAAAAAGTGTTCTCAAAAAAACCAACTTTTGAAATAATAGAGAAGGAGACAGGAGGAGAAGTGAGGGGGGAGGAGGTGCATGAAGAGGTAGCGTCCTTTTATGAGGACTTGTACAAAGAAAAATGGAGGGATGAAGTCCTGGAGGGTGATGTGCTAAGCATACTTGAGAATAAATTGGGGGAGGCGGAGCAAGTGTCCGTCGCACGTGATATTACTGCTAAAGAGGTGTGGGAGGCGGTCCAGAGTATGGCCGCTAATAAAACTCCCGGTATGGATGGGTTACCTATTGAATATTATCGTATGCTGTGGAGTGTGATAGGGAAAGATGTGTGTGAAGTGTGCCAGTACATGTGGGTGAATGTGGATGTAGCGGAAAGTATGCGAGGTGGAGTGGTTGTATTAATCCCTAAAAAGGGCAATCTGAAAAACTTAAAGAATTGGCGCCCGATTACGCTTTTAAATGTTGATTATAAAATTTATGCTAAGATCATTGCAAATCGGATGCGTGCGGTAGTGGAGAGTGTGGTGAGCGAGGACCAGTACTGTGCGGTGCCCGGTAGGAGGGTGCATGAGAGTCTGTGTCTGGTGCGGGATTGTCTGGGTGATTGTAAGGAGCGAAAGAAGAGTGTGTATGTGGTGAGCTTGGACTTTGAAAAAGCGTATGATAGGTTGTCGCATGGGTTCTTGTTTCGAGTGTTGGTACGTATGGGGTTCCCGGGTATGTTTGTAGAGCGAGTGAGGAGTCTGTATGAAAGGATTTATAGTAGTATGTTAGTGAATGGGAAGGTTGGAAGGAGAGTGAATGTGATGTCTGGTGTGCGTCAGGGGTGTCCGCTGTCGGCTGTGGTTTTCATCTGTGCCATGGAACCGTTACTATGCCTGATAAGACAAGATAAGATGGTGAGGGGGATTCACATCCCAGGTAGTGACGGCAGAGAGCTAAAGGTATGTGCGTATATGGATGATGTGTGTGTGATGTGTGAGTCTGAGAGTGCAGTGAGGAGAGTGAAGCTGTTAGTGTCTGTGTTTTGTGGTGCGTCTGCGTTCCGTATTAACTGGGATAAAAGTGAGTGCAAGGTGTTTGGTGAGACTGGAGTGAGTGCAGATATAGGTCTAAATAATGTGTCTGGGCCAATTAAAATCTTAGGTATTAAGTTTAACAACAATTTAAAGGGGGAAGAGAGCTGGGAGGAGGCAAGGCAGAAGGTGGAGAAAAGGTTAAATTTTTGGAAATTACGCAACCTCACTATGATAGGCAAAATTTTAATAATAAAGAGCGTAATTTTGCCCATTTTTTTATATGTGGCATTAGTCTTTCCTCCGGGATACATGGGTCAGAGGAGGCTGAACAGAGTCATGTTTCTTTTCTTCTGGGGGTCCAAAATGGAACGTCTGAGGAGGGAGGTAGTGTATAAGAGTTGGGAGAGAGGAGGAATGGGCTTTCCAAATTTAGAGATATACTTTGGATGTAACAGTATAGTCTTCCTTTTGAGCATGTTGCAAAAGACAACAAAAGGAGCGTGTATGATGCGGTACCTAGCAGGGAGATGGTTCGTGCGCATGAAATGGTGTGAATATGATTTAAGGAAACCAGTTGCTTTCCAGATCCCCAAGTGGTATGAATGGACGGTATGCTTTGTTGCGAAGTTTGAGTTGGATGATTGTGAAGTGAAGATACTAAAGAATAAGCGAATGGTGAAACGAATGATTGAGAGTAAGGATGAGGTGTCTGATATTAATTCTGTTAGCAGAGTGAATGTGGAGAGAGTGTGGAAGAAAGTGCGGATGGATGGGATGAGTAATAGGCAGAGTGAGATTGTATGGCAGAGTCTGCATGGAGTGTTACCGGTGCGAGAGTTTCAGCGTGTGAGAGGTTTGGTGAGGAGTGAGAGATGTCCGAGAGAGGGGTGCGGTGGATGTGAGAATGTGGTTCATTTATTTTGGAATTGCAGCCATGCACAGAATGTGCTGCGGAGACTTGGTCTGTTATGTAAAGAAATAACAGGAGTTAATTTCATGTCCTTTGAGTTAGTTATGTTTGGTTTAGGTGCGAGAGGCAGTGTGAGAGAGAGACTGTTGTGGTTGTTTATGGCGTGTGTGAAGGAAGTGTTGTGGGATGTAAGGAATGTGTATGTGTTCAAGAGGAAGGATGTAAGTGAGAGGGACAGCGTGAGAATGGTGTTGGGGAAATTATACTTCATTTATTTATGGGACAAAAGAAAGGATGGAGTCGATGCGGAAGGAATATGGAAGGTTAAAAAATGGATACAATTAGTTGATTTGTCATGATTTGTAATGTATTTATGTTGTATAAATGTGATGGATTTATTATGTTGTGAATAAATAAAAACCTTATGGTTTATCAAAAAAAAAAAAAAAAAAAAAAAAAAAAAAATCTGTTCTTATCAGTTTAATATCTGATACGTCCCCTATCTGGGGACCATATATTAAATGGATTTTTAGAACAGGGAGCTGGAAAAAGAGCTTGCTCTGTCCACTCCACGCATTGACCTGGTATTGCAGTACCTCCAGGACCGGTGCACCCCCTTTCCTACAACCGTTTCCAAAAGCAGAAAAACAACACCGACGAGCAAGAGGTGCAGCGCAGCTGTGGCGGCGGCTGCTGCTACCACCACCACCCAAGCACTTTGATTGACACTCAGCCCGTCTGCTCGCAACATTGTATCCACTGAGCAGCTGCGTCTGCCAGAGTGTGCACAGCACAGGTACAACTGGAAGCAAAACAACACACACACCAGTTCATATGGCAGCCGCACTCTATAGTTCGTACCTACCGCTGCGCTAATAGCCAAGTTGGAAACATCGGGCAGGCACAGCGTATCCTGGCAGCCTGCGTCTGTATGCTCCACGTATTCGGGTCATGGGTGTATGTGCAGGGGGCCCGGAGCCCTAGGGGGCCCATAAAGTCTCTCTTCCCCACATTGTAAACCAATGCTATCAATGAAGCTTTATAGTTTGGGGGCCCAGTTCCAGACTTTGTACTGGGGCCCCGCAGCTTCAAGTTACACCTCCGGATCAGGATAATGCTAGGCCATTCCAACCAGCCTGTGTGTGTGACCTGCAGTCGCTGGTAGTCGAAAAGCGGCCGGCCCCGGATGCGCGCTTCAGAGTGGACAGACAGCAGCGGACCCCCAATCACACAGGCCCAAGGCTTGCTATGTAGCACGGAATACCTCATTGGACTGCAGCACTCCACGCGGGCTGAGATACACGCTCCACGTGGGATGGGCAGTATTCGTCCATGAAGATCCAGGCCAACGTTTAGAGATGGAGCAACACTCGGGGAGCAAAGAACTCCAACGAACGGACGTCTACTTTACAAGGATGTATTGCTTTATTCAATGCATGGACACAGAAACAGTTCAACCGCTCGATTACAGACCGCAGTCAATACAGTAAAGAAAGAAATGTGTCTGTTTAATGTAAACTTGCATGGAGCTCGTTTGTCAGCCACTGACTGACTGAATGCTGAAACGTGGTCTAACGTTACATGCACCACCAGGGATAAGGCCTTGCCTATAAGCATTCCCCAGCTGGCAAAAACGGAACCTCCCTGCCTATTCCTCACCATGGAAGAACGGAACCTACCTTTTTTTTTTAAAAAAAGAAAGCCACAGCAGCAGCCAACTCGATTTTGGTAGGCCGCTGTCTCCCCCTTGTGTGCTGCATAAAAAATGCACTCCACTAAAAATAACATTGATCCACGAAATAGAGCGTAGGGAGAGAATGAGGCTTCAAGATGAGCCGTCAGGCTATGATAAATTGTATCACACCTGGGCGATATGGATAGATGCCCGGAGCTCACCCCTATTTACTAGGTGGTTACAGACAGGGACATGTGAGTAACACGTTTAAACCACAATCGTAAAGAGAAACAACAATCCCGGAGCCCGCCCCCCCCCCCCCCTTTTTGTTTTATTTTCTCTTTCTCCCGTGTCATAGATACCTACCATCCCTTACCACTCCCCCCCTTACCCTCCCCTCATTCCCCTGTTTGTAGACCTTATAAAATATCACAGACAAACATGATATAGTTCAACTCGAAATTGATTTATTAAGTTTCATTGTCAAAGTTAATTTTACATTGCTTTGAGATAAGGCAAAAGTTTCCCCCCCTCCATGAAACCAATAAAACCTATATTGAATAAAATAAAAATGATGCAGTTACCGGTAGTTCTGCAGCTTCTTGGTGGAAATAAAGACCATCTCCCGTCTCCCAGCTGCAGCAGAGACTGACTGAAATGGCTGCCAAGCCCGGTATTAATGCTTCTAAATTGATGACATCACAAAGGAGTGACATCATCAGCCTTCCAAACACCTGGCTCAATTGCATACAGTATGTATGTATGTATGTATGCATGTATGTGAGTCTATCTATCTATCTATCTATCTATCTTTATTAATTATGTAGAATATAGATATGGATTATTTCTAAATTACAGATTTTGTAGATATAGATTAAAGATAGATTTAAGATTGTTTGTGTGTGTATGTGTGTGTGTATATAAGTGTGTGTGTGTGTATATATATATATATATATATATATATATATATATAGTGTGTGTATATATATATATAATGTATATATGTAAAAAAAATATAAAATCTGTAGTTATGTATGTATGTATGTATGTATGTATGTATGGCGGGAAAAAAAGGCCTGCTGTATGTTTTTAAGTTCTTCGGATGACCATGCCGCTCTAATATTCTCCTTACTAGGGTCTACTAATGCTGGCCCAGGGGAAGGCAATAAAGCCCTATGGGGCCGAAGCCAATTTCCCTTATTTTAGGTAAAAAGTTTCCATCCGTCCCTACTCGAAATGCGGCTGGCCGAAGAGATCCCTCCAACCGACCGGCCGACGCACCTTCAGAGACAAACTAGTGCTTGCTTCTAGTGTCATCGCCGGCTTAACCCTCGTTTGTAGGGAGCTGACGAGTCCTGCAGCAGCAGGCTCTGCAAGCCTAGGATGCGTGAGCTCGGTGCAAGAGGAAGGACTGAGGGTGTGAGGCTGGGCGCGGTTGAGAAGGCGTGGGGCGGGGCTATGTAAAGTTTTACAAGCTCTCCCCGCTGCCTGGGTGCATTGTGGGTGCGCCCAGAGTGCTGGCTGAGCGTGTTGCCTCAAGCCTTAGAAGTGGAGTTGGGCGGACCGGGCTACAGGTGAAACCCATTTCGGGTTATCGCTTCTCGGCCTTTTGGCTAAGATCAAGTGTAAAGCTTGGTCTGAGCTGTGGGCCGTGGGTGTGCTGGGGTTCACCCAGTGAGAAGGATCACTTTATCTGTGGTGTTACACCGACAGTTACCTTGCAGGATGTACGGCATCAAGAACACGATCCGGTTTGAGGTGGAGTCCAAGAGCAGCCTAAAGAACAACCTGGTTTACATCGTCCGGGACGTACTGTTGGAAAAAGGTGATGTACCTGTGGAGGAGATCTATAGTGTCCAGGACTTTCCCCGTCAGGGGCAATATGATGTCACTTTTTGTGATGAAGGGGCATGCCTAAACGTGTTTGAATGGCTGCGAACCCAGAGAGACACTGAGCTCCTTAACGGGGTTAAAATAACCCCCCTGTTTGGCTTGCAGGAGAGGCTGGTGACTGTGCACGTGTTTAACCCTTACACGGATGTGGGCCTCCTTTTCAGTTTCCTTGAGCAGTATTGCGACCACGTACGAGGTGGTGAAAAACAGAAGAATATCCTAGGAATATTTAACTGTAAATATAAATTCATGGTGAGACTGAAGAGGAACCCAAGTCGTATCGGGGGAGTGATGCACCCCCCTGCCAATTTTTCCATTGCTGGCTACCGTGGCTACTTACATTATGCAGGACAGCCGACCTATTGCCGGAATTGCGAACAGTTTGGTCACATTAAAGCGGACTGCACCAAAGGCCTTGTGTGCAGAAACTGCAAGGGTGTTGGGCACCATGCTGGCGACTGCCCTAAGCCAAAGAGGTGCGATCTTTGTGGGTCGTCTGAGCACGTGGTGAAAGATTGCCCGGCGAACGGTGGTTTTGGTGGCTGGCGGCGACCCCCTGAGGAGGGAGCAGCAGCCAGCAAGGCGAGCACGTCTGCAGGTGCGGCTGCTGCAGAACCTCGGCCATCAGCTGCAGCTAACGAGGTGTCTGTCCAGCCTGAGCAGGGAGCTGCTGAGAGAGTTACACCTGTTGTTCCTGTGAGAGCCAAGGCAGTGAGAGCTGCAGCTGCGTCTGTGTCTGCGGCTGCTAAAGCAGGAAAAGAGGAGGAAATTAAGAGGAAAGTGGATACCCAAAAAGTACCTGAGACGCCGCATGTTGGGAGTGCTACTCCGGAAGAGCAGGTGGTTGGGGTTATCAGACAGTTGGAGGAGATCATCGAGGAAGTGGACAGCCCCATTAACCCCTCAGGGAACATTGAGGAGTTTTCCTCCCCTGAGACAGTCCTGAGTAAGAGGGAGGGTGGAGGTGGTGGGCTGAATGACTCCAGTGAGGAGGAGTTTGTGGAGGTGGCTGGAAAGAACACAGCCAAAAAAAGAAGGTGCACAAAAAGTAAAGAGACGCTCATGGAGGTCAGTAACCCTTTCGAGACTTTGGCGCAAGACCTGGAGTGCTCAGGTGAGAGTGGCGAGGACTGATAAAATGAGCCACAAAGTGCCTATATAATCCTGTGTATTTAGTGGTTTAGCCACTTTAAGTGGAAGGCATATAAGTGTATGACATTTGTTAAAAGGTCTTTGCGTGAACTAAGACATTTTTCTGCAAAGGTATAACAATTATGGTTTTGAATATATGTTCCCAGAACGTGCGCGTTTTTAAATCAAAGGCCAGAAGGGCAGCAATTTTTAGTTTTTTGCATCAGAAGAATGCTGATTTATTTTGCTTGCAGGAGTGTGGTATAGACACTGATGTCAGCCCGTCAGAATGGCCTTATGGTGCTGCAGCATGGTCGGGGAGTACATATAATAAAAACGACGGAGTCGGCATACTTATTAACTCCAGAGAGTTGGCGCTACAGAGTAGCGAAATAATTGAGGCTGGAAGATGCATCTCCGCGGTGTTATTATATAGAGGTACGCAATTCCGTGTTATTAATGTGTATGCACCTGCGGAGAAGCATGAGAGGAGCGCTCTATTTAACAAAATAAAGTTTTTCATGCAAGGAAGGACACCTACCGTCCTCATAGGGGACATGAATTGTGACCTCTCAAAAAAATCGTTTGACGTGTCTGCAAAATGTTTATTTGAACTATGCTCTGATTTTCACCTGAGGGATATCCAACAGGCGTGTGGCATATCCCCTCAGCTTAATACATACCATGCGGACAGGGGTGGAGTCCACTCCAAAATTGATTATTGTTTTTTATCAGAAGGTCTATCTGCCACAAGTTATGTTCAGGAGATGGCGCTATTCTCAGATCATGAGTGTCTGTTATGTGGGGTGGAGGTAGGGAACGGTGTTGTGTGGGGGAGGGGAGTCTGGAAGCTGAACCTCAAGCTTCTGGAGGGACAGGACATAAAAAAACAATATGAAAGTCTGTATAGGAGGTGGAGGGACAGAAAGGGGGACTTTGTAAATGTCTTAGATTGGTGGGATTGGGTAAAGGGGAAAACTAAAACCTTTTTCAAGTCGGCAGGATACAAAGTAGCCAGGGAAAGGAAGGCAGAGTACGTGAGGCTTGGCAACAAACTAAGCCTGTTGATAAAATTGCGCGATAACGGAAGAGATGTGCAAGAAGACATCTTGAAAACCAGAAGAGAGATAAATAATTATCTAGTGGAAAAAGGGAAGAGCATAATGTACCGCGCTAAATTAGACAAGATGCTGCATGATGAGACATGTTCGCGGTTCTTTTTTAAAAAAGTGTTTTCTAAAAAACCTACCTTCGAAGTAATAGAGAGAGAGACAGGAGGGGAGGTGAGGGGGGAGGAGGTGTACGAAGAGGTAGCATCCTTCTATGAGGACTTATATAAGGTAAAATGGAGGGATGAAGTCCTGGAGGATGACGTGTTAACTACACTTGAAAACAAGTTAGGGGAGGCGGACCAAGTGTCCATCACACATGACATCACCGCTAAAGAAGTGTGGGAGGCGGTCCAGAGTATGGCCGCTAATAAAACGCCTGGTATGGATGGGTTACCGATTGAATATTATCGTATGCTGTGGAGTGTGATAGGGAAAGATGTGTGTGAAGTGTGCCAGTACATGTGGGTGAATGTGGATATGGCTGAAAGTATGCGAGGTGGACTGGTTGTATTAATCCCCAAAAAGGGCAATCTGAAAAATTTAAAAAATTGGCGTCCGATTACGCTTCTTAATGCTGACTATAAAATTTATGCTAAAATCATTGCAAATCGGATGCGTGCGGTAGTGGAGAGCGTGGTGAGCGAGGACCAGTACTGTGCGGTGCCTGGTAGGAGGGTGCATGAGAGTCTGTGTCTGGTGCGGGATTGTCTGGGAGATTGTAAGGAGCGAAAGAAGAGTGTGTATGTGGTGAGCTTGGATTTTGAAAAAGCGTATGATAGGTTGTCGCATGGATTCTTGTTCCGAGTGTTGGTGCGCATGGGGTTCCCGGGTATGTTTGTAGAGCGAGTGAGGAGTCTGTATGAAAGGATTTATAGTAGTATGTTAGTGAATGGGAAGGTTGGAAGGAGAGTGAATGTGATGTCTGGTGTGCGTCAGGGGTGTCCGCTGTCGGCCGTGGTATTCATCTGCGCCATGGAACCGTTACTATGCCTGATAAGACAGGAGAAGATGGTGAGGGGGATCCACATCCCAGGTAGTGACGGCAGAGAGCTAAAGGTATGTGCGTATATGGATGATGTGTGTGTGATGTGTGAGTCTGAGAGTGCAGTGAGGAGAGTGAAGCTGTTAGTGTCTGTGTTTTGTGGTGCGTCTGCGTTCCGTGTCAACTGGGATAAAAGTGAGTGCAAGGTGTTTGGTGAGACTGGAGTGGATGCAGATATAGGTTTAAATATTGTGCCCGGGCCAATTAAAATTCTAGGCATTAGGTTTAATAACAATTTACAGGGGGAAGAGAGCTGGGAGGAGGCAAGACAGAAGGTGGAGAACCGGCTAAATTTTTGGAAATTACGCAACCTGACTATGATAGGCAAAATCGTAATATTAAAGAGCGTAATTTTGCCCATTTTCTTATACGTGGCATTAGTTTTCCCTCCGGGATACATGGGTCAGAGGAGGCTGAACAGGGTCATGTTTCTGTTCTTCTGGGGGTCCAAAATGGAACGTCTGAGGAGGGAGGCAGTGTACAAGAGTTGGGAGAGAGGAGGGATGGGCTTTCCCAATTTAGAGACATACTTTGGATGCAACAGCGTAGTTTTCCTACTAAGCATGTTGCAAAAAACCACCAAAGGGGCGTGCATGATGAGGTATCTAGCAGGGAGATGGTTTGTACGTATGAAATGGTGCGAATACAACTTGAGGAAACCAGTTGCTTTCCAAATCCCTAAGTGGTATGAATGGACAGTATGTTTTGTGGCGAAGTTTGAGTTGGATGACTGTGAAGTGAATGTACTTAAGAATAAGCGAATGGTGAAACGAATGATTGAGAGTAAGGATGAGGTGTCTGATATTAATTCTGTTAGCAGAGTGAATGTGGAGAGAGTGTGGAAGAAAGTGCGGATGGATGGGATGAGTAATAGGCAGAGTGAGATTGTATGGCAGAGTCTGCATGGCGTGTTACCGGTGCGAGAGTTTCAGCGTGTGAGAGGTTTGGTGAGGAGTGAGAGATGTCCGAGAGAGGGGTGCGGTGGATGTGAGAATGTGGTTCATTTATTTTGGAACTGCAGCCATGCACAAAATGTGCTGCGGAGACTTGGCTCGTTATGTAAGGAGATAACAGGAGTTAATTTCATGTCCTTTGAGTTAGTTATGTTTGGTTTAGGTGTGAGAGGCAGTGTGAGAGAGAGACTGTTGTGGCTGTTTATGGCGTGTGTGAAGGAAGTGTTGTGGGATGTAAGGAATGTGTATGTGTTCAAGAGAAAGGATGTAAGTGAGAGGGACAGCGTGCGAATGGTGTTGGGGAAATTATACTTCATTTATTTATGGGACAAAAGAAAGGATGGAGTCGATGCGGAAGGAATATGGAAGGTTAAAAAATGGATACAATTAGTTGATTTGTCATGATTTGTAATGTATTTATGTTGTATAATGTGATGGATTTATTATGTTGTGAATAAATAAAAACCTTTGGTTATAAAAAAAAAAAAAAAAAAATCTGTTCTTATCAGTTTAATATCTGATACGTCCCCTATCTGGGGACCATATATTAAATGGATTTTTAGAACAGGGAGCTGGAAAAAGAGCTTGCTCTGTCCACTCCACGCATTGACCTGGTATTGCAGTACCTCCAGGACCGGTGCACCCCCTTTCCTACAACCGTTTCCAAAAGCAGAAAAACAACACCGACGAGCAAGAGGTGCAGCGCAGCTGTGGCGGCGGCTGCTGCTACCACCACCACCCAAGCACTTTGATTGACACTCAGCCCGTCTGCTCGCAACATTGTATCCACTGAGCAGCTGCGTCTGCCAGAGTGTGCACAGCACAGGTACAACTGGAAGCAAAACAACACACACACCAGTTCATATGGCAGCCGCACTCTATAGTTCGTACCTACCGCTGCGCTAATAGCCAAGTTGGAAACATCGGGCAGGCACAGCGTATCCTGGCAGCCTGCGTCTGTATGCTCCACGTATTCGGGTCATGGGTGTATGTGCAGGGGGCCCGGAGCCCTAGGGGGCCCATAAAGTCTCTCTTCCCCACATTGTAAACCAATGCTATCAATGAAGCTTTATAGTTTGGGGGCCCAGTTCCAGACTTTGTACTGGGGCCCCGCAGCTTCAAGTTACACCTCCGGATCAGGATAATGCTAGGCCATTCCAACCAGCCTGTGTGTGTGACCTGCAGTCGCTGGTAGTCGAAAAGCGGCCGGCCCCGGATGCGCGCTTCAGAGTGGACAGACAGCAGCGGACCCCCAATCACACAGGCCCAAGGCTTGCTATGTAGCACGGAATACCTCATTGGACTGCAGCACTCCACGCGGGCTGAGATACACGCTCCACGTGGGATGGGCAGTATTCGTCCATGAAGATCCAGGCCAACGTTTAGAGATGGAGCAACACTCGGGGAGCAAAGAACTCCAACGAACGGACGTCTACTTTACAAGGATGTATTGCTTTATTCAATGCATGGACACAGAAACAGTTCAACCGCTCGATTACAGACCGCAGTCAATACAGTAAAGAAAGAAATGTGTCTGTTTAATGTAAACTTGCATGGAGCTCGTTTGTCAGCCACTGACTGACTGAATGCTGAAACGTGGTCTAACGTTACATGCACCACCAGGGATAAGGCCTTGCCTATAAGCATTCCCCAGCTGGCAAAAACGGAACCTCCCTGCCTATTCCTCACCATGGAAGAACGGAACCTACCTTTTTTTTTTAAAAAAAGAAAGCCACAGCAGCAGCCAACTCGATTTTGGTAGGCCGCTGTCTCCCCCTTGTGTGCTGCATAAAAAATGCACTCCACTAAAAATAACATTGATCCACGAAATAGAGCGTAGGGAGAGAATGAGGCTTCAAGATGAGCCGTCAGGCTATGATAAATTGTATCACACCTGGGCGATATGGATAGATGCCCGGAGCTCACCCCTATTTACTAGGTGGTTACAGACAGGGACATGTGAGTAACACGTTTAAACCACAATCGTAAAGAGAAACAACAATCCCGGAGCCCGCCCCCCCCCCCCCTTTTTGTTTTATTTTCTCTTTCTCCCGTGTCATAGATACCTACCATCCCTTACCACTCCCCCCCTTACCCTCCCCTCATTCCCCTGTTTGTAGACCTTATAAAATATCACAGACAAACATGATATAGTTCAACTCGAAATTGATTTATTAAGTTTCATTGTCAAAGTTAATTTTACATTGCTTTGAGATAAGGCAAAAGTTTCCCCCCCTCCATGAAACCAATAAAACCTATATTGAATAAAATAAAAATGATGCAGTTACCGGTAGTTCTGCAGCTTCTTGGTGGAAATAAAGACCATCTCCCGTCTCCCAGCTGCAGCAGAGACTGACTGAAATGGCTGCCAAGCCCGGTATTAATGCTTCTAAATTGATGACATCACAAAGGAGTGACATCATCAGCCTTCCAAACACCTGGCTCAATTGCATACAGTATGTATGTATGTATGTATGCATGTATGTGAGTCTATCTATCTATCTATCTATCTATCTATCTATCTATCTATCTATCTATCTTTATTAATTATGTAGAATATAGATATGGATTATTTCTAAATTACAGATTTTGTAGATATAGATTAAAGATAGATTTAAGATTGTTTGTGTGTGTATGTGTGTGTGTATATAAGTGTGTGTGTGTGTATATATATATATATATATATATATATATATATATATATAGTGTGTGTATATATATATAATGTATATATGTAAAAAAAATATAAAATCTGTAGTTATGTATGTATGTATGTATGTATGTATGTATGGCGGGAAAAAAAGGCCTGCTGTATGTTTTTAAGTTCTTCGGATGACCATGCCGCTCTAATATTCTCCTTACTAGGGTCTACTAATGCTGGCCCAGGGGAAGGCAATAAAGCCCTATGGGGCCGAAGCCAATTTCCCTTATTTTAGGTAAAAAGTTTCCATCCGTCCCTACTCGAAATGCGGCTGGCCGAAGAGATCCCTCCAACCGACCGGCCGACGCACCTTCAGAGACAAACTAGTGCTTGCTTCTAGTGTCATCGCCGGCTTAACCCTCGTTTGTAGGGAGCTGACGAGTCCTGCAGCAGCAGGCTCTGCAAGCCTAGGATGCGTGAGCTCGGTGCAAGAGGAAGGACTGAGGGTGTGAGGCTGGGCGCGGTTGAGAAGGCGTGGGGCGGGGCTATGTAAAGTTTTACAAGCTCTCCCCGCTGCCTGGGTGCATTGTGGGTGCGCCCAGAGTGCTGGCTGAGCGTGTTGCCTCAAGCCTTAGAAGTGGAGTTGGGCGGACCGGGCTACAGGTGAAACCCATTTCGGGTTATCGCTTCTCGGCCTTTTGGCTAAGACCAAGTGTACCTAGTACAGGAAGTCTTAGCCGGAAGGTAACTCGGGTACCCCTCTCCTTTGCCTGGCGGGATCGCCCACTTCGGTGGGCTTCACCCGCCTGCTGCCATCAGGGAGAGGGATTAGTCCCAGGGTAAACGGGTTGCGATCCCCCTGCCTCTTCTGGTCTCCGGGCCAGGAGAGGGCGCTTTACATACCACATCACAAAAGCGGTTTTGTGATATTCTCAAATACCAAAAATGGGCGAGGGCCCACACGACATACCGGCTTATGCGCGGATAAAGAACACTATACGTGTGTCTTTTTCAGATAGTGCGGACACACGTGGTCTGAAATATGTGGTTGAGGACGTGCTTAAAGGCGTTTTTAACGTACAAAAACACGAGATCCTGGCTATACAAGACTACCCGAAGCGACGGATCTACGATGTAACCTTGACAGAGACAGGCATCTTCCGGGACCTGGTCGCAGCCATATCAACAAAAAAAGATCCGAAGCTGGAGGGAGTCTTGTTAGTCGAGCACGTCCTCGACATCACTAAACTCGTGGTGATTAAGATGTATTCGCCCTACACTGACGTGAAGGAAGTTGAGGACTTTCTTTTACGATACTTCAAAGCGGTCAGATGTACGGGTAAGATTATGAACGAGTTTGGCATATGGACTTCAAAATGGCGCTTCCAGACCACGTGTGTAAGTGACCCCAGTTGGCCGGGGGGAGTGATCTTACCGCCCGCGCGTTTTAAATTGGGCAAGGTGAATGGCGACCTATACTTTGCGGGAATGCCCGACTTTTGCAGGATTTGCTCAAAATACGGTCATCAAAAAGAGTCCTGTGCAAGCACTTGTAAGAAATGTGGGGGTACGGATCACGAGACGAGTAAATGCCAGAAAGGAAAAGGGTGCTATTTTTGCGGCGGTGTTGGTCACCTCTATACGTTTTGCCCCCACAGAGCACAGAGGACGGAGCAGCAAGGGCGACCCGGACCCAAAGAGCAGCCGGGGCAGCCAGATGACCAGAAAACACCCCCCCAGGGAGAGGAACCTGAGGAGATGGAGGTTGCAAGTGGACCCCCCCAAAACGAAGGCAAGGAGCAGCGGAGCATCAAGCGGAGGGTGAGTGATCGGCGGACAGGCTCTCCCTCCCGGGAAACCGGTCGAGGTAGTAGAGCCAAGGAAGCCGGTCCAGGCTCTCCCACGATGCCCGCTCAAGCGGTGCCTGAGGCGGAGGACCCTGGGGGCACGGCGGCAGCTCAAAAAAGGCGGAAAGGCTCAGGTGACAGGCTGTACTCGGAGGTGGTGCAGGGGGGAACACCGGAGATCCCGACGAAGTCGGAGGACCCGGTGAAAGTACCCCCTGCGGTGCCATCCCAGAATGCCCCGCCCCCTCCTGTCCAGGAGGGGGCACGGGGTGCCACCTCTGAGGAGGCCGAGGAAATGAGCCAAGTACCCACCCCGGCGGAGGGGAAAGAGAAGGACATGGGAGCTGGCCTGCTAGCCCCCATGGAGATTCAGGAAACAATAGAATCAATATGGGACCTCACGCAGATCCCTCTCTCGGGCACCGTCGGGGGTCCACTGAGTGAAGTAGGTTCCTCTCCAGCATCAGCGTTCACATTAGATTCGGATGCGGGGGGGTGTGAGAGTGCCAGCGAGGTCTTTGGCTTGCCCGGAGACTTCTAAAGAGAAGACCCACGTTATACCATAGTCTCCAATGGCTGCTCTGTCGGGACTCACATTTAATGTCAGAAGCATCGAGAGCCACGTGAGGAGGGTCGCCCTCTTCAGCTATCTGACTATTTTTGCTGCCTCCGTCTTTTTCCTGCAGGAGTGCGGGATCCCGCATAGGGCCCAGTACAAAAAATACCAAGAGGACTGGGTACATGGACCGTCGGTCTGGTCCGGCTCTAACGAGACCAGATCGGCGGGGGTCGCCATTCTTTTTAAAGGGAACGTTTTTATTGATGTTATTAACGAAATTTTACCAGGCAGAGTTTTATTGGTCAAAGCGCTTATTAATGGTATAAAGTGGCAGTTTTTAAATTTTTATGGGTCAACAGATAAAAATGAAAGAGCGGAGATGTTGGAGATTTTACCCTTGTTTTTAAACGATTCTGATCCTCTGATTTTAGCGGGGGATTTTAATTGTATTTTAAAGGGGGAACGCCGGCTTTCTAGCTCAGTGAGCAGAAATTACGACAAAACCTCATCTTTGTTAAAAAATGTAATTTTAGACGCCAAGCTCACTGATGCTTTTAAAACATGCAATCCCAACGCATCAGAGGAAGCCGGCGTCACCTGGAGCAATAAGATCTGCAGCTCCAGGATAGATTTTATGTTCTGCTCTTATCAAGTACTGCCTTTTAGATGTGATTCTTTTACCAACGTGTTTTCTGACCATAAGCTTTTATATTTTAAAGTTGATACAGTTTTAAAAAGAAAAACTGGAAAGAATGCCTGGAAATTTAACGTGTCCCTTTTAGAAGATCCGCAGGTTTTATCCGATTTTATCGCTTTTTATAGAAACTGCAGACGAGTGAAGGATCCCAACACTCCCACCAGCCAGTGGTGGGAGATGATGAAACAAAAAATCAAAACATTCTTCATCAAGGTTGGGATCACCAAAGCTAGAGAGAAACGTATATTTTATTCCAACCTGAACACTCGTTTGCAGACCCTGTATAAGTTCCGTGAACATGATATAGAGGTGGACCACGAGATCATCGAGGTGAAGAAAGAGATCGCCCGGTGCCTGGAGCAGAGGGGAAAGGAGATTATATTCCGTTCAAAAGTAAAACACCTGGAGGAGAACGAGACCTGCTCCAGGTACTTCTTTAAGAAGATAAGAGACAAGCGGACAGTCCTCGATGATCTCGGTGGCACCAAGGACATACAGGGTATTTTAAAGAAAGTGCATGAGTTTTATGCGGATCTTTTTAATACAAAAACTGTTGACAGTGATTTTATGAATGACTCGTTGAAGGAGATCACTGACGTTTTAGATCCTGGTTCTTGTGAAATTTTATTACGGGACATCACAGAACAGGAGATTTTAGACACTATCAAAAGTTTTAAACCAGGCAAGGTGCCTGGGCCCGATGGTATACCCATAGAGTTTTATGTCACCTTTTTTGGTATTTTTAAGGATGACCTCTTCTCCCTTTTTACAGAAGTTTTTATGTCTAAAGCCCTCCCGGGGTCCTGGAAGAAGGGTGACGTGTCTCTCCTTTACAAAAAAGGAGACAAGACCGATATTAAAAACTGGAGACCGATCACCCTTCTGAACAGTGACTACAAAACAATGGCTAAGATATGTGCAAACCGTTTAAAGACCGTGATAAACAAAATTGTACACCCCAACCAGGTCTGTGGGGTGCCCGGGAGGGCAATATGGGAGAGTCTTAACCTCATAAAAGACTGTATAAGTGACACCAAGGCAAGGAAAGGTCAAATGGCAATTTTAACAATAGATTTCGAGAAAGCCTTTGACCGGGTGTCACATTTTTATCTTTTTAAGGTTTTAGAGAGAATGGGTATACCGGAAGGTTTTTTATTGTCTTTAAAAGCGTTTTACAATAATTGCACGAGCAGAATTTTAGTAAATGGTTTTAAAACACAGGAAGTGCTTTTAAACTCCGGGGTGAAGCAGGGGTGTCCCTTGTCCCCACTACTTTTTATATGCGCACTAGAGCCTCTTTTATGTACATTCAGACGGGACAAGCAGATCCGTGGGATCCCCCTGCCCGGCGGGGGGGGGATCGAGGCCAAAGTAGTGGGGTACATGGACGATGTGGCAATTCTCGGAAGGGACACCCCGTCGATCCAGAAGGCTGCGAGACAGATTGAGTTTTATTGCTGCGCCTCGGGTTTTAAAGTGAATTTTAACAAAAGTAGCATTTTAAACATCGGGGACCTGCCTTTGCCAGACGTCCCCATTCCTGTGTCTGACTCGGTGCAGATTTTAGGTGTCTCCTTCAACGAGGACAACAGAGGTCTTAATAGTTGGGACTTGGTGGCACAAAAAATAAATAAGAAATTCTGTATGTGGGGTATGAGAAAGCTGACCATGGAGGGGAAAGTTTTAATAACCAAAATGGTGATTTTACCTATTTTATTATATTTGAGTTTGGTGTTCCCCCCTCCTGGGAGGGTTTTTAACAAAATCGTTAAAGCTGCTTTTACCTTTTTATGGAGTTCCAAGATGGAGAAACTTAAACGCGAGATTGTGATGAAACCAAAAATAATGGGTGGAAAAGACTTTCCCGATTTTAAAGCCTTTTTATACACCAAGTATTTTAGCATGTGCCTGGGCGCACTTTTTAAAAACCACTTCTGGTCTTATTTTTTAAGATATAACACAGGTTATTTTATGAGGCGTCACGGGTGGTTTAAAACCATTTTAAACTCACCTTATTCTTTTAACCTGTCACCAGAATATAAGATTTTAGAAAAAATTGTGGTTTTATATGATTTTACCGGAAAAAGTGCGCAGATTTTAATGAATAGTAAATTAATGATAAAAAATATTAAAGAAAGTGGTTTTTATGTTCAAATTAGTAATTTTAATGAGAGCAAAACCAAAGAAATATGGAGAAAGATAAATAACCACATTTTTAATTCACAGAAAGACCTGGCCTGGAGCTGCGTCCATGACTGTCTTCCGTGCCGGGCATTCCAGCATCGTAGAGGATTGACCAACACCGCCGCGTGCCCAAGACCCGGATGTGGAGAAGAGGAGACAACTACCCATCTGTTATGGACTTGTTTTTTAACCAAGAGAGTATGGACTCAGATTTTACCATTAATACGAAAGATAACTGGACTGAGGAGAATAACGCTACAAGCAATATTATATGGATGTCTGGAATGCCCCACACGGTCGCAAGAAATTATGGCATGGAAGATAGTCAACTCGGTCAAAGCAGCTCTGTGGAAGGCCAGGAACATTTTAGTCTTCAAACGCGAAGTTTTATCTGTGAAAGATATTTTATCTATGGCTCTTAATGAAATGTATCAATATTATATTGTGGACAGGAAAAACTTTCCTATTTTATCAAGAAAATGGCTTTTAAGGGAATGGAACTCCATCATATAGTGCCACCAAGTGCCCTTTTATGTGTTTTTAATGTGAATTTTAACAACATGTAATGTATGTTTTGAATGTTTTTTATGGTATGTTTTAAATATGTTCTATAATGTGTTTTTAAATGTACTATATATGAACATTCTAACATGTCAAAGTCAAAACGTGTTGTTTAAAATAAACGCCCCCCATCTGGAGGGTTAGTCAACTTAAAAAAAAATCTGTTCTTATCAGTTTAATATCTGATACGTCCCCTATCTGGGGACCATATATTAAATGGATTTTTAGAACAGGGAGCTGGAAAAAGAGCTTGCTCTGTCCACTCCACGCATTGACCTGGTATTGCAGTACCTCCAGGACCGGTGCACCCCCTTTCCTACAACCGTTTCCAAAAGCAGAAAAACAACACCGACGAGCAAGAGGTGCAGCGCAGCTGTGGCGGCGGCTGCTGCTACCACCACCACCCAAGCACTTTGATTGACACTCAGCCCGTCTGCTCGCAACATTGTATCCACTGAGCAGCTGCGTCTGCCAGAGTGTGCACAGCACAGGTACAACTGGAAGCAAAACAACACACACACCAGTTCATATGGCAGCCGCACTCTATAGTTCGTACCTACCGCTGCGCTAATAGCCAAGTTGGAAACATCGGGCAGGCACAGCGTATCCTGGCAGCCTGCGTCTGTATGCTCCACGTATTCGGGTCATGGGTGTATGTGCAGGGGGCCCGGAGCCCTAGGGGGCCCATAAAGTCTCTCTTCCCCACATTGTAAACCAATGCTATCAATGAAGCTTTATAGTTTGGGGGCCCAGTTCCAGACTTTGTACTGGGGCCCCGCAGCTTCAAGTTACACCTCCGGATCAGGATAATGCTAGGCCATTCCAACCAGCCTGTGTGTGTGACCTGCAGTCGCTGGTAGTCGAAAAGCGGCCGGCCCCGGATGCGCGCTTCAGAGTGGACAGACAGCAGCGGACCCCCAATCACACAGGCCCAAGGCTTGCTATGTAGCACGGAATACCTCATTGGACTGCAGCACTCCACGCGGGCTGAGATACACGCTCCACGTGGGATGGGCAGTATTCGTCCATGAAGATCCAGGCCAACGTTTAGAGATGGAGCAACACTCGGGGAGCAAAGAACTCCAACGAACGGACGTCTACTTTACAAGGATGTATTGCTTTATTCAATGCATGGACACAGAAACAGTTCAACCGCTCGATTACAGACCGCAGTCAATACAGTAAAGAAAGAAATGTGTCTGTTTAATGTAAACTTGCATGGAGCTCGTTTGTCAGCCACTGACTGACTGAATGCTGAAACGTGGTCTAACGTTACATGCACCACCAGGGATAAGGCCTTGCCTATAAGCATTCCCCAGCTGGCAAAAACGGAACCTCCCTGCCTATTCCTCACCATGGAAGAACGGAACCTACCTTTTTTTTTAAAAAAAAGAAAGCCACAGCAGCAGCCAACTCGATTTTGGTAGGCCGCTGTCTCCCCCTTGTGTGCTGCATAAAAAATGCACTCCACTAAAAATAACATTGATCCACGAAATAGAGCGTAGGGAGAGAATGAGGCTTCAAGATGAGCCGTCAGGCTATGATAAATTGTATCACACCTGGGCGATATGGATAGATGCCCGGAGCTCACCCCTATTTACTAGGTGGTTACAGACAGGGACATGTGAGTAACACGTTTAAACCACAATCGTAAAGAGAAACAACAATCCCGGAGCCCGCCCCCCCCCCCCCCTTTTTGTTTTATTTTCTCTTTCTCCCGTGTCATAGATACCTACCATCCCTTACCACTCCCCCCCTTACCCTCCCCTCATTCCCCTGTTTGTAGACCTTATAAAATATCACAGACAAACATGATATAGTTCAACTCGAAATTGATTTATTAAGTTTCATTGTCAAAGTTAATTTTACATTGCTTTGAGATAAGGCAAAAGTTTCCCCCCCTCCATGAAACCAATAAAACCTATATTGAATAAAATAAAAATGATGCAGTTACCGGTAGTTCTGCAGCTTCTTGGTGGAAATAAAGACCATCTCCCGTCTCCCAGCTGCAGCAGAGACTGACTGAAATGGCTGCCAAGCCCGGTATTAATGCTTCTAAATTGATGACATCACAAAGGAGTGACATCATCAGCCTTCCAAACACCTGGCTCAATTGCATACAGTATGTATGTATGTATGTATGCATGTATGTGAGTCTATCTATCTATCTATCTATCTATCTATCTTTATTAATTATGTAGAATATAGATATGGATTATTTCTAAATTACAGATTTTGTAGATATAGATTAAAGATAGATTTAAGATTGTTTGTGTGTGTATGTGTGTGTGTATATAAGTGTGTGTGTGTGTATATATATATATATATATATATATATATATATATATATATATATATATATATATATATATATAGTGTGTGTATATATATATAATGTATATATGTAAAAAAAATATAAAATCTGTAGTTATGTATGTATGTATGTATGTATGGCGGGAAAAAAAGGCCTGCTGTATGTTTTTAAGTTCTTCGGATGACCATGCCGCTCTAATATTCTCCTTACTAGGGTCTACTAATGCTGGCCCAGGGGAAGGCAATAAAGCCCTATGGGGCCGAAGCCAATTTCCCTTATTTTAGGTAAAAAGTTTCCATCCGTCCCTACTCGAAATGCGGCTGGCCGAAGAGATCCCTCCAACCGACCGGCCGACGCACCTTCAGAGACAAACTAGTGCTTGCTTCTAGTGTCATCGCCGGCTTAACCCTCGTTTGTAGGGAGCTGACGAGTCCTGCAGCAGCAGGCTCTGCAAGCCTAGGATGCGTGAGCTCGGTGCAAGAGGAAGGACTGAGGGTGTGAGGCTGGGCGCGGTTGAGAAGGCGTGGGGCGGGGCTATGTAAAGTTTTACAAGCTCTCCCCGCTGCCTGGGTGCATTGTGGGTGCGCCCAGAGTGCTGGCTGAGCGTGTTGCCTCAAGCCTTAGAAGTGGAGTTGGGCGGACCGGGCTACAGGTGAAACCCATTTCGGGTTATCGCTTCTCGGCCTTTTGGCAAAGATCAAGTGTAAAGCTTGGTCTGAGCTGTGGGCCGTGGGTGTGCTGGGGTTCACCCAGTGAGAAGGATCACTTTATCTGTGGTGTTACACCGACAGTTACCTTGCAGGATGTACGGCATCAAGAACACGATCCGGTTTGAGGTGGAGTCCAAGAGCAGCCTAAAGAACAACCTGGTTTACATCGTCCGGGACGTACTGTTGGAAAAAGGTGATGTACCTGTGGAGGAGATTTATAGTGTCCAGGACTTTCCCCGTCAGGGGCAATATGATGTCACTTTTTGTGATGAAGGGGCATGCCTAAACGTGTTTGAATGGCTGCGAACCCAGAGAGACACTGAGCTCCTTAACGGGGTTAAAATAACCCCCCTGTTTGGCTTGCAGGAGAGGCTAGTGACTGTGCACGTGTTTAACCCCTACACGGATGTGGGCCTCCTTTTCAGTTTCCTTGAGCAGTATTGCGACCACGTACGAGGTGGTGAAAAACAGAAGAATATCCTAGGAATATTTAACTGTAAATATAAATTCATGGTGAGACTGAAGAGGAACCCAAGTCGTATCGGGGGAGTGATGCACCCCCCTGCCAATTTTTCCATTGCTGGCTACCGTGGCTACTTACATTATGCAGGACAGCCGACCTATTGCCGGAATTGCGAGCAGTTTGGTCACATTAAAGCGGACTGCACCAAAGGCCTTGTGTGCAGAAACTGCAAGGGTGTTGGGCACCATGCTGGCGACTGCCCTAAGCCAAAGAGGTGCGATCTTTGTGGGTCGTCTGAGCACGTGGTGAAAGATTGCCCGGCGAACGGTGGTTTTGGTGGCTGGCGGCGACCCCCTGAGGAGGGAGCAGCAGCCAGCAAGGCGAGCACGTCTGCAGGTGCGGCTGCTGCAGAACCTCGGCCATCAGCTGCAGCTAACGAGGTGTCTGTCCAGCCTGAGCAGGGAACTGCTGAAAGTATTACACCTGTTGTTCCTGTGAGAGCCAAGGCAGTGAGAGCTGCAGCTGCGTCTGTGTCTGCGGCTGCTAAAGCAGGAAAAGAGGAGGAAATTAAGAGGAAAGTGGATACCCAAAAAGTACCTGAGACGCCGCATGTTGGGAGTGCTACTCCGGAAGAGCAGGTGGTTGGGGTTATCAGACAGTTGGAGGAGATCATCGAGGAAGTGGACAGCCCCATTAACCCCTCAGGGAACATTGAGGAGTTTTCCTCCCCTGAGACAGTCCTGAGTAAGAGGGAGGGTGGAGGTGGAGGTGGTGGGCTGAATGACTCCAGTGAGGAGGAGTTTGTGGAGGTGGCTGGAAAGAACACAGCCAAAAAAAGAAGGTGCACAAAAAGTAAAGAGACGCTCATGGAGGTCAGTAACCCTTTCGAGACTTTGGCGCAAGACCTGGAGTGCTCAGGTGAGAGTGGCGAGGACTTATAAAATGAGCCACAAAGTGTCTATATAATCCTGTGTATTTAGTGGTTTAGCCACTTTAAGTGGAAGGCATATAAGTGTATGACATTTGTTGAAAGGTCTTTGCGTGAACTAAGACATTTTTCTGCAAAGGTATAACAATTATGGTTTTGAATATATGTTCCCAGAACGTGCGCGTTTTTAAATCAAAGGCCAGAAGGGCAGCAATTTTTAGTTTTTTGCATCAGAAGAATGCTGATTTATTTTGCTTGCAGGAGTGTGGTATAGACACTGATGTCAGCCCGTCAGAATGGCCTTATGGTGCTGCAGCATGGTCGGGGAGTACATATAATAAAAACGATGGAGTCGGCATACTTATTAACTCCAGAGAGTTGGCGCTACAGAGTAGCGAAATAATTGAGGCTGGAAGATGCATCTCCGCGGTGTTATTATATAGAGGTACGCAATTCCGTGTTATTAATGTGTATGCACCTGCGGAGAAGCATGAGAGGAGCGCTCTATTTAACAAAATAAAGTTTTTCATGCAAGGAAGGACACCTACCGTCCTCATAGGAGACATGAATTGTGACCTCTCAAAAAAATCGTTTGACGTGTCTGCAAAATGTTTATTTGAACTATGCTCTGATTTTCACCTGAGGGATATCCAACAGGCGTGTGGCATATCCCCTCAGCTTAATACATACCATGCGGACAGGGGTGGAGTCCACTCCAAAATTGATTATTGTTTTTTATCAGAAGGTCTATCTGCCACAAGTTATGTTCAAGAGATGGCGCTATTCTCAGATCATGAGTGTCTGTTATGTGGGGTGGAGGTAGGGAACGGTGTTGTGTGGGGGAGGGGAGTCTGGAAGCTGAACCTCAAGCTTCTGGAGGGACAGGACATAAAAAAACAATATGAAAGTCTGTATAGGAGGTGGAGGGACAGAAAGGGGGACTTTGTAAATGTCTTAGATTGGTGGGATTGGGTAAAGGGGAAAACTAAAACCTTTTTCAAGTCGGCAGGATACAAAGTAGCCAGGGAAAGGAAGGCAGAGTACGTGAGGCTTGGCAACAAACTAAGCCTGTTGATAAAATTGCGCGATAACGGAAGAGATGTGCAAGAAGACATCTTGAAAACCAGAAGACAGATAAATAATTATCTAGTGGAAAAAGGGAAGAGCATAATGTACCGCGCTAAATTAGACAAGATGCTGCATGATGAGACATGTTCGCGGTTCTTTTTTAAAAAAGTGTTTTCTAAAAAACCTACCTTCGAAGTAATAGAGAGAGAGACAGGAGGGGAGGTGAGGGGGGAGGAGGTGTACGAAGAGGTAGCATCCTTCTATGAGGACTTATATAAGGTAAAATGGAGGGATGAAGTCCTGGAGGATGACGTGTTAACTACACTTGAAAACAAGTTAGGGGAGGCGGACCAAGTGTCCATCACACATGACATCACCGCTAAAGAAGTGTGGGAGGCGGTCCAGAGTATGGCCGCTAATAAAACGCCTGGTATGGATGGGTTACCGATTGAATATTATCGTATGCTGTGGAGTGTGATAGGGAAAGATGTGTGTGAAGTGTGCCAGTACATGTGGGTGAATGTGGATGTAGCGGAAAGTATGCGAGGTGGAGTGGTTGTATTAATACCCAAAAAGGGCAATCTGAAAAATTTAAAAAATTGGCGCCCGATTACGCTTCTTAATGCTGACTATAAAATTTATGCTAAAATCATTGCAAATCGGATGCGTGCGGTAGTGGAGAGCGTGGTGAGCGAGGACCAGTACTGTGCGGTGCCCGGTAGGAGGGTGCATGAGAGTCTGTGTCTGGTGCGGGATTGTCTGGGAGATTGTAAGGAGCGAAAGAAGAGTGTGTATGTGGTGAGCTTGGACTTTGAAAAAGCGTATGATAGGTTGTCGCATGGGTTCTTGTTCCGAGTGTTGGTGTGCATGGGGTTCCCGGGTATGTTTGTAGAGCGAGTGAGGAGTCTGTATGAAAGGATTTATAGTAGTATGTTAGTGAATGGGAAGGTTGGAAGGAGAGTGAATGTGATGTCTGGTGTGCGTCAGGGGTGTCCGCTGTCGGCCGTGGTTTTCATCTGCGCCATGGAGCCGTTACTATGTCTAATAAGACAGGATAAGATGATAAGGGGGATCCACATCCCAGGTAGTGACGGCAGAGAGCTAAAGGTGTGTGCGTATATGGATGATGTGTGTGTGATGTGTGAGTCTGAGAGTGCAGTGAGGAGAGTGAAGCTGTTGGTGTCCGTGTTTTGTGGTGCGTCTGCGTTCCGTGTCAACTGGGATAAAAGTGAGTGCAAGGTGTTTGGTGAGACTGGAGTGGATGCAGATATAGGTTTAAATATTGTGTCCGGGCCAATTAAAATTCTAGGCATTAGGTTTAATAACAATTTACAGGGGGAAGAGAGCTGGGAGGAGGCAAGACAGAAGGTGGAGAACCGGTTAAATTATTGGAAATTACGCAACCTGACTATGATAGGCAAAATCGTAATATTAAAGAGCGTAATTTTGCCCATTTTCTTATACGTGGCATTAGTTTTCCCTCCGGGATACATGGGTCAGAGGAGGCTGAACAGAGTCATGTTTTTGTTCTTCTGGGGGTCCAAAATGGAACGTCTGAGGAGGGAGGTAGTGTACAAGAGTTGGGAGAGAGGAGGGATGGGCTTTCCCAATTTAGAGACATACTTTGGATGCAACAGCGTAGTTTTCCTACTAAGCATGTTGCAAAAAACCACCAAAGGGGCGTGCATGATGAGGTATCTAGCAGGGAGATGGTTTGTACGTATGAAATGGTGCGAATACGACTTGAGGAAACCAGTTGCTTTCCAAATCCCTAAGTGGTATGAATGGACAGTATGTTTTGTGGCGAAGTTTGAGTTGGATGACTGCGAAGTGAATGTACTTAAGAATAAGCGAATGGTTAAACGAATGATTGAGAGTAAGGACGAGATGTCTGATATTAATTCTGTTAGCAGAGTGAATGTGGAGAGAGTGTGGAAGAAAGTGCGGATGGATGGGATGAGCAATAGGCAGAGTGAGATTGTATGGCAGAGTCTGCATGGCGTGTTACCGGTGCGAGAGTTTCAGCGTGTGAGAGGTTTGGTGAGGAGTGAGAGATGTCCGAGAGAGGGGTGCGGTGGATGTGAGAATGTGGTTCATTTATTTTGGAACTGCAGCCATGCACAAAATGTGCTGCGGAGACTTGGTCCGTTATGTAAGGAAATAACAGGAGTTAATTTCATGTCCTTTGAGTTAGTTATGTTTGGTTTGGGTGCGAGAGGCAGTGTGAGAGAGAGACTGTTGTGGCTGTTTATGGCGTGCGTGAAGGAAGTGTTGTGGGATGTAAGGAATGTGTATGTGTTCAAGAGGAAGGATGTAAGTGAGAGGGACAGCGTGCGAATGGTGTTGGGGAAATTATACTTCATTTATTTATGGGACAAAAGAAAGGATGGAGTCGATGCGGAAGGAATATGGAAGGTTAAAAAATGGATACAATTAGTTGATTTGTCATGATTTGTAATGTATTTATGTTGTATAAATGTGATGGAATTATTATGTTGTGAATAAATAAAAACCTTTGGTTATAAAAAAAAAAAAAAATCTGTTCTTATCAGTTTAATATCTGATACGTCCCCTATCTGGGGACCATATATTAAATGGATTTTTAGAACAGGGAGCTGGAAAAAGAGCTTGCTCTGTCCACTCCACGCATTGACCTGGTATTGCAGTACCTCCAGGACCGGTGCACCCCCTTTCCTACAACCGTTTCCAAAAGCAGAAAAACAACACCGACGAGCAAGAGGTGCAGCGCAGCTGTGGCGGCGGCTGCTGCTACCACCACCACCCAAGCACTTTGATTGACACTCAGCCCGTCTGCTCGCAACATTGTATCCACTGAGCAGCTGCGTCTGCCAGAGTGTGCACAGCACAGGTACAACTGGAAGCAAAACAACACACACACCAGTTCATATGGCAGCCGCACTCTATAGTTCGTACCTACCGCTGCGCTAATAGCCAAGTTGGAAACATCGGGCAGGCACAGCGTATCCTGGCAGCCTGCGTCTGTATGCTCCACGTATTCGGGTCATGGGTGTATGTGCAGGGGGCCCGGAGCCCTAGGGGGCCCATAAAGTCTCTCTTCCCCACATTGTAAACCAATGCTATCAATGAAGCTTTATAGTTTGGGGGCCCAGTTCCAGACTTTGTACTGGGGCCCCGCAGCTTCAAGTTACACCTCCGGATCAGGATAATGCTAGGCCATTCCAACCAGCCTGTGTGTGTGACCTGCAGTCGCTGGTAGTCGAAAAGCGGCCGGCCCCGGATGCGCGCTTCAGAGTGGACAGACAGCAGCGGACCCCCAATCACACAGGCCCAAGGCTTGCTATGTAGCACGGAATACCTCATTGGACTGCAGCACTCCACGCGGGCTGAGATACACGCTCCACGTGGGATGGGCAGTATTCGTCCATGAAGATCCAGGCCAACGTTTAGAGATGGAGCAACACTCGGGGAGCAAAGAACTCCAACGAACGGACGTCTACTTTACAAGGATGTATTGCTTTATTCAATGCATGGACACAGAAACAGTTCAACCGCTCGATTACAGACCGCAGTCAATACAGTAAAGAAAGAAATGTGTCTGTTTAATGTAAACTTGCATGGAGCTCGTTTGTCAGCCACTGACTGACTGAATGCTGAAACGTGGTCTAACGTTACATGCACCACCAGGGATAAGGCCTTGCCTATAAGCATTCCCCAGCTGGCAAAAACGGAACCTCCCTGCCTATTCCTCACCATGGAAGAACGGAACCTACCTTTTTTTTTTAAAAAAAGAAAGCCACAGCAGCAGCCAACTCGATTTTGGTAGGCCGCTGTCTCCCCCTTGTGTGCTGCATAAAAAATGCACTCCACTAAAAATAACATTGATCCACGAAATAGAGCGTAGGGAGAGAATGAGGCTTCAAGATGAGCCGTCAGGCTATGATAAATTGTATCACACCTGGGCGATATGGATAGATGCCCGGAGCTCACCCCTATTTACTAGGTGGTTACAGACAGGGACATGTGAGTAACACGTTTAAACCACAATCGTAAAGAGAAACAACAATCCCGGAGCCCGCCCCCCCCCCCTTTTTGTTTTATTTTCTCTTTCTCCCGTGTCATAGATACCTACCATCCCTTACCACTCCCCCCCTTACCCTCCCCTCATTCCCCTGTTTGTAGACCTTATAAAATATCACAGACAAACATGATATAGTTCAACTCGAAATTGATTTATTAAGTTTCATTGTCAAAGTTAATTTTACATTGCTTTGAGATAAGGCAAAAGTTTCCCCCCCTCCATGAAACCAATAAAACCTATATTGAATAAAATAAAAATGATGCAGTTACCGGTAGTTCTGCAGCTTCTTGGTGGAAATAAAGACCATCTCCCGTCTCCCAGCTGCAGCAGAGACTGACTGAAATGGCTGCCAAGCCCGGTATTAATGCTTCTAAATTGATGACATCACAAAGGAGTGACATCATCAGCCTTCCAAACACCTGGCTCAATTGCATACAGTATGTATGTATGTATGTATGCATGTATGTGAGTCTATCTATCTATCTATCTATCTATCTTTATTAATTATGTAGACTATAGATATGGATTATTTCTAAATTACAGATTTTGTAGATATAGATTAAAGATAGATTTAAGATTGTTTGTGTGTGTATGTGTGTGTGTATATAAGTGTGTGTGTGTGTATATATATATATATATATATATATATATATATATATATATATAGTGTGTGTATATATATATAATGTATATATGTAAAAAAAATATAAAATCTGTAGTTATGTATGTATGTATGTATGTATGTATGTATGTATGTATGGCGGGAAAAAAAGGCCTGCTGTATGTTTTTAAGTTCTTCGGATGACCATGCCGCTCTAATATTCTCCTTACTAGGGTCTACTAATGCTGGCCCAGGGGAAGGCAATAAAGCCCTATGGGGCCGAAGCCAATTTCCCTTATTTTAGGTAAAAAGTTTCCATCCGTCCCTACTCGAAATGCGGCTGGCCGAAGAGATCCCTCCAACCGACCGGCCGACGCACCTTCAGAGACAAACTAGTGCTTGCTTCTAGTGTCATCGCCGGCTTAACCCTCGTTTGTAGGGAGCTGACGAGTCCTGCAGCAGCAGGCTCTGCAAGCCTAGGATGCGTGAGCTCGGTGCAAGAGGAAGGACTGAGGGTGTGAGGCTGGGCGCGGTTGAGAAGGCGTGGGGCGGGGCTATGTAAAGTTTTACAAGCTCTCCCCGCTGCCTGGGTGCATTGTGGGTGCGCCCAGAGTGCTGGCTGAGCGTGTTGCCTCAAGCCTTAGAAGTGGAGTTGGGCGGACCGGGCTACAGGTGAAACCCATTTCGGGTTATCGCTTCTCGGCCTTTTGGCTAAGATCAAGTGTACCTGGTACAGGCGGTCTTAGTCAGAAGGTAACTCGGGTACCCCTCTCCTCTGCCTGGCGGGATCGCCCACTCCGGTGGGCTTCACCCGCCTGCTGCTATCGGGGAGAGGGATTAGTCCCAGGGTAAACGGGTTGCGATCCCCCTGCCTCTTCTGGTCTCCGGGCCAGAGGAGGGCGCTACTATTGTTGAGTCACAAAGCGGTTTTGTGACTTCCCTTCTACAAACATGGGCGAAAGCCCACAAGAAATACCGGCATATGCGCGGATTAAGAACACAGTACGTGTCTCTTTTACGAATAGTGCGGATACACGTGGCCTGAGGTATGTGGTTGAGGACGTGCTACAAGGAGTATTTAATGTGCAAAAGAGAGAGATTCTAGCGATCCAAGACTACCCCAAGCGACGGATCTACGACGTTACCCTAACTGAAACTGGCATATTTCGAGATCTGGTGGCGGCCATCCCAGAGAAGAAAGATCCGAAGCTTGCGGGTGTCTTGCTGGTCGAGCACGTCCTCGACATAACTAAACTCGTGGTGATTAAGATGTACTCTCCTTACATTGACGTGAAAGAGGTTGAGGCTTTCCTATCACGATATTTTAAATCCGTCAGATGTATGGGAAAAATTATGAACGAGTTTGGCATCTGGACCTCGAAGTGGCGTTTCCAGGCCACGTGTATAAGTGACCCCAGTTGGCCGGGGGGAGTGATCTTACCGCCCGCGCGTTTTAAATTGGGCAAAGTGAATGGCGACCTGTACTTTGCGGGAATGCCCGACTTCTGCAGGGTTTGTTCAACATACGGTCACCAAAAAGAAAACTGTGCGAGTACTTGTAAGAAATGTGGGGGCACTGATCACGAGACAAGCGAGTGCAAAAAAGGCAAAGGTTGTTATTTCTGCGGCAGTGTTGGTCACCTCTACACGTTTTGCCCCCACAGAGCACAGAAGACGGAGCAGCAAGGGCGACCCGGACCGAAGGAGCAGCCAGGGCAGCCAGATGACCAAGCAGCACCCCCCCAGGGAGAGGAACCTGAGGAGATGGAGGTCTCCAGTGGACCCCCCCAGACCGGTAAGGAACAGCGGAGCATAAAGAGGAGGGTGAGTGACCGGCGGACAGGCTCTCCCTCCCGGGAAACCGGTGGAGGTGGTAGAGCCGGGGAAGCCGGTCCAGGCCCTCCCAAGATGCCCGCTCAAGCGGTGCCTGAGGTGGAGGACCCAGGGGGCACGGCGGCAGCAACACAGAAAAGGCGGAAAGGCTCGGGAGGCAGGCTCTATTCGGAGGTGGTGCAGGGGGGAACCCCGGAGATTCCGACTCAGTTGGAGGACCCTGGGGAAGTACCCCCTGCGGTGTCAGCCCAGAAGGCCCCTCCCCCTCCCTGCCAGGAGGGGGCGCGGGGTGCCACCTCCGAGGGCAGAGATACATGCGAGAGCCGAGTACCCACCCCGGCGGAGGGGTCAGATATGAGCACGGGAGCTGGCCTGCCAGCCCCCTTGGAGTTCCCAGTAGAAATAGAATCGGTATGGGACTTTACGCAAATCCCTCTCTCGGGCACCGTAGGGGGTCCACTAAGCGAGGTAGGTTCCTCTCCAGCATCGACTTTTACGATGGACTCGGATGCGGGGGGGTGTGAGAGTGTCAGCGAGGTCTTTGGCTTGCCCGGGGACTTCTGAGCAGAGACCCACACATTTCCTAGTCCCCCATGGCTGCTCTATCGGGACTCACGTTCAACGTCAGAAGCATCGAGAGCCACGTGAGGAGGGTCGCCCTCTTCAACTACCTGACGATTTTCGCTGCCTCCGTCTTTTTCCTGCAGGAGTGCGGGATCCCGCATAGAGCCCAGTACAAAAAATACCAAGAGGACTGGGTACATGGACCGTCGGTCTGGTCCGGCTCTAACGAGACCAGATCGGCGGGGGTCGCCATTCTTTTTAAAGGAAACGTTTTAATTGACGTTATTAACGAAATTTTACCAGGCAGAATTTTATTGGTCAAAGCTTTTATTAACGGAGTAAAGTGGCAGTTTTTAAATTTTTATGGTGCAACAGATAAAAACACCCGAGCAGAAATGTTAGAGATTTTACCCCTCTTTTTAAACGATTCAGATCCTCTCATTTTAGCGGGAGATTTTAATTGTATTTTAAAGGGGGAACGCCGGCTTTCAAGCTCAGTGAGCAGAAATTATGATAAAACCTCAGCCTTGCTAAAAAACATCATCTCAGACGCCAAGCTCACTGATGCTTACAAAAAATGCAACCCCAGCGCATCAGAGGAAGCCGGCGTTACCTGGAGCAACAGACTGTGCAGCTCCAGGATCGATTTTATGTTCTGCTCTTACCAAGTACTGCCTTTTAGATGTGACCTTTTTACCAATGTTTTCTCGGATCATAAGCTTTTATATTTTAAAGTTGATTCAGTTTTAAAGAGAAAATCCGGTAAGAATGCCTGGAAGTTTAATGTGTCCCTTTTAGAAGATCCGCAGGTTTTATCTGATTTTATCACTTTTTATAAAGACTGCAGGCGAGTAAAAGATCCCAACACTCCCACCAGCCAGTGGTGGGAGAAGATGAAACTGAAAATAAAAACATTTTTTATTAAGGTTGGGATCGCTAAAGCTAAAGCAAAACGTACATTTTATTCTAATCTGAATACTCGCCTGCAGACCCTGTATAAGTTCAGAGAACATGACATAGAGGTGGACCACGAGATCATCGAGGTGAAGAAAGAGATCGCCCGGTGCCTGGAGCAGAGGGGAAAAGAAATTATATTCCGTTCGAAAGTGCAACATCTGGAGGAGAACGAGACCTGCTCCAGGTACTTCTTCAAGAAGATAAGAGACAAGCGGACAGTCCTCGATGATCTCGATGGCACCAAGGACATACAGGGTATTTTAAAGAAAGTGTATGGTTTTTATGCGGATCTTTTTAATACTAAACCTGTTGACATTGATTTTATGAATGACTCGTTGAAGGAGATTACCGACGTTTTAGATCCTGGTTCTCGTGAGATTTTACTAAGGGACATCACAGAACAGGAGATTTTAGACACTATTAAAAGTTTTAAACCAGGTAAGGTGCCTGGGCCCGATGGTATACCCATAGAGTTTTATGTCACCTTTTTTGGTATTTTTAAGGATGACCTTTTCTCCCTTTTTACTGAGGTTTTTATGTCTAAAGCCCTCCCGGGGTCCTGGAAGAAGGGTGACGTGTCTCTTTTATACAAGAAAGGAGACAAGACGGACATCAAGAACTGGAGACCGATCACCCTTCTGAACAGTGACTACAAAATAATGGCCAAAATATGTGCAAACCGCCTCAAGACCGTAATAAGCAAAATTGTACACCCCAACCAGGTCTGTGGGGTGCCCGGGAGGGCAATATGGGAGAATCTTAACCTGATCAAAGATTGTATTAGCGACACAAAATCAAGAAGCGGAAAAATGGCAATTTTAACCATCGACTTTGAAAAAGCCTTTGACCGCGTGTCGCATTTTTATCTTTTTAAGGTTTTAGAGAGAATGGGTATACCGGAAGGTTTTTTATTGTCTTTAAAAGCGTTTTACAACAACTGCACGAGTAGAATTTTAGTCAACGGTTTTAGGACACAGGAAGTGCTTTTAAACTCCGGGGTGAAGCAGGGGTGTCCCTTGTCCCCACTACTTTTTATATGCGCACTAGAGCCTCTTTTATGCACCATACGGCGGGACAAGCAGATCCGTGGGATCCCCCTGCCCGGCGGCGGGGGGATCGAGGCTAAAGTAGTGGGGTACATGGACGATGTGGCAATCCTCGGAAGGGACACCCTGTCGATCCAGAAGGCTATTAGACAAATTGAGTTTTATTGCTGCGCCTCGGGTTTTAAAGTCAATTTTAACAAAAGTAGTGTTTTAAAAATCGGGGACCTGCCCTTGCCAGATGTCCCCATTCCTGTGTCCGACTCGGTGCAGATTTTAGGAGTCTCCTTCAACGAGGATAACAGAGGTCTTAACAGCTGGGACTTGGTGGCACAAAAAATCAATAAGAAAATCTGTATGTGGAGCATGCGGCAGCTGACCATGGAGGGGAAGGTTTTAATCACCAAATCTGTGATTTTACCTATTTTATTGTACCTCAGTTTAGTGTTTCCCCCTCCTGGCAGAGTTTTTAATAAAATTATTAAAGCATGCTTCACATTTTTATGGAGCTCCAAGATGGAGAAACTAAGCAGGGAAATCGTGATGAAGCCGAAGGAGATGGGAGGAAAAGATTTCCCTGATTTTAAAGCCTTTTTATATACAAAGTATTTTAGTTTGTGTATTGGTGCTCTTTTTAAAAACCACTATTGGTCCTATTTTATCCGGTATAACACAGGCTATTTTATGAGGAGGAACAATTGGTTCAAGACGGTTTTAAATTCCCCTTACTCTTTTAATCTGCCCGGAGAATACAAGATTTTAGAGAAAATAGCGATTTTATATGATTTTACTGGCAAAAGCCCACAAGTTTTAATGAATAGTAAAGTCATTTTAAAGGATATTAAGAAAAGTGGTTTTTATGTTCAAGTAAGTAATTTTAACGAAAAACAAAGCAAGGAAACTTGGACAATGGTTAATTATTATATTTTTAATTCACAGAAAGATCTGGCCTGGAGCTGCGTCCATGACTGTCTTCCATGCCGGGCATTCCAGCATCGTAGAGGTTTGACCAACACTGCCGCGTGCCCAAGACCAGGATGTGCAGGAGAAGAGACGACGACCCACCTGATGTGGACCTGCTACATAACAAAGAGAATATGGACTAAGATGTTGCCGCTACTGATTAAAATAACAGGACTTAAGAGACTAACATTGGATGCCGTCCTGTATGGATGCCTGGAATGCCCCACACGGACTCAGAAAATTATGGCATGGAAGATGGTCAATTCGGTCAAAGCAGCTCTATGGAAATCCAGAAACATTTTAGTTTTTAAACATGAAATTTTAACTGTGAAGGACATTTTAGCCATTACTCTTAATGAGATGCACCAGTACTTTTTAGTGGATAAGAAAAATTTCCCAGTTTTAGCGAGAAAATGGCTTTTATCAGAATGGAGCTCCATAATATGATGCCACCAAGGGCCCTTTTATGTGATATTAACTTGTTCTGTATTTTTAACATGTATTTTATGTAGACGAATGTTTTAAATGGTATGTTTTAATGTGTTGTTTAATATGTTTTAATGTACTGTTTTTAACAATTGCAAAAACGTCTATGTAAATATGTGTTGGACAAATAAAAAACGCCCCCCATATGGAGGGCTTGTCAACTTAAAAAAAAAAATCTGTTCTTATCAGTTTAATATCTGATACGTCCCCTATCTGGGGACCATATATTAAATGGATTTTTAGAACAGGGAGCTGGAAAAAGAGCTTGCTCTGTCCACTCCACGCATTGACCTGGTATTGCAGTACCTCCAGGACCGGTGCACCCCCTTTCCTACAACCGTTTCCAAAAGCAGAAAAACAACACCGACGAGCAAGAGGTGCAGCGCAGCTGTGGCGGCGGCTGCTGCTACCACCACCACCCAAGCACTTTGATTGACACTCAGCCCGTCTGCTCGCAACATTGTATCCACTGAGCAGCTGCGTCTGCCAGAGTGTGCACAGCACAGGTACAACTGGAAGCAAAACAACACACACACCAGTTCATATGGCAGCCGCACTCTATAGTTCGTACCTACCGCTGCGCTAATAGCCAAGTTGGAAACATCGGGCAGGCACAGCGTATCCTGGCAGCCTGCGTCTGTATGCTCCACGTATTCGGGTCATGGGTGTATGTGCAGGGGGCCCGGAGCCCTAGGGGGCCCATAAAGTCTCTCTTCCCCACATTGTAAACCAATGCTATCAATGAAGCTTTATAGTTTGGGGGCCCAGTTCCAGACTTTGTACTGGGGCCCCGCAGCTTCAAGTTACACCTCCGGATCAGGATAATGCTAGGCCATTCCAACCAGCCTGTGTGTGTGACCTGCAGTCGCTGGTAGTCGAAAAGCGGCCGGCCCCGGATGCGCGCTTCAGAGTGGACAGACAGCAGCGGACCCCCAATCACACAGGCCCAAGGCTTGCTATGTAGCACGGAATACCTCATTGGACTGCAGCACTCCACGCGGGCTGAGATACACGCTCCACGTGGGATGGGCAGTATTCGTCCATGAAGATCCAGGCCAACGTTTAGAGATGGAGCAACACTCGGGGAGCAAAGAACTCCAACGAACGGACGTCTACTTTACAAGGATGTATTGCTTTATTCAATGCATGGACACAGAAACAGTTCAACCGCTCGATTACAGACCGCAGTCAATACAGTAAAGAAAGAAATGTGTCTGTTTAATGTAAACTTGCATGGAGCTCGTTTGTCAGCCACTGACTGACTGAATGCTGAAACGTGGTCTAACGTTACATGCACCACCAGGGATAAGGCCTTGCCTATAAGCATTCCCCAGCTGGCAAAAACGGAACCTCCCTGCCTATTCCTCACCATGGAAGAACGGAACCTACCTTTTTTTTTTAAAAAAAGAAAGCCACAGCAGCAGCCAACTCGATTTTGGTAGGCCGCTGTCTCCCCCTTGTGTGCTGCATAAAAAATGCACTCCACTAAAAATAACATTGATCCACGAAATAGAGCGTAGGGAGAGAATGAGGCTTCAAGATGAGCCGTCAGGCTATGATAAATTGTATCACACCTGGGCGATATGGATAGATGCCCGGAGCTCACCCCTATTTACTAGGTGGTTACAGACAGGGACATGTGAGTAACACGTTTAAACCACAATCGTAAAGAGAAACAACAATCCCGGAGCCCGCCCCCCCCCCCCCCCTTTTTGTTTTATTTTCTCTTTCTCCCGTGTCATAGATACCTACCATCCCTTACCACTCCCCCCCTTACCCTCCCCTCATTCCCCTGTTTGTAGACCTTATAAAATATCACAGACAAACATGATATAGTTCAACTCGAAATTGATTTATTAAGTTTCATTGTCAAAGTTAATTTTACATTGCTTTGAGATAAGGCAAAAGTTTCCCCCCCTCCATGAAACCAATAAAACCTATATTGAATAAAATAAAAATGATGCAGTTACCGGTAGTTCTGCAGCTTCTTGGTGGAAATAAAGACCATCTCCCGTCTCCCAGCTGCAGCAGAGACTGACTGAAATGGCTGCCAAGCCCGGTATTAATGCTTCTAAATTGATGACATCACAAAGGAGTGACATCATCAGCCTTCCAAACACCTGGCTCAATTGCATACAGTATGTATGTATGTATGTATGCATGTATGTGAGTCTATCTATCTATCTATCTATCTATCTATCTATCTATCTATCTATCTATCTTTATTAATTATGTAGAATATAGATATGGATTATTTCTAAATTACAGATTTTGTAGATATAGATTAAAGATAGATTTAAGATTGTTTGTGTGTGTATGTGTGTGTGTATATAAGTGTGTGTGTGTGTATATATATATATATATATATATATATATATATATATATATATATATAGTGTGTGTATATATATATATAATGTATATATGTAAAAAAAATATAAAATCTGTAGTTATGTATGTATGTATGTATGTATGTATGTATGGCGGGAAAAAAAGGCCTGCTGTATGTTTTTAAGTTCTTCGGATGACCATGCCGCTCTAATATTCTCCTTACTAGGGTCTACTAATGCTGGCCCAGGGGAAGGCAATAAAGCCCTATGGGGCCGAAGCCAATTTCCCTTATTTTAGGTAAAAAGTTTCCATCCGTCCCTACTCGAAATGCGGCTGGCCGAAGAGATCCCTCCAACCGACCGGCCGACGCACCTTCAGAGACAAACTAGTGCTTGCTTCTAGTGTCATCGCCGGCTTAACCCTCGTTTGTAGGGAGCTGACGAGTCCTGCAGCAGCAGGCTCTGCAAGCCTAGGATGCGTGAGCTCGGTGCAAGAGGAAGGACTGAGGGTGTGAGGCTGGGCGCGGTTGAGAAGGCGTGGGGCGGGGCTATGTAAAGTTTTACAAGCTCTCCCCGCTGCCTGGGTGCATTGTGGGTGCGCCCAGAGTGCTGGCTGAGCGTGTTGCCTCAAGCCTTAGAAGTGGAGTTGGGCGGACCGGGCTACAGGTGAAACCCATTTCGGGTTATCGCTTCTCGGCCTTTTGGCTAAGATCAAGTGTAGTATCTGTTCTTATCAGTTTAATATCTGATACGTCCCCTATCTGGGGACCATATATTAAATGGATTTTTAGAACAGGGAGCTGGAAAAAGAGCTTGCTCTGTCCACTCCACGCATTGACCTGGTATTGCAGTACCTCCAGGACCGGTGCACCCCCTTTCCTACAACCGTTTCCAAAAGCAGAAAAACAACACCGACGAGCAAGAGGTGCAGCGCAGCTGTGGCGGCGGCTGCTGCTACCACCACCACCCAAGCACTTTGATTGACACTCAGCCCGTCTGCTCGCAACATTGTATCCACTGAGCAGCTGCGTCTGCCAGAGTGTGCACAGCACAGGTACAACTGGAAGCAAAACAACACACACACCAGTTCATATGGCAGCCGCACTCTATAGTTCGTACCTACCGCTGCGCTAATAGCCAAGTTGGAAACATCGGGCAGGCACAGCGTATCCTGGCAGCCTGCGTCTGTATGCTCCACGTATTCGGGTCATGGGTGTATGTGCAGGGGGCCCGGAGCCCTAGGGGGCCCATAAAGTCTCTCTTCCCCACATTGTAAACCAATGCTATCAATGAAGCTTTATAGTTTGGGGGCCCAGTTCCAGACTTTGTACTGGGGCCCCGCAGCTTCAAGTTACACCTCCGGATCAGGATAATGCTAGGCCATTCCAACCAGCCTGTGTGTGTGACCTGCAGTCGCTGGTAGTCGAAAAGCGGCCGGCCCCGGATGCGCGCTTCAGAGTGGACAGACAGCAGCGGACCCCCAATCACACAGGCCCAAGGCTTGCTATGTAGCACGGAATACCTCATTGGACTGCAGCACTCCACGCGGGCTGAGATACACGCTCCACGTGGGATGGGCAGTATTCGTCCATGAAGATCCAGGCCAACGTTTAGAGATGGAGCAACACTCGGGGAGCAAAGAACTCCAACGAACGGACGTCTACTTTACAAGGATGTATTGCTTTATTCAATGCATGGACACAGAAACAGTTCAACCGCTCGATTACAGACCGCAGTCAATACAGTAAAGAAAGAAATGTGTCTGTTTAATGTAAACTTGCATGGAGCTCGTTTGTCAGCCACTGACTGACTGAATGCTGAAACGTGGTCTAACGTTACATGCACCACCAGGGATAAGGCCTTGCCTATAAGCATTCCCCAGCTGGCAAAAACGGAACCTCCCTGCCTATTCCTCACCATGGAAGAACGGAACCTACCTTTTTTTTTTAAAAAAAGAAAGCCACAGCAGCAGCCAACTCGATTTTGGTAGGCCGCTGTCTCCCCCTTGTGTGCTGCATAAAAAATGCACTCCACTAAAAATAACATTGATCCACGAAATAGAGCGTAGGGAGAGAATGAGGCTTCAAGATGAGCCGTCAGGCTATGATAAATTGTATCACACCTGGGCGATATGGATAGATGCCCGGAGCTCACCCCTATTTACTAGGTGGTTACAGACAGGGACATGTGAGTAACACGTTTAAACCACAATCGTAAAGAGAAACAACAATCCCGGAGCCCGCCCCCCCCCCCCTTTTTGTTTTATTTTCTCTTTCTCCCGTGTCATAGATACCTACCATCCCTTACCACTCCCCCCTTACCCTCCCCTCATTCCCCTGTTTGTAGACCTTATAAAATATCACAGACAAACATGATATAGTTCAACTCGAAATTGATTTATTAAGTTTCATTGTCAAAGTTAATTTTACATTGCTTTGAGATAAGGCAAAAGTTTCCCCCCCTCCATGAAACCAATAAAACCTATATTGAATAAAATAAAAATGATGCAGTTACCGGTAGTTCTGCAGCTTCTTGGTGGAAATAAAGACCATCTCCCGTCTCCCAGCTGCAGCAGAGACTGACTGAAATGGCTGCCAAGCCCGGTATTAATGCTTCTAAATTGATGACATCACAAAGGAGTGACATCATCAGCCTTCCAAACACCTGGCTCAATTGCATACAGTATGTATGTATGTATGTATGCATGTATGTGAGTCTATCTATCTATCTATCTATCTATCTATCTATCTATCTTTATTAATTATGTAGAATATAGATATGGATTATTTCTAAATTACAGATTTTGTAGATATAGATTAAAGATAGATTTAAGATTGTTTGTGTGTGTATGTGTGTGTGTATATAAGTGTGTGTGTGTGTATATATATATATATATATATATATATATATATATATATATATATATATATATATAGTGTGTGTATATATATATAATGTATATATGTAAAAAAAATATAAAATCTGTAGTTATGTATGTATGTATGTATGTATGTATGGCGGGAAAAAAAGGCCTGCTGTATGTTTTTAAGTTCTTCGGATGACCATGCCGCTCTAATATTCTCCTTACTAGGGTCTACTAATGCTGGCCCAGGGGAAGGCAATAAAGCCCTATGGGGCCGAAGCCAATTTCCCTTATTTTAGGTAAAAAGTTTCCATCCGTCCCTACTCGAAATGCGGCTGGCCGAAGAGATCCCTCCAACCGACCGGCCGACGCACCTTCAGAGACAAACTAGTGCTTGCTTCTAGTGTCATCGCCGGCTTAACCCTCGTTTGTAGGGAGCTGACGAGTCCTGCAGCAGCAGGCTCTGCAAGCCTAGGATGCGTGAGCTCGGTGCAAGAGGAAGGACTGAGGGTGTGAGGCTGGGCGCGGTTGAGAAGGCGTGGGGCGGGGCTATGTAAAGTTTTACAAGCTCTCCCCGCTGCCTGGGTGCATTGTGGGTGCGCCCAGAGTGCTGGCTGAGCGTGTTGCCTCAAGCCTTAGAAGTGGAGTTGGGCGGACCGGGCTACAGGTGAAACCCATTTCGGGTTATCGCTTCTCGGCCTTTTGGCTAGATCAAGTGCAGTTGGTCTGGTCAGGGGCTTGAGTGATCTGGGTTAGCCCAGCGATCACCGTACTGCTTGGCAGTAGTCACACTGTGATTTTTCAGAAATCGACAGACTTATTGAAGATGTCTGGGATCCAGAATACCATACGTTTCATGGTGGACAGTAAGGATGGGACCAAGAATACCGTCGTGTATGTTGTCCGGGACATTATTATGGTGGAAATCGGAGTGCCCAAAGATGAGATCTTTTGCGTCCAGGATTTTCCGAGACTCGGCCAATACGACGTCACTTTCTGCGGAGAAGGAGTTTGTCTGAACGTGTACGAGTGGTTGAGGAGCCATAAAGACATTCCGCTACTACGGGGTGTAAAGGTAATCCCTTTATTTGGCATACAAGAGAAACCATTAATCTTGCATGTATACAACCCGTACACAGATAAGGACATGATAGTGAACTTTCTCAAGCGTTACTGTGATGTGGTTAAAGGTGGCGAAAAAATGACTAATATACTTGGCATTTTTAACTCCAAGTACAAGTTTTGGGTTAGGCTGAGAATGGACGCTACCAAAATTGGGGGAGTGACGCATCCACCTGCGAATTTTACCATAGCAGGTAACCGGGGATATCTTTACTACCCGGGGCAACCGACCTTCTGCAGGAATTGCAACCAGTTTGGGCACACTAAGGAAGACTGTTCCAGTGGTCTAGTCTGCAGAAACTGCCAGGAGACCGGGCATCACGCTGGCAGTTGTCCAAAGCCGAAATGCTGCGACCTGTGTGGCGATAATGACCATATGTGCAGGGACTGTCCGTTAAACCTACCGTCCAGGGGCGCCTGGAAGACTAAATCCTACGCGGCGGCTACTAGTCGTGAGGCTACTACCATTCATGTGGCTCCTACTAGTAATGTGGCTTCTACTAGCAGTGCAACACCTGTTGCTATAAGTGAGGTTGCTACTGTGACTAAGCCTGTGGTGACTGCGGCGGAGAACACTGCAAGACCTCCCCAGACTACTGAGAAGGATAAGCCTGCGGGGTCAAAAAATCCTAAAACTGCAGAGGTAGAAGAGAACATCAGGAGGAAGATTGGGAGTCATAAGCCCAATGTTGGGAGTGCTACTCCTGAAGACCAGGTGGCGGGAGTAATTAGGCAGTTGGAAGAGATAATTGAAGAGGTGGACAGCCCCATTAACCCCTCGGGAAAGATTGAGGAGTTTTCGTCTCCTGAAGCAGTCCTGTGCAAGAGGGAGGGGGGAGGTGGACTTGATGTCTCCAGCGAGGAGGAATTTGTGCAGGTTGCGGACCAAAACACAGCGAAAAAGAGAAAGTGCACAAAGAGTAGAGAGACGCTTATGGAGGTCAGTAACCCCTTTAAGACTCTGGCGCAGGACCTTGAGTGCTCAGGTGAGAGTGGCGAGGAGGTATAATCTGAGCCGCTATGAGTGCATATATCCTGGTTTTGTGGTTTAGCCACTTTAAAGGTGAAGATATATATACAGTATATGACTTTCTTGTTTTGCATGAGCTGTGATATGTTGCTATAAGCTTACACCTGAGATATGGTTCTAAATATATGCTCCCAGAATGTAAGAGTTTTCAAGTCAAAGGCCAGAAGAGTTGCAGTTTTTGATTTTTTGCGTCAGAAAAAAGCTGACTTATTTTGCGTTCAGGAGTGCGGTATAGACTCTGATATCAGCCCTTCAGAATGGCCTTATGGTGCTGCTGTGTGGTCTGGGAGCATATATAATAAGAATGACGGAGTGGGTATACTGGTTAACTCCAGAGAATTGGCGCTACAGAGCAGCGAGGTCATCGAGGCGGGGAGATGCATCTCCGCAGTGCTGCTATACAGAGGCATACGTTTCCGCGTTATTAACGTGTACGCTCCTGCTGAGAAACAGGAGAGGAGCGCCTTATTTGACAAAATTAAATTATTTTTGCAAGGAAGGATACCAACTGTCCTCATAGGAGATATGAACTGTGACATCACCAGAAAAGCATTTGATGTGTCTGCAAAGCTTTTATTTGAATTGTGTTGTGATTTTCGTTTAAAAGATATACAGCAAGCATGTGGCATATCCCCACAGCTAAGTACTTACCATGCGGACAGGGGTGGGGTCCACTCCAAAATTGATTATTGTTTTCTGTCTGAAGATATAACTGCAGTAAGTTATACACAAGAAATGACCTTTTTTTCAGATCACGAGTGTTTGTTATGTGGGGTGGAGGTGGGGAACAGTGTTGTGTGGGGGAGGGGAGTCTGGAAGCTGAACCTGAAGCTTCTGGAGGGGCAGGATATCCAAAAACAATATGAAGGCCTATATAGAAAGTGGAGGGAGAGAAGAGGCGAGTTTATAAATATCCTAAATTGGTGGGACTGGGTAAAGGGGAAAACTAAGGCTTTTTTTAAGTCTGTAGGGCATAAAGTAGCCAGGAAAAGGAAGACGGAGTATGTGAGGCTCAGCAACAGACTAAGCTTCTTGATAAAGTTGCGGGACGGCGGGATAGATACACAAGAGGATATCCTAAAGTGTAGGCGAGAAATTAATAGTTACCTAGTGGAGAAAGGGAAGGGCATAATGTACCGCGCCAAGTTGGATAAGATGCTACATGATGAGACATGCTCGCGGTTTTTCTTTAAAAAAGTATTCTCAAAAAAGCCAACTTTTGAAGTAATAGAGAGAGAGACAGGAGGGGAAGTGAGGGGGGAGGAGGTGCATGAGGAGATAGCGTCCTTCTATGAGGAGTTATACAAAGAAAAATGGAGGGATGAAGTCCTGGAGAGTGACATGTTAAGCATGCTTGAAAACAAGTTAGGAGAGGCGGAGCAAGCATCCGTCAACCAAGATATTACCACTAAAGAAGTGTGGGAGGCGGTCCGGAGCATGGGCGCTAATAAAACGCCTGGTATGGATGGGTTACCTATAGAGTATTATCGTATGCTGTGGAGTGTGATAGGGAAAGATGTGTGTGAAGTGTGCCAGTACATGTGGGTGAATGTGGACATGGCTGAAAGTATGCGAGGTGGAGTGGTTGTCTTAATACCCAAAAAGGGCGATTTGAAAAACGTAAAAAACTGGCGCCCGATTACGCTTTTAAATACTGATTATAAGATCTACGCTAAAATTATTGCAAATCGGATGCGTGCGGTAGTAGAGAGTGTGGTGAGCGAGGACCAGTACTGTGCGGTGCCTGGTAGGAGAGTACATGAGAGTCTGTGTCTGGTGCGGGATTGTCTGGGTGATTGTAGGGAGCGAAAGAAGAGTGTGTATGTGGTGAGCTTGGACTTTGAAAAAGCGTATGACAGGTTGTCGCATGGATTCTTGTTCCGAGTGTTGGTGTGCATGGGGTTCCCGGGTATGTTTGTAGAGCGAGTGAGGAGTCTGTATGAAAGGATTTATAGTAGTATGTTAGTGAATGGGAAGGTTGGAAGGAGAGTGAATGTGATGTCTGGTGTGCGTCAGGGGTGTCCGCTGTCGGCCGTGGTTTTCATCTGCGCCATGGAGCCGTTACTATGCCTGATAAGACAGGATAAGATGGTGAGGGGGATCCACATCCCAGGTAGTGACGGCAGAGAGCTGAAGGTATGTGCGTATATGGATGATGTGTGTGTGATGTGTGAGTCTGAGAGTGCAGTGAGGAGAGTGAAGCTATTAGTGTCCGTGTTTTGTGGTGCGTCTGCGTTCCGTATTAACTGGGACAAAAGTGAGTGCAAGGTGTTTGGTGAGACTGGAGTGGATGCAGATATAGGTTTAAATATTGTGTCCGGGCCAATTAAAATCTTAGGCATCAAATTCAATAATAACTTACAGGGGGAAGAGAGCTGGGAGGAGACAAAGCAGAAGGTAGAGAGAAGGCTAGATTTCTGGAAATTGCGCAATCTTACCATGATAGGCAAAATTCTCATATTAAAAAGCGTAATTTTACCAATCTTTCTATACGTGGCATTAGTTTTCCCTCCGGGATACATGAGTCAGAGGAGGATAAACAGAGTCATGTTTCTGTTTTTTTGGGGGTCCAAGATGGAACGCTTGAGGAGGGAGGTAGTACACAAGACATGGGAGAGAGGAGGGATGGGCTTCCCAAATTTAGAGGCATATTTTGGATGTAACAGCATAGTCTTTCTACTGAGTATGTTACACAAGACTACAAAAGGGGCGTGCATGATGCGGTATTTAGCAGGGAGATGGTTCGTGCGCATGAAATGGTGCGAATACGACTTGAGGAAACCAGTCGCTTTCCAAATCCCTAAGTGGTATGAATGGACAGCATGTTTTGTGGCGAAGTTTGAGTTGGATGACTGTGAAGTGAATGTACTTAAGAATAAGCGAATGGTGAAACGAATGATTGAGAGTAAGGATGAGGTGTCTGATATTAATTCTGTTAGCAGAGTGAATGTGGAGAGAGTGTGGAAGAAAGTGCGGATGGATGGGATGAGCAATAGGCAGAGTGAGATTGTATGGCAGAGTCTGCATGGCGTGTTACCGGTGCGAGAGTTTCAGCGTGTGAGAGGTTTGGTGAGGAGTGAGAGATGTCCGAGAGAGGGGTGCGGTGGATGTGAGAATGTGGTTCATTTATTTTGGAACTGCAGCCATGCACAAAATGTGCTGCGGAGACTTGGCTCGTTATGTAAGGAGATAACAGGAGTTAATTTCATGTCCTTTGAGTTAGTTATGTTTGGTTTAGGTGTGAGAGGCAGTGTGAGAGAGAGACTGTTGTGGCTGTTTATGGCGTGTGTGAAGGAAGTGTTGTGGGATGTAAGGAATGTGTATGTGTTCAAGAGGAAGGATGTAAGTGAGAGGGACAGCGTGCGAATGGTGTTGGGGAAATTATACTTTATTTATTTATGGGATAAAAGAAAGGATGGAGTCGATGCGGAAGGAATATGGAAGGTTAAAAAATGGATACAATTAGTTGATTTGTCATGATTTGTAATGTATTTATGTTGTATAAATGTGATGGATTTATTATGTTGTGAATAAATAAAAACCTTTGGTTTATAAAAAAAAAAAAAAAAATCTGTTCTTATCAGTTTAATATCTGATACGTCCCCTATCTGGGGACCATATATTAAATGGATTTTTAGAACAGGGAGCTGGAAAAAGAGCTTGCTCTGTCCACTCCACGCATTGACCTGGTATTGCAGTACCTCCAGGACCGGTGCACCCCCTTTCCTACAACCGTTTCCAAAAGCAGAAAAACAACACCGACGAGCAAGAGGTGCAGCGCAGCTGTGGCGGCGGCTGCTGCTACCACCACCACCCAAGCACTTTGATTGACACTCAGCCCGTCTGCTCGCAACATTGTATCCACTGAGCAGCTGCGTCTGCCAGAGTGTGCACAGCACAGGTACAACTGGAAGCAAAACAACACACACACCAGTTCATATGGCAGCCGCACTCTATAGTTCGTACCTACCGCTGCGCTAATAGCCAAGTTGGAAACATCGGGCAGGCACAGCGTATCCTGGCAGCCTGCGTCTGTATGCTCCACGTATTCGGGTCATGGGTGTATGTGCAGGGGGCCCGGAGCCCTAGGGGGCCCATAAAGTCTCTCTTCCCCACATTGTAAACCAATGCTATCAATGAAGCTTTATAGTTTGGGGGCCCAGTTCCAGACTTTGTACTGGGGCCCCGCAGCTTCAAGTTACACCTCCGGATCAGGATAATGCTAGGCCATTCCAACCAGCCTGTGTATGTGACCTGCAGTCGCTGGTAGTCGAAAAGCGGCCGGCCCCGGATGCGCGCTTCAGAGTGGACAGACAGCAGCGGACCCCCAATCACACAGGCCCAAGGCTTGCTATGTAGCACGGAATACCTCATTGGACTGCAGCACTCCACGCGGGCTGAGATACACGCTCCACGTGGGATGGGCAGTATTCGTCCATGAAGATCCAGGCCAACGTTTAGAGATGGAGCAACACTCGGGGAGCAAAGAACTCCAACGAACGGACGTCTACTTTACAAGGATGTATTGCTTTATTCAATGCATGGACACAGAAACAGTTCAACCGCTCGATTACAGACCGCAGTCAATACAGTAAAGAAAGAAATGTGTCTGTTTAATGTAAACTTGCATGGAGCTCGTTTGTCAGCCACTGACTGACTGAATGCTGAAACGTGGTCTAACGTTACATGCACCACCAGGGATAAGGCCTTGCCTATAAGCATTCCCCAGCTGGCAAAAACGGAACCTCCCTGCCTATTCCTCACCATGGAAGAACGGAACCTACCTTTTTTTTTTAAAAAAAGAAAGCCACAGCAGCAGCCAACTCGATTTTGGTAGGCCGCTGTCTCCCCCTTGTGTGCTGCATAAAAAATGCACTCCACTAAAAATAACATTGATCCACGAAATAGAGCGTAGGGAGAGAATGAGGCTTCAAGATGAGCCGTCAGGCTATGATAAATTGTATCACACCTGGGCGATATGGATAGATGCCCGGAGCTCACCCCTATTTACTAGGTGGTTACAGACAGGGACATGTGAGTAACACGTTTAAACCACAATCGTAAAGAGAAACAACAATCCCGGAGCCCGCCCCCCCCCTTTTTGTTTTATTTTCTCTTTCTCCCGTGTCATAGATACCTACCATCCCTTACCACTCCCCCCCTTACCCTCCCCTCATTCCCCTGTTTGTAGACCTTATAAAATATCACAGACAAACATGATATAGTTCAACTCGAAATTGATTTATTAAGTTTCATTGTCAAAGTTAATTTTACATTGCTTTGAGATAAGGCAAAAGTTTCCCCCCCTCCATGAAACCAATAAAACCTATATTGAATAAAATAAAAATGATGCAGTTACCGGTAGTTCTGCAGCTTCTTGGTGGAAATAAAGACCATCTCCCGTCTCCCAGCTGCAGCAGAGACTGACTGAAATGGCTGCCAAGCCCGGTATTAATGCTTCTAAATTGATGACATCACAAAGGAGTGACATCATCAGCCTTCCAAACACCTGGCTCAATTGCATACAGTATGTATGTATGTATGTATGCATGTATGTGAGTCTATCTATCTATCTATCTATCTATCTATCTATCTATCTATCTATCTATCTTTATTAATTATGTAGAATATAGATATGGATTATTTCTAAATTACAGATTTTGTAGATATAGATTAAAGATAGATTTAAGATTGTTTGTGTGTGTATGTGTGTGTGTATATAAGTGTGTGTGTGTGTGTATATATATATATATATATATATATATATATATATATATATATATATATATATATATATATAGTGTGTGTATATATATATAATGTATATATGTAAAAAAAATATAAAATCTGTAGTTATGTATGTATGTATGTATGTATGTATGTATGGCGGGAAAAAAAGGCCTGCTGTATGTTTTTAAGTTCTTCGGATGACCATGCCGCTCTAATATTCTCCTTACTAGGGTCTACTAATGCTGGCCCAGGGGAAGGCAATAAAGCCCTATGGGGCCGAAGCCAATTTCCCTTATTTTAGGTAAAAAGTTTCCATCCGTCCCTACTCGAAATGCGGCTGGCCGAAGAGATCCCTCCAACCGACCGGCCGACGCACCTTCAGAGACAAACTAGTGCTTGCTTCTAGTGTCATCGCCGGCTTAACCCTCGTTTGTAGGGAGCTGACGAGTCCTGCAGCAGCAGGCTCTGCAAGCCTAGGATGCGTGAGCTCGGTGCAAGAGGAAGGACTGAGGGTGTGAGGCTGGGCGCGGTTGAGAAGGCGTGGGGCGGGGCTATGTAAAGTTTTACAAGCTCTCCCCGCTGCCTGGGTGCATTGTGGGTGCGCCCAGAGTGCTGGCTGAGCGTGTTGCCTCAAGCCTTAGAAGTGGAGTTGGGCGGACCGGGCTACAGGTGAAACCCATTTCGGGTTATCGCTTCTCGGCCTTTTGGCTAAGATCAAGTGTAGTATCTGTTCTTATCAGTTTAATATCTGATACGTCCCCTATCTGGGGACCATATATTAAATGGATTTTTAGAACAGGGAGCTGGAAAAAGAGCTTGCTCTGTCCACTCCACGCATTGACCTGGTATTGCAGTACCTCCAGGACCGGTGCACCCCCTTTCCTACAACCGTTTCCAAAAGCAGAAAAACAACACCGACGAGCAAGAGGTGCAGCGCAGCTGTGGCGGCGGCTGCTGCTACCACCACCACCCAAGCACTTTGATTGACACTCAGCCCGTCTGCTCGCAACATTGTATCCACTGAGCAGCTGCGTCTGCCAGAGTGTGCACAGCACAGGTACAACTGGAAGCAAAACAACACACACACCAGTTCATATGGCAGCCGCACTCTATAGTTCGTACCTACCGCTGCGCTAATAGCCAAGTTGGAAACATCGGGCAGGCACAGCGTATCCTGGCAGCCTGCGTCTGTATGCTCCACGTATTCGGGTCATGGGTGTATGTGCAGGGGGCCCGGAGCCCTAGGGGGCCCATAAAGTCTCTCTTCCCCACATTGTAAACCAATGCTATCAATGAAGCTTTATAGTTTGGGGGCCCAGTTCCAGACTTTGTACTGGGGCCCCGCAGCTTCAAGTTACACCTCCGGATCAGGATAATGCTAGGCCATTCCAACCAGCCTGTGTGTGTGACCTGCAGTCGCTGGTAGTCGAAAAGCGGCCGGCCCCGGATGCGCGCTTCAGAGTGGACAGACAGCAGCGGACCCCCAATCACACAGGCCCAAGGCTTGCTATGTAGCACGGAATACCTCATTGGACTGCAGCACTCCACGCGGGCTGAGATACACGCTCCACGTGGGATGGGCAGTATTCGTCCATGAAGATCCAGGCCAACGTTTAGAGATGGAGCAACACTCGGGGAGCAAAGAACTCCAACGAACGGACGTCTACTTTACAAGGATGTATTGCTTTATTCAATGCATGGACACAGAAACAGTTCAACCGCTCGATTACAGACCGCAGTCAATACAGTAAAGAAAGAAATGTGTCTGTTTAATGTAAACTTGCATGGAGCTCGTTTGTCAGCCACTGACTGACTGAATGCTGAAACGTGGTCTAACGTTACATGCACCACCAGGGATAAGGCCTTGCCTATAAGCATTCCCCAGCTGGCAAAAACGGAACCTCCCTGCCTATTCCTCACCATGGAAGAACGGAACCTACCTTTTTTTTTTAAAAAAAGAAAGCCACAGCAGCAGCCAACTCGATTTTGGTAGGCCGCTGTCTCCCCCTTGTGTGCTGCATAAAAAATGCACTCCACTAAAAATAACATTGATCCACGAAATAGAGCGTAGGGAGAGAATGAGGCTTCAAGATGAGCCGTCAGGCTATGATAAATTGTATCACACCTGGGCGATATGGATAGATGCCCGGAGCTCACCCCTATTTACTAGGTGGTTACAGACAGGGACATGTGAGTAACACGTTTAAACCACAATCGTAAAGAGAAACAACAATCCCGGAGCCCGCCCCCCCCCCCTTTTTGTTTTATTTTCTCTTTCTCCCGTGTCATAGATACCTACCATCCCTTACCACTCCCCCCCTTACCCTCCCCTCATTCCCCTGTTTGTAGACCTTATAAAATATCACAGACAAACATGATATAGTTCAACTCGAAATTGATTTATTAAGTTTCATTGTCAAAGTTAATTTTACATTGCTTTGAGATAAGGCAAAAGTTTCCCCCCCTCCATGAAACCAATAAAACCTATATTGAATAAAATAAAAATGATGCAGTTACCGGTAGTTCTGCAGCTTCTTGGTGGAAATAAAGACCATCTCCCGTCTCCCAGCTGCAGCAGAGACTGACTGAAATGGCTGCCAAGCCCGGTATTAATGCTTCTAAATTGATGACATCACAAAGGAGTGACATCATCAGCCTTCCAAACACCTGGCTCAATTGCATACAGTATGTATGTATGTATGTATGCATGTATGTGAGTCTATCTATCTATCTATCTATCTATCTATCTTTATTAATTATGTAGAATATAGATATGGATTATTTCTAAATTACAGATTTTGTAGATATAGATTAAAGATAGATTTAAGATTGTGTGTGTATGTGTGTGTGTATATAAGTGTGTGTGTGTGTATATATATATAATGTATATATGTAAAAAAAATATAAAATCTGTAGTTATGTATGTATGTATGTATGTATGTATGTATGTATGTATGGCGGGAAAAAAAGGCCTGCTGTATGTTTTTAAGTTCTTCGGATGACCATGCCGCTCTAATATTCTCCTTACTAGGGTCTACTAATGCTGGCCCAGGGGAAGGCAATAAAACCCTATGGGGCCGAAGCCAATTTCCCTTATTTTAGGTAAAAAGTTTCCATCCGTCCCTACTCGAAATGCGGCTGGCCGAAGAGATCCCTCCAACCGACCGGCCGACGTACCTTCAGAGACAAACTAGTGCTTGCTTCTAGTGTCATCGCCGGCTTAACCCTCGTTTGTAGGGAGCTGACGAGTCCTGCAGCAGCAGGCTCTGCAAGCCTAGGATGCGTGAGCTCGGTGCAAGAGGAAGGACTGAGGGTGTGAGGCTGGGCGCGGTTGAGAAGGCGTGGGGCGGGGCTATGTAAAGTTTTACAAGCTCTCCCCGCTGCCTGGGTGCATTGTGGGTGCGCCCAGAGTGCTGGCTGAGCGTGTTGCCTCAAGCCTTAGAAGTGGAGTTGGGCGGACCGGGCTACAGGTGAAACCCATTTCGGGTTATCGCTTCTCGGCCTTTTGGCTAAGCTCAAGTGTAAGCTTGGGCTTGGTCAGGGGTGCGAGTGTCCTGGGTGGACCCAGCGACTTTTGCCTAGTGCAAACCTTTTCTGTGGTTCGTGGACCGACAGTTTCTTTCTAAGGATGTTTGGACTGAAGAACTCTATCCGTCTGGATGTTGACCCGAGCGATTCAAGCAAGAACAGCCTGGTTTACCTCGCCAGAGATATTCTCCAGGAGAAAGCTGGATTTTCCACAGACCAATTCTTCAGCATACAAGACTTCCCCCGACAAGGTACCTATGACATTACTTTTGTTGATGAGTACTCCTGCCTTAATGCCTTTGAATGGCTGCGCAATCACCACAACGAGGATTACCTGCAAGGGGTGAAGGTAACACCGCTGTTTGGCATTTGTGAAAAACCCTTGATTGTCCATGTGTACAACCCGTTCACAGATGTCCAACTGATTATCAGCTTCCTGAAACGACATTGTGAACAGGTGAGAGGAGGTGAGAGGCAGCAGAATGTACTGGGAATATTTAACTGCAAGTACAAATTCTATGTAAAATTCCGGATGAGTACAAGCAGTATCGGTGGTGTGAAGCACCCACCTGCAAATTTTTCAATTGCCGGCAACAGGGGGTATCTGTCGTACCCTGGGCAACCCAGATACTGTCGCAACTGTTGTGAATTTGGGCATGTCAGCTCTGAATGTACCAAGGGGCAGGTGTGTAGAAACTGCCAAGGCACTGGACATCATTCAGGCAGTTGCCCCAAGCCAAAAGCATGTGACCTCTGTGGCTCTTATGAGCATATGTACAAAGACTGCAGGGGAACCAGGCTGTTTGCTGAGGAGAGCACAAGTGCTGGAAGGAGGGAGGAGAATGAGCAGAGGCCATCATTTGCAGAGGTGGTGGCTGGAAAGAGAGAGGAGAAGGAGCAGAGGGCTGCAACTGCAGAGGAGGTGGCTGGAAGGAGGCTGGAGAAAAAGGAACAGAGGGCAGCAACTGCAGAGGAGGTGGCTGGAAGGAGGCTGGAGAAAAAGGAGCAGAGGGCAGCAACTGCTGAGGAGGAGGTGGCTGGAAGGAGGCTGGAGAAAAAGGAGCAGAGGGCAGCAACTGCTGAGGAGGTGGCTGGAAGGAGGCAGGAGAAGAAAGAGCAGAGGGCTGCAACTGCAGAGGAGGTGGCTGGAGAAGGTCCTAGCATAAGGAGGAAAATAGGAGTTAAAAAGGCAGCACCTGTGGAAAGCATGGACGTTCCTACTGTGGCTGAGACCCAGGTGTCTGAGGCAATAAGACACCTGGAGGAGGTGATTGAGAGCGTGGGGAGCCCCACCCATCCCTCTGACCCTGCTAACATTGGCCAGTTTTCCTCACCTGAATGTTCTGCTGGTTCATCTCCAGGGACCGCTTTGTGTAAAAGGGAGGGTGGTGGGTACAGCACAAGCGAGGAGGAGTTCACAGAGGTGGCAGAAGATAGAAAAAAGAAAAGAAAGTATACGAGGAAAAAGGTGGAAGAGATGGAAACCAGCAACCCGCTGGAGGAGGTGGAGGAAGACAGTGAAGGTTCTGTGGGCAGTGATGCAGATGTATAGATGAGGCATTACATGGGGCAAAGACTTGCTCTGATGTTTATTTTGTGCAAAGTGTAAGGTCTGCTGTAATGGGGTTTGTGATTCTATCCCAGAATGTGCGGGTGTTTAAAAACAAGGCCCGGAGAACCGCAATATTGGATCTACTGAAAGAGGAGAAAGCACAAGTGATCTGCGTGCAGGAGTGTGGGATTGTGGGAGGGTTAAGGGAGGATGAGTGGCCTTATGGAAAGGCTGTCTGGTCAGGGAGTGCCCAGAACAAAAATGATGGCGTTGGTATTCTGGTTAAGGGAGGTGGGGTGGAGCTGGAAAGCTATATGATTATTGAAGAGGGTAGATGTCTATCCGCTGTTATGACCTACAGGGGCAGCAGGTTTTTGCTGGTTAATGTTTATGCGCCAAATGACAAAAATGAAAGAAAATTGCTGTTTGAAAAAATGAAATTTTTTATTCAAGGTAGAATGCCGGTCGTTATGATTGGTGACATGAATTGTGACATTAACAAAAAAGCCTTTGATATTTCCGGTAAAACCCTGTCCGAGATAACAAGTGATTTTCATATGCAGGATATGCAAGTTTTGTGTAATATTAATCCTAAGTTAAATACGTATCACTCGGACAGAGGGGGGATCCATTCTTGTTTGGATTATTGTTTTATTTCAGATAATTTGGTGCCGTTGTCTTATCAGCAGAAGCCGGTGGTGTTCTCGGATCATGAGTGCCTGGTATGTGAGTTGGATGTGAATGTGAGGGGTATTCATGGGAGGGGGCTGTGGAAATTAAACATCAGCCACTTGGCGGATAAGGACGTCCGCAGTCAGTATGAGTGTGAGTACAAGAGGTGGTGTGAGAGAAAGAGAGACTTTACAAACATATTACTGTGGTGGGAGTGGGTCAAGGGGAAAACAAAGAGGTTCTTCAAGACACTTGGCTATAAGCTGGCAGCACGGAGGAGGGAGGAGCTTGCCAAACTGAATGCCCGATTATGTTTGTTGTATAAGTTGAGAGAAAGCGGTATGGATGTGCAGAATGAGTTGGTATGTGTGAGAAGAGAGATTAATGCGTATATGATAGAGAAAGGGAGAGGGATAATGTACAGGGCCAAACTAGAGAAAATGGAACAGGATGAAAAGTGTTCTAGGTTCTTTTTTAAGAAAGTTTTTTCCAAAAAACCTGCTCTTGATGTGCTGGTGAAAGAGGATGGATGTGAGGTGAGTGGGGATGGTGTGAATGAGGAAGTGGCTGCGTTCTATGATGAGTTGTATGCGGAGAAATGGAGGGATGAGAGGCTGGAGAGTGATGTGCTGAGTGTGCTTGAGAGAAAGCTTGGGGATGCTGAGAGAGGATATGTGATGAGGCAGATAACTACAGAGGAGGTGTGGAAGGTTGTGCAAAGTATGGCTGCTAACAAGACGCCTGGTGCGGATGGTCTTCCGATTGAGTTCTACCGTATGTTGTGGAGTGTGGTTGGGATGGATGTCTGTGCGGTATGTAAGTATATGTGGGAGAGTGTTGGGATCGCTGAGAGTATGCGTGAGGGAGTGGTTGTGTTAATTCCAAAAAAAGGAGATCGCAGAAGTCTAAAAAACTGGCGGCCAATCACGTTGTTAAACGCTGATTATAAAATATATGCGAAGATCATTGCCAATCGGATGCGTGATGTGGTTGAATGGGTTGTGGGTGAGGATCAGTTTTGTGCGGTGCCTGGGAGACGTGTGCATGAGAGTCTGGTTTTGTTGAGAGATGTGTTGTGGGATTGTAAGAGTCGGAAGAAAGATGTGTATGTGGTTTCGTTAGATTTTGAGAAAGCGTATGATAGGTTGTCGCATGGGTTTTTGTTTAGTGTGTTGATGCGAATGGGTTTTCCAAGTGAGTTTGTAGGGAGAGTCAGAAGTCTGTATGAAAGGATCTATAGTAGAGTGCTTGTGAATGGATGTGTTGGTAGAAGGGTGAATGTGTTTTCTGGCGTGCGGCAGGGCTGCCCGCTATCCCCGGTAGCCTTCATATGCGCAATTGAGCCTTTGTTATGCTTGATGAGAATGGATAAGATTGTGAGAGGGATCCATATTCCTCGGAGTGAGGGGAAAGAATGGAAGGTGAATGCGTATATGGATGATGTATGTGTGGTGTGTGAGTCAGAATGTGCGGTGAGAAGGGTTAAATTATTGGTTTCTATTTTTTGTGGTGCGTCTGCGTTCCGGGTGAATTGGTTGAAGAGTGAGTGTAAAGTGTATGGGGGCGGTAGTGTAAGGGATCTAGGTATGAATGTGGTCACTGGGCCAATTAAGATTTTGGGTGTCCTATTTAATGACAGTATAGACGGGAAAGATAGTTGGGAGGAGGTCATGAAGAGAGTGGAGGCTCGGCTAACTTTTTGGAAGCTGAGAAGTTTGAGTTTGGTGGGGAAAATAGTGATTATCAAGAGCATAATCTTGCCTATCTTTTTGTATATAGCGTTGGTTTTTCCACCTGATTATTTGTACCTTAGAAGGTGGAACAGAATTTTGTTTGTATTTTTTTGGAATTCCAAAATGGAGCGACTGAGAAGGGAAGTGGTGGTTAAGAGCTGGAGGAATGGAGGCATGAGCTTTCCGAACTTAGAGGTGTATTTTGGGGTGAATGCGTTGGTGTTTGTGTTGGCTATGATTGAGAGGGAGGGGAAGGGGTCGTGCATGTTGAGGTATTTGGCTGGGAGACTGTTTGTGAGACTGAAGTGGTGTAAGTATGATCTGAGGAAGCCTGTTGCGTTTGTGGTACCTAAGTGGTATGAATGGTTGGTGAAGTTTGTTGAGAAGTATGAGTTGAATGAGGTGGAAGTGTGTATGTTAAGGAATAAGCGTCTGGTTGTGAGAATGATTGAAGTGAGAGAGGGGATGTGTGAGATAAACATGGTTGCTGGAAAGGATGTGCAGAAAGTCTGGGAGAAAGTACGGATGAATGGGATGACCAACAGACAGACTGAGGTTGTGTGGCAGAGCCTACATGGTGCTCTACCAGTCAGAGAGTTCCAAAGGAACAGGGGCTTAATAGCCAATGAGGCATGCCCAAGGCGGCAGTGTAACGGCTCTGAAAGTGTGACACACTTATTTTGGAATTGCTCTTACGCACAGGACGTTCTGAGGAGGTTGGGCCCTTTGTGCAAAGAGCTTACGGGCGTTACATTTTTTTCCTTTGAGTTATTGATGTTTGGGTTGGCTGTGAGTAAGGGGGTGAAAGAGAGAGTGCTGTGGTTGTTCTTGTCATGTGTGAAAGAGGTACTGTGGGATGTGAGGAATGTGTATGTGTACAAAAGAGTGGATTTGTGTGAGAGAACGAGTGTAAGGATGGTGCTAGGGAAACTGTTTATTTGTTATTTGTGGGATAAAAAAAGGATGGGGGTGGATGCAGAGGGCATATGGAAAATTAAGAAATGGATGCAGTTGGTAAACTTGACATGAGTTCTATGTAGTTATATGTATTGTTATGTTATATGCAAAAAAGAAAATAAATCCTGATGATGAAGTGGGTTAGCATGGCAGTAGTCATGTGAGCGAAGTTTCACTTGAGCGTTTAAGTGAAGTAGTTTACTAACCCTATCTGAGGGAAAAAAAAAAAAAAAAAAAATCTGTTCTTATCAGTTTAATATCTGATACGTCCCCTATCTGGGGACCATATATTAAATGGATTTTTAGAACAGGGAGCTGGAAAAAGAGCTTGCTCTGTCCACTCCACGCATTGACCTGGTATTGCAGTACCTCCAGGACCGGTGCACCCCCTTTCCTACAACCGTTTCCAAAAGCAGAAAAACAACACCGACGAGCAAGAGGTGCAGCGCAGCTGTGGCGGCGGCTGCTGCTACCACCACCACCCAAGCACTTTGATTGACACTCAGCCCGTCTGCTCGCAACATTGTATCCACTGAGCAGCTGCGTCTGCCAGAGTGTGCACAGCACAGGTACAACTGGAAGCAAAACAACACACACACCAGTTCATATGGCAGCCGCACTCTATAGTTCGTACCTACCGCTGCGCTAATAGCCAAGTTGGAAACATCGGGCAGGCACAGCGTATCCTGGCAGCCTGCGTCTGTATGCTCCACGTATTCGGGTCATGGGTGTATGTGCAGGGGGCCCGGAGCCCTAGGGGGCCCATAAAGTCTCTTTTCCCCACATTGTAAACCAATGCTATCAATGAAGCTTTATAGTTTGGGGGCCCAGTTCCAGACTTTGTACTGGGGCCCCGCAGCTTCAAGTTACACCTCCGGATCAGGATAATGCTAGGCCATTCCAACCAGCCTGTGTGTGTGACCTGCAGTCGCTGGTAGTCGAAAAGCGGCCGGCCCCGGATGCGCGCTTCAGAGTGGACAGACAGCAGCGGACCCCCAATCACACAGGCCCAAGGCTTGCTATGTAGCACGGAATACCTCATTGGACTGCAGCACTCCACGCGGGCTGAGATACACGCTCCACGTGGGATGGGCAGTATTCGTCCATGAAGATCCAGGCCAACGTTTAGAGATGGAGCAACACTCGGGGAGCAAAGAACTCCAACGAACGGACGTCTACTTTACAAGGATGTATTGCTTTATTCAATGCATGGACACAGAAACAGTTCAACCGCTCGATTACAGACCGCAGTCAATACAGTAAAGAAAGAAATGTGTCTGTTTAATGTAAACTTGCATGGAGCTCGTTTGTCAGCCACTGACTGACTGAATGCTGAAACGTGGTCTAACGTTACATGCACCACCAGGGATAAGGCCTTGCCTATAAGCATTCCCCAGCTGGCAAAAACGGAACCTCCCTGCCTATTCCTCACCATGGAAGAACGGAACCTACCTTTTTTTTTTAAAAAAAGAAAGCCACAGCAGCAGCCAACTCGATTTTGGTAGGCCGCTGTCTCCCCCTTGTGTGCTGCATAAAAAATGCACTCCACTAAAAATAACATTGATCCACGAAATAGAGCGTAGGGAGAGAATGAGGCTTCAAGATGAGCCGTCAGGCTATGATAAATTGTATCACACCTGGGCGATATGGATAGATGCCCGGAGCTCACCCCTATTTACTAGGTGGTTACAGACAGGGACATGTGAGTAACACGTTTAAACCACAATCGTAAAGAGAAACAACAATCCCGGAGCCCGCCCCCCCCCCCCTTTTTGTTTTATTTTCTCTTTCTCCCGTGTCATAGATACCTACCATCCCTTACCACTCCCCCCCTTACCCTCCCCTCATTCCCCTGTTTGTAGACCTTATAAAATATCACAGACAAACATGATATAGTTCAACTCGAAATTGATTTATTAAGTTTCATTGTCAAAGTTAATTTTACATTGCTTTGAGATAAGGCAAAAGTTTCCCCCCCCTCCATGAAACCAATAAAACCTATATTGAATAAAATAAAAATGATGCAGTTACCGGTAGTTCTGCAGCTTCTTGGTGGAAATAAAGACCATCTCCCGTCTCCCAGCTGCAGCAGAGACTGACTGAAATGGCTGCCAAGCCCGGTATTAATGCTTCTAAATTGATGACATCACAAAGGAGTGACATCATCAGCCTTCCAAACACCTGGCTCAATTGCATACAGTATGTATGTATGTATGTATGTATGCATGTATGTGAGTCTATCTATCTATCTATCTATCTATCTATCTATCTTTATTAATTATGTAGAATATAGATATGGATTATTTCTAAATTACAGATTTTGTAGATATAGATTAAAGATAGATTTAAGATTGTTTGTGTGTGTATGTGTGTGTGTATATAAGTGTGTGTGTGTGTATATATATATATATATATATATATATATATAGTGTGTGTATATATATATAATGTATATATGTAAAAAAAATATAAAATCTGTAGTTATGTATGTATGTATGTATGTATGTATGTATGGCGGGAAAAAAAGGCCTGCTGTATGTTTTTAAGTTCTTCGGATGACCATGCCGCTCTAATATTCTCCTTACTAGGGTCTACTAATGCTGGCCCAGGGGAAGGCAATAAAGCCCTGTGGGGCCGAAGCCAATTTCCCTTATTTTAGGTAAAAAGTTTCCATCCGTCCCTACTCGAAATGCGGCTGGCCGAAGAGATCCCTCCAACCGACCGGCCGACGCACCTTCAGAGACAAACTAGTGCTTGCTTCTAGTGTCATCGCCGGCTTAACCCTCGTTTGTAGGGAGCTGACGAGTCCTGCAGCAGCAGGCTCTGCAAGCCTAGGATGCGTGAGCTCGGTGCAAGAGGAAGGACTGAGGGTGTGAGGCTGGGCGCGGTTGAGAAGGCGTGGGGCGGGGCTATGTAAAGTTTTACAAGCTCTCCCCGCTGCCTGGGTGCATTGTGGGTGCGCCCAGAGTGCTGGCTGAGCGTGTTGCCTCAAGCCTTAGAAGTGGAGTTGGGCGGACCGGGCTACAGGTGAAACCCATTTCGGGTTATCGCTTCTCGGCCTTTTGGCTAAGATCAAGTGTAGTATCTGTTCTTATCAGTTTAATATCTGATACGTCCCCTATCTGGGGACCATATATTAAATGGATTTTTAGAACAGGGAGCTGGAAAAAGAGCTTGCTCTGTCCACTCCACGCATTGACCTGGTATTGCAGTACCTCCAGGACCGGTGCACCCCCTTTCCTACAACCGTTTCCAAAAGCAGAAAAACAACACCGACGAGCAAGAGGTGCAGCGCAGCTGTGGCGGCGGCTGCTGCTACCACCACCACCCAAGCACTTTGATTGACACTCAGCCCGTCTGCTCGCAACATTGTATCCACTGAGCAGCTGCGTCTGCCAGAGTGTGCACAGCACAGGTACAACTGGAAGCAAAACAACACACACACCAGTTCATATGGCAGCCGCACTCTATAGTTCGTACCTACCGCTGCGCTAATAGCCAAGTTGGAAACATCGGGCAGGCACAGCGTATCCTGGCAGCCTGCGTCTGTATGCTCCACGTATTCGGGTCATGGGTGTATGTGCAGGGGGCCCGGAGCCCTAGGGGGCCCATAAAGTCTCTCTTCCCCACATTGTAAACCAATGCTATCAATGAAGCTTTATAGTTTGGGGGCCCAGTTCCAGACTTTGTACTGGGGCCCCGCAGCTTCAAGTTACACCTCCGGATCAGGATAATGCTAGGCCATTCCAACCAGCCTGTGTGTGTGACCTGCAGTCGCTGGTAGTCGAAAAGCGGCCGGCCCCGGATGCGCGCTTCAGAGTGGACAGACAGCAGCGGACCCCCAATCACACAGGCCCAAGGCTTGCTATGTAGCACGGAATACCTCATTGGACTGCAGCACTCCACGCGGGCTGAGATACACGCTCCACGTGGGATGGGCAGTATTCGTCCATGAAGATCCAGGCCAACGTTTAGAGATGGAGCAACACTCGGGGAGCAAAGAACTCCAACGAACGGACGTCTACTTTACAAGGATGTATTGCTTTATTCAATGCATGGACACAGAAACAGTTCAACCGCTCGATTACAGACCGCAGTCAATACAGTAAAGAAAGAAATGTGTCTGTTTAATGTAAACTTGCATGGAGCTCGTTTGTCAGTCACTGACTGACTGAATGCTGAAACGTGGTCTAACGTTACATGCACCACCAGGGATAAGGCCTTGCCTATAAGCATTCCCCAGCTGGCAAAAACGGAACCTCCCTGCCTATTCCTCACCATGGAAGAACGGAACCTACCTTTTTTTTTTAAAAAAAGAAAGCCACAGCAGCAGCCAACTCGATTTTGGTAGGCCGCTGTCTCCCCCTTGTGTGCTGCATAAAAAATGCACTCCACTAAAAATAACATTGATCCACGAAATAGAGCGTAGGGAGAGAATGAGGCTTCAAGATGAGCCGTCAGGCTATGATAAATTGTATCACACCTGGGCGATATGGATAGATGCCCGGAGCTCACCCCTATTTACTAGGTGGTTACAGACAGGGACATGTGAGTAACACGTTTAAACCACAATCGTAAAGAGAAACAACAATCCCGGAGCCCGCCCCCCCCCCTTTTTGTTTTATTTTCTCTTTCTCCCGTGTCATAGATACCTACCATCCCTTACCACTCCCCCCCTTACCCTCCCCTCATTCCCCTGTTTGTAGACCTTATAAAATATCACAGACAAACATGATATAGTTCAACTCGAAATTGATTTATTAAGTTTCATTGTCAAAGTTAATTTTACATTGCTTTGAGATAAGGCAAAAGTTTCCCCCCCCTCCATGAAACCAATAAAACCTATATTGAATAAAATAAAAATGATGCAGTTACCGGTAGTTCTGCAGCTTCTTGGTGGAAATAAAGACCATCTCCCGTCTCCCAGCTGCAGCAGAGACTGACTGAAATGGCTGCCAAGCCCGGTATTAATGCTTCTAAATTGATGACATCACAAAGGAGTGACATCATCAGCCTTCCAAACACCTGGCTCAATTGCATACAGTATGTATGTATGTATGTATGCATGTATGTGAGTCTATCTATCTATCTATCTATCTATCTATCTATCTATCTATCTATCTATCTTTATTAATTATGTAGAATATAGATATGGATTATTTCTAAATTACAGATTTTGTAGATATAGATTAAAGATAGATTTAAGATTGTTTGTGTGTGTATGTGTGTGTGTATATAAGTGTGTGTGTGTGTGTATATATATATATATATATATATATATATATATATATATATATATATATAGTGTGTGTATATATATATAATGTATATATGTAAAAAAAATATAAAATCTGTAGTTATGTATGTATGTATGTATGGCGGGAAAAAAAGGCCTGCTGTATGTTTTTAAGTTCTTCGGATGACCATGCCGCTCTAATATTCTCCTTACTAGGGTCTACTAATGCTGGCCCAGGGGAAGGCAATAAAGCCCTATGGGGCCGAAGCCAATTTCCCTTATTTTAGGTAAAAAGTTTCCATCCGTCCCTACTCGAAATGCGGCTGGCCGAAGAGATCCCTCCAACCGACCGGCCGACGCACCTTCAGAGACAAACTAGTGCTTGCTTCTAGTGTCATCGCCGGCTTAACCCTCGTTTGTAGGGAGCTGACGAGTCCTGCAGCAGCAGGCTCTGCAAGCCTAGGATGCGTGAGCTCGGTGCAAGAGGAAGGACTGAGGGTGTGAGGCTGGGCGCGGTTGAGAAGGCGTGGGGCGGGGCTATGTAAAGTTTTACAAGCTCTCCCCGCTGCCTGGGTGCATTGTGGGTGCGCCCAGAGTGCTGGCTGAGCGTGTTGCCTCAAGCCTTAGAAGTGGAGTTGGGCGGACCGGGCTACAGGTGAAACCCATTTCGGGTTATCGCTTCTCGGCCTTTTGGCTAAGATCAAGTGTAGTATCTGTTCTTATCAGTTTAATATCTGATACGTCCCCTATCTGGGGACCATATATTAAATGGATTTTTAGAACAGGGAGCTGGAAAAAGAGCTTGCTCTGTCCACTCCACGCATTGACCTGGTATTGCAGTACCTCCAGGACCGGTGCACCCCCTTTCCTACAACCGTTTCCAAAAGCAGAAAAACAACACCGACGAGCAAGAGGTGCAGCGCAGCTGTGGCGGCGGCTGCTGCTACCACCACCACCCAAGCACTTTGATTGACACTCAGCCCGTCTGCTCGCAACATTGTATCCACTGAGCAGCTGCGTCTGCCAGAGTGTGCACAGCACAGGTACAACTGGAAGCAAAACAACACACACACCAGTTCATATGGCAGCCGCACTCTATAGTTCGTACCTACCGCTGCGCTAATAGCCAAGTTGGAAACATCGGGCAGGCACAGCGTATCCTGGCAGCCTGCGTCTGTATGCTCCACGTATTCGGGTCATGGGTGTATGTGCAGGGGGCCCGGAGCCCTAGGGGGCCCATAAAGTCTCTCTTCCCCACATTGTAAACCAATGCTATCAATGAAGCTTTATAGTTTGGGGGCCCAGTTCCAGACTTTGTACTGGGGCCCCGCAGCTTCAAGTTACACCTCCGGATCAGGATAATGCTAGGCCATTCCAACCAGCCTGTGTGTGTGACCTGCAGTCGCTGGTAGTCGAAAAGCGGCCGGCCCCGGATGCGCGCTTCAGAGTGGACAGACAGCAGCGGACCCCCAATCACACAGGCCCAAGGCTTGCTATGTAGCACGGAATACCTCATTGGACTGCAGCACTCCACGCGGGCTGAGATACACGCTCCACGTGGGATGGGCAGTATTCGTCCATGAAGATCCAGGCCAACGTTTAGAGATGGAGCAACACTCGGGGAGCAAAGAACTCCAACGAACGGACGTCTACTTTACAAGGATGTATTGCTTTATTCAATGCATGGACACAGAAACAGTTCAACCGCTCGATTACAGACCGCAGTCAATACAGTAAAGAAAGAAATGTGTCTGTTTAATGTAAACTTGCATGGAGCTCGTTTGTCAGCCACTGACTGACTGAATGCTGAAACGTGGTCTAACGTTACATGCACCACCAGGGATAAGGCCTTGCCTATAAGCATTCCCCAGCTGGCAAAAACGGAACCTCCCTGCCTATTCCTCACCATGGAAGAACGGAACCTACCTTTTTTTTTTAAAAAAAGAAAGCCACAGCAGCAGCCAACTCGATTTTGGTAGGCCGCTGTCTCCCCCTTGTGTGCTGCATAAAAAATGCACTCCACTAAAAATAACATTGATCCACGAAATAGAGCGTAGGGAGAGAATGAGGCTTCAAGATGAGCCGTCAGGCTATGATAAATTGTATCACACCTGGGCGATATGGATAGATGCCCGGAGCTCACCCCTATTTACTAGGTGGTTACAGACAGGGACATGTGAGTAACACGTTTAAACCACAATCGTAAAGAGAAACAACAATCCCGGAGCCCGCCCCCCCCCCTTTTTGTTTTATTTTCTCTTTCTCCCGTGTCATAGATACCTACCATCCCTTACCACTCCCCCCCTTACCCTCCCCTCATTCCCCTGTTTGTAGACCTTATAAAATATCACAGACAAACATGATATAGTTCAACTCGAAATTGATTTATTAAGTTTCATTGTCAAAGTTAATTTTACATTGCTTTGAGATAAGGCAAAAGTTTCCCCCCCCTCCATGAAACCAATAAAACCTATATTGAATAAAATAAAAATGATGCAGTTACCGGTAGTTCTGCAGCTTCTTGGTGGAAATAAAGACCATCTCCCGTCTCCCAGCTGCAGCAGAGACTGACTGAAATGGCTGCCAAGCCCGGTATTAATGCTTCTAAATTGATGACATCACAAAGGAGTGACATCATCAGCCTTCCAAACACCTGGCTCAATTGCATACAGTATGTATGTATGTATGTATGCATGTATGTGAGTCTATCTATCTATCTATCTATCTATCTATCTTTATTAATTATGTAGAATATAGATATGGATTATTTCTAAATTACAGATTTTGTAGATATAGATTAAAGATAGATTTAAGATTGTTTGTGTGTGTATGTGTGTGTGTATATAAGTGTGTGTGTGTGTATATATATATATATATATATATATATATATATATATATATATATATATAGTGTGTGTATATATATATATAATGTATATATGTAAAAAAAATATAAAATCTGTAGTTATGTATGTATGTATGTATGTATGTATGTATGGCGGGAAAAAAAGGCCTGCTGTATGTTTTTAAGTTCTTCGGATGACCATGCCGCTCTAATATTCTCCTTACTAGGGTCTACTAATGCTGGCCCAGGGGAAGGCAATAAAGCCCTATGGGGCCGAAGCCAATTTCCCTTATTTTAGGTAAAAAGTTTCCATCCGTCCCTACTCGAAATGCGGCTGGCCGAAGAGATCCCTCCAACCGACCGGCCGACGCACCTTCAGAGACAAACTAGTGCTTGCTTCTAGTGTCATCGCCGGCTTAACCCTCGTTTGTAGGGAGCTGACGAGTCCTGCAGCAGCAGGCTCTGCAAGCCTAGGATGCGTGAGCTCGGTGCAAGAGGAAGGACTGAGGGTGTGAGGCTGGGCGCGGTTGAGAAGGCGTGGGGCGGGGCTATGTAAAGTTTTACAAGCTCTCCCCGCTGCCTGGGTGCATTGTGGGTGCGCCCAGAGTGCTGGCTGAGCGTGTTGCCTCAAGCCTTAGAAGTGGAGTTGGGCGGACCGGGCTACAGGTGAAACCCATTTCGGGTTATCGCTTCTCGGCCTTTTGGCTAAGATCAAGTGTAAAGCTTGGTCTGAGCTGTGGGCCGTGGGTGTGCTGGGGTTCACCCAGTGAGAAGGATCACTTTATCTGTGGTGTTACACCGACAGTTACCTTGCAGGATGTACGGCATCAAGAACACGATCCGGTTTGAGGTGGAGTCCAAGAGCAGCCTAAAGAACAACCTGGTTTACATCGTCCGGGACGTACTGTTGGAAAAAGGTGATGTACCTGTGGAGGAGATTTACAGTGTCCAGGACTTTCCCCGTCAGGGGCAATATGATGTCACTTTTTGTGATGAAGGGGCATGCCTAAACGTGTTTGAATGGCTGCGAACCCAGAGAGACACTGAGCTCCTTAACGGGGTTAAAATAACCCCTCTGTTTGGCTTGCAGGAGAGGCTGGTGACTGTGCACGTGTTTAACCCTTACACGGAAGTGGGCCTCCTTTTCAGTTTCCTTGAGCAGTATTGCGACCACGTACGAGGTGGTGAAAAACAGAAGAATATCCTAGGAATATTTAACTGTAAATATAAATTCATGGTGAGACTGAAGAGGAACCCAAGTCGTATCGGGGGAGTGATGCACCCCCCTGCCAATTTTTCCATTGCTGGCTACCGTGGCTACTTACATTATGCGGGACAGCCGACCTATTGCCGGAATTGCGAGCAGTTTGGTCACATTAAAGCGGACTGTACCAAAGGCCTTGTGTGCAGAAACTGCAAGGGCGTGGGGCACCATGCTGGCGACTGCCCTAAGCCAAAGAGGTGCGATCTTTGTGGGTCGTCTGAGCACGTGGTGAAAGATTGCCCGGCGAACGGTGGTTTTGGTGGCTGGCGGCGACCCCCTGAGGAGGGAGCAGCAGCCAGCAAGGCGAGCACGTCTGCAGGTGCGGCTGCTGCAGAACCTCGGCCATCAGCTGCAGCTAATGAGGTGTCTGTCCAGCCTGAGCAGGGAGCTGCTGAGAGTATTACACCTGTTGTTCCTGTGAGAGCCAAGGCAGTGAGAGCTGCAGCTGCGTCTGTGTCTGCGGCTGCTAAAGCAGGAAAAGAGGAGGAAATTAAGAGGAAAGTGGATACCCAAAAAGTACCTGAGACGCCGCATGTTGGGAGTGCTACTCCGGAAGAGCAGGTGGTTGGGGTTATCAGACAGTTGGAGGAGATCATCGAGGAAGTGGACAGCCCCATTAACCCCTCAGGGAACATTGAGGAGTTTTCCTCCCCTGAGACAGTCCTGAGTAAGAGGGAGGGTGGAGGTGGAGGTGGTGGGCTGAATGACTCCAGTGAGGAGGAGTTTGTGGAGGTGGCTGGAAAGAACACAGCCAAAAAAAGAAGGTGCACAAAAAGTAAAGAGACGCTCATGGAGGTCAGTAACCCTTTCGAGACTTTGGCGCAAGACCTGGAGTGCTCAGGTGAGAGTGGCGAGGACTTATAAAATGAGCCACAAAGTGTCTATATAATCCTGTGTATTTAGTGGTTTAGCCACTTTAAGTGGAAGGCATATAAGTGTATGACATTTGTTAAAAGGTCTTTGCGTGAACTAAGACATTTTTCTGCAAAGGTATAACAATTATGGTTTTGAATATATGTTCCCAGAACGTGCGCGTTTTTAAATCAAAGGCCAGAAGGGCAGCAATTTTTAGTTTTTTGCATCAGAAGAATGCTGATTTATTTTGCTTGCAGGAGTGTGGTATAGACACTGATGTCAGCCCGTCAGAATGGCCTTATGGTGCTGCAGCATGGTCGGGGAGTACATATAATAAAAACGATGGAGTCGGCATACTTATTAACTCCAGAGAGTTGGCGCTACAGAGTAGCGAAATAATTGAGGCTGGAAGATGCATCTCCGCGGTGTTATTATATAGAGGTACGCAATTCCGTGTTATTAATGTGTATGCACCTGCGGAGAAGCATGAGAGGAGCGCTCTATTTAACAAAATAAAGTTTTTCATGCAAGGAAGGACACCTACCGTCCTCATAGGGGACATGAATTGTGACCTCTCAAAAAAATCGTTTGACGTGTCTGCAAAATGTTTATTTGAACTATGCTCTGATTTTCACCTGAGGGATATCCAACAGGCGTGTGGCATATCCCCTCAGCTTAATACATACCATGCGGACAGGGGTGGAGTCCACTCCAAAATTGATTATTGTTTTTTATCAGAAGGTCTATCTGCCACAAGTTATGTTCAAGAGATGGCGCTATTCTCAGATCATGAGTGTCTGTTATGTGGGGTGGAGGTAGGGAACAGTGTTGCGTGGGGGAGGGGAGTCTGGAAGCTGAACCTCAAGCTTCTGGAGGGACAGGACATAAAAAAACAATATGAAAGTCTGTATAGGAGGTGGAGGGACAGAAAGGGGGACTTTGTAAATGTCTTAGATTGGTGGGATTGGGTAAAGGGGAAAACTAAAACCTTTTTCAAGTCGGCAGGATACAAAGTAGCCAGGGAAAGGAAGGCAGAGTACGTGAGGCTTGGCAACAAACTAAGCCTGTTGATAAAATTGCGCGATAACGGAAGAGATGTGCAAGAAGACATCTTGAAAACCAGAAGAGAGATAAATAATTATCTAGTGGAAAAAGGGAAGAGCATAATGTACCGCGCTAAATTAGACAAGATGCTGCATGATGAGACATGTTCGCAGTTCTTTTTTAAAAAAGTGTTTTCTAAAAAACCTACCTTCGAAGTAATAGAGAGAGAGACAGGAGGGGAGGTGAGGGGGGAGGAGGTACATGAAGAGGTAGCATCCTTCTATGAGGACTTATATAAGGTAAAATGGAGGGATGAAGTCCTGGAGGATGACGTATTAACTACACTTGAAAACAAGTTAGGGGAGGCGGACCAAGTGTCCATCACACATGACATCACCGCTAAAGAAGTGTGGGAGGCGGTCCAGAGTATGGCCGCTAATAAAACGCCTGGTATGGATGGGTTACCGATTGAATACTATCGTATGCTGTGGAGTGTGATAGGGAAAGATGTGTGTGAAGTGTGCCAGTACATGTGGGTGAATGTGGATGTAGCTGAAAGTATGCGAGGTGGAGTGGTTGTATTAATCCCCAAAAAGGGCAATCTGAAAAATTTAAAAAATTGGCGTCCGATTACGCTTCTTAATGCTGACTATAAAATTTATGCTAAAATCATTGCAAATCGGATGCGTGCGGTAGTGGAGAGCGTGGTGAGCGAGGACCAGTACTGTGCGGTGCCTGGTAGGAGGGTACATGAGAGTCTGTGTCTGGTGCGGGATTGTCTGGGTGATTGTAAGGAGCGAAAGAAGAGGGTGTATGTGGTGAGCTTGGACTTTGAAAAAGCGTATGATAGGTTGTCGCATGGGTTCTTGTTCCGAGTGTTGGTGTGTATGGGGTTCCCGGGTATGTTTGTAGAGCGAGTGAGGAGTCTGTATGAAAGGATTTATAGTAGTATGTTGGTGAATGGGAAGGTTGGAAGGAGAGTGAATGTGATGTCTGGTGTGCGTCAGGGGTGTCCGCTGTCGGCCGTGGTTTTCATCTGCGCCATGGAGCCGTTACTATGTCTAATAAGACAGGAGAAGATGGTGAGGGGGATCCACATCCCAGGTAGTGACGGCAGAGAGTTAAAGGTGTGTGCGTATATGGATGATGTGTGTGTGATGTGTGAGTCTGAGAGTGCAGTGAGGAGAGTGAAGCTGTTGGTGTCCGTGTTTTGTGGTGCGTCTGCGTTCCGTGTCAACTGGGATAAAAGTGAGTGCAAGGTGTTTGGTGAGACTGGAGTGGATGCAGATATAGGTTTAAATATTGTGTCCGGGCCAATTAAAATTCTAGGCATTAGGTTTAATAACAATTTACAGGGGGAAGAGAGCTGGGAGGAGGCAAGACAGAAGGTGGAGAACCGGTTAAATTTTTGGAAATTACGCAACCTGACTATGATGGGCAAAATCGTAATATTAAAGAGCGTAATTTTGCCCATTTTCTTATACGTGGCATTAGTTTTCCCTCCGGGATACATGGGTCAGAGGAGGCTGAACAGGGTCATGTTTCTGTTCTTCTGGGGGTCCAAAATGGAACGTCTGAGGAGGGAGGCAGTGTACAAGAGTTGGGAGAGAGGAGGGATGGGCTTTCCCAATTTAGAGACATACTTTGGATGCAACAGCGTAGTTTTCCTACTAAGCATGTTGCAAAAAACCACCAAAGGGGCGTGCATGATGAGGTATCTAGCAGGGAGATGGTTTGTACGTATGAAATGGTGCGAATACGACTTGAGGAAACCAGTTGCTTTCCAAATCCCTAAGTGGTATGAATGGACAGTATGTTTTGTGGCGAAGTTTGAGTTGGATGACTGTGAAGTGAATGTACTTAAGAATAAGCGAATGGTGAAACGAATGATTGAGAGTAAGGATGAGGTGTCTGATATTAATTCTGTTAGCAGAGTGAATGTGGAGAGAGTGTGGAAGAAAGTGCGGATGGATGGGATGAGTAATAGGCAGAGTGAGATTGTATGGCAGAGTCTGCATGGCGTGTTACCGGTGCGAGAGTTTCAGCGTGTGAGAGGTTTGGTGAGGAGTGAGAGATGTCCGAGAGAGGGGTGCGGTGGATGTGAGAATGTGGTTCATTTATTTTGGAATTGCAGCCATGCACAAAATGTGCTGCGGAGACTTGGTCCGTTATGCAAAGAAATAACAGGAGTTAATTTCATGTCCTTTGAGTTAGTTATGTTTGGTTTGGGTGTGAGAGGCAGTGTGAGAGAGAGACTGTTGTGGCTGTTTATGGCGTGCGTGAAGGAAGTGTTGTGGGATGTAAGGAATGTGTATGTGTTCAAGAGGAAGGATGTAAGTGAGAGGGACAGCGTGCGAATGGTGTTGGGGAAATTATACTTTATTTATTTATGGGACAAAAGAAAGGATGGAGTCGATGCGGAAGGAATATGGAAGGTTAAAAAATGGATACAATTAGTTGATTTGTCATGATTTGTAATGTATTTATGTTGTATAATGTGATGGATTTATTATGTTGTGAATAAATAAAAACCTTTGGTTATAAAAAAAAAAAAAAAAAAAATCTGTTCTTATCAGTTTAATATCTGATACGTCCCCTATCTGGGGACCATATATTAAATGGATTTTTAGAACAGGGAGCTGGAAAAAGAGCTTGCTCTGTCCACTCCACGCATTGACCTGGTATTGCAGTACCTCCAGGACCGGTGCACCCCCTTTCCTACAACCGTTTCCAAAAGCAGAAAAACAACACCGACGAGCAAGAGGTGCAGCGCAGCTGTGGCGGCGGCTGCTGCTACCACCACCACCCAAGCACTTTGATTGACACTCAGCCCGTCTGCTCGCAACATTGTATCCACTGAGCAGCTGCGTCTGCCAGAGTGTGCACAGCACAGGTACAACTGGAAGCAAAACAACACACACACCAGTTCATATGGCAGCCGCACTCTATAGTTCGTACCTACCGCTGCGCTAATAGCCAAGTTGGAAACATCGGGCAGGCACAGCGTATCCTGGCAGCCTGCGTCTGTATGCTCCACGTATTCGGGTCATGGGTGTATGTGCAGGGGGCCCGGAGCCCTAGGGGGCCCATAAAGTCTCTCTTCCCCACATTGTAAACCAATGCTATCAATGAAGCTTTATAGTTTGGGGGCCCAGTTCCAGACTTTGTACTGGGGCCCCGCAGCTTCAAGTTACACCTCCGGATCAGGATAATGCTAGGCCATTCCAACCAGCCTGTGTGTGTGACCTGCAGTCGCTGGTAGTCGAAAAGCGGCCGGCCCCGGATGCGCGCTTCAGAGTGGACAGACAGCAGCGGACCCCCAATCACACAGGCCCAAGGCTTGCTATGTAGCACGGAATACCTCATTGGACTGCAGCACTCCACGCGGGCTGAGATACACGCTCCACGTGGGATGGGCAGTATTCGTCCATGAAGATCCAGGCCAACGTTTAGAGATGGAGCAACACTCGGGGAGCAAAGAACTCCAACGAACGGACGTCTACTTTACAAGGATGTATTGCTTTATTCAATGCATGGACACAGAAACAGTTCAACCGCTCGATTACAGACCGCAGTCAATACAGTAAAGAAAGAAATGTGTCTGTTTAATGTAAACTTGCATGGAGCTCGTTTGTCAGCCACTGACTGACTGAATGCTGAAACGTGGTCTAACGTTACATGCACCACCAGGGATAAGGCCTTGCCTATAAGCATTCCCCAGCTGGCAAAAACGGAACCTCCCTGCCTATTCCTCACCATGGAAGAACGGAACCTACCTTTTTTTTTTAAAAAAAGAAAGCCACAGCAGCAGCCAACTCGATTTTGGTAGGCCGCTGTCTCCCCCTTGTGTGCTGCATAAAAAATGCACTCCACTAAAAATAACATTGATCCACGAAATAGAGCGTAGGGAGAGAATGAGGCTTCAAGATGAGCCGTCAGGCTATGATAAATTGTATCACACCTGGGCGATATGGATAGATGCCCGGAGCTCACCCCTATTTACTAGGTGGTTACAGACAGGGACATGTGAGTAACACGTTTAAACCACAATCGTAAAGAGAAACAACAATCCCGGAGCCCGCCCCCCCCCCCCCCCTTTTTGTTTTATTTTCTCTTTCTCCCGTGTCATAGATACCTACCATCCCTTACCACTCCCCCCCTTACCCTCCCCTCATTCCCCTGTTTGTAGACCTTATAAAATATCACAGACAAACATGATATAGTTCAACTCGAAATTGATTTATTAAGTTTCATTGTCAAAGTTAATTTTACATTGCTTTGAGATAAGGCAAAAGTTTCCCCCCCTCCATGAAACCAATAAAACCTATATTGAATAAAATAAAAATGATGCAGTTACCGGTAGTTCTGCAGCTTCTTGGTGGAAATAAAGACCATCTCCCGTCTCCCAGCTGCAGCAGAGACTGACTGAAATGGCTGCCAAGCCCGGTATTAATGCTTCTAAATTGATGACATCACAAAGGAGTGACATCATCAGCCTTCCAAACACCTGGCTCAATTGCATACAGTATGTATGTATGTATGTATGCATGTATGTGAGTCTATCTATCTATCTATCTATCTATCTATCTATCTATCTATCTATCTATCTATCTTTATTAATTATGTAGAATATAGATATGGATTATTTCTAAATTACAGATTTTGTAGATATAGATTAAAGATAGATTTAAGATTGTTTGTGTGTGTATGTGTGTGTGTATATAAGTGTGTGTGTGTGTATATATATATATATATATATATATATATATATATATATATAGTGTGTGTATATATATATAATGTATATATGTAAAAAAAATATAAAATCTGTAGTTATGTATGTATGTATGTATGTATGTATGTATGTATGGCGGGAAAAAAAGGCCTGCTGTATGTTTTTAAGTTCTTCGGATGACCATGCCGCTCTAATATTCTCCTTACTAGGGTCTACTAATGCTGGCCCAGGGGAAGGCAATAAAGCCCTATGGGGCCGAAGCCAATTTCCCTTATTTTAGGTAAAAAGTTTCCATCCGTCCCTACTCGAAATGCGGCTGGCCGAAGAGATCCCTCCAACCGACCGGCCGACGCACCTTCAGAGACAAACTAGTGCTTGCTTCTAGTGTCATCGCCGGCTTAACCCTCGTTTGTAGGGAGCTGACGAGTCCTGCAGCAGCAGGCTCTGCAAGCCTAGGATGCGTGAGCTCGGTGCAAGAGGAAGGACTGAGGGTGTGAGGCTGGGCGCGGTTGAGAAGGCGTGGGGCGGGGCTATGTAAAGTTTTACAAGCTCTCCCCGCTGCCTGGGTGCATTGTGGGTGCGCCCAGAGTGCTGGCTGAGCGTGTTGCCTCAAGCCTTAGAAGTGGAGTTGGGCGGACCGGGCTACAGGTGAAACCCATTTCGGGTTATCGCTTCTCGGCCTTTTGGCTAAGATCAAGTGTAGTATCTGTTCTTATCAGTTTAATATCTGATACGTCCCCTATCTGGGGACCATATATTAAATGGATTTTTAGAACAGGGAGCTGGAAAAAGAGCTTGCTCTGTCCACTCCACGCATTGACCTGGTATTGCAGTACCTCCAGGACCGGTGCACCCCCTTTCCTACAACCGTTTCCAAAAGCAGAAAAACAACACCGACGAGCAAGAGGTGCAGCGCAGCTGTGGCGGCGGCTGCTGCTACCACCACCACCCAAGCACTTTGATTGACACTCAGCCCGTCTGCTCGCAACATTGTATCCACTGAGCAGCTGCGTCTGCCAGAGTGTGCACAGCACAGGTACAACTGGAAGCAAAACAACACACACACCAGTTCATATGGCAGCCGCACTCTATAGTTCGTACCTACCGCTGCGCTAATAGCCAAGTTGGAAACATCGGGCAGGCACAGCGTATCCTGGCAGCCTGCGTCTGTATGCTCCACGTATTCGGGTCATGGGTGTATGTGCAGGGGGCCCGGAGCCCTAGGGGGCCCATAAAGTCTCTCTTCCCCACATTGTAAACCAATGCTATCAATGAAGCTTTATAGTTTGGGGGCCCAGTTCCAGACTTTGTACTGGGGCCCCGCAGCTTCAAGTTACACCTCCGGATCAGGATAATGCTAGGCCATTCCAACCAGCCTGTGTGTGTGACCTGCAGTCGCTGGTAGTCGAAAAGCGGCCGGCCCCGGATGCGCGCTTCAGAGTGGACAGACAGCAGCGGACCCCCAATCACACAGGCCCAAGGCTTGCTATGTAGCACGGAATACCTCATTGGACTGCAGCACTCCACGCGGGCTGAGATACACGCTCCACGTGGGATGGGCAGTATTCGTCCATGAAGATCCAGGCCAACGTTTAGAGATGGAGCAACACTCGGGGAGCAAAGAACTCCAACGAACGGACGTCTACTTTACAAGGATGTATTGCTTTATTCAATGCATGGACACAGAAACAGTTCAACCGCTCGATTACAGACCGCAGTCAATACAGTAAAGAAAGAAATGTGTCTGTTTAATGTAAACTTGCATGGAGCTCGTTTGTCAGCCACTGACTGACTGAATGCTGAAACGTGGTCTAACGTTACATGCACCACCAGGGATAAGGCCTTGCCTATAAGCATTCCCCAGCTGGCAAAAACGGAACCTCCCTGCCTATTCCTCACCATGGAAGAACGGAACCTACCTTTTTTTTTAAAAAAAAGAAAGCCACAGCAGCAGCCAACTCGATTTTGGTAGGCCGCTGTCTCCCCCTTGTGTGCTGCATAAAAAATGCACTCCACTAAAAATAACATTGATCCACGAAATAGAGCGTAGGGAGAGAATGAGGCTTCAAGATGAGCCGTCAGGCTATGATAAATTGTATCACACCTGGGCGATATGGATAGATGCCCGGAGCTCACCCCTATTTACTAGGTGGTTACAGACAGGGACATGTGAGTAACACGTTTAAACCACAATCGTAAAGAGAAACAACAATCCCGGAGCCCGCCCCCCCCCCCCCTTTTTGTTTTATTTTCTCTTTCTCCCGTGTCATAGATACCTACCATCCCTTACCACTCCCCCCCTTACCCTCCCCTCATTCCCCTGTTTGTAGACCTTATAAAATATCACAGACAAACATGATATAGTTCAACTCGAAATTGATTTATTAAGTTTCATTGTCAAAGTTAATTTTACATTGCTTTGAGATAAGGCAAAAGTTTCCCCCCCCTCCATGAAACCAATAAAACCTATATTGAATAAAATAAAAATGATGCAGTTACCGGTAGTTCTGCAGCTTCTTGGTGGAAATAAAGACCATCTCCCGTCTCCCAGCTGCAGCAGAGACTGACTGAAATGGCTGCCAAGCCCGGTATTAATGCTTCTAAATTGATGACATCACAAAGGAGTGACATCATCAGCCTTCCAAACACCTGGCTCAATTGCATACAGTATGTATGTATGTATGTATGCATGTATGTGAGTCTATCTATCTATCTATCTATCTATCTATCTATCTATCTATCTATCTATCTTTATTAATTATGTAGAATATAGATATGGATTATTTCTAAATTACAGATTTTGTAGATATAGATTAAAGATAGATTTAAGATTGTTTGTGTGTGTATGTGTGTGTGTATATAAGTGTGTGTGTGTGTATATATATATATATATATATATATATATATAGTGTGTGTATATATATATAATGTATATATGTAAAAAAAATATAAAATCTGTAGTTATGTATGTATGTATGTATGTATGTATGGCGGGAAAAAAAGGCCTGCTGTATGTTTTTAAGTTCTTCGGATGACCATGCCGCTCTAATATTCTCCTTACTAGGGTCTACTAATGCTGGCCCAGGGGAAGGCAATAAAGCCCTATGGGGCCGAAGCCAATTTCCCTTATTTTAGGTAAAAAGTTTCCATCCGTCCCTACTCGAAATGCGGCTGGCCGAAGAGATCCCTCCAACCGACCGGCCGACGCACCTTCAGAGACAAACTAGTGCTTGCTTCTAGTGTCATCGCCGGCTTAACCCTCGTTTGTAGGGAGCTGACGAGTCCTGCAGCAGCAGGCTCTGCAAGCCTAGGATGCGTGAGCTCGGTGCAAGAGGAAGGACTGAGGGTGTGAGGCTGGGCGCGGTTGAGAAGGCGTGGGGCGGGGCTATGTAAAGTTTTACAAGCTCTCCCCGCTGCCTGGGTGCATTGTGGGTGCGCCCAGAGTGCTGGCTGAGCGTGTTGCCTCAAGCCTTAGAAGTGGAGTTGGGCGGACCGGGCTACAGGTGAAACCCATTTCGGGTTATCGCTTCTCGGCCTTTTGGCTAAGATCAAGTGTAGTATCTGTTCTTATCAGTTTAATATCTGATACGTCCCCTATCTGGGGACCATATATTAAATGGATTTTTAGAACAGGGAGCTGGAAAAAGAGCTTGCTCTGTCCACTCCACGCATTGACCTGGTATTGCAGTACCTCCAGGACCGGTGCACCCCCTTTCCTACAACCGTTTCCAAAAGCAGAAAAACAACACCGACGAGCAAGAGGTGCAGCGCAGCTGTGGCGGCGGCTGCTGCTACCACCACCACCCAAGCACTTTGATTGACACTCAGCCCGTCTGCTCGCAACATTGTATCCACTGAGCAGCTGCGTCTGCCAGAGTGTGCACAGCACAGGTACAACTGGAAGCAAAACAACACACACACCAGTTCATATGGCAGCCGCACTCTATAGTTCGTACCTACCGCTGCGCTAATAGCCAAGTTGGAAACATCGGGCAGGCACAGCGTATCCTGGCAGCCTGCGTCTGTATGCTCCACGTATTCGGGTCATGGGTGTATGTGCAGGGGGCCCGGAGCCCTAGGGGGCCCATAAAGTCTCTCTTCCCCACATTGTAAACCAATGCTATCAATGAAGCTTTATAGTTTGGGGGCCCAGTTCCAGACTTTGTACTGGGGCCCCGCAGCTTCAAGTTACACCTCCGGATCAGGATAATGCTAGGCCATTCCAACCAGCCTGTGTGTGTGACCTGCAGTCGCTGGTAGTCGAAAAGCGGCCGGCCCCGGATGCGCGCTTCAGAGTGGACAGACAGCAGCGGACCCCCAATCACACAGGCCCAAGGCTTGCTATGTAGCACGGAATACCTCATTGGACTGCAGCACTCCACGCGGGCTGAGATACACGCTCCACGTGGGATGGGCAGTATTCGTCCATGAAGATCCAGGCCAACGTTTAGAGATGGAGCAACACTCGGGGAGCAAAGAACTCCAACGAACGGACGTCTACTTTACAAGGATGTATTGCTTTATTCAATGCATGGACACAGAAACAGTTCAACCGCTCGATTACAGACCGCAGTCAATACAGTAAAGAAAGAAATGTGTCTGTTTAATGTAAACTTGCATGGAGCTCGTTTGTCAGCCACTGACTGACTGAATGCTGAAACGTGGTCTAACGTTACATGCACCACCAGGGATAAGGCCTTGCCTATAAGCATTCCCCAGCTGGCAAAAACGGAACCTCCCTGCCTATTCCTCACCATGGAAGAACGGAACCTACCTTTTTTTTTTAAAAAAAGAAAGCCACAGCAGCAGCCAACTCGATTTTGGTAGGCCGCTGTCTCCCCCTTGTGTGCTGCATAAAAAATGCACTCCACTAAAAATAACATTGATCCACGAAATAGAGCGTAGGGAGAGAATGAGGCTTCAAGATGAGCCGTCAGGCTATGATAAATTGTATCACACCTGGGCGATATGGATAGATGCCCGGAGCTCACCCCTATTTACTAGGTGGTTACAGACAGGGACATGTGAGTAACACGTTTAAACCACAATCGTAAAGAGAAACAACAATCCCGGAGCCCGCCCCCCCCCCCCCTTTTTGTTTTATTTTCTCTTTCTCCCGTGTCATAGATACCTACCATCCCTTACCACTCCCCCCCTTACCCTCCCCTCATTCCCCTGTTTGTAGACCTTATAAAATATCACAGACAAACATGATATAGTTCAACTCGAAATTGATTTATTAAGTTTCATTGTCAAAGTTAATTTTACATTGCTTTGAGATAAGGCAAAAGTTTCCCCCCCCTCCATGAAACCAATAAAACCTATATTGAATAAAATAAAAATGATGCAGTTACCGGTAGTTCTGCAGCTTCTTGGTGGAAATAAAGACCATCTCCCGTCTCCCAGCTGCAGCAGAGACTGACTGAAATGGCTGCCAAGCCCGGTATTAATGCTTCTAAATTGATGACATCACAAAGGAGTGACATCATCAGCCTTCCAAACACCTGGCTCAATTGCATACAGTATGTATGTATGTATGTATGCATGTATGTGAGTCTATCTATCTATCTATCTATCTATCTATCTATCTTTATTAATTATGTAGAATATAGATATGGATTATTTCTAAATTACAGATTTTGTAGATATAGATTAAAGATAGATTTAAGATTGTTTGTGTGTGTATGTGTGTGTGTATATAAGTGTGTGTGTGTGTATATATATATATATATATATATATATATATATATATATAGTGTGTGTATATATATATAATGTATATATGTAAAAAAAATATAAAATCTGTAGTTATGTATGTATGTATGTATGTATGTATGGCGGGAAAAAAAGGCCTGCTGTATGTTTTTAAGTTCTTCGGATGACCATGCCGCTCTAATATTCTCCTTACTAGGGTCTACTAATGCTGGCCCAGGGGAAGGCAATAAAGCCCTATGGGGCCGAAGCCAATTTCCCTTATTTTAGGTAAAAAGTTTCCATCCGTCCCTACTCGAAATGCGGCTGGCCGAAGAGATCCCTCCAACCGACCGGCCGACGCACCTTCAGAGACAAACTAGTGCTTGCTTCTAGTGTCATCGCCGGCTTAACCCTCGTTTGTAGGGAGCTGACGAGTCCTGCAGCAGCAGGCTCTGCAAGCCTAGGATGCGTGAGCTCGGTGCAAGAGGAAGGACTGAGGGTGTGAGGCTGGGCGCGGTTGAGAAGGCGTGGGGCGGGGCTATGTAAAGTTTTACAAGCTCTCCCCGCTGCCTGGGTGCATTGTGGGTGCGCCCAGAGTGCTGGCTGAGCGTGTTGCCTCAAGCCTTAGAAGTGGAGTTGGGCGGACCGGGCTACAGGTGAAACCCATTTCGGGTTATCGCTTCTCGGCCTTTTGGCTAAGATCAAGTGTAGTATCTGTTCTTATCAGTTTAATATCTGATACGTCCCCTATCTGGGGACCATATATTAAATGGATTTTTAGAACAGGGAGCTGGAAAAAGAGCTTGCTCTGTCCACTCCACGCATTGACCTGGTATTGCAGTACCTCCAGGACCGGTGCACCCCCTTTCCTACAACCGTTTCCAAAAGCAGAAAAACAACACCGACGAGCAAGAGGTGCAGCGCAGCTGTGGCGGCGGCTGCTGCTACCACCACCACCCAAGCACTTTGATTGACACTCAGCCCGTCTGCTCGCAACATTGTATCCACTGAGCAGCTGCGTCTGCCAGAGTGTGCACAGCACAGGTACAACTGGAAGCAAAACAACACACACACCAGTTCATATGGCAGCCGCACTCTATAGTTCGTACCTACCGCTGCGCTAATAGCCAAGTTGGAAACATCGGGCAGGCACAGCGTATCCTGGCAGCCTGCGTCTGTATGCTCCACGTATTCGGGTCATGGGTGTATGTGCAGGGGGCCCGGAGCCCTAGGGGGCCCATAAAGTCTCTCTTCCCCACATTGTAAACCAATGCTATCAATGAAGCTTTATAGTTTGGGGGCCCAGTTCCAGACTTTGTACTGGGGCCCCGCAGCTTCAAGTTACACCTCCGGATCAGGATAATGCTAGGCCATTCCAACCAGCCTGTGTGTGTGACCTGCAGTCGCTGGTAGTCGAAAAGCGGCCGGCCCCGGATGCGCGCTTCAGAGTGGACAGACAGCAGCGGACCCCCAATCACACAGGCCCAAGGCTTGCTATGTAGCACGGAATACCTCATTGGACTGCAGCACTCCACGCGGGCTGAGATACACGCTCCACGTGGGATGGGCAGTATTCGTCCATGAAGATCCAGGCCAACGTTTAGAGATGGAGCAACACTCGGGGAGCAAAGAACTCCAACGAACGGACGTCTACTTTACAAGGATGTATTGCTTTATTCAATGCATGGACACAGAAACAGTTCAACCGCTCGATTACAGACCGCAGTCAATACAGTAAAGAAAGAAATGTGTCTGTTTAATGTAAACTTGCATGGAGCTCGTTTGTCAGCCACTGACTGACTGAATGCTGAAACGTGGTCTAACGTTACATGCACCACCAGGGATAAGGCCTTGCCTATAAGCATTCCCCAGCTGGCAAAAACGGAACCTCCCTGCCTATTCCTCACCATGGAAGAACGGAACCTACCTTTTTTTTTTAAAAAAAGAAAGCCACAGCAGCAGCCAACTCGATTTTGGTAGGCCGCTGTCTCCCCCTTGTGTGCTGCATAAAAAATGCACTCCACTAAAAATAACATTGATCCACGAAATAGAGCGTAGGGAGAGAATGAGGCTTCAAGATGAGCCGTCAGGCTATGATAAATTGTATCACACCTGGGCGATATGGATAGATGCCCGGAGCTCACCCCTATTTACTAGGTGGTTACAGACAGGGACATGTGAGTAACACGTTTAAACCACAATCGTAAAGAGAAACAACAATCCCGGAGCCCGCCCCCCCCCCCCCCTTTTTGTTTTATTTTCTCTTTCTCCCGTGTCATAGATACCTACCATCCCTTACCACTCCCCCCCTTACCCTCCCCTCATTCCCCTGTTTGTAGACCTTATAAAATATCACAGACAAACATGATATAGTTCAACTCGAAATTGATTTATTAAGTTTCATTGTCAAAGTTAATTTTACATTGCTTTGAGATAAGGCAAAAGTTTCCCCCCCCTCCATGAAACCAATAAAACCTATATTGAATAAAATAAAAATGATGCAGTTACCGGTAGTTCTGCAGCTTCTTGGTGGAAATAAAGACCATCTCCCGTCTCCCAGCTGCAGCAGAGACTGACTGAAATGGCTGCCAAGCCCGGTATTAATGCTTCTAAATTGATGACATCACAAAGGAGTGACATCATCAGCCTTCCAAACACCTGGCTCAATTGCATACAGTATGTATGTATGTATGTATGCATGTATGTGAGTCTATCTATCTATCTATCTATCTATCTATCTATCTATCTATCTATCTATCTATCTATCTTTATTAATTATGTAGAATATAGATATGGATTATTTCTAAATTACAGATTTTGTAGATATAGATTAAAGATAGATTTAAGATTGTTTGTGTGTGTATGTGTGTGTGTATATAAGTGTGTGTGTGTGTATATATATATATATATATATATATATATATATATATATATATATATAGTGTGTGTGTATATATATATATAATGTATATATGTAAAAAAAATATAAAATCTGTAGTTATGTATGTATGTATGTATGTATGGCGGGAAAAAAAGGCCTGCTGTATGTTTTTAAGTTCTTCGGATGACCATGCCGCTCTAATATTCTCCTTACTAGGGTCTACTAATGCTGGCCCAGGGGAAGGCAATAAAGCCCTATGGGGCCGAAGCCAATTTCCCTTATTTTAGGTAAAAAGTTTCCATCCGTCCCTACTCGAAATGCGGCTGGCCGAAGAGATCCCTCCAACCGACCGGCCGACGCACCTTCAGAGACAAACTAGTGCTTGCTTCTAGTGTCATCGCCGGCTTAACCCTCGTTTGTAGGGAGCTGACGAGTCCTGCAGCAGCAGGCTCTGCAAGCCTAGGATGCGTGAGCTCGGTGCAAGAGGAAGGACTGAGGGTGTGAGGCTGGGCGCGGTTGAGAAGGCGTGGGGCGGGGCTATGTAAAGTTTTACAAGCTCTCCCCGCTGCCTGGGTGCATTGTGGGTGCGCCCAGAGTGCTGGCTGAGCGTGTTGCCTCAAGCCTTAGAAGTGGAGTTGGGCGGACCGGGCTACAGGTGAAACCCATTTCGGGTTATCGCTTCTCGGCCTTTTGGCTAAGATCAAGTGTAGTATCTGTTCTTATCAGTTTAATATCTGATACGTCTCCTATCTGGGGACCATATATTAAATGGATTTTTAGAACAGGGAGCTGGAAAAAGAGCTTGCTCTGTCCACTCCACGCATTGACCTGGTATTGCAGTACCTCCAGGACCGGTGCACCCCCTTTCCTACAACCGTTTCCAAAAGCAGAAAAACAACACCGACGAGCAAGAGGTGCAGCGCAGCTGTGGCGGCGGCTGCTGCTACCACCACCACCCAAGCACTTTGATTGACACTCAGCCCGTCTGCTCGCAACATTGTATCCACTGAGCAGCTGCGTCTGCCAGAGTGTGCACAGCACAGGTACAACTGGAAGCAAAACAACACACACACCAGTTCATATGGCAGCCGCACTCTATAGTTCGTACCTACCGCTGCGCTAATAGCCAAGTTGGAAACATCGGGCAGGCACAGCGTATCCTGGCAGCCTGCGTCTGTATGCTCCACGTATTCGGGTCATGGGTGTATGTGCAGGGGGCCCGGAGCCCTAGGGGGCCCATAAAGTCTCTCTTCCCCACATTGTAAACCAATGCTATCAATGAAGCTTTATAGTTTGGGGGCCCAGTTCCAGACTTTGTACTGGGGCCCCGCAGCTTCAAGTTACACCTCCGGATCAGGATAATGCTAGGCCATTCCAACCAGCCTGTGTGTGTGACCTGCAGTCGCTGGTAGTCGAAAAGCGGCCGGCCCCGGATGCGCGCTTCAGAGTGGACAGACAGCAGCGGACCCCCAATCACACAGGCCCAAGGCTTGCTATGTAGCACGGAATACCTCATTGGACTGCAGCACTCCACGCGGGCTGAGATACACGCTCCACGTGGGATGGGCAGTATTCGTCCATGAAGATCCAGGCCAACGTTTAGAGATGGAGCAACACTCGGGGAGCAAAGAACTCCAACGAACGGACGTCTACTTTACAAGGATGTATTGCTTTATTCAATGCATGGACACAGAAACAGTTCAACCGCTCGATTACAGACCGCAGTCAATACAGTAAAGAAAGAAATGTGTCTGTTTAATGTAAACTTGCATGGAGCTCGTTTGTCAGCCACTGACTGACTGAATGCTGAAACGTGGTCTAACGTTACATGCACCACCAGGGATAAGGCCTTGCCTATAAGCATTCCCCAGCTGGCAAAAACGGAACCTCCCTGCCTATTCCTCACCATGGAAGAACGGAACCTACCTTTTTTTTTTAAAAAAAGAAAGCCACAGCAGCAGCCAACTCGATTTTGGTAGGCCGCTGTCTCCCCCTTGTGTGCTGCATAAAAAATGCACTCCACTAAAAATAACATTGATCCACGAAATAGAGCGTAGGGAGAGAATGAGGCTTCAAGATGAGCCGTCAGGCTATGATAAATTGTATCACACCTGGGCGATATGGATAGATGCCCGGAGCTCACCCCTATTTACTAGGTGGTTACAGACAGGGACATGTGAGTAACACGTTTAAACCACAATCGTAAAGAGAAACAACAATCCCGGAGCCCGCCCCCCCCCCCCTTTTTGTTTTATTTTCTCTTTCTCCCGTGTCATAGATACCTACCATCCCTTACCACTCCCCCCCTTACCCTCCCCTCATTCCCCTGTTTGTAGACCTTATAAAATATCACAGACAAACATGATATAGTTCAACTCGAAATTGATTTATTAAGTTTCATTGTCAAAGTTAATTTTACATTGCTTTGAGATAAGGCAAAAGTTCCCCCCCCCCTCCATGAAACCAATAAAACCTATATTGAATAAAATAAAAATGATGCAGTTACCGGTAGTTCTGCAGCTTCTTGGTGGAAATAAAGACCATCTCCCGTCTCCCAGCTGCAGCAGAGACTGACTGAAATGGCTGCCAAGCCCGGTATTAATGCTTCTAAATTGATGACATCACAAAGGAGTGACATCATCAGCCTTCCAAACACCTGGCTCAATTGCATACAGTATGTATGTATGTATGTATGCATGTATGTGAGTCTATCTATCTATCTATCTATCTATCTATCTATCTATCTATCTATCTTTATTAATTATGTAGAATATAGATATGGATTATTTCTAAATTACAGATTTTGTAGATATAGATTAAAGATAGATTTAAGATTGTTTGTGTGTGTATGTGTGTGTGTATATAAGTGTGTGTGTGTATATATATATATATATATATATATATATATATATATATATATATATAGTGTGTGTATATATATATAATGTATATATGTAAAAAAAATATAAAATCTGTAGTTATGTATGTATGTATGTATGTATGTATGTATGGCGGGAAAAAAAGGCCTGCTGTATGTTTTTAAGTTCTTCGGATGACCATGCCGCTCTAATATTCTCCTTACTAGGGTCTACTAATGCTGGCCCAGGGGAAGGCAATAAAGCCCTATGGGGCCGAAGCCAATTTCCCTTATTTTAGGTAAAAAGTTTCCATCCGTCCCTACTCGAAATGCGGCTGGCCGAAGAGATCCCTCCAACCGACCGGCCGACGCACCTTCAGAGACAAACTAGTGCTTGCTTCTAGTGTCATCGCCGGCTTAACCCTCGTTTGTAGGGAGCTGACGAGTCCTGCAGCAGCAGGCTCTGCAAGCCTAGGATGCGTGAGCTCGGTGCAAGAGGAAGGACTGAGGGTGTGAGGCTGGGCGCGGTTGAGAAGGCGTGGGGCGGGGCTATGTAAAGTTTTACAAGCTCTCCCCGCTGCCTGGGTGCATTGTGGGTGCGCCCAGAGTGCTGGCTGAGCGTGTTGCCTCAAGCCTTAGAAGTGGAGTTGGGCGGACCGGGCTACAGGTGAAACCCATTTCGGGTTATCGCTTCTCGGCCTTTTGGCTAAGATCAAGTGTACCTGGTACAGGCGGTCTTAGTCAGAAGGTAACTCGGGTACCCCTCTCCTCTGCCTGGCGGGATCGCCCACTCCGGTGGGCTTCACCCGCCTGCTGCTATCGGGGAGAGGGATTAGTCCCAGGGTAAACGGGTTGCGATCCCCCTGCCTCTTCTGGTCTCCGGGCCAGAGGAGGGCGCTACTATTGTTGAGTCACAAAGCGGTTTTGTGACTTCCCTTCTACAAACATGGGCGAAAGCCCACAAGAAATACCGGCATATGCGCGGATTAAGAACACAGTACGTGTCTCTTTTACGAATAGTGCGGATACACGTGGCCTGAGGTATGTGGTTGAGGACGTGCTACAAGGAGTATTTAATGTGCAAAAGAGAGAGATTCTAGCGATCCAAGACTACCCCAAGCGACGGATCTACGACGTTACCCTAACTGAAACTGGCATATTTCGAGATCTGGTGGCGGCCATCCCAGAGAAGAAAGATCCGAAGCTTGCGGGTGTCTTGCTGGTCGAGCACGTCCTCGACATAACTAAACTCGTGGTGATTAAGATGTACTCTCCTTACATTGACGTGAAAGAGGTTGAGGCTTTCCTATCACGATATTTTAAATCCGTCAGATGTATGGGAAAAATTATGAACGAGTTTGGCATCTGGACCTCGAAGTGGCGTTTCCAGGCCACGTGTATAAGTGACCCCAGTTGGCCGGGGGGAGTGATCTTACCGCCCGCGCGTTTTAAATTGGGCAAAGTGAATGGCGACCTGTACTTTGCGGGAATGCCCGACTTCTGCAGGGTTTGTTCAACATACGGTCACCAAAAAGAAAACTGTGCGAGTACTTGTAAGAAATGTGGGGGCACTGATCACGAGACAAGCGAGTGCAAAAAAGGCAAAGGTTGTTATTTCTGCGGCAGTGTTGGTCACCTCTACACGTTTTGCCCCCACAGAGCACAGAAGACGGAGCAGCAAGGGCGACCCGGACCGAAGGAGCAGCCAGGGCAGCCAGATGACCAAGCAGCACCCCCCCAGGGAGAGGAACCTGAGGAGATGGAGGTCTCTAGTGGACCCCCCCAGACCGGTAAGGAACAGCGGAGCATAAAGAGGAGGGTGAGTGACCGGCGGACAGGCTCTCCCTCCCGGGAAACCGGTGGAGGTGGTAGAGCCGGGGAAGCCGGTCCAGGCCCTCCCAAGATGCCCGCTCAAGCGGTGCCTGAGGTGGAGGACCCAGGGGGCACGGCGGCAGCAACACAGAAAAGGCGGAAAGGCTCGGGAGGCAGGCTCTATTCGGAGGTGGTGCAGGGGGGAACCCCGGAGATTCCGACTCAGTTGGAGGACCCTGGGGAAGTACCCCCTGCGGTGTCAGCCCAGAAGGCCCCTCCCCCTCCCTGCCAGGAGGGGGCGCGGGGTGCCACCTCCGAGGGCAGAGATACATGCGAGAGCCGAGTACCCACCCCGGCGGAGGGGTCAGATATGAGCACGGGAGCTGGCCTGCCAGCCCCCTTGGAGTTCCCAGTAGAAATAGAATCGGTATGGGACTTTACGCAAATCCCTCTCTCGGGCACCGTAGGGGGTCCACTAAGCGAGGTAGGTTCCTCTCCAGCATCGACATTTACGATGGACTCGGATGCGGGGGGGTGTGAGAGTGTCAGCGAGGTCTTTGGCTTGCCCGGGGACTTCTGAGCAGAGACCCACACATTTCCTAGTCCCCCATGGCTGCTCTATCGGGACTCACGTTTAACGTCAGAAGTATCGAGAGCCACGTGAGGAGGGTCGCCCTCTTCAACTACCTGACGATTTTCGCTGCCTCCGTCTTTTTCCTGCAGGAGTGCGGGATCCCGCATAGAGCCCAGTACAAAAAATACCAAGAGGACTGGGTACATGGACCGTCGGTCTGGTCCGGCTCTAACGAGACCAGATCGGCGGGGGTCGCCATTCTTTTTAAAGGAAACGTTTTAATTGATGTTATTAACGAAATTTTACCAGGCAGAATTTTATTGGTCAAAGCTTTTATTAACGGAGTAAAGTGGCAGTTTTTAAATTTTTATGGTGCAACCGATAAGAACACCCGAGCAGAAATGTTAGAGATTTTACCCCTTTTTTTAAACGATTCAGATCCTCTGATTTTAGCGGGAGATTTTAATTGTATTTTAAAGGGGGAACGCCGGCTTTCAAGCTCAGTGAGCAGAAATTATGACAAAACCTCAGCCTTGCTAAAAAACATCATCTCAGACGCCAAGCTCACTGATGCTTACAAAAAATGCAACCCCAACGCATCAGAGGAAGCCGGCGTTACCTGGAGCAACAGACTGTGCAGCTCCAGGATCGATTTTATGTTCTGCTCTTACCAAGTACTGCCTTTTAGATGTGACCTTTTTACCAATGTTTTCTCGGATCATAAGCTTTTATATTTTAAAGTTGATTCAGTTTTAAAGAGAAAATCCGGTAAGAATGCCTGGAAGTTTAACGTGTCCCTTTTAGAAGATCCGCAGGTTTTATCTGATTTTATCACTTTTTATAAAGACTGCAGGCGAGTAAAAGATCCCAACACTCCCACCAGCCAATGGTGGGAGAAGATGAAACTGAAAATAAAAACATTTTTTATTAAGGTTGGGATCGCTAAAGCAAAAGCAAAACGCACATTTTATTCTAATCTGAATACTCGTCTGCAGACCCTGTATAAGTTCAGAGAACATGACATAGAGGTGGACCACGAGATCATCGAGGTGAAGAAAGAGATCGCCCGGTGCCTGGAGCAGAGGGGAAAGGAGATAATCTTCCGTTCGAAAGTGCAACACCTGGAGGAGAACGAGACCTGCTCCAGGTACTTCTTCAAGAAGATAAGAGACAAGCGGACAGTCCTCGATGATCTCGATGGCACCAAGGACATACAGGGTATTTTAAAGAAAGTGTATGGTTTTTATGCGGATCTTTTTAATACTAAACCTGTTGACATTGATTTTATGAATGACTCGTTGAAGGAGATCACTGACGTTTTAGATCCTGGTTCTCGTGAGATTTTACTAAGGGACATCACAGAACAGGAGATTTTAGACACTATTAAAAGTTTTAAACCAGGTAAGGTGCCTGGGCCCGATGGTATACCCATAGAGTTTTATGTCACCTTTTTTGGTATTTTTAAGGATGACCTTTTCTCCCTTTTTACTGAGGTTTTTATGTCTAAAGCCCTCCCGGGGTCCTGGAAGAAGGGTGACGTGTCTCTTTTATACAAGAAAGGAGACAAGACGGACATCAAGAACTGGAGACCGATCACCCTTCTGAACAGTGACTACAAAATAATGGCCAAAATATGTGCAAACCGCCTCAAGACCGTAATAAGCACAGTTGTACACCCCAACCAGGTCTGTGGGGTGCCCGGGAGGGCAATATGGGAGAATCTTAACCTGATCAAAGATTGTATTAGCGACACAAAATCAAGAAGCGGAAAAATGGCAATTTTAACTATCGACTTTGAAAAAGCCTTTGACCGCGTGTCGCATTTTTATCTTTTTAAGGTTTTAGAGAGAATGGGTATACCGGAAGGTTTTTTATTGTCTTTAAAAGCGTTTTACAACAACTGCACGAGTAGAATTTTAGTCAACGGTTTTAGGACACAGGAAGTGCTTTTAAACTCCGGGGTGAAGCAGGGGTGTCCCTTGTCCCCACTACTTTTTATATGCGCCCTAGAGCCTCTTTTATGCACCATACGGCGGGACAAGCAGATCCGTGGGATCCCCCTGCCCGGCGGCGGGGGGATCGAGGCTAAAGTAGTGGGGTACATGGACGATGTGGCAATCCTCGGAAGGGACACCCTGTCGATCCAGAAGGCTATTAGACAAATTGAGTTTTATTGCTGCGCCTCGGGTTTTAAAGTCAATTTTAACAAAAGTAGTGTTTTAAACATCGGGGACCTGCCCTTGCCAGATGTCCCCATTCCTGTGTCCGACTCGGTGCAGATTTTAGGAGTCTCCTTCAACGAGGATAACAGAGGTCTTAACAGCTGGGACTTGGTGGCACAAAAGATAAACAAGAAAATCTGTATGTGGAGCATGCGGCAGCTGACCATGGAGGGGAAGGTTTTAATCACCAAATCTGTGATTTTACCTATTTTATTGTACCTGAGTTTAGTGTTTCCCCCTCCTGGCAGAGTTTTTAATAAAATTGTTAAAGCATGCTTCACATTTTTATGGAGCTCCAAGATGGAGAAACTAAGCAGGGAAATCGTGATGAAGCCGAAGGAGATGGGCGGAAAAGATTTCCCTGATTTTAAAGCCTTTTTATATACAAAGTATTTTAGTTTATGTATTGGTGCTCTTTTTAAAAACCACTATTGGTCCTATTTTATCCGGTATAACACAGGCTATTTTATGAGGAGGAACAATTGGTTCAAGACGGTTTTAAATTCCCCTTACTCTTTTAATCTGCCCGGAGAATACAAGATTTTAGAGAAAATAGCGATTTTATATGATTTTACTGGCAAAAGCCCACAAGTTTTAATGAATAGTAAAGTCATTTTAAAGGATATTAAGAAAAGTGGTTTTTATGTTCAAGTAAGTAATTTTAACGAAAGACAAAGCAAGGAAACTTGGACAATGGTTAATTATTATATTTTTAATTCACAGAAAGATCTGGCCTGGAGCTGCGTCCATGACTGTCTTCCGTGCCGGGCATTCCAGCATCGTAGAGGTTTGACCAACACTGCCGCGTGCCCAAGACCAGGATGTGCAGGAGAAGAGACGACGACCCACCTGATGTGGACCTGCTACATTACAAAAAGAGTATGGACTAAGATATTGCCGCTACTGATTAAGATAACAGGACTTAAGAGACTAACATTGGATGCCGTCCTGTATGGATGCCTGGAATGCCCCACACGGACTCAGAAAATTATGGCATGGAAGATGGTCAATTCGGTCAAAGCAGCTCTATGGAAATCCAGAAATATTTTAGTTTTTAAACATGAAATTTTAACTGTGAAGGACATTTTAGCCATTACTCTTAATGAGATGCACCAGTACTTTTTAGTGGATAAGAAAAATTTCCCAATTTTAGCGAGAAAATGGCTTTTATCAGAATGGAGCTCCATAATATGATGCCACCAAGGGCCCTTTTATGTGATATTATCTTGTTCTGTATTTTTAACATGTATTTTATGTAGACGAATGTTTTAAATGGTATGTTTTAATGTGTTGTTTAATATGTTTTAATGTACTGTTTTTAACAATTGACAAAACGTCTATGTAAATATGTGTTGTACAAATAAAAACGCCCCCCATATGGAGGGCTTGTCAACTTAAAAAAAAAAAAATCTGTTCTTATCAGTTTAATATCTGATACGTCCCCTATCTGGGGACCATATATTAAATGGATTTTTAGAACAGGGAGCTGGAAAAAGAGCTTGCTCTGTCCACTCCACGCATTGACCTGGTATTGCAGTACCTCCAGGACCGGTGCACCCCCTTTCCTACAACCGTTTCCAAAAGCAGAAAAACAACACCGACGAGCAAGAGGTGCAGCGCAGCTGTGGCGGCGGCTGCTGCTACCACCACCACCCAAGCACTTTGATTGACACTCAGCCCGTCTGCTCGCAACATTGTATCCACTGAGCAGCTGCGTCTGCCAGAGTGTGCACAGCACAGGTACAACTGGAAGCAAAACAACACACACACCAGTTCATATGGCAGCCGCACTCTATAGTTCGTACCTACCGCTGCGCTAATAGCCAAGTTGGAAACATCGGGCAGGCACAGCGTATCCTGGCAGCCTGCGTCTGTATGCTCCACGTATTCGGGTCATGGGTGTATGTGCAGGGGGCCCGGAGCCCTAGGGGGCCCATAAAGTCTCTCTTCCCCACATTGTAAACCAATGCTATCAATGAAGCTTTATAGTTTGGGGGCCCAGTTCCAGACTTTGTACTGGGGCCCCGCAGCTTCAAGTTACACCTCCGGATCAGGATAATGCTAGGCCATTCCAACCAGCCTGTGTGTGTGACCTGCAGTCGCTGGTAGTCGAAAAGCGGCCGGCCCCGGATGCGCGCTTCAGAGTGGACAGACAGCAGCGGACCCCCAATCACACAGGCCCAAGGCTTGCTATGTAGCACGGAATACCTCATTGGACTGCAGCACTCCACGCGGGCTGAGATACACGCTCCACGTGGGATGGGCAGTATTCGTCCATGAAGATCCAGGCCAACGTTTAGAGATGGAGCAACACTCGGGGAGCAAAGAACTCCAACGAACGGACGTCTACTTTACAAGGATGTATTGCTTTATTCAATGCATGGACACAGAAACAGTTCAACCGCTCGATTACAGACCGCAGTCAATACAGTAAAGAAAGAAATGTGTCTGTTTAATGTAAACTTGCATGGAGCTCGTTTGTCAGCCACTGACTGACTGAATGCTGAAACGTGGTCTAACGTTACATGCACCACCAGGGATAAGGCCTTGCCTATAAGCATTCCCCAGCTGGCAAAAACGGAACCTCCCTGCCTATTCCTCACCATGGAAGAACGGAACCTACCTTTTTTTTTAAAAAAAAGAAAGCCACAGCAGCAGCCAACTCGATTTTGGTAGGCCGCTGTCTCCCCCTTGTGTGCTGCATAAAAAATGCACTCCACTAAAAATAACATTGATCCACGAAATAGAGCGTAGGGAGAGAATGAGGCTTCAAGATGAGCCGTCAGGCTATGATAAATTGTATCACACCTGGGCGATATGGATAGATGCCCGGAGCTCACCCCTATTTACTAGGTGGTTACAGACAGGGACATGTGAGTAACACGTTTAAACCACAATCGTAAAGAGAAACAACAATCCCGGAGCCCGCCCCCCCCCCTTTTTGTTTTATTTTCTCTTTCTCCCGTGTCATAGATACCTACCATCCCTTACCACTCCCCCCCTTACCCTCCCCTCATTCCCCTGTTTGTAGACCTTATAAAATATCACAGACAAACATGATATAGTTCAACTCGAAATTGATTTATTAAGTTTCATTGTCAAAGTTAATTTTACATTGCTTTGAGATAAGGCAAAAGTTTCCCCCCCTCCATGAAACCAATAAAACCTATATTGAATAAAATAAAAATGATGCAGTTACCGGTAGTTCTGCAGCTTCTTGGTGGAAATAAAGACCATCTCCCGTCTCCCAGCTGCAGCAGAGACTGACTGAAATGGCTGCCAAGCCCGGTATTAATGCTTCTAAATTGATGACATCACAAAGGAGTGACATCATCAGCCTTCCAAACACCTGGCTCAATTGCATACAGTATGTATGTATGTATGTATGCATGTATGTGAGTCTATCTATCTATCTATCTATCTTTATTAATTATGTAGAATATAGATATGGATTATTTCTAAATTACAGATTTTGTAGATATAGATTAAAGATAGATTTAAGATTGTTTGTGTGTGTATGTGTGTGTGTATATAAGTGTGTGTGTGTGTGTATATATATATATATATATATATATATATATATATATATATATATAGTGTGTGTATATATATATAATGTATATATGTAAAAAAAATATAAAATCTGTAGTTATGTATGTATGTATGTATGTATGTATGTATGGCGGGAAAAAAAGGCCTGCTGTATGTTTTTAAGTTCTTCGGATGACCATGCCGCTCTAATATTCTCCTTACTAGGGTCTACTAATGCTGGCCCAGGGGAAGGCAATAAAGCCCTATGGGGCCGAAGCCAATTTCCCTTATTTTAGGTAAAAAGTTTCCATCCGTCCCTACTCGAAATGCGGCTGGCCGAAGAGATCCCTCCAACCGACCGGCCGACGCACCTTCAGAGACAAACTAGTGCTTGCTTCTAGTGTCATCGCCGGCTTAACCCTCGTTTGTAGGGAGCTGACGAGTCCTGCAGCAGCAGGCTCTGCAAGCCTAGGATGCGTGAGCTCGGTGCAAGAGGAAGGACTGAGGGTGTGAGGCTGGGCGCGGTTGAGAAGGCGTGGGGCGGGGCTATGTAAAGTTTTACAAGCTCTCCCCGCTGCCTGGGTGCATTGTGGGTGCGCCCAGAGTGCTGGCTGAGCGTGTTGCCTCAAGCCTTAGAAGTGGAGTTGGGCGGACCGGGCTACAGGTGAAACCCATTTCGGGTTATCGCTTCTCGGCCTTTTGGCTAAGATCAAGTGTACCTGGTACAGGCGGTCTTAGTCAGAAGGTAACTCGGGTACCCCTCTCCTCTGCCTGGCGGGATCGCCCACTCCGGTGGGCTTCACCCGCCTGCTGCTATCGGGGAGAGGGATTAGTCCCAGGGTAAACGGGTTGCGATCCCCCTGCCTCTTCTGGTCTCCGGGCCAGAGGAGGGCGCTACTATTGTTGAGTCACAAAGCGGTTTTGTGACTTCCCTTCTACAAACATGGGCGAAAGCCCACAAGAAATACCGGCATATGCGCGGATTAAGAACACAGTACGTGTCTCTTTTACGAATAGTGCGGATACACGTGGCCTGAGGTATGTGGTTGAGGACGTGCTACAAGGAGTATTTAATGTGCAAAAGAGAGAGATTCTAGCGATCCAAGACTACCCCAAGCGACGGATCTACGACGTTACCCTAACTGAAACTGGCATATTTCGAGATCTGGTGGCGGCCATCCCAGAGAAGAAAGATCCGAAGCTTGCGGGTGTCTTGCTGGTCGAGCACGTCCTCGACATAACTAAACTCGTGGTGATTAAGATGTACTCTCCTTACATTGACGTGAAAGAGGTTGAGGCTTTCCTATCACGATATTTTAAATCCGTCAGATGTATGGGAAAAATTATGAACGAGTTTGGCATCTGGACCTCGAAGTGGCGTTTCCAGGCCACGTGTATAAGTGACCCCAGTTGGCCGGGGGGAGTGATCTTACCGCCCGCGCGTTTTAAATTGGGCAAAGTGAATGGCGACCTGTACTTTGCGGGAATGCCCGACTTCTGCAGGGTTTGTTCAACATACGGTCACCAAAAAGAAAACTGTGCGAGTACTTGTAAGAAATGTGGGGGCACTGATCACGAGACAAGCGAGTGCAAAAAAGGCAAAGGTTGTTATTTCTGCGGCAGTGTTGGTCACCTCTACACGTTTTGCCCCCACAGAGCACAGAAGACGGAGCAGCAAGGGCGACCCGGACCGAAGGAGCAGCCAGGGCAGCCAGATGACCAAGCAGCACCCCCCCAGGGAGAGGAACCTGAGGAGATGGAGGTCTCTAGTGGACCCCCCCAGACCGGTAAGGAACAGCGGAGCATAAAGAGGAGGGTGAGTGACCGGCGGACAGGCTCTCCCTCCCGGGAAACCGGTGGAGGTGGTAGAGCCGGGGAAGCCGGTCCAGGCCCTCCCAAGATGCCCGCTCAAGCGGTGCCTGAGGTGGAGGACCCAGGGGGCACGGCGGCAGCAACACAGAAAAGGCGGAAAGGCTCGGGAGGCAGGCTCTATTCGGAGGTGGTGCAGGGGGGAACCCCGGAGATTCCGACTCAGTTGGAGGACCCTGGGGAAGTACCCCCTGCGGTGTCAGCCCAGAAGGCCCCTCCCCCTCCCTGCCAGGAGGGGGCGCGGGGTGCCACCTCCGAGGGCAGAGATACATGCGAGAGCCGAGTACCCACCCCGGCGGAGGGGTCAGATATGAGCACGGGAGCTGGCCTGCCAGCCCCCTTGGAGTTCCCAGTAGAAATAGAATCGGTATGGGACTTTACGCAAATCCCTCTCTCGGGCACCGTAGGGGGTCCACTAAGCGAGGTAGGTTCCTCTCCAGCATCGACATTTACGATGGACTCGGATGCGGGGGGGTGTGAGAGTGTCAGCGAGGTCTTTGGCTTGCCCGGGGACTTCTGAGCAGAGACCCACACATTTCCTAGTCCCCCATGGCTGCTCTATCGGGACTCACGTTTAACGTCAGAAGTATCGAGAGCCACGTGAGGAGGGTCGCCCTCTTCAACTACCTGACGATTTTCGCTGCCTCCGTCTTTTTCCTGCAGGAGTGCGGGATCCCGCATAGAGCCCAGTACAAAAAATACCAAGAGGACTGGGTACATGGACCGTCGGTCTGGTCCGGCTCTAACGAGACCAGATCGGCGGGGGTCGCCATTCTTTTTAAAGGAAACGTTTTAATTGATGTTATTAACGAAATTTTACCAGGCAGAATTTTATTGGTCAAAGCTTTTATTAACGGAGTAAAGTGGCAGTTTTTAAATTTTTATGGTGCAACCGATAAGAACACCCGAGCAGAAATGTTAGAGATTTTACCCCTTTTTTTAAACGATTCAGATCCTCTGATTTTAGCGGGAGATTTTAATTGTATTTTAAAGGGGGAACGCCGGCTTTCAAGCTCAGTGAGCAGAAATTATGACAAAACCTCAGCCTTGCTAAAAAACATCATCTCAGACGCCAAGCTCACTGATGCTTACAAAAAATGCAACCCCAACGCATCAGAGGAAGCCGGCGTTACCTGGAGCAACAGACTGTGCAGCTCCAGGATCGATTTTATGTTCTGCTCTTACCAAGTACTGCCTTTTAGATGTGACCTTTTTACCAATGTTTTCTCGGATCATAAGCTTTTATATTTTAAAGTTGATTCAGTTTTAAAGAGAAAATCCGGTAAGAATGCCTGGAAGTTTAACGTGTCCCTTTTAGAAGATCCGCAGGTTTTATCTGATTTTATCACTTTTTATAAAGACTGCAGGCGAGTAAAAGATCCCAACACTCCCACCAGCCAATGGTGGGAGAAGATGAAACTGAAAATAAAAACATTTTTTATTAAGGTTGGGATCGCTAAAGCAAAAGCAAAACGCACATTTTATTCTAATCTGAATACTCGTCTGCAGACCCTGTATAAGTTCAGAGAACATGACATAGAGGTGGACCACGAGATCATCGAGGTGAAGAAAGAGATCGCCCGGTGCCTGGAGCAGAGGGGAAAGGAGATAATCTTCCGTTCGAAAGTGCAACACCTGGAGGAGAACGAGACCTGCTCCAGGTACTTCTTCAAGAAGATAAGAGACAAGCGGACAGTCCTCGATGATCTCGATGGCACCAAGGACATACAGGGTATTTTAAAGAAAGTGTATGGTTTTTATGCGGATCTTTTTAATACTAAACCTGTTGACATTGATTTTATGAATGACTCGTTGAAGGAGATCACTGACGTTTTAGATCCTGGTTCTCGTGAGATTTTACTAAGGGACATCACAGAACAGGAGATTTTAGACACTATTAAAAGTTTTAAACCAGGTAAGGTGCCTGGGCCCGATGGTATACCCATAGAGTTTTATGTCACCTTTTTTGGTATTTTTAAGGATGACCTTTTCTCCCTTTTTACTGAGGTTTTTATGTCTAAAGCCCTCCCGGGGTCCTGGAAGAAGGGTGACGTGTCTCTTTTATACAAGAAAGGAGACAAGACGGACATCAAGAACTGGAGACCGATCACCCTTCTGAACAGTGACTACAAAATAATGGCCAAAATATGTGCAAACCGCCTCAAGACCGTAATAAGCACAGTTGTACACCCCAACCAGGTCTGTGGGGTGCCCGGGAGGGCAATATGGGAGAATCTTAACCTGATCAAAGATTGTATTAGCGACACAAAATCAAGAAGCGGAAAAATGGCAATTTTAACTATCGACTTTGAAAAAGCCTTTGACCGCGTGTCGCATTTTTATCTTTTTAAGGTTTTAGAGAGAATGGGTATACCGGAAGGTTTTTTATTGTCTTTAAAAGCGTTTTACAACAACTGCACGAGTAGAATTTTAGTCAACGGTTTTAGGACACAGGAAGTGCTTTTAAACTCCGGGGTGAAGCAGGGGTGTCCCTTGTCCCCACTACTTTTTATATGCGCCCTAGAGCCTCTTTTATGCACCATACGGCGGGACAAGCAGATCCGTGGGATCCCCCTGCCCGGCGGCGGGGGGATCGAGGCTAAAGTAGTGGGGTACATGGACGATGTGGCAATCCTCGGAAGGGACACCCTGTCGATCCAGAAGGCTATTAGACAAATTGAGTTTTATTGCTGCGCCTCGGGTTTTAAAGTCAATTTTAACAAAAGTAGTGTTTTAAACATCGGGGACCTGCCCTTGCCAGATGTCCCCATTCCTGTGTCCGACTCGGTGCAGATTTTAGGAGTCTCCTTCAACGAGGATAACAGAGGTCTTAACAGCTGGGACTTGGTGGCACAAAAGATAAACAAGAAAATCTGTATGTGGAGCATGCGGCAGCTGACCATGGAGGGGAAGGTTTTAATCACCAAATCTGTGATTTTACCTATTTTATTGTACCTGAGTTTAGTGTTTCCCCCTCCTGGCAGAGTTTTTAATAAAATTGTTAAAGCATGCTTCACATTTTTATGGAGCTCCAAGATGGAGAAACTAAGCAGGGAAATCGTGATGAAGCCGAAGGAGATGGGCGGAAAAGATTTCCCTGATTTTAAAGCCTTTTTATATACAAAGTATTTTAGTTTATGTATTGGTGCTCTTTTTAAAAACCACTATTGGTCCTATTTTATCCGGTATAACACAGGCTATTTTATGAGGAGGAACAATTGGTTCAAGACGGTTTTAAATTCCCCTTACTCTTTTAATCTGCCCGGAGAATACAAGATTTTAGAGAAAATAGCGATTTTATATGATTTTACTGGCAAAAGCCCACAAGTTTTAATGAATAGTAAAGTCATTTTAAAGGATATTAAGAAAAGTGGTTTTTATGTTCAAGTAAGTAATTTTAACGAAAGACAAAGCAAGGAAACTTGGACAATGGTTAATTATTATATTTTTAATTCACAGAAAGATCTGGCCTGGAGCTGCGTCCATGACTGTCTTCCGTGCCGGGCATTCCAGCATCGTAGAGGTTTGACCAACACTGCCGCGTGCCCAAGACCAGGATGTGCAGGAGAAGAGACGACGACCCACCTGATGTGGACCTGCTACATTACAAAAAGAGTATGGACTAAGATATTGCCGCTACTGATTAAGATAACAGGACTTAAGAGACTAACATTGGATGCCGTCCTGTATGGATGCCTGGAATGCCCCACACGGACTCAGAAAATTATGGCATGGAAGATGGTCAATTCGGTCAAAGCAGCTCTATGGAAATCCAGAAACATTTTAGTTTTTAAACATGAAATTTTAACTGTGAAGGACATTTTAGCCATTACTCTTAATGAGATGCACCAGTACTTTTTAGTGGATAAGAAAAATTTCCCAATTTTAGCGAGAAAATGGCTTTTATCAGAATGGAGCTCCATAATATGATGCCACCAAGGGCCCTTTTATGTGATATTATCTTGTTCTGTATTTTTAACATGTATTTTATGTAGACGAATGTTTTAAATGGTATGTTTTAATGTGTTGTTTAATATGTTTTAATGTACTGTTTTTAACAATTGACAAAACGTCTATGTAAATATGTGTTGTACAAATAAAAACGCCCCCCATATGGAGGGCTTGTCAACTTAAAAAAAAAAATCTGTTCTTATCAGTTTAATATCTGATACGTCCCCTATCTGGGGACCATATATTAAATGGATTTTTAGAACAGGGAGCTGGAAAAAGAGCTTGCTCTGTCCACTCCACGCATTGACCTGGTATTGCAGTACCTCCAGGACCGGTGCACCCCCTTTCCTACAACCGTTTCCAAAAGCAGAAAAACAACACCGACGAGCAAGAGGTGCAGCGCAGCTGTGGCGGCGGCTGCTGCTACCACCACCACCCAAGCACTTTGATTGACACTCAGCCCGTCTGCTCGCAACATTGTATCCACTGAGCAGCTGCGTCTGCCAGAGTGTGCACAGCACAGGTACAACTGGAAGCAAAACAACACACACACCAGTTCATATGGCAGCCGCACTCTATAGTTCGTACCTACCGCTGCGCTAATAGCCAAGTTGGAAACATCGGGCAGGCACAGCGTATCCTGGCAGCCTGCGTCTGTATGCTCCACGTATTCGGGTCATGGGTGTATGTGCAGGGGGCCCGGAGCCCTAGGGGGCCCATAAAGTCTCTCTTCCCCACATTGTAAACCAATGCTATCAATGAAGCTTTATAGTTTGGGGGCCCAGTTCCAGACTTTGTACTGGGGCCCCGCAGCTTCAAGTTACACCTCCGGATCAGGATAATGCTAGGCCATTCCAACCAGCCTGTGTGTGTGACCTGCAGTCGCTGGTAGTCGAAAAGCGGCCGGCCCCGGATGCGCGCTTCAGAGTGGACAGACAGCAGCGGACCCCCAATCACACAGGCCCAAGGCTTGCTATGTAGCACGGAATACCTCATTGGACTGCAGCACTCCACATGGGCTGAGATACACGCTCCACGTGGGATGGGCAGTATTCGTCCATGAAGATCCAGGCCAACGTTTAGAGATGGAGCAACACTCGGGGAGCAAAGAACTCCAACGAACGGACGTCTACTTTACAAGGATGTATTGCTTTATTCAATGCATGGACACAGAAACAGTTCAACCGCTCGATTACAGACCGCAGTCAATACAGTAAAGAAAGAAATGTGTCTGTTTAATGTAAACTTGCATGGAGCTCGTTTGTCAGCCACTGACTGACTGAATGCTGAAACGTGGTCTAACGTTACATGCACCACCAGGGATAAGGCCTTGCCTATAAGCATTCCCCAGCTGGCAAAAACGGAACCTCCCTGCCTATTCCTCACCATGGAAGAACGGAACCTACCTTTTTTTTTTAAAAAAAGAAAGCCACAGCAGCAGCCAACTCGATTTTGGTAGGCCGCTGTCTCCCCCTTGTGTGCTGCATAAAAAATGCACTCCACTAAAAATAACATTGATCCACGAAATAGAGCGTAGGGAGAGAATGAGGCTTCAAGATGAGCCGTCAGGCTATGATAAATTGTATCACACCTGGGCGATATGGATAGATGCCCGGAGCTCACCCCTATTTACTAGGTGGTTACAGACAGGGACATGTGAGTAACACGTTTAAACCACAATCGTAAAGAGAAACAACAATCCCGGAGCCCGCCCCCCCCCCCTTTTTGTTTTATTTTCTCTTTCTCCCGTGTCATAGATACCTACCATCCCTTACCACTCCCCCCCTTACCCTCCCCTCATTCCCCTGTTTGTAGACCTTATAAAATATCACAGACAAACATGATATAGTTCAACTCGAAATTGATTTATTAAGTTTCATTGTCAAAGTTAATTTTACATTGCTTTGAGATAAGGCAAAAGTTTCCCCCCCCTCCATGAAACCAATAAAACCTATATTGAATAAAATAAAAATGATGCAGTTACCGGTAGTTCTGCAGCTTCTTGGTGGAAATAAAGACCATCTCCCGTCTCCCAGCTGCAGCAGAGACTGACTGAAATGGCTGCCAAGCCCGGTATTAATGCTTCTAAATTGATGACATCACAAAGGAGTGACATCATCAGCCTTCCAAACACCTGGCTCAATTGCATACAGTATGTATGTATGTATGTATGCATGTATGTGAGTCTATCTATCTATCTATCTATCTATCTATCTATCTTTATTAATTATGTAGAATATAGATATGGATTATTTCTAAATTACAGATTTTGTAGATATAGATTAAAGATAGATTTAAGATTGTTTGTGTGTGTATGTGTGTGTGTATATAAGTGTGTGTGTGTGTATATATATATATATATATATATATATATATATATATATATATATGTATATATATAGTGTGTGTATATATATATAATGTATATATGTAAAAAAAATATAAAATCTGTAGTTATGTATGTATGTATGTATGTATGTATGTATGGCGGGAAAAAAAGGCCTGCTGTATGTTTTTAAGTTCTTCGGATGACCATGCCGCTCTAATATTCTCCTTACTAGGGTCTACTAATGCTGGCCCAGGGGAAGGCAATAAAGCCCTATGGGGCCGAAGCCAATTTCCCTTATTTTAGGTAAAAAGTTTCCATCCGTCCCTACTCGAAATGCGGCTGGCCGAAGAGATCCCTCCAACCGACCGGCCGACGCACCTTCAGAGACAAACTAGTGCTTGCTTCTAGTGTCATCGCCGGCTTAACCCTCGTTTGTAGGGAGCTGACGAGTCCTGCAGCAGCAGGCTCTGCAAGCCTAGGATGCGTGAGCTCGGTGCAAGAGGAAGGACTGAGGGTGTGAGGCTGGGCGCGGTTGAGAAGGCGTGGGGCGGGGCTATGTAAAGTTTTACAAGCTCTCCCCGCTGCCTGGGTGCATTGTGGGTGCGCCCAGAGTGCTGGCTGAGCGTGTTGCCTCAAGCCTTAGAAGTGGAGTTGGGCGGACCGGGCTACAGGTGAAACCCATTTCGGGTTATCGCTTCTCGGCCTTTTGGCTAAGATCAAGTGTACCTGGTACAGGCGGTCTTAGTCAGGAGGTAACTCGGGTACCCCTCTCCTCTGCCTGGCGGGATCGCCCACTCCGGTGGGCTTCACCCGCCTGCTGCTATTGGGGAGAGGGATTAGTCCCAGGGTAAACGAGTCGCGATCCCCCGGCCTCTTCTGGTCTCCGGGCCAGAGGAGGGCACCCACCTAGTTGGACATCACAAGAGCGGTCTTGTGATCACAACGATTTCTAAAATGGGCGAGGGCCCACACGACATACCGGCTTATGCGCGGATTAAGAACACGATACGTGTCTCTTTCTTGGACAGTGCGGACACACGTGGCTTGAAGTATGTGGTCGAGGACGTGCTTAAAGGGGCGTTTAACGTGCAGAAACGCGAAATACTAGCGATACAAGATTACCCCAAGCGTCGGATCTATGACGTGACCTTTACAGAAAATGGCATCTTTCGGGACTTGGTGGCAGCGATTCCCGAGAAAAAAGATCTGAGGCTTGAGGGTGTCTTGCTAGTCGAGCACGTCCTTGACATCACTAAACTCGTAGTGATTAAGATGTATTCTCCCTACATTGACGTGAAAGAGGTCGAGGACTTCCTACTACGTTATTTCAAATTTGTCAGATGTATGGGAAAGATAATGAACGAGTTTGGTATTTGGACCTCAAAATGGCGATTCCAGGCCACGTGTGTAAGTGACCCCAGTCGGCCCGGGGGAGTGATCTTACCGCCCGCGCGTTTTAAATTGGGGAAAGTGAATGGCGACCTGTACTTTGCGGGAATGCCTGACTTCTGCAGGATTTGCTCACAATACGGTCACCAAAAAGAAAATTGCGCAAGTACATGCAAGAAATGTGGGGGCACAGACCATGAGACAAGTCAATGTAAGAAAGGAAAAGGGTGTTTTTTTTGCGGCGGTGTTGGTCACCTCTACACGTCTTGTCCCCACAGAGCACAGAAAGCGGAGCAGCAAGGGCGGCCCGGACCCGAGGAGCGGGCAGGGCAGCCAGAGAACCGAACAACACCCCCCCAGGGAGAGGAACCTGAGGAGATGGAGGTCTCCAGTGGACCCCCCAAGAAGGACGGTTTGGAGCAGCGGAGCATCAAGCGGAGGGTGAGTGACCGGCGGACAGGCTCTCCCTCCCGGGAAACCGGTGGAGGTAGTAGGGCCAAGGAAGCCGGTCCGGACCCTCCCAAGATGCCCGCTCAAGCGGTGCCTGAGGCGGAGGACCCGGGGGGCACGGCGGCAGCAGCAGCAAACAAAAGGAGGAAAGGCTCGGGCGGAAGGTTATACTCGGAGGTGGTGCAGGGGGGAACTCCGGAGATCCCGGCGGAGCCGGAGGACCCGGAGAAAGTACCCCCTGCGGTGTCATCACAGAAGGCCCCTCCCCCTCCCCGGCAGGAGGGGGCGGGGGGAGCCACCTCCGAGAGCGGTGGATCAGGAACGAGCCGAGTACCCACCCCGACAGAAGGGGAAGAGATGGAGACGGGAGCTGGCCTGCTAGCCCCCTTGGAGATTCCGGAGGGAATACAAGCGATATGGGATCTCACGCAGATCCCTCTCTCGGGCACCGTAGGGGGTCCACTTAGTGAGGTAGGTTCCTCTCCAGCATCCCCGCTTACGATGGATTCGGATGCGGGGGGGTGCGAGAGTGCCAGCGAGGTCTTTGGCTTGCCCGGAGACTTCTAAGAGAAGACCCTCGTTATCACCTAGTCTCCAATGGCTGCTCTATCGGGACTCACTTTTAATGTCAGAAGCATCGAGAGCCACGTGAGGAGGGTCGCCCTCTTCAGCTATCTGACAATTTTTGCTGCCTCCGTTTTCTTCCTGCAGGAGTGCGGGATCCCGCATAGGGCCCAGTATAAAAAATACCAAGATGACTGGGTACATGGACCGTCGGTCTGGTCCGGCTCTAACGAGACCAGATCGGCGGGGGTCGCCATTCTTTTTAAAGGGAACGTTTTAATTGATACTATTAACGAAATTTTACCAGGCAGAATTTTATTGGTCAAAGCTTTTATTAATGGTATAAAATGGCAGTTTTTAAACTTTTACGGATCAGCAGATAAGAACGAACGTGCAGAAATGCTAGAGATTTTACCCCTTTTTATTAGCGATTCTGATCCTCTTATTTTAGCGGGGGATTTTAATTGCATTTTAAAGGGGGAACGCCGGCTTTCCAGATCAGTAAGTAGAAATTACGACAAGACCTCTGCTATATTAAACAACGTGATTTTAGACGCCAAACTTACTGATGCTTTTAAAACATGCAACCCCAATGCATCAGAGGAAGCCGGCGTCACCTGGAGCAACAAGATCTGCAGCTCCAGGATAGATTTTATGTTTTGTTCTTATCAAGTACTGCCTTTTAGATGTGATTCTTTTACTAACGTGTTTTCTGATCACAAGCTTTTATATTTTAAAGTTGATACCGTTTTTAAGAGAAAATCCGGTAAGAATGCCTGGAAATTTAACGTGTCCCTTTTAGAAGATCCGCAGATTTTATCTGATTTTATCACTTTTTATAGAAACTGCAGGCGAGTGAAAGATCCCAACACTCCCACCAGCCAGTGGTGGGAGAAGATGAAACAAAAATTCAAATCATTTTTTATCAAGGTTGGGATCTCCAAGGCTAAAGCAAAACGCACATTTTATTCTAATCTGAATACTCGCCTGCAGACCCTGTATAAGTTCCGTGAACATGATATAGAGGTGGACCACGAGATCATCGAGGTGAAGAAAGAGATCGCCCGGTGCCTGGAGCAGAGAGGAAAAGAGATTATATTCCGTTCGAAAGTGAAACATCTGGAGGAGAACGAGACCTGCTCCAGGTACTTCTTTAAGAAAATACGAGACAAGCGGACAGTCCTCGATGATCTCGGTGGCACCAAGGACATACAGGGTATTTTAAAGAAAGTGTATGAGTTTTATGCGGATCTTTTTAATACAAAAACTGTTGACAGTGATTTTATGAATGACTCGTTGAAGGAGATCACTGACGTTTTAGATCCTGGTTCTCGTGAGATTTTATTACGGGACATCACAGAACAGGAGATTTTAGACACTATTAAGAGTTTTAAACCAGGTAAGGTGCCTGGGCCCGATGGTATACCCATAGAGTTTTATGTCACCTTTTTTGGTATTTTTAAGGATGACCTTTTCTCCCTTTTTACTGAGGTTTTTATGTCTAAAGCCCTCCCGGGGTCCTGGAAGAAGGGTGACGTGTCTCTTTTATACAAGAAAGGAGACAAGACAGACATCAAGAACTGGAGACCGATCACCCTTCTGAACAGTGACTACAAAATAATGGCAAAAATATGCGCAAACAGACTCAAGACCGTAGCAAGTAAAATTGTACACCCCAACCAGGTCTGTGGGGTGCCCGGGAGGAGCATATGGGAGAATCTTAACCTGATTAAAGATGTTATTAGTGACACAAAATCAAGACAAGGTCAAATGGCTATTTTAACTATCGACTTCGAGAAAGCCTTTGACCGAGTGTCACATTTTTATCTTTTTAAGGTTTTAGAGAGAATGGGTATACCGGAAGGTTTTTTATTGTCTTTAAAAGCGTTTTACGAGAATTGCACAAGCAAAATTTTAGTAAATGGTTTTAAGACACAGGACGTACTTTTAAATTCCGGGGTGAAGCAGGGGTGTCCCTTGTCCCCACTACTTTTTATCTGCGCACTAGAGCCTCTTTTATGCACAATACGCAGGGATAAGTTGATCCGTGGGATCCCCCTGCCCGGCGGGGGGGGGATCGAGGCCAAAGTAGTGGGGTACATGGACGATGTGGCAATACTTGGAAGGGACACCCTGTCGATCCAGAGAGCAACTAGACAAGTTGAGTTTTATTGCTGCGCCTCGGGTTTTAAGGTAAATTTTAATAAAAGCAGTATTTTAAATATCGGGGACCTGCCATTGTCAGATGTCCCCATTCCTGTGTCTGAATCTGTGCAAATTTTAGGTGTCTCCTTCAACGAGGAAAACAGAGGTCTTAATAGTTGGGACTTGGTGGCACAAAAAATAAACAAGAAAATATGTATGTGGAATATGAGAAGGTTGACCATGGAGGGGAGGGTTTTAATCATAAAAATGGTGATTTTACCGATTTTATTGTATTTAAGCCTAGTGTTCCCCCCTCCTGGTAGAGTTTTTAACAAAATTGTAAAAGCTGTTTTTACCTTCTTCTGGAGCTCCAAAATGGAAAAACTAAAACGAGAAATAGTGATGAAGCCAAAAATAATGGGTGGCAAAGACTTCCCCGATCTGAAAGCCTTTTTATATATAAAGTATTTTAGCATGTGCCTGGGCGCACTTTTTAAAAACCACGCATGGTCTTATTTTTTACGCTACAACACAGGTTATTTTATGAGGCGGAACGGATGGTTCAAAACGGTTTTAAACTCCCCTTATTCTTTTAATCTGTCTAAAGACTATACGATTTTAGAGAAAATTGTGGTTTTATACGATTTTACTGGAAAAAGTGCACAGGTTTTAATAAATTCTAAATTAATGATAAAGAGTTTTAAGGAAAGTGGCTTTTATGTTCAAGTTAGTAATTTTAATGAGAGCAAAACAAAAGAGACGTGGAGAATGGTCAATAATCATATTTTTAACCCACAGAAGGATCTGGCCTGGAGCTGCATACACGACTGTCTTCCATGCCGGGCATTCCAGCATCGTAGAGGACTGACCAACACCGCCGCATGCCCAAGACCCGGATGTGGAGAAGAGGAAACAACACAGCATCTGATATGGACTTGCTTTTTAACCAAAAGGATATGGACTAAGTTTTTACCCTTGCTTAAAAGAATAACCGGACTAAAGAAACTAACACTGGAAGGAATACTATATGGATGTCTGGAATGCCCCACACGGACTCAGAGAATTATGGCATGGAAGATGGTCAACTCGGTGAAGGCAGCTCTGTGGAAGTCCAGAAATATTTTAGTTTTTAAGCACGAGGTTTTATCGGTTAAAGATATTTTATCCATTGCTCTTAATGAATTATATGAATATTATATTGTAGACAGGAAAAACTTTCCTATTTTATCGAGAAAATGGCTGATCGGGGAATGGAGCTCCATCATATAGTGCCACCAAGTGCCCTTTTATGTGGTTTTTAATGTGAATTTTAACAACATGTAATATAGGTAGACAATTTTTGGAATGTTTTATATGGTATGTTTTAATATGTTATACAATGTGTTTTTAATGTACTGTATGAGCATTTTAATATGTCCAAAAATATGTTGTTAAAATAAAAATACCCCTCGGGGTTTGTCAACTTAAAAAAAAAAATCTGTTCTTATCAGTTTAATATCTGATACGTCCCCTATCTGGGGACCATATATTAAATGGATTTTTAGAACAGGGAGCTGGAAAAAGAGCTTGCTCTGTCCACTCCACGCATTGACCTGGTATTGCAGTACCTCCAGGACCGGTGCACCCCCTTTCCTACAACCGTTTCCAAAAGCAGAAAAACAACACCGACGAGCAAGAGGTGCAGCGCAGCTGTGGCGGCGGCTGCTGCTACCACCACCACCCAAGCACTTTGATTGACACTCAGCCCGTCTGCTCGCAACATTGTATCCACTGAGCAGCTGCGTCTGCCAGAGTGTGCACAGCACAGGTACAACTGGAAGCAAAACAACACACACACCAGTTCATATGGCAGCCGCACTCTATAGTTCGTACCTACCGCTGCGCTAATAGCCAAGTTGGAAACATCGGGCAGGCACAGCGTATCCTGGCAGCCTGCGTCTGTATGCTCCACGTATTCGGGTCATGGGTGTATGTGCAGGGGGCCCGGAGCCCTAGGGGGCCCATAAAGTCTCTCTTCCCCACATTGTAAACCAATGCTATCAATGAAGCTTTATAGTTTGGGGGCCCAGTTCCAGACTTTGTACTGGGGCCCCGCAGCTTCAAGTTACACCTCCGGATCAGGATAATGCTAGGCCATTCCAACCAGCCTGTGTGTGTGACCTGCAGTCGCTGGTAGTCGAAAAGCGGCCGGCCCCGGATGCGCGCTTCAGAGTGGACAGACAGCAGCGGACCCCCAATCACACAGGCCCAAGGCTTGCTATGTAGCACGGAATACCTCATTGGACTGCAGCACTCCACGCGGGCTGAGATACACGCTCCACGTGGGATGGGCAGTATTCGTCCATGAAGATCCAGGCCAACGTTTAGAGATGGAGCAACACTCGGGGAGCAAAGAACTCCAACGAACGGACGTCTACTTTACAAGGATGTATTGCTTTATTCAATGCATGGACACAGAAACAGTTCAACCGCTCGATTACAGACCGCAGTCAATACAGTAAAGAAAGAAATGTGTCTGTTTAATGTAAACTTGCATGGAGCTCGTTTGTCAGCCACTGACTGACTGAATGCTGAAACGTGGTCTAACGTTACATGCACCACCAGGGATAAGGCCTTGCCTATAAGCATTCCCCAGCTGGCAAAAACGGAACCTCCCTGCCTATTCCTCACCATGGAAGAACGGAACCTACCTTTTTTTTTAAAAAAAAGAAAGCCACAGCAGCAGCCAACTCGATTTTGGTAGGCCGCTGTCTCCCCCTTGTGTGCTGCATAAAAAATGCACTCCACTAAAAATAACATTGATCCACGAAATAGAGCGTAGGGAGAGAATGAGGCTTCAAGATGAGCCGTCAGGCTATGATAAATTGTATCACACCTGGGCGATATGGATAGATGCCCGGAGCTCACCCCTATTTACTAGGTGGTTACAGACAGGGACATGTGAGTAACACGTTTAAACCACAATCGTAAAGAGAAACAACAATCCCGGAGCCCGCCCCCCCCCCCTTTTTGTTTTATTTTCTCTTTCTCCCGTGTCATAGATACCTACCATCCCTTACCACTCCCCCCCTTACCCTCCCCTCATTCCCCTGTTTGTAGACCTTATAAAATATCACAGACAAACATGATATAGTTCAACTCGAAATTGATTTATTAAGTTTCATTGTCAAAGTTAATTTTACATTGCTTTGAGATAAGGCAAAAGTTTCCCCCCCCTCCATGAAACCAATAAAACCTATATTGAATAAAATAAAAATGATGCAGTTACCGGTAGTTCTGCAGCTTCTTGGTGGAAATAAAGACCATCTCCCGTCTCCCAGCTGCAGCAGAGACTGACTGAAATGGCTGCCAAGCCCGGTATTAATGCTTCTAAATTGATGACATCACAAAGGAGTGACATCATCAGCCTTCCAAACACCTGGCTCAATTGCATACAGTATGTATGTATGTATGTATGCATGTATGTGAGTCTATCTATCTATCTATCTATCTATCTATCTATCTATCTATCTATCTTTATTAATTATGTAGAATATAGATATGGATTATTTCTAAATTACAGATTTTGTAGATATAGATTAAAGATAGATTTAAGATTGTTTGTGTGTGTATGTGTGTGTGTATATAAGTGTGTGTGTGTGTATATATATATATATATATATATATATATATATATATATAGTGTGTGTATATATATATAATGTATATATGTAAAAAAAATATAAAATCTGTAGTTATGTATGTATGTATGTATGTATGTATGTATGGCGGGAAAAAAAGGCCTGCTGTATGTTTTTAAGTTCTTCGGATGACCATGCCGCTCTAATATTCTCCTTACTAGGGTCTACTAATGCTGGCCCAGGGGAAGGCAATAAAGCCCTATGGGGCCGAAGCCAATTTCCCTTATTTTAGGTAAAAAGTTTCCATCCGTCCCTACTCGAAATGCGGCTGGCCGAAGAGATCCCTCCAACCGACCGGCCGACGCACCTTCAGAGACAAACTAGTGCTTGCTTCTAGTGTCATCGCCGGCTTAACCCTCGTTTGTAGGGAGCTGACGAGTCCTGCAGCAGCAGGCTCTGCAAGCCTAGGATGCGTGAGCTCGGTGCAAGAGGAAGGACTGAGGGTGTGAGGCTGGGCGCGGTTGAGAAGGCGTGGGGCGGGGCTATGTAAAGTTTTACAAGCTCTCCCCGCTGCCTGGGTGCATTGTGGGTGCGCCCAGAGTGCTGGCTGAGCGTGTTGCCTCAAGCCTTAGAAGTGGAGTTGGGCGGACCGGGCTACAGGTGAAACCCATTTCGGGTTATCGCTTCTCGGCCTTTTGGCTAAGATCAAGTGTAGTATCTGTTCTTATCAGTTTAATATCTGATACGTCCCCTATCTGGGGACCATATATTAAATGGATTTTTAGAACAGGGAGCTGGAAAAAGAGCTTGCTCTGTCCACTCCACGCATTGACCTGGTATTGCAGTACCTCCAGGACCGGTGCACCCCCTTTCCTACAACCGTTTCCAAAAGCAGAAAAACAACACCGACGAGCAAGAGGTGCAGCGCAGCTGTGGCGGCGGCTGCTGCTACCACCACCACCCAAGCACTTTGATTGACACTCAGCCCGTCTGCTCGCAACATTGTATCCACTGAGCAGCTGCGTCTGCCAGAGTGTGCACAGCACAGGTACAACTGGAAGCAAAACAACACACACACCAGTTCATATGGCAGCCGCACTCTATAGTTCGTACCTACCGCTGCGCTAATAGCCAAGTTGGAAACATCGGGCAGGCACAGCGTATCCTGGCAGCCTGCGTCTGTATGCTCCACGTATTCGGGTCATGGGTGTATGTGCAGGGGGCCCGGAGCCCTAGGGGGCCCATAAAGTCTCTCTTCCCCACATTGTAAACCAATGCTATCAATGAAGCTTTATAGTTTGGGGGCCCAGTTCCAGACTTTGTACTGGGGCCCCGCAGCTTCAAGTTACACCTCCGGATCAGGATAATGCTAGGCCATTCCAACCAGCCTGTGTGTGTGACCTGCAGTCGCTGGTAGTCGAAAAGCGGCCGGCCCCGGATGCGCGCTTCAGAGTGGACAGACAGCAGCGGACCCCCAATCACACAGGCCCAAGGCTTGCTATGTAGCACGGAATACCTCATTGGACTGCAGCACTCCACGCGGGCTGAGATACACGCTCCACGTGGGATGGGCAGTATTCGTCCATGAAGATCCAGGCCAACGTTTAGAGATGGAGCAACACTCGGGGAGCAAAGAACTCCAACGAACGGACGTCTACTTTACAAGGATGTATTGCTTTATTCAATGCATGGACACAGAAACAGTTCAACCGCTCGATTACAGACCGCAGTCAATACAGTAAAGAAAGAAATGTGTCTGTTTAATGTAAACTTGCATGGAGCTCGTTTGTCAGCCACTGACTGACTGAATGCTGAAACGTGGTCTAACGTTACATGCACCACCAGGGATAAGGCCTTGCCTATAAGCATTCCCCAGCTGGCAAAAACGGAACCTCCCTGCCTATTCCTCACCATGGAAGAACGGAACCTACCTTTTTTTTTTAAAAAAAGAAAGCCACAGCAGCAGCCAACTCGATTTTGGTAGGCCGCTGTCTCCCCCTTGTGTGCTGCATAAAAAATGCACTCCACTAAAAATAACATTGATCCACGAAATAGAGCGTAGGGAGAGAATGAGGCTTCAAGATGAGCCGTCAGGCTATGATAAATTGTATCACACCTGGGCGATATGGATAGATGCCCGGAGCTCACCCCTATTTACTAGGTGGTTACAGACAGGGACATGTGAGTAACACGTTTAAACCACAATCGTAAAGAGAAACAACAATCCCGGAGCCCGCCCCCCCCCCCCTTTTTGTTTTATTTTCTCTTTCTCCCGTGTCATAGATACCTACCATCCCTTACCACTCCCCCCCTTACCCTCCCCTCATTCCCCTGTTTGTAGACCTTATAAAATATCACAGACAAACATGATATAGTTCAACTCGAAATTGATTTATTAAGTTTCATTGTCAAAGTTAATTTTACATTGCTTTGAGATAAGGCAAAAGTTTCCCCCCCCTCCATGAAACCAATAAAACCTATATTGAATAAAATAAAAATGATGCAGTTACCGGTAGTTCTGCAGCTTCTTGGTGGAAATAAAGACCATCTCCCGTCTCCCAGCTGCAGCAGAGACTGACTGAAATGGCTGCCAAGCCCGGTATTAATGCTTCTAAATTGATGACATCACAAAGGAGTGACATCATCAGCCTTCCAAACACCTGGCTCAATTGCATACAGTATGTATGTATGTATGTATGCATGTATGTGAGTCTATCTATCTATCTATCTATCTATCTATCTATCTATCTTTATTAATTATGTAGAATATAGATATGGATTATTTCTAAATTACAGATTTTGTAGATATAGATTAAAGATAGATTTAAGATTGTTTGTGTGTGTATGTGTGTGTGTATATAAGTGTGTGTGTGTGTATATATATATATATATATATATATATATATATATAGTGTGTGTATATATATATAATGTATATATGTAAAAAAAATATAAAATCTGTAGTTATGTATGTATGTATGTATGTATGTATGTATGGCGGGAAAAAAAGGCCTGCTGTATGTTTTTAAGTTCTTCGGATGACCATGCCGCTCTAATATTCTCCTTACTAGGGTCTACTAATGCTGGCCCAGGGGAAGGCAATAAAGCCCTATGGGGCCGAAGCCAATTTCCCTTATTTTAGGTAAAAAGTTTCCATCCGTCCCTACTCGAAATGCGGCTGGCCGAAGAGATCCCTCCAACCGACCGGCCGACGCACCTTCAGAGACAAACTAGTGCTTGCTTCTAGTGTCATCGCCGGCTTAACCCTCGTTTGTAGGGAGCTGACGAGTCCTGCAGCAGCAGGCTCTGCAAGCCTAGGATGCGTGAGCTCGGTGCAAGAGGAAGGACTGAGGGTGTGAGGCTGGGCGCGGTTGAGAAGGCGTGGGGCGGGGCTATGTAAAGTTTTACAAGCTCTCCCCGCTGCCTGGGTGCATTGTGGGTGCGCCCAGAGTGCTGGCTGAGCGTGTTGCCTCAAGCCTTAGAAGTGGAGTTGGGCGGACCGGGCTACAGGTGAAACCCATTTCGGGTTATCGCTTCTCGGCCTTTTGGCTAAGATCAAGTGTAGTATCTGTTCTTATCAGTTTAATATCTGATACGTCCCCTATCTGGGGACCATATATTAAATGGATTTTTAGAACAGGGAGCTGGAAAAAGAGCTTGCTCTGTCCACTCCACGCATTGACCTGGTATTGCAGTACCTCCAGGACCGGTGCACCCCCTTTCCTACAACCGTTTCCAAAAGCAGAAAAACAACACCGACGAGCAAGAGGTGCAGCGCAGCTGTGGCGGCGGCTGCTGCTACCACCACCACCCAAGCACTTTGATTGACACTCAGCCCGTCTGCTCGCAACATTGTATCCACTGAGCAGCTGCGTCTGCCAGAGTGTGCACAGCACAGGTACAACTGGAAGCAAAACAACACACACACCAGTTCATATGGCAGCCGCACTCTATAGTTCGTACCTACCGCTGCGCTAATAGCCAAGTTGGAAACATCGGGCAGGCACAGCGTATCCTGGCAGCCTGCGTCTGTATGCTCCACGTATTCGGGTCATGGGTGTATGTGCAGGGGGCCCGGAGCCCTAGGGGGCCCATAAAGTCTCTCTTCCCCACATTGTAAACCAATGCTATCAATGAAGCTTTATAGTTTGGGGGCCCAGTTCCAGACTTTGTACTGGGGCCCCGCAGCTTCAAGTTACACCTCCGGATCAGGATAATGCTAGGCCATTCCAACCAGCCTGTGTGTGTGACCTGCAGTCGCTGGTAGTCGAAAAGCGGCCGGCCCCGGATGCGCGCTTCAGAGTGGACAGACAGCAGCGGACCCCCAATCACACAGGCCCAAGGCTTGCTATGTAGCACGGAATACCTCATTGGACTGCAGCACTCCACGCGGGCTGAGATACACGCTCCACGTGGGATGGGCAGTATTCGTCCATGAAGATCCAGGCCAACGTTTAGAGATGGAGCAACACTCGGGGAGCAAAGAACTCCAACGAACGGACGTCTACTTTACAAGGATGTATTGCTTTATTCAATGCATGGACACAGAAACAGTTCAACCGCTCGATTACAGACCGCAGTCAATACAGTAAAGAAAGAAATGTGTCTGTTTAATGTAAACTTGCATGGAGCTCGTTTGTCAGCCACTGACTGACTGAATGCTGAAACGTGGTCTAACGTTACATGCACCACCAGGGATAAGGCCTTGCCTATAAGCATTCCCCAGCTGGCAAAAACGGAACCTCCCTGCCTATTCCTCACCATGGAAGAACGGAACCTACCTTTTTTTTTTAAAAAAAGAAAGCCACAGCAGCAGCCAACTCGATTTTGGTAGGCCGCTGTCTCCCCCTTGTGTGCTGCATAAAAAATGCACTCCACTAAAAATAACATTGATCCACGAAATAGAGCGTAGGGAGAGAATGAGGCTTCAAGATGAGCCGTCAGGCTATGATAAATTGTATCACACCTGGGCGATATGGATAGATGCCCGGAGCTCACCCCTATTTACTAGGTGGTTACAGACAGGGACATGTGAGTAACACGTTTAAACCACAATCGTAAAGAGAAACAACAATTCCGGAGCCCGCCCCCCCCCCCCCTTTTTGTTTTATTTTCTCTTTCTCCCGTGTCATAGATACCTACCATCCCTTACCACTCCCCCCCTTACCCTCCCCTCATTCCCCTGTTTGTAGACCTTATAAAATATCACAGACAAACATGATATAGTTCAACTCGAAATTGATTTATTAAGTTTCATTGTCAAAGTTAATTTTACATTGCTTTGAGATAAGGCAAAAGTTTCCCCCCCCTCCATGAAACCAATAAAACCTATATTGAATAAAATAAAAATGATGCAGTTACCGGTAGTTCTGCAGCTTCTTGGTGGAAATAAAGACCATCTCCCGTCTCCCAGCTGCAGCAGAGACTGACTGAAATGGCTGCCAAGCCCGGTATTAATGCTTCTAAATTGATGACATCACAAAGGAGTGACATCATCAGCCTTCCAAACACCTGGCTCAATTGCATACAGTATGTATGTATGTATGTATGCATGTATGTGAGTCTATCTATCTATCTATCTATCTATCTTTATTAATTATGTAGAATATAGATATGGATTATTTCTAAATTACAGATTTTGTAGATATAGATTAAAGATAGATTTAAGATTGTTTGTGTGTGTATGTGTGTGTGTATATAAGTGTGTGTGTGTGTATATATATATATATATATATATATATATATATATATAGTGTGTGTATATATATATAATGTATATATGTAAAAAAAATATAAAATCTGTAGTTATGTATGTATGTATGTATGTATGTATGTATGGCGGGAAAAAAAGGCCTGCTGTATGTTTTTAAGTTCTTCGGATGACCATGCCGCTCTAATATTCTCCTTACTAGGGTCTACTAATGCTGGCCCAGGGGAAGGCAATAAAGCCCTATGGGGCCGAAGCCAATTTCCCTTATTTTAGGTAAAAAGTTTCCATCCGTCCCTACTCGAAATGCGGCTGGCCGAAGAGATCCCTCCAACCGACCGGCCGACGCACCTTCAGAGACAAACTAGTGCTTGCTTCTAGTGTCATCGCCGGCTTAACCCTCGTTTGTAGGGAGCTGACGAGTCCTGCAGCAGCAGGCTCTGCAAGCCTAGGATGCGTGAGCTCGGTGCAAGAGGAAGGACTGAGGGTGTGAGGCTGGGCGCGGTTGAGAAGGCGTGGGGCGGGGCTATGTAAAGTTTTACAAGCTCTCCCCGCTGCCTGGGTGCATTGTGGGTGCGCCCAGAGTGCTGGCTGAGCGTGTTGCCTCAAGCCTTAGAAGTGGAGTTGGGCGGACCGGGCTACAGGTGAAACCCATTTCGGGTTATCGCTTCTCGGCCTTTTGGCAAAGATCAAGTGTAAAGCTTGGTCTGAGCTGTGGGCCGTGGGTGTGCTGGGGTTCACCCAGTGAGAAGGATCACTTTATCTGTGGTGTTACACCGACAGTTACCTTGCAGGATGTACGGCATCAAGAACACGATCCGGTTTGAGGTGGAGTCCAAGAGCAGCCTAAAGAACAACCTGGTTTACATCGTCCGGGACGTACTGTTGGAAAAAGGTGATGTACCTGTGGAGGAGATTTATAGTGTCCAGGACTTTCCCCGTCAGGGGCAATATGATGTCACTTTTTGTGATGAAGGGGCATGCCTAAACGTGTTTGAATGGCTGCGAACCCAGAGAGACACTGAGCTCCTTAACGGGGTTAAAATAACCCCCCTGTTTGGCTTGCAGGAGAGGCTGGTGACAGTGCACGTGTTTAACCCTTACACGGATGTGGGCCTCCTTTTCAGTTTCCTTGAGCAGTATTGCGACCACGTACGAGGTGGTGAAAAACAGAAGAATATCCTAGGAATATTTAACTGTAAATATAAATTCATGGTGAGACTGAAGAGGAACCCAAGTCGTATCGGGGGAGTGATGCACCCCCCTGCCAATTTTTCCATTGCTGGCTACCGTGGCTACTTACATTATGCGGGACAGCCGACCTATTGCCGGAATTGCGAGCAGTTTGGTCACATTAAAGCGGACTGTACCAAAGGCCTTGTGTGCAGAAACTGCAAGGGTGTTGGGCACCATGCTGGCGACTGCCCTAAGCCAAAGAGGTGCGATCTTTGTGGGTCGTCTGAGCACGTGGTGAAAGATTGCCCGGCGAACGGTGGTTTTGGTGGCTGGCGGCGACCCCCTGAGGAGGGAGCAGCAGCCAGCAAGGCGAGCACGTCTGCAGGTGCGGCTGCTGCAGAACCTCGGCCATCAGCTGCAGCTAATGAGGTGTCTGTCCAGCCTGAGCAGGGAACTGCTGAAAGTATTACACCTGTTGTTCCTGTGAGAGCCAAGGCAGTGAGAGCTGCAGCTGCGTCTGTGTCTGCGGCTGCTAAAGCAGGAAAAGAGGAGGAAATTAAGAGGAAAGTGGATACCCAAAAAGTACCTGAGACGCCGCATGTTGGGAGTGCTACTCCGGAAGAGCAGGTGGTTGGGGTTATCAGACAGTTGGAGGAGATCATCGAGGAAGTGGACAGCCCCATTAACCCCTCAGGGAACATTGAGGAATTTTCCTCCCCTGAGACAGTCCTGAGTAAGAGGGAGGGGGGAGGTGGAGGTGGTGGGCTGAATGACTCCAGTGAGGAGGAGTTTGTGGAGGTGGCTGGAAAGAACACAGCCAAAAAAAGAAGGTGCACAAAAAGTAAAGAGACGCTCATGGAGGTCAGTAACCCTTTCGAGACTTTGGCGCAAGACCTGGAGTGCTCAGGTGAGAGTGGCGAGGACTTATAAAATGAGCCACAAAGTGTCTATATAATCCTGTGTATTTAGTGGTTTAGCCACTTTAAGTGGAAGGCATATAAGTGTATGACATTTGTTAAAAGGTCTTTGCGTGAACTAAGACATTTTTCTGCAAAGGTATAACAATTATGGTTTTGAATATATGTTCCCAGAACGTGCGCGTTTTTAAATCAAAGGCCAGAAGGGCAGCAATTTTTAGTTTTTTGCATCAGAAGAATGCTGATTTATTTTGCTTGCAGGAGTGTGGTATAGACACTGATGTCAGCCCGTCAGAATGGCCTTATGGTGCTGCAGCATGGTCGGGGAGTACACATAACAAAAACGACGGAGTCGGTATACTTATTAACTCCAGAGAGTTGGCGCTACAGAGTAGCGAAATAATTGAGGCGGGAAGATGCATCTCCGCGGTGTTATTATATAGAGGTACGCAATTCCGTGTTATTAATGTGTATGCACCTGCGGAGAAGCATGAGAGGAGCGCTCTATTTAACAAAATAAAGTTTTTCATGCAAGGAAGGACACCTACCGTCCTCATAGGGGACATGAATTGTGACCTCTCAAAAAAATCGTTTGACGTGTCTGCAAAATGTTTATTTGAATTATGCTCTGATTTTCACCTGAGGGATATCCAACAGGCGTGTGGCATATCCCCTCAGCTTAATACATACCATGCGGACAGGGGTGGAGTCCACTCCAAAATTGATTATTGTTTTTTATCAGAAGGTCTATCTGCCACAAGTTATGTTCAAGAGATGGCGCTATTCTCAGATCATGAGTGTCTGTTATGTGGGGTGGAGGTAGGGAACGGTGTTGTGTGGGGGAGGGGAGTCTGGAAGCTGAACCTCAAGCTTCTGGAGGGACAGGACATAAAAAAACAATATGAAAGTCTGTATAGGAGGTGGAGGGACAGAAAGGGGGACTTTGTAAATGTCTTAGATTGGTGGGATTGGGTAAAGGGGAAAACTAAAACCTTTTTCAAGTCGGCAGGATACAAAGTAGCCAGGGAAAGGAAGGCAGAGTACGTGAGGCTTGGCAACAAACTAAGCCTGTTGATAAAATTGCGCGATAACGGAAGAGATGTGCAAGAAGACATCTTGAAAACCAGAAGACAGATAAATAATTATCTAGTGGAAAAAGGGAAGAGCATAATGTACCGCGCTAAATTAGACAAGATGCTGCATGATGAGACATGTTCGCGGTTCTTTTTTAAAAAAGTGTTTTCTAAAAAACCTACCTTCGAAGTAATAGAGAGAGATACAGGAGGGGAGGTGAGGGGGGAGGAGGTGTACGAAGAGGTAGCATCCTTCTATGAGGACTTATATAAGGTAAAATGGAGGGATGAAGTCCTGGAGGATGACGTGTTAACCACACTTGAAAACAAGTTAGGGGAGGCGGACCAAGTGTCCATCACACATGACATCACCGCTAAAGAAGTGTGGGAGGCGGTCCAGAGTATGGCCGCTAATAAAACGCCTGGTATGGATGGGTTACCGATTGAATATTATCGTATGCTGTGGAGTGTGATAGGGAAAGATGTGTGTGAAGTGTGCCAGTACATGTGGGTGAATGTGGATATGGCTGAAAGTATGCGAGGTGGACTGGTTGTATTAATCCCCAAAAAGGGCAATCTGAAAAATTTAAAAAATTGGCGCCCGATTACGCTTCTTAATGCTGACTATAAAATTTATGCTAAAATCATTGCAAATCGGATGCGTGCGGTAGTGGAGAGTGTGGTGAGCGAGGACCAGTACTGTGCGGTGCCCGGTAGGAGGGTGCATGAGAGTCTGTGTCTGGTGCGGGATTGTCTGGGAGATTGTAAGGAGCGAAAGAAGAGTGTGTATGTGGTGAGCTTGGATTTTGAAAAAGCGTATGATAGGTTGTCGCATGGATTCTTGTTCCGAGTGTTGGTGTGCATGGGGTTCCCGGGTATGTTTGTAGAGCGAGTGAGGAGTCTGTATGAAAGGATTTATAGTAGTATGTTAGTGAACGGGAAGGTTGGAAGGAGAGTGAATGTGATGTCTGGTGTGCGTCAGGGGTGTCCGCTGTCGGCCGTGGTTTTCATCTGCGCCATGGAGCCGTTACTATGTCTAATAAGACAGGAGAAGATGGTGAGGGGGATCCACATCCCAGGTAGTGACGGCAGAGAGTTAAAGGTGTGTGCGTATATGGATGATGTGTGTGTGATGTGTGAGTCTGAGAGTGCAGTGAGGAGAGTGAAGCTGTTGGTGTCTGTGTTTTGTGGTGCGTCTGCGTTCCGTGTCAACTGGGATAAAAGTGAGTGCAAGGTGTTTGGTGAGACTGGAGTGGATGCAGATATAGGTTTAAATATTGTGTCCGGGCCAATTAAAATTCTAGGCATTAGGTTTAATAACAATTTACAGGGGGAAGAGAGCTGGGAGGAGGCAAGACAGAAGGTGGAGAACCGGTTAAATTTTTGGAAATTACGCAACCTGACTATGATAGGCAAAATCGTAATATTAAAGAGCGTAATTTTGCCCATTTTCTTATACGTGGCATTAGTTTTCCCTCCGGGATACATGGGTCAGAGGAGGCTGAACAGGGTCATGTTTCTGTTCTTCTGGGGGTCCAAAATGGAACGTCTGAGGAGGGAGGCAGTGTACAAGAGTTGGGAGAGAGGAGGGATGGGCTTTCCCAATTTAGAGACATACTTTGGATGCAACAGCGTAGTTTTCCTACTAAGCATGTTGCAAAAAACCACCAAAGGGGCGTGCATGATGAGGTATCTAGCAGGGAGATGGTTTGTACGTATGAAATGGTGCGAATACGACTTGAGGAAACCAGTTGCTTTCCAAATCCCTAAGTGGTATGAATGGACAGCATGTTTTGTGGCGAAGTTTGAGTTGGATGACTGTGAAGTGAATGTACTTAAGAATAAGCGAATGGTTAAACGAATGATTGAGAGTAAGGACGAGATGTCTGATATTAATTCTGTTAGCAGAGTGAATGTGGAGAGAGTGTGGAAGAAAGTGCGGATGGATGGGATGAGTAATAGGCAGAGTGAGATTGTATGGCAGAGTCTGCATGGCGTGTTACCGGTGCGAGAGTTTCAGCGTGTGAGAGGTTTGGTGAGGAGTGAGAGATGTCCGAGAGAGGGGTGCGGTGGATGTGAGAATGTGGTTCATTTATTTTGGAACTGCAGCCATGCACAAAATGTGCTGCGGAGACTTGGTCTGTTATGCAAAGAAATAACAGGAATTAATTTCATGTCCTTTGAGTTAGTTATGTTTGGTTTGGGTGCGAGAGGCAGTGTGAGAGAGAGACTGTTGTGGCTGTTTATGGCGTGCGTGAAGGAAGTGTTGTGGGATGTAAGGAATGTGTATGTGTTCAAGAGGAAGGATGTAAGTGAGAGGGACAGCGTGCGAATGGTGTTGGGGAAATTATACTTCATTTATTTATGGGACAAAAGAAAGGATGGAGTCGATGCGGAAGGAATATGGAAGGTCAAAAAATGGATACAATTAGTTGATTTGTCATGATTTGTAATGTATTTATGTTGTATAATGTGATGGATTTATTATGTTGTGAATAAATAAAAACCTTTGGTTATAAAAAAAAAAAAAAAAAAAAAAATCTGTTCTTATCAGTTTAATATCTGATACGTCCCCTATCTGGGGACCATATATTAAATGGATTTTTAGAACAGGGAGCTGGAAAAAGAGCTTGCTCTGTCCACTCCACGCATTGACCTGGTATTGCAGTACCTCCAGGACCGGTGCACCCCCTTTCCTACAACCGTTTCCAAAAGCAGAAAAACAACACCGACGAGCAAGAGGTGCAGCGCAGCTGTGGCGGCGGCTGCTGCTACCACCACCACCCAAGCACTTTGATTGACACTCAGCCCGTCTGCTCGCAACATTGTATCCACTGAGCAGCTGCGTCTGCCAGAGTGTGCACAGCACAGGTACAACTGGAAGCAAAACAACACACACACCAGTTCATATGGCAGCCGCACTCTATAGTTCGTACCTACCGCTGCGCTAATAGCCAAGTTGGAAACATCGGGCAGGCACAGCGTATCCTGGCAGCCTGCGTCTGTATGCTCCACGTATTCGGGTCATGGGTGTATGTGCAGGGGGCCCGGAGCCCTAGGGGGCCCATAAAGTCTCTCTTCCCCACATTGTAAACCAATGCTATCAATGAAGCTTTATAGTTTGGGGGCCCAGTTCCAGACTTTGTACTGGGGCCCCGCAGCTTCAAGTTACACCTCCGGATCAGGATAATGCTAGGCCATTCCAACCAGCCTGTGTGTGTGACCTGCAGTCGCTGGTAGTCGAAAAGCGGCCGGCCCCGGATGCGCGCTTCAGAGTGGACAGACAGCAGCGGACCCCCAATCACACAGGCCCAAGGCTTGCTATGTAGCACGGAATACCTCATTGGACTGCAGCACTCCACGCGGGCTGAGATACACGCTCCACGTGGGATGGGCAGTATTCGTCCATGAAGATCCAGGCCAACGTTTAGAGATGGAGCAACACTCGGGGAGCAAAGAACTCCAACGAACGGACGTCTACTTTACAAGGATGTATTGCTTTATTCAATGCATGGACACAGAAACAGTTCAACCGCTCGATTACAGACCGCAGTCAATACAGTAAAGAAAGAAATGTGTCTGTTTAATGTAAACTTGCATGGAGCTCGTTTGTCAGCCACTGACTGACTGAATGCTGAAACGTGGTCTAACGTTACATGCACCACCAGGGATAAGGCCTTGCCTATAAGCATTCCCCAGCTGGCAAAAACGGAACCTCCCTGCCTATTCCTCACCATGGAAGAACGGAACCTACCTTTTTTTTTTAAAAAAAGAAAGCCACAGCAGCAGCCAACTCGATTTTGGTAGGCCGCTGTCTCCCCCTTGTGTGCTGCATAAAAAATGCACTCCACTAAAAATAACATTGATCCACGAAATAGAGCGTAGGGAGAGAATGAGGCTTCAAGATGAGCCGTCAGGCTATGATAAATTGTATCACACCTGGGCGATATGGATAGATGCCCGGAGCTCACCCCTATTTACTAGGTGGTTACAGACAGGGACATGTGAGTAACACGTTTAAACCACAATCGTAAAGAGAAACAACAATCCCGGAGCCCGCCCCCCCCCCCTTTTTGTTTTATTTTCTCTTTCTCCCGTGTCATAGATACCTACCATCCCTTACCACTCCCCCCCTTACCCTCCCCTCATTCCCCTGTTTGTAGACCTTATAAAATATCACAGACAAACATGATATAGTTCAACTCGAAATTGATTTATTAAGTTTCATTGTCAAAGTTAATTTTACATTGCTTTGAGATAAGGCAAAAGTTTCCCCCCCCTCCATGAAACCAATAAAACCTATATTGAATAAAATAAAAATGATGCAGTTACCGGTAGTTCTGCAGCTTCTTGGTGGAAATAAAGACCATCTCCCGTCTCCCAGCTGCAGCAGAGACTGACTGAAATGGCTGCCAAGCCCGGTATTAATGCTTCTAAATTGATGACATCACAAAGGAGTGACATCATCAGCCTTCCAAACACCTGGCTCAATTGCATACAGTATGTATGTATGTATGTATGCATGTATGTGAGTCTATCTATCTATCTATCTATCTATCTTTATTAATTATGTAGAATATAGATATGGATTATTTCTAAATTACAGATTTTGTAGATATAGATTAAAGATAGATTTAAGATTGTTTGTGTGTGTATGTGTGTGTGTATATAAGTGTGTGTGTGTGTATATATATATATATATATATATATATATATATATATATATAGTGTGTGTATATATATATAATGTATATATGTAAAAAAAATATAAAATCTGTAGTTATGTATGTATGTATGTATGTATGTATGTATGTATGGCGGGAAAAAAAGGCCTGCTGTATGTTTTTAAGTTCTTCGGATGACCATGCCGCTCTAATATTCTCCTTACTAGGGTCTACTAATGCTGGCCCAGGGGAAGGCAATAAAGCCCTATGGGGCCGAAGCCAATTTCCCTTATTTTAGGTAAAAAGTTTCCATCCGTCCCTACTCGAAATGCGGCTGGCCGAAGAGATCCCTCCAACCGACCGGCCGACGCACCTTCAGAGACAAACTAGTGCTTGCTTCTAGTGTCATCGCCGGCTTAACCCTCGTTTGTAGGGAGCTGACGAGTCCTGCAGCAGCAGGCTCTGCAAGCCTAGGATGCGTGAGCTCGGTGCAAGAGGAAGGACTGAGGGTGTGAGGCTGGGCGCGGTTGAGAAGGCGTGGGGCGGGGCTATGTAAAGTTTTACAAGCTCTCCCCGCTGCCTGGGTGCATTGTGGGTGCGCCCAGAGTGCTGGCTGAGCGTGTTGCCTCAAGCCTTAGAAGTGGAGTTGGGCGGACCGGGCTACAGGTGAAACCCATTTCGGGTTATCGCTTCTCGGCCTTTTGGCTAAGATCAAGTGTAGTATCTGTTCTTATCAGTTTAATATCTGATACGTCCCCTATCTGGGGACCATATATTAAATGGATTTTTAGAACAGGGAGCTGGAAAAAGAGCTTGCTCTGTCCACTCCACGCATTGACCTGGTATTGCAGTACCTCCAGGACCGGTGCACCCCCTTTCCTACAACCGTTTCCAAAAGCAGAAAAACAACACCGACGAGCAAGAGGTGCAGCGCAGCTGTGGCGGCGGCTGCTGCTACCACCACCACCCAAGCACTTTGATTGACACTCAGCCCGTCTGCTCGCAACATTGTATCCACTGAGCAGCTGCGTCTGCCAGAGTGTGCACAGCACAGGTACAACTGGAAGCAAAACAACACACACACCAGTTCATATGGCAGCCGCACTCTATAGTTCGTACCTACCGCTGCGCTAATAGCCAAGTTGGAAACATCGGGCAGGCACAGCGTATCCTGGCAGCCTGCGTCTGTATGCTCCACGTATTCGGGTCATGGGTGTATGTGCAGGGGGCCCGGAGCCCTAGGGGGCCCATAAAGTCTCTCTTCCCCACATTGTAAACCAATGCTATCAATGAAGCTTTATAGTTTGGGGGCCCAGTTCCAGACTTTGTACTGGGGCCCCGCAGCTTCAAGTTACACCTCCGGATCAGGATAATGCTAGGCCATTCCAACCAGCCTGTGTGTGTGACCTGCAGTCGCTGGTAGTCGAAAAGCGGCCGGCCCCGGATGCGCGCTTCAGAGTGGACAGACAGCAGCGGACCCCCAATCACACAGGCCCAAGGCTTGCTATGTAGCACGGAATACCTCATTGGACTGCAGCACTCCACGCGGGCTGAGATACACGCTCCACGTGGGATGGGCAGTATTCGTCCATGAAGATCCAGGCCAACGTTTAGAGATGGAGCAACACTCGGGGAGCAAAGAACTCCAACGAACGGACGTCTACTTTACAAGGATGTATTGCTTTATTCAATGCATGGACACAGAAACAGTTCAACCGCTCGATTACAGACCGCAGTCAATACAGTAAAGAAAGAAATGTGTCTGTTTAATGTAAACTTGCATGGAGCTCGTTTGTCAGCCACTGACTGACTGAATGCTGAAACGTGGTCTAACGTTACATGCACCACCAGGGATAAGGCCTTGCCTATAAGCATTCCCCAGCTGGCAAAAACGGAACCTCCCTGCCTATTCCTCACCATGGAAGAACGGAACCTACCTTTTTTTTTTAAAAAAAGAAAGCCACAGCAGCAGCCAACTCGATTTTGGTAGGCCGCTGTCTCCCCCTTGTGTGCTGCATAAAAAATGCACTCCACTAAAAATAACATTGATCCACGAAATAGAGCGTAGGGAGAGAATGAGGCTTCAAGATGAGCCGTCAGGCTATGATAAATTGTATCACACCTGGGCGATATGGATAGATGCCCGGAGCTCACCCCTATTTACTAGGTGGTTACAGACAGGGACATGTGAGTAACACGTTTAAACCACAATCGTAAAGAGAAACAACAATCCCGGAGCCCGCCCCCCCCCCCCCCTTTTTGTTTTATTTTCTCTTTCTCCCGTGTCATAGATACCTACCATCCCTTACCACTCCCCCCCTTACCCTCCCCTCATTCCCCTGTTTGTAGACCTTATAAAATATCACAGACAAACATGATATAGTTCAACTCGAAATTGATTTATTAAGTTTCATTGTCAAAGTTAATTTTACATTGCTTTGAGATAAGGCAAAAGTTTCCCCCCCCTCCATGAAACCAATAAAACCTATATTGAATAAAATAAAAATGATGCAGTTACCGGTAGTTCTGCAGCTTCTTGGTGGAAATAAAGACCATCTCCCGTCTCCCAGCTGCAGCAGAGACTGACTGAAATGGCTGCCAAGCCCGGTATTAATGCTTCTAAATTGATGACATCACAAAGGAGTGACATCATCAGCCTTCCAAACACCTGGCTCAATTGCATACAGTATGTATGTATGTATGTATGCATGTATGTGAGTCTATCTATCTATCTATCTATCTATCTATCTATCTATCTATCTATCTATCTATCTTTATTAATTATGTAGAATATAGATATGGATTATTTCTAAATTACAGATTTTGTAGATATAGATTAAAGATAGATTTAAGATTGTTTGTGTGTGTGTATATGTGTGTATGTGTATGTGTGTGTGTGTGTGTATATAAGTGTGTGTGTGTGTATATATATATATATATATATATATATATATATATATATATATATAGTGTGTGTATATATATATAATGTATATATGTAAAAAAAATATAAAATCTGTAGTTATGTATGTATGTATGTATGTATGTATGTATGGCGGGAAAAAAAGGCCTGCTGTATGTTTTTAAGTTCTTCGGATGACCATGCCGCTCTAATATTCTCCTTACTAGGGTCTACTAATGCTGGCCCAGGGGAAGGCAATAAAGCCCTATGGGGCCGAAGCCAATTTCCCTTATTTTAGGTAAAAAGTTTCCATCCGTCCCTACTCGAAATGCGGCTGGCCGAAGAGATCCCTCCAACCGACCGGCCGACGCACCTTCAGAGACAAACTAGTGCTTGCTTCTAGTGTCATCGCCGGCTTAACCCTCGTTTGTAGGGAGCTGACGAGTCCTGCAGCAGCAGGCTCTGCAAGCCTAGGATGCGTGAGCTCGGTGCAAGAGGAAGGACTGAGGGTGTGAGGCTGGGCGCGGTTGAGAAGGCGTGGGGCGGGGCTATGTAAAGTTTTACAAGCTCTCCCCGCTGCCTGGGTGCATTGTGGGTGCGCCCAGAGTGCTGGCTGAGCGTGTTGCCTCAAGCCTTAGAAGTGGAGTTGGGCGGACCGGGCTACAGGTGAAACCCATTTCGGGTTATCGCTTCTCGGCCTTTTGGCTAAGATCAAGTGTAGTATCTGTTCTTATCAGTTTAATATCTGATACGTCCCCTATCTGGGGACCATATATTAAATGGATTTTTAGAACAGGGAGCTGGAAAAAGAGCTTGCTCTGTCCACTCCACGCATTGACCTGGTATTGCAGTACCTCCAGGACCGGTGCACCCCCTTTCCTACAACCGTTTCCAAAAGCAGAAAAACAACACCGACGAGCAAGAGGTGCAGCGCAGCTGTGGCGGCGGCTGCTGCTACCACCACCACCCAAGCACTTTGATTGACACTCAGCCCGTCTGCTCGCAACATTGTATCCACTGAGCAGCTGCGTCTGCCAGAGTGTGCACAGCACAGGTACAACTGGAAGCAAAACAACACACACACCAGTTCATATGGCAGCCGCACTCTATAGTTCGTACCTACCGCTGCGCTAATAGCCAAGTTGGAAACATCGGGCAGGCACAGCGTATCCTGGCAGCCTGCGTCTGTATGCTCCACGTATTCGGGTCATGGGTGTATGTGCAGGGGGCCCGGAGCCCTAGGGGGCCCATAAAGTCTCTCTTCCCCACATTGTAAACCAATGCTATCAATGAAGCTTTATAGTTTGGGGGCCCAGTTCCAGACTTTGAACTGGGGCCCCGCAGCTTCAAGTTACACCTCCGGATCAGGATAATGCTAGGCCATTCCAACCAGCCTGTGTGTGTGACCTGCAGTCGCTGGTAGTCGAAAAGCGGCCGGCCCCGGATGCGCGCTTCAGAGTGGACAGACAGCAGCGGACCCCCAATCACACAGGCCCAAGGCTTGCTATGTAGCACGGAATACCTCATTGGACTGCAGCACTCCACGCGGGCTGAGATACACGCTCCACGTGGGATGGGCAGTATTCGTCCATGAAGATCCAGGCCAACGTTTAGAGATGGAGCAACACTCGGGGAGCAAAGAACTCCAACGAACGGACGTCTACTTTACAAGGATGTATTGCTTTATTCAATGCATGGACACAGAAACAGTTCAACCGCTCGATTACAGACCGCAGTCAATACAGTAAAGAAAGAAATGTGTCTGTTTAATGTAAACTTGCATGGAGCTCGTTTGTCAGCCACTGACTGACTGAATGCTGAAACGTGGTCTAACGTTACATGCACCACCAGGGATAAGGCCTTGCCTATAAGCATTCCCCAGCTGGCAAAAACGGAACCTCCCTGCCTATTCCTCACCATGGAAGAACGGAACCTACCTTTTTTTTTTAAAAAAAGAAAGCCACAGCAGCAGCCAACTCGATTTTGGTAGGCCGCTGTCTCCCCCTTGTGTGCTGCATAAAAAATGCACTCCACTAAAAATAACATTGATCCACGAAATAGAGCGTAGGGAGAGAATGAGGCTTCAAGATGAGCCGTCAGGCTATGATAAATTGTATCACACCTGGGCGATATGGATAGATGCCCGGAGCTCACCCCTATTTACTAGGTGGTTACAGACAGGGACATGTGAGTAACACGTTTAAACCACAATCGTAAAGAGAAACAACAATCCCGGAGCCCGCCCCCCCCCCTTTTTGTTTTATTTTCTCTTTCTCCCGTGTCATAGATACCTACCATCCCTTACCACTCCCCCCCTTACCCTCCCCTCATTCCCCTGTTTGTAGACCTTATAAAATATCACAGACAAACATGATATAGTTCAACTCGAAATTGATTTATTAAGTTTCATTGTCAAAGTTAATTTTACATTGCTTTGAGATAAGGCAAAAGTTTCCCCCCCCCTCCATGAAACCAATAAAACCTATATTGAATAAAATAAAAATGATGCAGTTACCGGTAGTTCTGCAGCTTCTTGGTGGAAATAAAGACCATCTCCCGTCTCCCAGCTGCAGCAGAGACTGACTGAAATGGCTGCCAAGCCCGGTATTAATGCTTCTAAATTGATGACATCACAAAGGAGTGACATCATCAGCCTTCCAAACACCTGGCTCAATTGCATACAGTATGTATGTATGTATGTATGCATGTATGTGAGTCTATCTATCTATCTATCTATCTATCTATCTTTATTAATTATGTAGAATATAGATATGGATTATTTCTAAATTACAGATTTTGTAGATATAGATTAAAGATAGATTTAAGATTGTTTGTGTGTGTATGTGTGTGTGTATATAAGTGTGTGTGTGTGTATATATATATATATATATATATATATATATATATATATATATAGTGTGTGTATATATATATAATGTATATATGTAAAAAAAATATAAAATCTGTAGTTATGTATGTATGTATGTATGTATGTATGGCGGGAAAAAAAGGCCTGCTGTATGTTTTTAAGTTCTTCGGATGACCATGCCGCTCTAATATTCTCCTTACTAGGGTCTACTAATGCTGGCCCAGGGGAAGGCAATAAAGCCCTATGGGGCCGAAGCCAATTTCCCTTATTTTAGGTAAAAAGTTTCCATCCGTCCCTACTCGAAATGCGGCTGGCCGAAGAGATCCCTCCAACCGACCGGCCGACGCACCTTCAGAGACAAACTAGTGCTTGCTTCTAGTGTCATCGCCGGCTTAACCCTCGTTTGTAGGGAGCTGACGAGTCCTGCAGCAGCAGGCTCTGCAAGCCTAGGATGCGTGAGCTCGGTGCAAGAGGAAGGACTGAGGGTGTGAGGCTGGGCGCGGTTGAGAAGGCGTGGGGCGGGGCTATGTAAAGTTTTACAAGCTCTCCCCGCTGCCTGGGTGCATTGTGGGTGCGCCCAGAGTGCTGGCTGAGCGTGTTGCCTCAAGCCTTAGAAGTGGAGTTGGGCGGACTGGGCTACAGGTGAAACCCATTTCGGGTTATCGCTTCTCGGCCTTTTGGCTAAGATCAAGTGTAGTATCTGTTCTTATCAGTTTAATATCTGATACGTCCCCTATCTGGGGACCATATATTAAATGGATTTTTAGAACAGGGAGCTGGAAAAAGAGCTTGCTCTGTCCACTCCACGCATTGACCTGGTATTGCAGTACCTCCAGGACCGGTGCACCCCCTTTCCTACAACCGTTTCCAAAAGCAGAAAAACAACACCGACGAGCAAGAGGTGCAGCGCAGCTGTGGCGGCTGCTACCACCACCACCCAAGCACTTTGATTGACACTCAGCCCGTCTGCTCGCAACATTGTATCCACTGAGCAGCTGCGTCTGCCAGAGTGTGCACAGCACAGGTACAACTGGAAGCAAAACAACACACACACCAGTTCATATGGCAGCCGCACTCTATAGTTCGTACCTACCGCTGCGCTAATAGCCAAGTTGGAAACATCGGGCAGGCACAGCGTATCCTGGCAGCCTGCGTCTGTATGCTCCACGTATTCGGGTCATGGGTGTATGTGCAGGGGGCCCGGAGCCCTAGGGGGCCCATAAAGTCTCTCTTCCCCACATTGTAAACCAATGCTATCAATGAAGCTTTATAGTTTGGGGGCCCAGTTCCAGACTTTGTACTGGGGCCCCGCAGCTTCAAGTTACACCTCCGGATCAGGATAATGCTAGGCCATTCCAACCAGCCTGTGTGTGTGACCTGCAGTCGCTGGTAGTCGAAAAGCGGCCGGCCCCGGATGCGCGCTTCAGAGTGGACAGACAGCAGCGGACCCCCAATCACACAGGCCCAAGGCTTGCTATGTAGCACGGAATACCTCATTGGACTGCAGCACTCCACGCGGGCTGAGATACACGCTCCACGTGGGATGGGCAGTATTCGTCCATGAAGATCCAGGCCAACGTTTAGAGATGGAGCAACACTCGGGGAGCAAAGAACTCCAACGAACGGACGTCTACTTTACAAGGATGTATTGCTTTATTCAATGCATGGACACAGAAACAGTTCAACCGCTCGATTACAGACCGCAGTCAATACAGTAAAGAAAGAAATGTGTCTGTTTAATGTAAACTTGCATGGAGCTCGTTTGTCAGCCACTGACTGACTGAATGCTGAAACGTGGTCTAACGTTACATGCACCACCAGGGATAAGGCCTTGCCTATAAGCATTCCCCAGCTGGCAAAAACGGAACCTCCCTGCCTATTCCTCACCATGGAAGAACGGAACCTACCTTTTTTTTTTAAAAAAAGAAAGCCACAGCAGCAGCCAACTCGATTTTGGTAGGCCGCTGTCTCCCCCTTGTGTGCTGCATAAAAAATGCACTCCACTAAAAATAACATTGATCCACGAAATAGAGCGTAGGGAGAGAATGAGGCTTCAAGATGAGCCGTCAGGCTATGATAAATTGTATCACACCTGGGCGATATGGATAGATGCCCGGAGCTCACCCCTATTTACTAGGTGGTTACAGACAGGGACATGTGAGTAACACGTTTAAACCACAATCGTAAAGAGAAACAACAATCCCGGAGCCCGCCCCCCCCCCTTTTTGTTTTATTTTCTCTTTCTCCCGTGTCATAGATACCTACCATCCCTTACCACTCCCCCCCTTACCCTCCCCTCATTCCCCTGTTTGTAGACCTTATAAAATATCACAGACAAACATGATATAGTTCAACTCGAAATTGATTTATTAAGTTTCATTGTCAAAGTTAATTTTACATTGCTTTGAGATAAGGCAAAAGTTTCCCCCCCCCTCCATGAAACCAATAAAACCTATATTGAATAAAATAAAAATGATGCAGTTACCGGTAGTTCTGCAGCTTCTTGGTGGAAATAAAGACCATCTCCCGTCTCCCAGCTGCAGCAGAGACTGACTGAAATGGCTGCCAAGCCCGGTATTAATGCTTCTAAATTGATGACATCACAAAGGAGTGACATCATCAGCCTTCCAAACACCTGGCTCAATTGCATACAGTATGTATGTATGTATGTATGCATGTATGTGAGTCTATCTATCTATCTATCTATCTATCTATCTATCTTTATTAATTATGTAGAATATAGATATGGATTATTTCTAAATTACAGATTTTGTAGATATAGATTAAAGATAGATTTAAGATTGTTTGTGTGTGTATGTGTGTGTGTATATAAGTGTGTGTGTGTGTATATATATATATATATATATATATATATAGTGTGTGTATATATATATAATGTATATATGTAAAAAAAATATAAAATCTGTAGTTATGTATGTATGTATGTATGTATGTATGGCGGGAAAAAAAGGCCTGCTGTATGTTTTTAAGTTCTTCGGATGACCATGCCGCTCTAATATTCTCCTTACTAGGGTCTACTAATGCTGGCCCAGGGGAAGGCAATAAAGCCCTATGGGGCCGAAGCCAATTTCCCTTATTTTAGGTAAAAAGTTTCCATCCGTCCCTACTCGAAATGCGGCTGGCCGAAGAGATCCCTCCAACCGACCGGCCGACGCACCTTCAGAGACAAACTAGTGCTTGCTTCTAGTGTCATCGCCGGCTTAACCCTCGTTTGTAGGGAGCTGACGAGTCCTGCAGCAGCAGGCTCTGCAAGCCTAGGATGCGTGAGCTCGGTGCAAGAGGAAGGACTGAGGGTGTGAGGCTGGGCGCGGTTGAGAAGGCGTGGGGCGGGGCTATGTAAAGTTTTACAAGCTCTCCCCGCTGCCTGGGTGCATTGTGGGTGCGCCCAGAGTGCTGGCTGAGCGTGTTGCCTCAAGCCTTAGAAGTGGAGTTGGGCGGACCGGGCTACAGGTGAAACCCATTTCGGGTTATCGCTTCTCGGCCTTTTGGCTAAGATCAAGTGTAGTATCTGTTCTTATCAGTTTAATATCTGATACGTCCCCTATCTGGGGACCATATATTAAATGGATTTTTAGAACAGGGAGCTGGAAAAAGAGCTTGCTCTGTCCACTCCACGCATTGACCTGGTATTGCAGTACCTCCAGGACCGGTGCACCCCCTTTCCTACAACCGTTTCCAAAAGCAGAAAAACAACACCGACGAGCAAGAGGTGCAGCGCAGCTGTGGCGGCGGCTGCTGCTACCACCACCACCCAAGCACTTTGATTGACACTCAGCCCGTCTGCTCGCAACATTGTATCCCTTGAGCAGCTGCGTCTGCCAGAGTGTGCACAGCACAGGTACAACTGGAAGCAAAACAACACACACACCAGTTCATATGGCAGCCGCACTCTATAGTTTGTACCTACCGCTGCGCTAATAGCCAAGTTGGAAACATCGGGCAGGCACAGCGTATCCTGGCAGCCTGCGTCTGTATGCTCCACGTATTCGGGTCATGGGTGTATGTGCAGGGGGCCCGGAGCCCTAGGGGGCCCATAAAGTCTCTCTTCCCCACATTGTAAACCAATGCTATCAATGAAGCTTTATAGTTTGGGGGCCCAGTTCCAGACTTTGTACTGGGGCCCCGCAGCTTCAAGTTACACCTCCGGATCAGGATAATGCTAGGCCATTCCAACCAGCCTGTGTGTGTGACCTGCAGTCGCTGGTAGTCGAAAAGCGGCCGGCCCCGGATGCGCGCTTCAGAGTGGACAGACAGCAGCGGACCCCCAATCACACAGGCCCAAGGCTTGCTATGTAGCACGGAATACCTCATTGGACTGCAGCACTCCACGCGGGCTGAGATACACGCTCCACGTGGGATGGGCAGTATTCGTCCATGAAGATCCAGGCCAACGTTTAGAGATGGAGCAACACTCGGGGAGCAAAGAACTCCAACGAACGGACGTCTACTTTACAAGGATGTATTGCTTTATTCAATGCATGGACACAGAAACAGTTCAACCGCTCGATTACAGACCGCAGTCAATACAGTAAAGAAAGAAATGTGTCTGTTTAATGTAAACTTGCATGGAGCTCGTTTGTCAGCCACTGACTGACTGAATGCTGAAACGTGGTCTAACGTTACATGCACCACCAGGGATAAGGCCTTGCCTATAAGCATTCCCCAGCTGGCAAAAACGGAACCTCCCTGCCTATTCCTCACCATGGAAGAACGGAACCTACCTTTTTTTTTTAAAAAAAGAAAGCCACAGCAGCAGCCAACTCGATTTTGGTAGGCCGCTGTCTCCCCCTTGTGTGCTGCATAAAAAATGCACTCCACTAAAAATAACATTGATCCACGAAATAGAGCGTAGGGAGAGAATGAGGCTTCAAGATGAGCCGTCAGGCTATGATAAATTGTATCACACCTGGGCGATATGGATAGATGCCCGGAGCTCACCCCTATTTACTAGGTGGTTACAGACAGGGACATGTGAGTAACACGTTTAAACCACAATCGTAAAGAGAAACAACAATCCCGGAGCCCGCCCCCCCCCCCCCCCTTTTTGTTTTATTTTCTCTTTCTCCCGTGTCATAGATACCTACCATCCCTTACCACTCCCCCCCTTACCCTCCCCTCATTCCCCTGTTTGTAGACCTTATAAAATATCACAGACAAACATGATATAGTTCAACTCGAAATTGATTTATTAAGTTTCATTGTCAAAGTTAATTTTACATTGCTTTGAGATAAGGCAAAAGTTTCCCCCCCCTCCATGAAACCAATAAAACCTATATTGAATAAAATAAAAATGATGCAGTTACCGGTAGTTCTGCAGCTTCTTGGTGGAAATAAAGACCATCTCCCGTCTCCCAGCTGCAGCAGAGACTGACTGAAATGGCTGCCAAGCCCGGTATTAATGCTTCTAAATTGATGACATCACAAAGGAGTGACATCATCAGCCTTCCAAACACCTGGCTCAATTGCATACAGTATGTATGTATGTATGTATGCATGTATGTGAGTCTATCTATCTATCTATCTATCTATCTTTATTAATTATGTAGAATATAGATATGGATTATTTCTAAATTACAGATTTTGTAGATATAGATTAAAGATAGATTTAAGATTGTTTGTGTGTGTATGTGTGTGTGTATATAAGTGTGTGTGTGTGTATGTATATATATATATATATATATATATATATATATATATAGTGTGTGTATATATATATAATGTATATATGTAAAAAAAATATAAAATCTGTAGTTATGTATGTATGTATGTATGCATGGCGGGAAAAAAAGGCCTGCTGTATGTTTTTAAGTTCTTCGGATGACCATGCCGCTCTAATATTCTCCTTACTAGGGTCTACTAATGCTGGCCCAGGGGAAGGCAATAAAGCCCTATGGGGCCGAAGCCAATTTCCCTTATTTTAGGTAAAAAGTTTCCATCCGTCCCTACTCGAAATGCGGCTGGCCGAAGAGATCCCTCCAACCGACCGGCCGACGCACCTTCAGAGACAAACTAGTGCTTGCTTCTAGTGTCATCGCCGGCTTAACCCTCGTTTGTAGGGAGCTGACGAGTCCTGCAGCAGCAGGCTCTGCAAGCCTAGGATGCGTGAGCTCGGTGCAAGAGGAAGGACTGAGGGTGTGAGGCTGGGCGCGGTTGAGAAGGCGTGGGGCGGGGCTATGTAAAGTTTTACAAGCTCTCCCCGCTGCCTGGGTGCATTGTGGGTGCGCCCAGAGTGCTGGCTGAGCGTGTTGCCTCAAGCCTTAGAAGTGGAGTTGGGCGGACCGGGCTACAGGTGAAACCCATTTCGGGTTATCGCTTCTCGGCCTTTTGGCTAAGACCAAGTGTACCTGGTACAGGAAGTCTTAGCCGGAAGGTAACTCGGGTACCCCTCTCCTTTGCCTGGCGGGATCGCCCACTTCGGTGGGCTTCACCCGCCTGCTGCCATTAGGGAGAGGGATTAGTCCCAGAGTAAACGAGTTGCGATCCCCCTGCCTCTTCTGGTCTCCGGGCCAGAGGAGGGCGCTTCTACCTAGGCGTCACAAAGCGGTTTTGTGACACCAAACTACAAAATGGGTGAAAACCCAACAGAAATACCGGCTTATGCGCGGATAAAGAACACCGTACGTGTCTCTTTTACGGAAAGTGCGGATACACGTGGCCTGAGGTATGTGGTCGAGGACGTGCTACAAGGAGTGTTTAATGTACAAAAACGTGAGATTCTAGCGATCCAAGACTACCCCAAGCGACGGATCTATGACGTCACCCTAACTGAGACGGGCATCTTTCGAGACCTGGTTGCAGCCATACCGAGCAAAAAAGATCCGAAGCTTGCGGGTGTCTTGCTGGTCGAGCACGTCCTCGACATAACCAAACTCGTGGTGATTAAGATGTATTCACCCTACATTGACGTTAAAGAGGTTGAGGATTTCCTCCTACGCTATTTTAAATCCGTCAGATGTATGGGAAAGATAATGAACGAGTTTGGCATCTGGACCTCGAAGTGGCGTTTCCAGGCCACGTGTGTAAGTGACCCCAGTAAGCCGGGGGGAGTGATCTTGCCGCCAGCGCGTTTTAAATTGGGCAAAGTGAATGGCGACCTGTACTTTGCGGGAATGCCCGACTTCTGCAGGATTTGTTCACAATACGGTCACCATAAGGATTCCTGTGCGAGCACCTGTAGGAAGTGTGGGGGCACGGATCACGAAACTAGTCAATGTCAGAAAGGGAAAGGATGTTATTTTTGCGGCAGTGTTGGTCACCTCTACACGTTTTGCCCCCACAGAGCACAGAAGACGGAGCAGCAAGGGCGACCCGGACCCAAAGAGCAGCCAGGGCAGCCAGATGACCAAGCAGCACCCCCCCAGGGAGAGGAACCTGAGGAGATGGAGGTCTCCAGTGGACCCCCCCAGAGTGGTAAGGAGCAGCGGAGCATCAAAAGGAGGGTGAGTGACCGGCGGACAGGCTCTCCCTCCCGGGAAACCGGTAGAGGTAGTAGAGCCGGGGAAGCCGGTCCAGGCCCTCCGAAGATGCCCGCTCAAGCGGTGCCCGAGGTGGAGGACCCAGGGGGCACAGCGGCCGCAACGCAGAAACGGCGGAAAGGCTCAGGAGGCAAGCTTTATTCGGAGGTGGTGCAGGGGGGAACCCCGGAGATCCCGGCGAAGTCGGAGGACCCGGGGAAAGTACCCCCTGCTGTGTCATCCCAGAAGGCCCCTCCCCCTCCCGGCCAGGAGGGGGCGCGGGGTGCCACCTCCGAGGGCACAGAAACGCAAGTGAGCCAAGTACCCACCCCGGCGGAGGGGACAGAAATAAGCACGGGAGCCGGCCTGCTGGCCCCCTTGGAGTTTCCGGAAGGAATAGAATCCATATGGGATCTAACGCAAATCCCTCTCTCGGGCACCGTCGGGGGTCCACTAAGTGGAGTGGGTTCCTCTCCAGCATCGCCGTTCTCGATAGATTCGGATGCGGGGGGGTGTGAGAGTGCTAGCGAGGTCTTTGGCTTGCCCGGAGACTTTTGAAGACCCACGTATATCCTAGTCTCCAATGGCTGCTCTGTCGGGACTCACTTTTAACGTCAGAAGTATCGAGAGCCACGTGAGGAGGGTCGCCCTCTTCAACTACCTGACTATCTTTGCTGCCTCCGTATTTTTCCTGCAGGAGTGCGGCATCCCGCATAGAGCAAACTACAAAAAATACCAAGATGACTGGGTACATGGACCGTCGGTCTGGTCCGGCTCTAACGAGACCAGATCGGCGGGGGTCGCCATTCTTTTTAAGGGTAACGTTTTAATTGACGTTATTAATGAAATTTTACCAGGCAGAGTTTTATTGGTCAAGGCTTTTATCAATGGTATAAAGTGGCAGTTTTTAAACTTTTATGGATCAGCGGATAAGAAAGAGCGAGCAGAGATGCTAGAGATTTTACCCCTTTTTATTAATGATTCTGACCCCCTGATTTTAGCAGGGGATTTTAATTGTATTTTAAAGGGGGAACGCCGGCTTTCTAGCTCAGTGAGCAGAAATTATGATAAGACCTCTTCAATGTTAAAAAATCTGATTTTAGACGCCAAGCTCACTGATGCTTTTAAGAAATGCAATCCCAACGCATCAGAGGAAGCCGGCGTCACCTGGAGCAACAAGATCTGCAGCTCCAGGATAGATTTTATGTTCTGTTCTTATCAAGTACTGCCTTTTAGATGTGATTCTTTTACCAACATTTTCTCTGACCATAAGCTTTTATATTTTAAAGTTGATACCGTTTTAAAGAGGAAATCCGGTAAAAGTGCCTGGAAGTTTAACGTGTCCCTTTTAGAAGATCCGCAGGTTTTATCCGATTTTATCACTTTTTATAAAGACTGCAGGCGAGTGAAAGATCCCAACACTCCCACCAGCCAGTGGTGGGAGATGATGAAGCAAAAAATTAAAAACTTTTTTATCAAGGTTGGGATCGCCAAGGCTAAAGAAAAGCGGACATTTTATTCCAACCTGAACACTCGCCTGCAAACCCTGTATAAGTTCCGTGAACATGATATAGAGGTGGACCACGAGATCATCGAGGTGAAGAAAGAGATCGCCCGGTGCCTGGAGCAGAGGGGAAAAGAAATAATCTTCCGCTCTAAAGTACAACATCTGGAGGAAAATGAAACCTGCTCCAGGTACTTCTTCAAGAAGATAAGAGACAAGCGCACAGTCCTCGATGATCTCGGTGGCACCAAGGACATACAGGGTATTTTAAAGAAAGTGTATGAGTTTTATGCGGATCTTTTTAATACTAAACCTGTTGACAGTGATTTTATGAATGACTCGTTGAAGGAGATCACTGACGTTTTAGATCCTGGTTCTCGTGAGATTTTATCAAGGGACATCACAGAACAGGAGATTTTAGAGACTATTAAGAGTTTTAAACCAGGTAAGGTGCCTGGGCCCGATGGTATACCCATTGAGTTTTATGTCACCTTTTTTGGTATTTTTAAGGATGACCTCTTCTCCCTTTTTATTGAAGTTTTTATGTCTAAAGCCCTCCCGGGGTCCTGGAAGAAGGGTGACGTGTCTCTCCTATACAAAAAAGGAGACAAGACCGATATTAAAAACTGGAGACCGATCACCCTTCTGAACAGTGACTACAAAATAATGGCCAAAATATGTGCGAACAGACTAAAGACCGTAGTAAGCAAAATTGTACACCCCAACCAGGTCTGTGGGGTGCCCGGGAGGGCAATATGGGAGAATCTTAACCTGATCAAAGATGTTATTAGTGACACAAAATCAAGACAAGGTCAAATGGCTATTTTAACAATAGACTTCGAGAAAGCCTTTGACCGAGTGTCACATTTTTATCTTTTTAAGGTTTTAGAGAGAATGGGTATACCGGAAGGTTTTTTATTGTCTCTTAAAGCGTTTTACGATAATTGCACAAGCAGAATTTTAGTCAATGGTTTTAGGACACAGGAAGTACTTTTAGATTCCGGGGTGAAGCAGGGGTGTCCCTTGTCCCCACTACTTTTTATCTGCGCCCTAGAGCCTCTTTTATGTACAATCCGACGGGACAAGCTGATCCGAGGGATCCCCCTGCCCGGCGGGGGGGGGATCGAGGCCAAAGTAGTGGGGTACATGGACGATGTGGCAATACTTGGAAGGGACACCCTGTCAATCCAGAGAGCATCAAGGCAAATTGAGTTTTATTGCTGCGCCTCGGGTTTTAAGGTAAATTTTAACAAGAGTAGTATTTTAAACATCGGGGACCTGCCATTGTCAGATGTCCCCATCCCTGTGTCCGACTCAGTGCAAATTTTAGGTGTCTCCTTCAACGAGGACAACAGAGGTCTTAATAGTTGGGACTTGGTGGCACAGAAAGTCAATAAGAAAATTTGTATGTGGAGCATGCGGCAGCTGACCATGGAGGGGAGGGTTTTAATCACAAAGTCAGTGATTTTACCCATTTTACTGTATTTAAGCTTGGTGTTTCCCCCTCCTGGCAGAGTTTTTAATAAAATTGTAAAGGCATGCTTCACATTCTTATGGAGCTCCAAGATGGAAAAACTCAGCAGGGAAATCGTAATGAAGCCGAAGGAGATGGGAGGAAAAGATTTCCCTGATTTTAAAGCCTTTTTATATACGAAGTATTTTAGTTTGTGTATTGGTGCTCTTTTTAAAAATCACTATTGGTCTTATTTTTTACGATACAACACTGGCTATTTTATGAGGAGGAATGGATGGTTCCACACGGTTTTAAATTCCCCTTATTCTTTTAACTTGCCCCGTGAGTATAAGATTTTAGAAAAAATAGTGATTTTATATAATTTTACTGGCAAAAGTGCGCAAATTTTAATGAACAGTAAAGGCATTTTAAAAACCATAAAAGAAAGTGGTTTTTATGTACAAGTCAGTAATTTTAACGAAAAAAAGAGTAAAGAGACCTGGATGATGGTTAACCACTATATTTTTAATTCACAGAAAGATCTGGCCTGGAGCTGCGTCCATGACTGTCTTCCATGCCGGGCATTCCAGCATCGTAGAGGTTTGACCAACACTGCCGCATGCCCAAGACCCGGATGCCCAGGAGAAGAGACAACACTACATCTAATATGGACTTGTTTTATCGCCAAGAAAGTATGGACTAAGATATTGCCGCTCATGAGAAAGATTACCGGACTTAAGAGACTTACATTGGATGTCGTTTTATATGGATGCCTGGAATGCCCCACACAGACTCAAAGAATTATGGCATGGAAGATGGTCAACTCGGTCAAAGCAGCTCTGTGGAAAACCAGAAACATTTTAGTTTTTAAACATGAAGTTTTATCTGTGAAGGACATTTTATCAATTACTCTTAATGAGATGCACCAGTACTTTTTAGTAGACAAGAAAAATTTTCCTGTTTTAGCGAGAAAATGGCTTTTAGCAGAATGGAGCTCCATAATTTGATGCCACCAAGGGCCCTTTTATGTGATTTTTAATTTGTTTTGTATTTTAACATGTATTATACGTAGACAAATGTTTTAAATGGTATGTTTTAATGTGTTATTAATATGTTTTAATGTACTATTGATAAGCATTTTTAAAGCGTCTATGTAAATATATGTTGTGCAAATAAAAACACCCCCCCTTGTGGAGGGTTTGTCAACTTAAAAAAAAATCTGTTCTTATCAGTTTAATATCTGATACGTCCCCTATCTGGGGACCATATATTAAATGGATTTTTAGAACAGGGAGCTGGAAAAAGAGCTTGCTCTGTCCACTCCACGCATTGACCTGGTATTGCAGTACCTCCAGGACCGGTGCACCCCCTTTCCTACAACCGTTTCCAAAAGCAGAAAAACAACACCGACGAGCAAGAGGTGCAGCGCAGCTGTGGCGGCGGCTGCTGCTACCACCACCACCCAAGCACTTTGATTGACACTCAGCCCGTCTGCTCGCAACATTGTATCCACTGAGCAGCTGCGTCTGCCAGAGTGTGCACAGCACAGGTACAACTGGAAGCAAAACAACACACACACCAGTTCATATGGCAGCCGCACTCTATAGTTCGTACCTACCGCTGCGCTAATAGCCAAGTTGGAAACATCGGGCAGGCACAGCGTATCCTGGCAGCCTGCGTCTGTATGCTCCACGTATTCGGGTCATGGGTGTATGTGCAGGGGGCCCATAAAGTCTCTCTTCCCCACATTGTAAACCAATGCTATCAATGAAGCTTTATAGTTTGGGGGCCCAGTTCCAGACTTTGTACTGGGGCCCCGCAGCTTCAAGTTACACCTCCGGATCAGGATAATGCTAGGCCATTCCAACCAGCCTGTGTGTGTGACCTGCAGTCGCTGGTAGTCGAAAAGCGGCCGGCCCCGGATGCGCGCTTCAGAGTGGACAGACAGCAGCGGACCCCCAATCACACAGGCCCAAGGCTTGCTATGTAGCACGGAATACCTCATTGGACTGCAGCACTCCACGCGGGCTGAGATACACGCTCCACGTGGGATGGGCAGTATTCGTCCATGAAGATCCAGGCCAACGTTTAGAGATGGAGCAACACTCGGGGAGCAAAGAACTCCAACGAACGGACGTCTACTTTACAAGGATGTATTGCTTTATTCAATGCATGGACACAGAAACAGTTCAACCGCTCGATTACAGACCGCAGTCAATACAGTAAAGAAAGAAATGTGTCTGTTTAATGTAAACTTGCATGGAGCTCGTTTGTCAGCCACTGACTGACTGAATGCTGAAACGTGGTCTAACGTTACATGCACCACCAGGGATAAGGCCTTGCCTATAAGCATTCCCCAGCTGGCAAAAACGGAACCTCCCTGCCTATTCCTCACCATGGAAGAACGGAACCTACCTTTTTTTTTTAAAAAAAGAAAGCCACAGCAGCAGCCAACTCGATTTTGGTAGGCCGCTGTCTCCCCCTTGTGTGCTGCATAAAAAATGCACTCCACTAAAAATAACATTGATCCACGAAATAGAGCGTAGGGAGAGAATGAGGCTTCAAGATGAGCCGTCAGGCTATGATAAATTGTATCACACCTGGGCGATATGGATAGATGCCCGGAGCTCACCCCTATTTACTAGGTGGTTACAGACAGGGACATGTGAGTAACACGTTTAAACCACAATCGTAAAGAGAAACAACAATCCCGGAGCCCGCCCCCCCCCTTTTTGTTTTATTTTCTCTTTCTCCCGTGTCATAGATACCTACCATCCCTTACCACTCCCCCCCTTACCCTCCCCTCATTCCCCTGTTTGTAGACCTTATAAAATATCACAGACAAACATGATATAGTTCAACTCGAAATTGATTTATTAAGTTTCATTGTCAAAGTTAATTTTACATTGCTTTGAGATAAGGCAAAAGTTTCCCCCCCTCCATGAAACCAATAAAACCTATATTGAATAAAATAAAAATGATGCAGTTACCGGTAGTTCTGCAGCTTCTTGGTGGAAATAAAGACCATCTCCCGTCTCCCAGCTGCAGCAGAGACTGACTGAAATGGCTGCCAAGCCCGGTATTAATGCTTCTAAATTGATGACATCACAAAGGAGTGACATCATCAGCCTTCCAAACACCTGGCTCAATTGCATACAGTATGTATGTATGTATGTATGCATGTATGTGAGTCTATCTATCTATCTATCTATCTATCTATCTATCTATCTATCTATCTATCTATCTATCTATCTATCTATCTATCTATCTATCTATCTATCTTTATTAATTATGTAGAATATAGATATGGATTATTTCTAAATTACAGATTTTGTAGATATAGATTAAAGATAGATTTAAGATTGTTTGTGTGTGTATGTGTGTGTGTATATAAGTGTGTGTGTGTGTATATATATATATATATATATATATATATATATATATATATAGTGTGTGTATATATATATAATGTATATATGTAAAAAAAATATAAAATCTGTAGTTATGTATGTATGTATGTATGTATGTATGTATGTATGGCGGGAAAAAAAGGCCTGCTGTATGTTTTTAAGTTCTTCGGATGACCATGCCGCTCTAATATTCTCCTTACTAGGGTCTACTAATGCTGGCCCAGGGGAAGGCAATAAAGCCCTATGGGGCCGAAGCCAATTTCCCTTATTTTAGGTAAAAAGTTTCCATCCGTCCCTACTCGAAATGCGGCTGGCCGAAGAGATCCCTCCAACCGACCGGCCGACGCACCTTCAGAGACAAACTAGTGCTTGCTTCTAGTGTCATCGCCGGCTTAACCCTCGTTTGTAGGGAGCTGACGAGTCCTGCAGCAGCAGGCTCTGCAAGCCTAGGATGCGTGAGCTCGGTGCAAGAGGAAGGACTGAGGGTGTGAGGCTGGGCGCGGTTGAGAAGGCGTGGGGCGGGGCTATGTAAAGTTTTACAAGCTCTCCCCGCTGCCTGGGTGCATTGTGGGTGCGCCCAGAGTGCTGGCTGAGCGTGTTGCCTCAAGCCTTAGAAGTGGAGTTGGGCGGACCGGGCTACAGGTGAAACCCATTTCGGGTTATCGCTTCTCGGCCTTTTGGCTAAGATCAAGTGTACCTGGTACAGGCGGTCTTAGTCAGAAGGTAACTCGGGTACCCCTCTCCTCTGCCTGGCGGGATCGCCCACTCCGGTGGGCTTCACCCGCCTGCTGCTATCGGGGAGAGGGATTAGTCCCAGGGTAAACGGGTTGCGATCCCCCTGCCTCTTCTGGTCTCCGGGCCAGAGGAGGGCGCTACTATTGTTGAGTCACAAAGCGGTTTTGTGACTTCCCTTCTACAAACATGGGCGAAAGCCCACAAGAAATACCGGCATATGCGCGGATTAAGAACACAGTACGTGTCTCTTTTACGAATAGTGCGGATACACGTGGCCTGAGGTATGTGGTTGAGGACGTGCTACAAGGAGTATTTAATGTGCAAAAGAGAGAGATTCTAGCGATCCAAGACTACCCCAAGCGACGGATCTACGACGTTACCCTAACTGAAACTGGCATATTTCGAGATCTGGTGGCGGCCATCCCAGAGAAGAAAGATCCGAAGCTTGCGGGTGTCTTGCTGGTCGAGCACGTCCTCGACATAACTAAACTCGTGGTGATTAAGATGTACTCTCCTTACATTGACGTGAAAGAGGTTGAGGCTTTCCTATCACGATATTTTAAATCCGTCAGATGTATGGGAAAAATTATGAACGAGTTTGGCATCTGGACCTCGAAGTGGCGTTTCCAGGCCACGTGTATAAGTGACCCCAGTTGGCCGGGGGGAGTGATCTTACCGCCCGCGCGTTTTAAATTGGGCAAAGTGAATGGCGACCTGTACTTTGCGGGAATGCCCGACTTCTGCAGGGTTTGTTCAACATACGGTCACCAAAAAGAAAACTGTGCGAGTACTTGTAAGAAATGTGGGGGCACTGATCACGAGACAAGCGAGTGCAAAAAAGGCAAAGGTTGTTATTTCTGCGGCAGTGTTGGTCACCTCTACACGTTTTGCCCCCACAGAGCACAGAAGACGGAGCAGCAAGGGCGACCCGGACCGAAGGAGCAGCCAGGGCAGCCAGATGACCAAGCAGCACCCCCCCAGGGAGAGGAACCTGAGGAGATGGAGGTCTCCAGTGGACCCCCCCAGACCGGTAAGGAACAGCGGAGCATAAAGAGGAGGGTGAGTGACCGGCGGACAGGCTCTCCCTCCCGGGAAACCGGTGGAGGTGGTAGAGCCGGGGAAGCCGGTCCAGGCCCTCCCAAGATGCCCGCTCAAGCGGTGCCTGAGGTGGAGGACCCAGGGGGCACGGCGGCAGCAACACAGAAAAGGCGGAAAGGCTCGGGAGGCAGGCTCTATTCGGAGGTGGTGCAGGGGGGAACCCCGGAGATTCCGACTCAGTTGGAGGACCCTGGGGAAGTACCCCCTGCGGTGTCAGCCCAGAAGGCCCCTCCCCCTCCCTGCCAGGAGGGGGCGCGGGGTGCCACCTCCGAGGGCAGAGATACATGCGAGAGCCGAGTACCCACCCCGGCGGAGGGGTCAGATATGAGCACGGGAGCTGGCCTGCCAGCCCCCTTGGAGTTCCCAGTAGAAATAGAATCGGTATGGGACTTTACGCAAATCCCTCTCTCGGGCACCGTAGGGGGTCCACTAAGCGAGGTAGGTTCCTCTCCAGCATCGACTTTTACGATGGACTCGGATGCGGGGGGGTGTGAGAGTGTCAGCGAGGTCTTTGGCTTGCCCGGGGACTTCTGAGCAGAGACCCACACATTTCCTAGTCCCCCATGGCTGCTCTATCGGGACTCACGTTCAACGTCAGAAGCATCGAGAGCCACGTGAGGAGGGTCGCCCTCTTCAACTACCTGACGATTTTCGCTGCCTCCGTCTTTTTCCTGCAGGAGTGCGGGATCCCGCATAGAGCCCAGTACAAAAAATACCAAGAGGACTGGGTACATGGACCGTCGGTCTGGTCCGGCTCTAACGAGACCAGATCGGCGGGGGTCGCCATTCTTTTTAAAGGAAACGTTTTAATTGACGTTATTAACGAAATTTTACCAGGCAGAATTTTATTGGTCAAAGCTTTTATTAACGGAGTAAAGTGGCAGTTTTTAAATTTTTATGGTGCAACAGATAAAAACACCCGAGCAGAAATGTTAGAGATTTTACCCCTCTTTTTAAACGATTCAGATCCTCTCATTTTAGCGGGAGATTTTAATTGTATTTTAAAGGGGGAACGCCGGCTTTCAAGCTCAGTGAGCAGAAATTATGATAAAACCTCAGCCTTGCTAAAAAACATCATCTCAGACGCCAAGCTCACTGATGCTTACAAAAAATGCAACCCCAGCGCATCAGAGGAAGCCGGCGTTACCTGGAGCAACAGACTGTGCAGCTCCAGGATCGATTTTATGTTCTGCTCTTACCAAGTACTGCCTTTTAGATGTGACCTTTTTACCAATGTTTTCTCGGATCATAAGCTTTTATATTTTAAAGTTGATTCAGTTTTAAAGAGAAAATCCGGTAAGAATGCCTGGAAGTTTAATGTGTCCCTTTTAGAAGATCCGCAGGTTTTATCTGATTTTATCACTTTTTATAAAGACTGCAGGCGAGTAAAAGATCCCAACACTCCCACCAGCCAATGGTGGGAGAAGATGAAACTGAAAATAAAAACATTTTTTATTAAGGTTGGGATCGCTAAAGCTAAACCAAAACGCACATTTTATTCTAATCTGAACACTCGCCTGCAGACCCTGTATAAGTTCAGAGAACATGACATAGAGGTGGACCACGAGATCATCGAGGTGAAGAAAGAGATCGCCCGGTGCCTGGAGCAGAGGGGAAAAGAAATTATATTCCGTTCGAAAGTGCAACATCTGGAGGAGAACGAGACCTGCTCCAGGTACTTCTTCAAGAAGATAAGAGACAAGCGCACAGTCCTCGATGATCTCGGTGGCACCAAGGACATACAGGGTATTTTAAAGAAAGTGTATGGTTTTTATGCGGATCTTTTTAATACTAAACCTGTTGACATTGATTTTATGAATGACTCGTTGAAGGAGATTACCGACGTTTTAGATCCTGGTTCTCGTGAGATTTTACTAAGGGACATCACAGAACAGGAGATTTTAGACACTATTAAAAGTTTTAAACCAGGTAAGGTGCCTGGGCCCGATGGTATACCCATAGAGTTTTATGTCACCTTTTTTGGTATTTTTAAGGATGACCTTTTCTCCCTTTTTACTGAGGTTTTTATGTCTAAAGCCCTCCCGGGGTCCTGGAAGAAGGGTGACGTGTCTCTTTTATACAAGAAAGGAGACAAGACGGACATCAAGAACTGGAGACCGATCACCCTTCTGAACAGTGACTACAAAATAATGGCCAAAATATGTGCAAACCGCCTCAAGACCGTAATAAGCAAAATTGTACACCCCAACCAGGTCTGTGGGGTGCCCGGGAGGGCAATATGGGAGAATCTTAACCTGATCAAAGATTGTATTAGCGACACAAAATCAAGAAGCGGAAAAATGGCAATTTTAACCATCGACTTTGAAAAAGCCTTTGACCGCGTGTCGCATTTTTATCTTTTTAAGGTTTTAGAGAGAATGGGTATACCGGAAGGTTTTTTATTGTCTTTAAAAGCGTTTTACAACAACTGCACGAGTAGAATTTTAGTCAACGGTTTTAGGACACAGGAAGTGCTTTTAAACTCCGGGGTGAAGCAGGGGTGTCCCTTGTCCCCACTACTTTTTATATGCGCACTAGAGCCTCTTTTATGCACCATACGGCGGGACAAGCAGATCCGTGGGATCCCCCTGCCCGGCGGCGGGGGGATCGAGGCTAAAGTAGTGGGGTACATGGACGATGTGGCAATCCTCGGAAGGGACACCCTGTCGATCCAGAAGGCTATTAGACAAATTGAGTTTTATTGCTGCGCCTCGGGTTTTAAAGTCAATTTTAACAAAAGTAGTGTTTTAAAAATCGGGGACCTGCCCTTGCCAGATGTCCCCATTCCTGTGTCCGACTCGGTGCAGATTTTAGGAGTCTCCTTCAACGAGGATAACAGAGGTCTTAACAGCTGGGACTTGGTGGCACAAAAAATCAATAAGAAAATCTGTATGTGGAGCATGCGGCAGCTGACCATGGAGGGGAAGGTTTTAATCACCAAATCTGTGATTTTACCTATTTTATTGTACCTCAGTTTAGTGTTTCCCCCTCCTGGCAGAGTTTTTAATAAAATTGTTAAAGCATGCTTCACATTTTTATGGAGCTCCAAGATGGAGAAACTAAGCAGGGAAATCGTGATGAAGCCGAAGGAGATGGGAGGAAAAGATTTCCCTGATTTTAAAGCCTTTTTATATACAAAGTATTTTAGTTTGTGTATTGGTGCTCTTTTTAAAAACCACTATTGGTCCTATTTTATCCGGTATAACACAGGCTATTTTATGAGGAGGAACAATTGGTTCAAGACGGTTTTAAATTCCCCTTACTCTTTTAATCTGCCCGGAGAATACAAGATTTTAGAGAAAATAGCGATTTTATATGATTTTACTGGCAAAAGCCCACAAGTTTTAATGAATAGTAAAGTCATTTTAAAGGATATTAAGAAAAGTGGTTTTTATGTTCAAGTAAGTAATTTTAACGAAAAACAAAGCAAGGAAACTTGGACAATGGTTAATTATTATATTTTTAATTCACAGAAAGATCTGGCCTGGAGCTGCGTCCATGACTGTCTTCCATGCCGGGCATTCCAGCATCGTAGAGGTTTGACCAACACTGCCGCGTGCCCAAGACCAGGATGTGCAGGAGAAGAGACGACGACCCACCTGATGTGGACCTGCTACATAACAAAGAGAATATGGACTAAGATGTTGCCGCTACTGATTAAAATAACAGGACTTAAGAGACTAACATTGGATGCCGTCCTGTATGGATGCCTGGAATGCCCCACACGGACTCAGAAAATTATGGCATGGAAGATGGTCAATTCGGTCAAAGCAGCTCTATGGAAATCCAGAAACATTTTAGTTTTTAAACATGAAATTTTAACTGTGAAGGACATTTTAGCCATTACTCTTAATGAGATGCACCAGTACTTTTTAGTGGATAAGAAAAATTTCCCAGTTTTAGCGAGAAAATGGCTTTTATCAGAATGGAGCTCCATAATATGAAGCCACCAAGGGCCCTTTTATGTGATATTAACTTGTTCTGTATTTTTAACATGTATTTTATGTAGACGAATGTTTTAAATGGTATGTTTTAATGTGTTGTTTAATATGTTTTAATGTACTGTTTTTAACAATTGCAAAAACGTCTATGTAAATATGTGTTGGACAAATAAAAAACGCCCCCCATATGGAGGGCTTGTCAACTTAAAAAAAAAATCTGTTCTTATCAGTTTAATATCTGATACGTCCCCTATCTGGGGACCATATATTAAATGGATTTTTAGAACAGGGAGCTGGAAAAAGAGCTTGCTCTGTCCACTCCACGCATTGACCTGGTATTGCAGTACCTCCAGGACCGGTGCACCCCCTTTCCTACAACCGTTTCCAAAAGCAGAAAAACAACACCGACGAGCAAGAGGTGCAGCGCAGCTGTGGCGGCGGCTGCTGCTACCACCACCACCCAAGCACTTTGATTGACACTCAGCCCGTCTGCTCGCAACATTGTATCCACTGAGCAGCTGCGTCTGCCAGAGTGTGCACAGCACAGGTACAACTGGAAGCAAAACAACACACACACCAGTTCATATGGCAGCCGCACTCTATAGTTCGTACCTACCGCTGCGCTAATAGCCAAGTTGGAAACATCGGGCAGGCACAGCGTATCCTGGCAGCCTGCGTCTGTATGCTCCACGTATTCGGGTCATGGGTGTATGTGCAGGGGGCCCGGAGCCCTAGGGGGCCCATAAAGTCTCTCTTCCCCACATTGTAAACCAATGCTATCAATGAAGCTTTATAGTTTGGGGGCCCAGTTCCAGACTTTGTACTGGGGCCCCGCAGCTTCAAGTTACACCTCCGGATCAGGATAATGCTAGGCCATTCCAACCAGCCTGTGTGTGTGACCTGCAGTCGCTGGTAGTCGAAAAGCGGCCGGCCCCGGATGCGCGCTTCAGAGTGGACAGACAGCAGCGGACCCCCAATCACACAGGCCCAAGGCTTGCTATGTAGCACGGAATACCTCATTGGACTGCAGCACTCCACGCGGGCTGAGATACACGCTCCACGTGGGATGGGCAGTATTCGTCCATGAAGATCCAGGCCAACGTTTAGAGATGGAGCAACACTCGGGGAGCAAAGAACTCCAACGAACGGACGTCTACTTTACAAGGATGTATTGCTTTATTCAATGCATGGACACAGAAACAGTTCAACCGCTCGATTACAGACCGCAGTCAATACAGTAAAGAAAGAAATGTGTCTGTTTAATGTAAACTTGCATGGAGCTCGTTTGTCAGCCACTGACTGACTGAATGCTGAAACGTGGTCTAACGTTACATGCACCACCAGGGATAAGGCCTTGCCTATAAGCATTCCCCAGCTGGCAAAAACGGAACCTCCCTGCCTATTCCTCACCATGGAAGAACGGAACCTACCTTTTTTTTTTAAAAAAAGAAAGCCACAGCAGCAGCCAACTCGATTTTGGTAGGCCGCTGTCTCCCCCTTGTGTGCTGCATAAAAAATGCACTCCACTAAAAATAACATTGATCCACGAAATAGAGCGTAGGGAGAGAATGAGGCTTCAAGATGAGCCGTCAGGCTATGATAAATTGTATCACACCTGGGCGATATGGATAGATGCCCGGAGCTCACCCCTATTTACTAGGTGGTTACAGACAGGGACATGTGAGTAACACGTTTAAACCACAATCGTAAAGAGAAACAACAATCCCGGAGCCCGCCCCCCCCCCTTTTTGTTTTATTTTCTCTTTCTCCCGTGTCATAGATACCTACCATCCCTTACCACTCCCCCCCTTACCCTCCCCTCATTCCCCTGTTTGTAGACCTTATAAAATATCACAGACAAACATGATATAGTTCAACTCGAAATTGATTTATTAAGTTTCATTGTCAAAGTTAATTTTACATTGCTTTGAGATAAGGCAAAAGTTTCCCCCCCTCCATGAAACCAATAAAACCTATATTGAATAAAATAAAAATGATGCAGTTACCGGTAGTTCTGCAGCTTCTTGGTGGAAATAAAGACCATCTCCCGTCTCCCAGCTGCAGCAGAGACTGACTGAAATGGCTGCCAAGCCCGGTATTAATGCTTCTAAATTGATGACATCACAAAGGAGTGACATCATCAGCCTTCCAAACACCTGGCTCAATTGCATACAGTATGTATGTATGTATGTATGCATGTATGTGAGTCTATCTATCTATCTATCTATCTATCTATCTATCTATCTATCTATCTTTATTAATTATGTAGAATATAGATATGGATTATTTCTAAATTACAGATTTTGTAGATATAGATTAAAGATAGATTTAAGATTGTTTGTGTGTGTATGTGTGTGTGTATATAAGTGTGTGTGTGTATATATATATATATATATATATATATATATATATATATATAGTGTGTGTATATATATATAATGTATATATGTAAAAAAAATATAAAATCTGTAGTTATGTATGTATGTATGTATGTATGGCGGGAAAAAAAGGCCTGCTGTATGTTTTTAAGTTCTTCGGATGACCATGCCGCTCTAATATTCTCCTTACTAGGGTCTACTAATGCTGGCCCAGGGGAAGGCAATAAAGCCCTATGGGGCCGAAGCCAATTTCCCTTATTTTAGGTAAAAAGTTTCCATCCGTCCCTACTCGAAATGCGGCTGGCCGAAGAGATCCCTCCAACCGACCGGCCGACGCACCTTCAGAGACAAACTAGTGCTTGCTTCTAGTGTCATCGCCGGCTTAACCCTCGTTTGTAGGGAGCTGACGAGTCCTGCAGCAGCAGGCTCTGCAAGCCTAGGATGCGTGAGCTCGGTGCAAGAGGAAGGACTGAGGGTGTGAGGCTGGGCGCGGTTGAGAAGGCGTGGGGCGGGGCTATGTAAAGTTTTACAAGCTCTCCCCGCTGCCTGGGTGCATTGTGGGTGCGCCCAGAGTGCTGGCTGAGCGTGTTGCCTCAAGCCTTAGAAGTGGAGTTGGGCGGACCGGGCTACAGGTGAAACCCATTTCGGGTTATCGCTTCTCGGCCTTTTGGCTAAGATCAAGTGTACCTGGTACAGGCGGTCTTAGTCAGAAGGTAACTCGGGTACCCCTCTCCTCTGCCTGGCGGGATCGCCCACTCCGGTGGGCTTCACCCGCCTGCTGCTATCGGGGAGAGGGATTAGTCCCAGGGTAAACGGGTTGCGATCCCCCTGCCTCTTCTGGTCTCCGGGCCAGAGGAGGGCGCTACTATTGTTGAGTCACAAAGCGGTTTTGTGACTTCCCTTCTACAAACATGGGCGAAAGCCCACAAGAAATACCGGCATATGCGCGGATTAAGAACACAGTACGTGTCTCTTTTACGAATAGTGCGGATACACGTGGCCTGAGGTATGTGGTTGAGGACGTGCTACAAGGAGTATTTAATGTGCAAAAGAGAGAGATTCTAGCGATCCAAGACTACCCCAAGCGACGGATCTACGACGTTACCCTAACTGAAACTGGCATATTTCGAGATCTGGTGGCGGCCATCCCAGAGAAGAAAGATCCGAAGCTTGCGGGTGTCTTGCTGGTCGAGCACGTCCTCGACATAACTAAACTCGTGGTGATTAAGATGTACTCTCCTTACATTGACGTGAAAGAGGTTGAGGCTTTCCTATCACGATATTTTAAATCCGTCAGATGTATGGGAAAAATTATGAACGAGTTTGGCATCTGGACCTCGAAGTGGCGTTTCCAGGCCACGTGTATAAGTGACCCCAGTTGGCCGGGGGGAGTGATCTTACCGCCCGCGCGTTTTAAATTGGGCAAAGTGAATGGCGACCTGTACTTTGCGGGAATGCCCGACTTCTGCAGGGTTTGTTCAACATACGGTCACCAAAAAGAAAACTGTGCGAGTACTTGTAAGAAATGTGGGGGCACTGATCACGAGACAAGCGAGTGCAAAAAAGGCAAAGGTTGTTATTTCTGCGGCAGTGTTGGTCACCTCTACACGTTTTGCCCCCACAGAGCACAGAAGACGGAGCAGCAAGGGCGACCCGGACCGAAGGAGCAGCCAGGGCAGCCAGATGACCAAGCAGCACCCCCCCAGGGAGAGGAACCTGAGGAGATGGAGGTCTCTAGTGGACCCCCCCAGACCGGTAAGGAACAGCGGAGCATAAAGAGGAGGGTGAGTGACCGGCGGACAGGCTCTCCCTCCCGGGAAACCGGTGGAGGTGGTAGAGCCGGGGAAGCCGGTCCAGGCCCTCCCAAGATGCCCGCTCAAGCGGTGCCTGAGGTGGAGGACCCAGGGGGCACGGCGGCAGCAACACAGAAAAGGCGGAAAGGCTCGGGAGGCAGGCTCTATTCGGAGGTGGTGCAGGGGGGAACCCCGGAGATTCCGACTCAGTTGGAGGACCCTGGGGAAGTACCCCCTGCGGTGTCAGCCCAGAAGGCCCCTCCCCCTCCCTGCCAGGAGGGGGCGCGGGGTGCCACCTCCGAGGGCAGAGATACATGCGAGAGCCGAGTACCCACCCCGGCGGAGGGGTCAGATATGAGCACGGGAGCTGGCCTGCCAGCCCCCTTGGAGTTCCCAGTAGAAATAGAATCGGTATGGGACTTTACGCAAATCCCTCTCTCGGGCACCGTAGGGGGTCCACTAAGCGAGGTAGGTTCCTCTCCAGCATCGACTTTTACGATGGACTCGGATGCGGGGGGGTGTGAGAGTGTCAGCGAGGTCTTTGGCTTGCCCGGGGACTTCTGAGCAGAGACCCACACATTTCCTAGTCCCCCATGGCTGCTCTATCGGGACTCACGTTCAACGTCAGAAGCATCGAGAGCCACGTGAGGAGGGTCGCCCTCTTCAACTACCTGACGATTTTCGCTGCCTCCGTCTTTTTCCTGCAGGAGTGCGGGATCCCGCATAGAGCCCAGTACAAAAAATACCAAGAGGACTGGGTACATGGACCGTCGGTCTGGTCCGGCTCTAACGAGACCAGATCGGCGGGGGTCGCCATTCTTTTTAAAGGAAACGTTTTAATTGACGTTATTAACGAAATTTTACCAGGCAGAATTTTATTGGTCAAAGCTTTTATTAACGGAGTAAAGTGGCAGTTTTTAAATTTTTATGGTGCAACAGATAAAAACACCCGAGCAGAAATGTTAGAGATTTTACCCCTCTTTTTAAACGATTCAGATCCTCTCATTTTAGCGGGAGATTTTAATTGTATTTTAAAGGGGGAACGCCGGCTTTCAAGCTCAGTGAGCAGAAATTATGATAAAACCTCAGCCTTGCTAAAAAACATCATCTCAGACGCCAAGCTCACTGATGCTTACAAAAAATGCAACCCCAGCGCATCAGAGGAAGCCGGCGTTACCTGGAGCAACAGACTGTGCAGCTCCAGGATCGATTTTATGTTCTGCTCTTACCAAGTACTGCCTTTTAGATGTGACCTTTTTACCAATGTTTTCTCGGATCATAAGCTTTTATATTTTAAAGTTGATTCATTTTAAAGAGAAAATCCGGTAAGAATGCCTGGAAGTTTAATGTGTCCCTTTTAGAAGATCCGCAGGTTTTATCTGATTTTATCACTTTTTATAAAGACTGCAGGCGAGTAAAAGATCCCAACACTCCCACCAGCCAATGGTGGGAGAAGATGAAACTGAAAATAAAAACATTTTTTATTAAGGTTGGGATCGCTAAAGCTAAACCAAAACGCACATTTCATTCTAATCTGAACACTCGCCTGCAGACCCTGTATAAGTTCAGAGAACATGACATAGAGGTGGACCACGAGATCATCGAGGTGAAGAAAGAGATCGCCCGGTGCCTGGAGCAGAGGGGAAAAGAAATTATATTCCGTTCGAAAGTGCAACATCTGGAGGAGAACGAGACCTGCTCCAGGTACTTCTTCAAGAAGATAAGAGACAAGCGCACAGTCCTCGATGATCTCGGTGGCACCAAGGACATACAGGGTATTTTAAAGAAAGTGTATGGTTTTTATGCGGATCTTTTTAATACTAAACCTGTTGACATTGATTTTATGAATGACTCGTTGAAGGAGATTACCGACGTTTTAGATCCTGGTTCTCGTGAGATTTTACTAAGGGACATCACAGAACAGGAGATTTTAGACACTATTAAAAGTTTTAAACCAGGTAAGGTGCCTGGGCCCGATGGTATACCCATAGAGTTTTATGTCACCTTTTTTGGTATTTTTAAGGATGACCTTTTCTCCCTTTTTACTGAGGTTTTTATGTCTAAAGCCCTCCCGGGGTCCTGGAAGAAGGGTGACGTGTCTCTTTTATACAAGAAAGGAGACAAGACGGACATCAAGAACTGGAGACCGATCACCCTTCTGAACAGTGACTACAAAATAATGGCCAAAATATGTGCAAACCGCCTCAAGACCGTAATAAGCAAAATTGTACACCCCAACCAGGTCTGTGGGGTGCCCGGGAGGGCAATATGGGAGAATCTTAACCTGATCAAAGATTGTATTAGCGACACAAAATCAAGAAGCGGAAAAATGGCAATTTTAACCATCGACTTTGAAAAAGCCTTTGACCGCGTGTCGCATTTTTATCTTTTTAAGGTTTTAGAGAGAATGGGTATACCGGAAGGTTTTTTATTGTCTTTAAAAGCGTTTTACAACAACTGCACGAGTAGAATTTTAGTCAACGGTTTTAGGACACAGGAAGTGCTTTTAAACTCCGGGGTGAAGCAGGGGTGTCCCTTGTCCCCACTACTTTTTATATGCGCACTAGAGCCTCTTTTATGCACCATACGGCGGGACAAGCAGATCCGTGGGATCCCCCTGCCCGGCGGCGGGGGGATCGAGGCTAAAGTAGTGGGGTACATGGACGATGTGGCAATCCTCGGAAGGGACACCCTGTCGATCCAGAAGGCTATTAGACAAATTGAGTTTTATTGCTGCGCCTCGGGTTTTAAAGTCAATTTTAACAAAAGTAGTGTTTTAAAAATCGGGGACCTGCCCTTGCCAGATGTCCCCATTCCTGTGTCCGACTCGGTGCAGATTTTAGGAGTCTCCTTCAACGAGGATAACAGAGGTCTTAACAGCTGGGACTTGGTGGCACAAAAAATCAATAAGAAAATCTGTATGTGGAGCATGCGGCAGCTGACTATGGAGGGGAAGGTTTTAATCACCAAATCTGTGATTTTACCTATTTTATTGTACCTCAGTTTAGTGTTTCCCCCTCCTGGCAGAGTTTTTAATAAAATTGTTAAAGCATGCTTCACATTTTTATGGAGCTCCAAGATGGAGAAACTAAGCAGGGAAATCGTGATGAAGCCGAAGGAGATGGGAGGAAAAGATTTCCCTGATTTTAAAGCCTTTTTATATACAAAGTATTTTAGTTTGTGTATTGGTGCTCTTTTTAAAAACCACTATTGGTCCTATTTTATCCGGTATAACACAGGCTATTTTATGAGGAGGAACAATTGGTTCAAGACGGTTTTAAATTCCCCTTACTCTTTTAATCTGCCCGGAGAATACAAGATTTTAGAGAAAATAGCGATTTTATATGATTTTACTGGCAAAAGCCCACAAGTTTTAATGAATAGTAAAGTCATTTTAAAGGATATTAAGAAAAGTGGTTTTTATGTTCAAGTAAGTAATTTTAACGAAAAACAAAGCAAGGAAACTTGGACAATGGTTAATTATTATATTTTTAATTCACAGAAAGATCTGGCCTGGAGCTGCGTCCATGACTGTCTTCCATGCCGGGCATTCCAGCATCGTAGAGGTTTGACCAACACTGCCGCGTGCCCAAGACCAGGATGTGCAGGAGAAGAGACGACGACCCACCTGATGTGGACCTGCTACATAACAAAGAGAATATGGACTAAGATGTTGCCGCTACTGATTAAAATAACAGGACTTAAGAGACTAACATTGGATGCCGTCCTGTATGGATGCCTGGAATGCCCCACACGGACTCAGAAAATTATGGCATGGAAGATGGTCAATTCGGTCAAAGCAGCTCTATGGAAATCCAGAAACATTTTAGTTTTTAAACATGAAATTTTAACTGTGAAGGACATTTTAGCCATTACTCTTAATGAGATGCACCAGTACTTTTTAGTGGATAAGAAAAATGTCCCAGTTTTAGCGAGAAAATGGCTTTTATCAGAATGGAGCTCCATAATATGAAGCCACCAAGGGCCCTTTTATGTGATATTAACTTGTTCTGTATTTTTAACATGTATTTTATGTAGACGAATGTTTTAAATGGTATGTTTTAATGTGTTGTTTAATATGTTTTAATGTACTGTTTTTAACAATTGCAAAAACGTCTATGTAAATATGTGTTGGACAAATAAAAAACGCCCCCCATATGGAGGGCTTGTCAACTTAAAAAAAAATCTGTTCTTATCAGTTTAATATCTGATACGTCCCCTATCTGGGGACCATATATTAAATGGATTTTTAGAACAGGGAGCTGGAAAAAGAGCTTGCTCTGTCCACTCCACGCATTGACCTGGTATTGCAGTACCTCCAGGACCGGTGCACCCCCTTTCCTACAACCGTTTCCAAAAGCAGAAAAACAACACCGACGAGCAAGAGGTGCAGCGCAGCTGTGGCGGCGGCTGCTGCTACCACCACCACCCAAGCACTTTGATTGACACTCAGCCCGTCTGCTCGCAACATTGTATCCACTGAGCAGCTGCGTCTGCCAGAGTGTGCACAGCACAGGTACAACTGGAAGCAAAACAACACACACACCAGTTCATATGGCAGCCGCACTCTATAGTTCGTACCTACCGCTGCGCTAATAGCCAAGTTGGAAACATCGGGCAGGCACAGCGTATCCTGGCAGCCTGCGTCTGTATGCTCCACGTATTCGGGTCATGGGTGTATGTGCAGGGGGCCCGGAGCCCTAGGGGGCCCATAAAGTCTCTCTTCCCCACATTGTAAACCAATGCTATCAATGAAGCTTTATAGTTTGGGGGCCCAGTTCCAGACTTTGTACTGGGGCCCCGCAGCTTCAAGTTACACCTCCGGATCAGGATAATGCTAGGCCATTCCAACCAGCCTGTGTGTGTGACCTGCAGTCGCTGGTAGTCGAAAAGCGGCCGGCCCCGGATGCGCGCTTCAGAGTGGACAGACAGCAGCGGACCCCCAATCACACAGGCCCAAGGCTTGCTATGTAGCACGGAATACCTCATTGGACTGCAGCACTCCACGCGGGCTGAGATACACGCTCCACGTGGGATGGGCAGTATTCGTCCATGAAGATCCAGGCCAACGTTTAGAGATGGAGCAACACTCGGGGAGCAAAGAACTCCAACGAACGGACGTCTACTTTACAAGGATGTATTGCTTTATTCAATGCATGGACACAGAAACAGTTCAACCGCTCGATTACAGACCGCAGTCAATACAGTAAAGAAAGAAATGTGTCTGTTTAATGTAAACTTGCATGGAGCTCGTTTGTCAGCCACTGACTGACTGAATGCTGAAACGTGGTCTAACGTTACATGCACCACCAGGGATAAGGCCTTGCCTATAAGCATTCCCCAGCTGGCAAAAACGGAACCTCCCTGCCTATTCCTCACCATGGAAGAACGGAACCTACCTTTTTTTTTTAAAAAAAGAAAGCCACAGCAGCAGCCAACTCGATTTTGGTAGGCCGCTGTCTCCCCCTTGTGTGCTGCATAAAAAATGCACTCCACTAAAAATAACATTGATCCACGAAATAGAGCGTAGGGAGAGAATGAGGCTTCAAGATGAGCCGTCAGGCTATGATAAATTGTATCACACCTGGGCGATATGGATAGATGCCCGGAGCTCACCCCTATTTACTAGGTGGTTACAGACAGGGACATGTGAGTAACACGTTTAAACCACAATCGTAAAGAGAAACAACAATCCCGGAGCCCGCCCCCCCCCCCCTTTTTGTTTTATTTTCTCTTTCTCCCGTGTCATAGATACCTACCATCCCTTACCACTCCCCCCCTTACCCTCCCCTCATTCCCCTGTTTGTAGACCTTATAAAATATCACAGACAAACATGATATAGTTCAACTCGAAATTGATTTATTAAGTTTCATTGTCAAAGTTAATTTTACATTGCTTTGAGATAAGGCAAAAGTTTCCCCCCCCTCCATGAAACCAATAAAACCTATATTGAATAAAATAAAAATGATGCAGTTACCGGTAGTTCTGCAGCTTCTTGGTGGAAATAAAGACCATCTCCCGTCTCCCAGCTGCAGCAGAGACTGACTGAAATGGCTGCCAAGCCCGGTATTAATGCTTCTAAATTGATGACATCACAAAGGAGTGACATCATCAGCCTTCCAAACACCTGGCTCAATTGCATACAGTATGTATGTATGTATGTATGCATGTATGTGAGTCTATCTATCTATCTATCTATCTATCTTTATTAATTATGTAGAATATAGATATGGATTATTTCTAAATTACAGATTTTGTAGATATAGATTAAAGATAGATTTAAGATTGTTTGTGTGTGTATGTGTGTGTGTATATAAGTGTGTGTGTGTGTATATATATATATATATATATATATATATATATATATATATATATATATAGTGTGTGTATATATATATAATGTATATATGTAAAAAAAATATAAAATCTGTAGTTATGTATGTATGTATGTATGTATGTATGTATGGCGGGCAAAAAAGGCCTGCTGTATGTTTTTAAGTTCTTCGGATGACCATGCCGCTCTAATATTCTCCTTACTAGGGTCTACTAATGCTGGCCCAGGGGAAGGCAATAAAGCCCTATGGGGCCGAAGCCAATTTCCCTTATTTTAGGTAAAAAGTTTCCATCCGTCCCTACTCGAAATGCGGCTGGCCGAAGAGATCCCTCCAACCGACCGGCCGACGCACCTTCAGAGACAAACTAGTGCTTGCTTCTAGTGTCATCGCCGGCTTAACCCTCGTTTGTAGGGAGCTGACGAGTCCTGCAGCAGCAGGCTCTGCAAGCCTAGGATGCGTGAGCTCGGTGCAAGAGGAAGGACTGAGGGTGTGAGGCTGGGCGCGGTTGAGAAGGCGTGGGGCGGGGCTATGTAAAGTTTTACAAGCTCTCCCCGCTGCCTGGGTGCATTGTGGGTGCGCCCAGAGTGCTGGCTGAGCGTGTTGCCTCAAGCCTTAGAAGTGGAGTTGGGCGGACCGGGCTACAGGTGAAACCCATTTCGGGTTATCGCTTCTCGGCCTTTTGGCTAAGATCAAGTGTACCTGGTACAGGCGGTCTTAGTCAGAAGGTAACTCGGGTACCCCTCTCCTCTGCCTGGCGGGATCGCCCACTCCGGTGGGCTTCACCCGCCTGCTGCTATCGGGGAGAGGGATTAGTCCCAGGGTAAACGAGTCGCGATCCCCCTGCCTCTTCTGGTCTCCGGGCCAGAGGAGGGCGCTATATTTTGTGGTGTCACAAAGCGTTTTGTGACGTACCTTCCATTCCAACATGGGCGAAAGCCCACAAGAAATACCGGCATATGCGCGGATTAAGAACACAGTACGTGTCTCTTTTACGAATAGTGCGGATACACGTGGCCTGAGGTATGTGGTTGAGGACGTGCTACAAGGAGTATTTAATGTGCAAAAGAGAGAGATTCTAGCGATCCAAGACTACCCCAAGCGACGGATCTATGACGTTACCCTAACAGAAACTGGCATATTTCGAGATCTGGTGGCGGCCATCCCAGAGAAGAAAGATCCGAAGCTTGAGGGGGTCTTGCTGGTCGAGCACGTCCTCGACATAACTAAACTCGTAGTGATTAAGATGTATTCTCCTTACATTGACGTGAAAGAGGTTGAGGCTTTCCTATCACGATATTTTAAATCCGTCAGATGTATGGGAAAAATTATGAACGAGTTTGGCATCTGGACCTCAAAGTGGCGTTTCCAGGCCACGTGTATAAGTGACCCCAGTTGGCCGGGGGGAGTGATCTTACCGCCCGCGCGTTTTAAATTGGGCAAAGTGAATGGCGACCTGTACTTTGCGGGAATGCCCGACTTCTGCAGGGTTTGTTCAACATACGGTCACCAAAAAGAAAACTGTGCGAGTACTTGCAAGAAATGTGGGGGCACTGATCACGAGACAAGCGAGTGCAAAAAAGGCAAAGGTTGTTATTTCTGCGGCAGTGTTGGTCACCTCTACACGTTTTGCCCCCACAGAGCACAGAAGACGGAGCAGCAAGGGCGACCCGGACTGAAGGAGCAGCCAGGGCAGCCAGATGACCGGAATGCACCCCCCCAGGGAGAGGAACCTGAGGAGATGGAGGTCTCCAGTGGACCCCCCCAGACCGGTAAGGAGCAGCGGAGCATAAAGAGGAGGGTGAGCGACCGGCGGACAGGCTCTCCCTCCCGGGAAACCGGTGGAGGTGGTAGAGCCGGGGAAGCCGGTCCAGGCCCTCCCAAGATGCCCGCTCAAGCGGTGCCTGAGGTGGAGGACCCAGGGGGCACGGCGGCAGCAAAACAAAAAAGGCGGAAAGGCTCAGGAGGCAGGCTCTATTCGGAGGTGGTGCAGGGGGTGACCCCGGAGATCCCGACGAAGTCGGAGGACCCGGGGAAAGTACCCCCTGCGGAGTCATCGCAGAAGGCCCCTCCCCCTCCCTGCCAGGAGGGGGCGCGGGGTGCCACCTCCGAGAGCACAGAGACATGTGAGAGCCGAGTACCCACCCCGGCGGAGGGGACAGATATGAGCATGGGAGCTGGCCTGCTAGCCCCCTTGGAGTTCCCAGAAGGAATCGAGTCAGTATGGGACTTTACACAAATCCCTCTCTCGGGCACCGTAGGGGGTCCACTAAGCGAGGTAGGTTCCTCTCCAGCATCGACATTCACGATGGACTCGGATGCGGGGGGGTGTGAGAGTGTCAGCGAGGTCTTTGGCTTGCCCGGGGACTTCTGAGCAGAGACCCACACATTTCCTAGTCCCCCATGGCTGCTCTATCGGGACTCACGTTTAACGTCAGAAGTATCGAGAGCCACGTGAGGAGGGTCGCCCTCTTCAACTACCTGACGATTTTCGCTGCCTCCGTCTTTTTCCTGCAGGAGTGCGGGATCCCGCATAGAGCCCAGTACAAAAAATACCAAGAGGACTGGGTACATGGACCGTCGGTCTGGTCCGGCTCTAACGAGACCAGATCGGCGGGGGTCGCCATTCTTTTTAAAGGAAACGTTTTAATTGATGTTATTAACGAAATTTTACCAGGCAGAATTTTATTGGTCAAAGCTTTTATTAACGGAGTAAAGTGGCAGTTTTTAAATTTTTATGGTGCAACAGATAAGAACACCCGAGCAGAAATGTTAGAGATTTTACCCCTTTTTTTAAACGATTCAGATCCTCTGATTTTAGCGGGAGATTTTAATTGTATTTTAAAGGGGGAACGCCGGCTTTCAAGCTCAGTGAGCAGAAACTACGACAAAACCTCAGCCTTGCTAAAAAACATCATCTCAGACGCCAAGCTCACTGATGCTTACAAAAAATGCAACCCCAACGCATCAGAGGAAGCCGGCGTTACCTGGAGCAACAGACTGTGCAGCTCCAGGATCGATTTTATGTTCTGCTCTTACCAAGTACTGCCTTTTAGATGTGACCTTTTTACCAATGTTTTCTCGGATCATAAGCTTTTATATTTTAAAGTTGATTCAGTTTTAAAGAGAAAATCCGGTAAGAATGCCTGGAAGTTTAACGTGTCCCTTTTAGAAGATCCGCAGGTTTTATCTGATTTTATCACTTTTTATAAAGACTGCAGGCGAGTAAAAGATCCCAACACTCCCACCAGCCAGTGGTGGGAGAAGATGAAACTGAAAATAAAAACATTTTTTATTAAGGTTGGGATCGCTAAAGCTAAAGCAAAACGTACATTTTATTCTAATCTGAATACTCGCCTGCAGACCCTGTATAAGTTCAGAGAACATGATATAGAGGTGGACCACGAGATCATCGAGGTGAAGAAAGAGATCGCCCGGTGCCTGGAGCAGAGGGGAAAAGAAATTATATTCCGTTCGAAAGTGCAACATCTGGAGGAGAACGAGACCTGCTCCAGGTACTTCTTCAAGAAGATAAGAGACAAGCGGACAGTCCTCGATGATCTCGGTGGCACCAAGGACATACAGGGTATTTTAAAGAAAGTGTATGAGTTTTATGCGGATCTTTTTAATACTAAACCTGTTGACAGTGATTTTATGAATGACTCGTTGAAGGAGATCACTGACGTTTTAGATCCTGGTTCTCGTGAGATTTTACTAAGGGACATCACAGAACAGGAGATTTTAGACACTATTAAAAGTTTTAAACCAGGTAAGGTGCCTGGGCCCGATGGTATACCCATAGAGTTTTATGTCACCTTTTTTGGTATTTTTAAGGATGACCTTTTCTCCCTTTTTACTGAGGTTTTTATGTCTAAAGCCCTCCCGGGGTCCTGGAAGAAGGGTGACGTGTCTCTTTTATACAAGAAAGGAGACAAGACGGACATCAAGAACTGGAGACCGATCACCCTTCTCAACAGCGACTACAAGATAATGGCCAAAATATGTGCAAACCGCCTCAAGACCGTAATAAGCAAAGTTGTACACCCCAACCAGGTCTGTGGGGTGCCCGGGAGGGCAATATGGGAGAATCTTAACCTAATCAAAGATTGTATTAGCGACACAAAATCAAGAAGCGGAAAAATGGCAATTTTAACTATCGACTTTGAAAAAGCCTTTGACCGCGTGTCGCATTTTTATCTTTTTAAGGTTTTAGAGAGAATGGGTATACCGGAAGGTTTTTTATTGTCTTTAAAAGCGTTTTACAACAACTGCACGAGTAGAATTTTAGTCAACGGTTTTAGGACACAGGAAGTGCTTTTAAACTCCGGGGTGAAGCAGGGGTGTCCCTTGTCCCCACTACTTTTTATATGCGCATTAGAGCCTCTTTTATGCACCATACGGCGGGACAAGCAGATCCGTGGGATCCCCCTGCCCGGCGGCGGGGGGATCGAGGCTAAAGTAGTGGGGTACATGGACGATGTGGCAATCCTCGGAAGGGACACCCTGTCGATCCAGAAGGCTATTAGACAAATTGAGTTTTATTGCTGCGCCTCGGGTTTTAAAGTCAATTTTAACAAAAGTAGTGTTTTAAACATCGGGGACCTGCCTTTGTCAGATGTCCCCATTCCTGTGTCCGACTCGGTGCAGATTTTAGGAGTCTCCTTCAACGAGGATAACAGAGGTCTTAACAGCTGGGACTTGGTGGCACAAAAAATCAATAAGAAAATCTGTATGTGGAGCATGCGGCAGCTGACCATGGAGGGGAAGGTTTTAATCACCAAATCTGTGATTTTACCGATTTTATTGTACCTCAGTTTAGTGTTTCCCCCTCCTGGCAGAGTTTTTAATAAAATTGTAAAAGCATGCTTCACATTTTTATGGAGCTCCAAGATGGAGAAACTAAGCAGGGAAATCGTGATGAAGCCGAAGGAGATGGGAGGAAAAGATTTCCCTGATTTTAAAGCCTTTTTATATACAAAGTATTTTAGTTTGTGTATTGGTGCTCTTTTTAAAAACCACTATTGGTCCTATTTTATCCGGTATAACACAGGCTATTTTATGAGGAGGAACAATTGGTTCAAGACGGTTTTAAATTCCCCTTACTCTTTTAATCTACCCGGAGAATACAAGATTTTAGAGAAAATAGCGATTTTATATGATTTTACTGGCAAAAGCCCACAAGTTTTAATGAATAGTAAAGTCATTTTAAAGGATATTAAGAAAAGTGGTTTTTATGTTCAAGTAAGTAATTTTAACGAAAGACAAAGCAAGGAAACTTGGACAATGGTTAATTATTATATTTTTAATTCACAGAAAGATCTGGCCTGGAGCTGCGTCCATGACTGTCTTCCATGCCGGGCATTCCAGCATCGTAGAGGTTTGACCAACACTGCCGCGTGCCCAAGACCAGGATGTGCAGGAGAAGAAACAACGACCCACCTGATGTGGACCTGCTACATAACAAAGAGAGTATGGACTAAGATATTGCCGCTACTGATTAAGATAACAGGACTCAAGAGACTAACATTAGATGCCGTCCTGTATGGATGCTTGGAATGCCCCACACGGACTCAGAAAATTATGGCATGGAAGATGGTCAATTCGGTCAAAGCAGCTCTATGGAAATCCAGAAACATTTTAGTTTTTAAACATGAAATTTTAACTGTGAAGGACATTTTAGCCATTACTCTTAATGAGATGCACCAATACTTTTTAGTGGATAAGAAAAATTTCCCGATTTTAGCGAGAAAATGGCTTTTATCAGAATGGAGCTCCATAATATGATGCCACCAAGGGCCCTTTTATGTGATATTAACTTGTTCTGTATTTTTAACATGTATTTTAAGTAGACGAATGTTTTAAATGGTATGTTTTAATGTGTTGTTTAATATGTTTAATGTACTGTTTTTAACAATTGACAAAACGTCTATGTAAATATGTGTTGGACAAATAAAAACGCCCCCCATATGGAGGGCTTGTCAACTTAAAAAAAAAAAATCTGTTCTTATCAGTTTAATATCTGATACGTCCCCTATCTGGGGACCATATATTAAATGGATTTTTAGAACAGGGAGCTGGAAAAAGAGCTTGCTCTGTCCACTCCACGCATTGACCTGGTATTGCAGTACCTCCAGGACCGGTGCACCCCCTTTCCTACAACCGTTTCCAAAAGCAGAAAAACAACACCGACGAGCAAGAGGTGCAGCGCAGCTGTGGCGGCGGCTGCTGCTACCACCACCACCCAAGCACTTTGATTGACACTCAGCCCGTCTGCTCGCAACATTGTATCCACTGAGCAGCTGCGTCTGCCAGAGTGTGCACAGCACAGGTACAACTGGAAGCAAAACAACACACACACCAGTTCATATGGCAGCCGCACTCTATAGTTCGTACCTACCGCTGCGCTAATAGCCAAGTTGGAAACATCGGGCAGGCACAGCGTATCCTGGCAGCCTGCGTCTGTATGCTCCACGTATTCGGGTCATGGGTGTATGTGCAGGGGGCCCGGAGCCCTAGGGGGCCCATAAAGTCTCTCTTCCCCACATTGTAAACCAATGCTATCAATGAAGCTTTATAGTTTGGGGGCCCAGTTCCAGACTTTGTACTGGGGCCCCGCAGCTTCAAGTTACACCTCCGGATCAGGATAATGCTAGGCCATTCCAACCAGCCTGTGTGTGTGACCTGCAGTCGCTGGTAGTCGAAAAGCGGCCGGCCCCGGATGCGCGCTTCAGAGTGGACAGACAGCAGCGGACCCCCAATCACACAGGCCCAAGGCTTGCTATGTAGCACGGAATACCTCATTGGACTGCAGCACTCCACGCGGGCTGAGATACACGCTCCACGTGGGATGGGCAGTATTCGTCCATGAAGATCCAGGCCAACGTTTAGAGATGGAGCAACACTCGGGGAGCAAAGAACTCCAACGAACGGACGTCTACTTTACAAGGATGTATTGCTTTATTCAATGCATGGACACAGAAACAGTTCAACCGCTCGATTACAGACCGCAGTCAATACAGTAAAGAAAGAAATGTGTCTGTTTAATGTAAACTTGCATGGAGCTCGTTTGTCAGCCACTGACTGACTGAATGCTGAAACGTGGTCTAACGTTACATGCACCACCAGGGATAAGGCCTTGCCTATAAGCATTCCCCAGCTGGCAAAAACGGAACCTCCCTGCCTATTCCTCACCATGGAAGAACGGAACCTACCTTTTTTTTTTAAAAAAAGAAAGCCACAGCAGCAGCCAACTCGATTTTGGTAGGCCGCTGTCTCCCCCTTGTGTGCTGCATAAAAAATGCACTCCACTAAAAATAACATTGATCCACGAAATAGAGCGTAGGGAGAGAATGAGGCTTCAAGATGAGCCGTCAGGCTATGATAAATTGTATCACACCTGGGCGATATGGATAGATGCCCGGAGCTCACCCCTATTTACTAGGTGGTTATAGACAGGGACATGTGAGTAACACGTTTAAACCACAATCGTAAAGAGAAACAACAATCCCGGAGCCCGCCCCCCCCCCCTTTTTGTTTTATTTTCTCTTTCTCCCGTGTCATAGATACCTACCATCCCTTACCACTCCCCCCCTTACCCTCCCCTCATTCCCCTGTTTGTAGACCTTATAAAATATCACAGACAAACATGATATAGTTCAACTCGAAATTGATTTATTAAGTTTCATTGTCAAAGTTAATTTTACATTGCTTTGAGATAAGGCAAAAGTTTCCCCCCCTCCATGAAACCAATAAAACCTATATTGAATAAAATAAAAATGATGCAGTTACCGGTAGTTCTGCAGCTTCTTGGTGGAAATAAAGACCATCTCCCGTCTCCCAGCTGCAGCAGAGACTGACTGAAATGGCTGCCAAGCCCGGTATTAATGCTTCTAAATTGATGACATCACAAAGGAGTGACATCATCAGCCTTCCAAACACCTGGCTCAATTGCATACAGTATGTATGTATGTATGTATGTATGCATGTATGTGAGTCTATCTATCTATCTATCTATCTATCTATCTATCTATCTTTATTAATTATGTAGAATATAGATATGGATTATTTCTAAATTACAGATTTTGTAGATATAGATTAAAGATAGATTTAAGATTGTTTGTGTGTGTATGTGTGTGTGTATATAAGTGTGTGTGTGTGTATATATATATAATGTATATATGTAAAAAAAATATAAAATCTGTAGTTATGTATGTATGTATGTATGTATGTATGTATGGCGGGAAAAAAAGGCCTGCTGTATGTTTTTAAGTTCTTCGGATGACCATGCCGCTCTAATATTCTCCTTACTAGGGTCTACTAATGCTGGCCCAGGGGAAGGCAATAAAGCCCTATGGGGCCGAAGCCAATTTCCCTTATTTTAGGTAAAAAGTTTCCATCCGTCCCTACTCGAAATGCGGCTGGCCGAAGAGATCCCTCCAACCGACCGGCCGACGCACCTTCAGAGACAAACTAGTGCTTGCTTCTAGTGTCATCGCCGGCTTAACCCTCGTTTGTAGGGAGCTGACGAGTCCTGCAGCAGCAGGCTCTGCAAGCCTAGGATGCGTGAGCTCGGTGCAAGAGGAAGGACTGAGGGTGTGAGGCTGGGCGCGGTTGAGAAGGCGTGGGGCGGGGCTATGTAAAGTTTTACAAGCTCTCCCCGCTGCCTGGGTGCATTGTGGGTGCGCCCAGAGTGCTGGCTGAGCGTGTTGCCTCAAGCCTTAGAAGTGGAGTTGGGCGGACCGGGCTACAGGTGAAACCCATTTCGGGTTATCGCTTCTCGGCCTTTTGGCTACGATCAAGTGCAGTTGATCTAGCCGGAGGGCTTGGTGATCGTTTTACTGCTTGGCAGTAGTCTTGCTGTGGTTTCCAGGAATCGACAGACGTATTGAAGATGGCCGGTATCCAGAATACTATTCGTTTTATGGTGGACAGTACAAGTGGAACCAAGAACACCGTCGTGTATGTTGTCCGGGACATTATCATGGAGGAAATCGGAGTGCCCAAGGATGAAATCTTTTGTGTCCAGGATTTCCCAAGGATTGGACAATACGACGTCACTTTCTGCGGAGAAACAGTCTGCCTAAACGTGTTTGAGTGGTTGAGGAGCCATAAAGACACCGCACTACTGCAAGGAATAAAGGTAATCCCTTTATTTGGCATTCAAGAAAAGCCCTTAATCTTGCATGTTTATAATCCTTATACGGATAAGGACATGATTGTGAACTTTCTTAAGCGCTACTGTGACGTAGTAAGAGGTGGAGAGAAAATGACCAATATACTTGGGATTTTTAATTCTAAGTACAAATTCTGGGTCAGACTAAGAATGGACGCCAGTAAACTTGGAGGAGTTACGCACCCACCGGCGAACTTCACTATCGCAGGTAACCGGGGATACCTTTATTACCCGGGACAACCCACCTTTTGTAGGAATTGCAACCAGTTTGGACACACTAAAGAGGATTGTTCCAGTGGCCTGGTTTGCAGGAATTGTCAGGAGACTGGACATCATGCCGGCAATTGTCCAAAGCCAAAATGCTGTGATTTGTGTGGTGATGATGACCACATGTGTAGAGACTGCCCTTTGAATTTACCGTCCAGGGGTGCCTGGAAGCCTAAAACCAACATGGCGGCTACCAGTAGTGAGGCTACTACCAGCCGTGTGGCTTCTGCCAGTAATGTGGCTTCCATTAGTGGTGTTACACCTGCTGTTGAAAACGAGGTTGCTACTGTGTTTAAACCTGTGGTGACTGCAGCGGAGAGTCCTGCAAAACCTCCTCAGACAACTGAGAAAGAGAAGTCTGTTGGGTCAAAAAAACCTAAAACTGCAGAGGTGGGAGCTAAAGAGGTGGAGGAGACCATTAAAAGGAAGATTGGGAGTCAGAAGCCGCAGGTTGGGAGTGCTACTCCTGAAGAGCAGGTGGCTGGGGTAATCAGGCAGCTGGAGGAGATCGTTGAGCAAGTGGACAGCCCTATTAACCCTTCAGCGAACATTGAGGAGTTTTCCTCTCCTGAGACAGTCCAGAGTAAGAGGGAGGGGGGAGGTGAGCTAAATGTTTCCAGCGAGGAGGAGTTTGTGGAGGTGGCTGAGAAAAATGCAGCGAAAAAAAGAAGATGCACTAAAAGCAAAGAGACTCTAATGGAGGTCAGCAACCCATTTGAGACTTTGGCGCAGGACCTTGAGTGCTCAGGTGAGAGTGGCGAGGACTGATCAAATGAGCCACCATGAGTCCATATATCACCTGTATTTTGTGGTTTAGCCACTTTAAGTGTGAAGATATATATACAGTATATGACTTTCTTTTTTGCATGAGCTGTGATATGTTGCTATAAGCTTACACCTGAGATATGGTTCTGAATATATGCTCCCAGAATGTGAGGGTTTTTAAATCAAAGGCCAGAAGAGCTGCAATTTTTAGTTTTTTGTGTCAGAAAAAAGCCGATTTGTTTTGCCTTCAGGAGTGCGGCATTAACTCCGATATCAGCCCTTCAGAATGGCCTTATGGTGCTGCTGTGTGGTCTGGGAGCGTATATAATAAGAACGATGGAGTTGGCATACTAATTAACTCCAAAGAGTTGGCGCTACAGAGTAGCGAAGTAATTGAGGCGGGGAGATGCATCTCTGCAGTGCTGCTATATAGAGGTATACAGTTCCGTGTCATTAACGTGTACGCACCTCCAGAAAAACAGGAGAGAAGTGCTCTGTTTGAGAAAATTAAGCTATTTATGCAGGGAAGGATACCCACCGTCCTCATAGGGGACATGAATTGTGACATCTCTAAGAAAGCTTTTGATGTGTCTGCAAAACTTTTATTTGAATTGTGTACTGATTTTCGTTTGAGGGATATCCAGCAGGCGTGTGGCATATCCCCTCACCTTAATACCTACCATGCGGACAGGGGTGGAGTCCACTCCAAGATTGATTTTTGTTTCTTATCAGAGAATGTATCTGCAATAAGTTATGTACAAGAGATGGCGCTATTCTCTGACCACGAATGTTTGTTATGTGGGGTGGAGGTGGGGAACGGTGTTGTGTGGGGGAAGGGAGTCTGGAAGTTGAACCTGAAGCATTTGGAGGGGCAGGATATTAAAAAACAGTATGAAGGTTTGTATAGGAAGTGGAGGGAAAGAAAAGGAGATTTTGTAAATATCCTAGACTGGTGGGACTGGGTAAAGGGGAAAACTAAGGCTTTTTTCAGGTCTGTAGGGTATAAAGTAGCCAGGGAAAGGAAGGCACAATATGTGAGGCTTAGCAATAGGCTGACTTTCCTGATAAAGTTGCGGGACAGCGGGATAGACGTGCAAGAAGATATCCTGAAGTGCAGGAGAGAAATCAATAGTTTCCTGGTGGAGAAGGGAAAGGGGATAATGTACCGCGCCAAGTTGGACAAGATGCTGCATGATGAGACATGCTCGCGGTTTTTCTTTAAAAAAGTGTTCTCAAAAAAACCAACTTTTGAAATAATAGAGAAGGAGACAGGAGGGGAAGTGAGGGGGGAGGAGGTGCATGAAGAGATAGCGTCCTTCTATGAGGACTTGTACAAAGAAAAATGGAGGGATGAAGCCCTGGAGGGTGATGTGCTAAGCATACTTGAGAATAAATTGGGGGAGGCGGAGCAGGCGTCCGTCGCACGTGATATTACTGCTAAAGAGGTGTGGGAGGCGGTCCAGAGTATGGCCACTAATAAAACCCCCGGTATGGATGGGTTACCTATTGAATATTATCGTATGCTGTGGAGTGTGATAGGGAAAGATGTGTGTGAAGTGTGCCAGTACATGTGGGTGAATGTGGATGTAGCTGAAAGTATGCGAGGTGGAGTGGTTGTATTAATCCCTAAAAGGGGCAATCTGAAAAACTTAAAGAATTGGCGTCCGATTACGCTTTTAAATGTGGATTATAAAATTTATGCTAAAATCATTGCAAATCGGATGCGTGCGGTAGTGGAGAGCGTGGTGAGCGAGGACCAGTACTGTGCGGTGCCCGGTAGGAGAGTGCATGAGAGTCTGTGTCTGGTGCGGGATTGTCTGGGAGATTGTAAGGAGCGAAAGAAGAGTGTGTATGTGGTGAGCTTGGACTTTGAAAAAGCGTATGATAGGTTGTCGCATGGGTTCTTGTTCCGAGTGTTGGTGTGCATGGGGTTCCCGGGTATGTTTGTAGAGCGAGTGAGGAGTCTGTATGAAAGGATTTATAGTAGTATGTTAGTGAATGGGAAGGTTGGAAGGAGAGTGAATGTGATGTCTGGTGTGCGTCAGGGGTGTCCGCTGTCGGCCGTGGTTTTCATCTGTGCCATGGAGCCGTTACTATGTCTAATAAGACAGGATAAGATGGTGAGGGGGATCCACATCCCAGGTAGTGACGGCAGAGAGCTGAAGGTATGTGCGTATATGGATGATGTGTGTGTGATGTGTGAGTCTGAGAGTGCAGTGAGGAGAGTGAAGCTGTTAGTGTCTGTGTTTTGTGGTGCGTCTGCGTTCCGTATTAACTGGGATAAAAGTGAGTGCAAGGTGTTTGGTGAGACTGGAGTGAGTGCAGATATAGGTCTAAATAATGTGTCTGGGCCAATTAAAATCTTAGGTATTAAGTTTAACAACAATTTAAAGGGGGAAGAGAGCTGGGAGGAGGCAAGGCAGAAGGTGGAGAACAGGTTAAATTTTTGGAAATTACGCAACCTCACTATGATAGGCAAAATTTTAATAATAAAGAGCGTAATTTTGCCCATTTTTTTATATGTGGCATTAGTCTTTCCTCCGGGATACATGGGTCAGAGGAGGCTGAACAGAGTTATGTTTCTTTTCTTCTGGGGGTCCAAAATGGAACGTCTGAGGAGGGAGGTAGTGTATAAGAGTTGGGAGAGAGGAGGAATGGGCTTTCCAAATTTAGAGATATACTTTGGATGTAACAGTATAGTCTTCCTTTTGAGCATGTTGCAAAAGACAACAAAAGGAGCGTGTATGATGCGGTACCTAGCAGGGAGATGGTTCGTGCGCATGAAATGGTGTGAATATGATTTAAGGAAACCAGTTGCTTTCCAGATCCCCAAGTGGTATGAATGGACGGTATGCTTTGTTGCGAAGTTTGAGTTGGATGATTGTGAAGTGAAGATACTAAAGAATAAGCGAATGGTGAAGCGAATGATTGAGAGTAAGGATGAGGTGTCTGATATTAATTCTGTTAGCAGAGTGAATGTGGAGAGAGTGTGGAAGAAAGTGCGGATTGATGGGATGAGCAATAGGCAGAGTGAGATTGTATGGCAGAGTCTGCATGGTGTGTTACCGGTGCGAGAGTTTCAGCGTGTGAGAGGTTTGGTGAGGAGTGAGAGATGTCCGAGAGAGGGGTGCGGTGGATGTGAGAATGTGGTTCATTTATTTTGGAATTGCAGCCATGCACAGAATGTGCTGCGGAGACTTGGTCCGTTATGTAAGGAAATAACAGGAGTTAATTTCATATCCTTTGAGTTAGTTATGTTTGGTTTAGGTGTGAGAGGCAGTGTGAGAGAGAGACTGTTGTGGTTGTTTATGGCGTGTGTGAAGGAAGTGTTATGGGATGTAAGGAATGTGTATGTGTTCAAGAGGAAGGATGTAAGTGAGAGGGACAGCGTGCGAATGGTGTTGGGGAAATTATACTTCATTTATTTATGGGACAAAAGAAAGGATGGAGTCGATGCGGAGGGAATATGGAAGGTTAAAAAATGGATACAATTAGTTGATTTGTCATGATTTGTAATGTATTTCTGTTGTGTAAATGTGATGGATTTATTATGTTGTGAATAAATAAAAACCTTATGGTTTATCAAAAAAAAAAAAAATCTGTTCTTATCAGTTTAATATCTGATACGTCCCCTATCTGGGGACCATATATTAAATGGATTTTTAGAACAGGGAGCTGGAAAAAGAGCTTGCTCTGTCCACTCCACGCATTGACCTGGTATTGCAGTACCTCCAGGACCGGTGCACCCCCTTTCCTACAACCGTTTCCAAAAGCAGAAAAACAACACCGACGAGCAAGAGGTGCAGCGCAGCTGTGGCGGCGGCTGCTGCTACCACCACCACCCAAGCACTTTGATTGACACTCAGCCCGTCTGCTCGCAACATTGTATCCACTGAGCAGCTGCGTCTGCCAGAGTGTGCACAGCACAGGTACAACTGGAAGCAAAACAACACACACACCAGTTCATATGGCAGCCGCACTCTATAGTTCGTACCTACCGCTGCGCTAATAGCCAAGTTGGAAACATCGGGCAGGCACAGCGTATCCTGGCAGCCTGCGTCTGTATGCTCCACGTATTCGGGTCATGGGTGTATGTGCAGGGGGCCCGGAGCCCTAGGGGGCCCATAAAGTCTCTCTTCCCCACATTGTAAACCAATGCTATCAATGAAGCTTTATAGTTTGGGGGCCCAGTTCCAGACTTTGTACTGGGGCCCCGCAGCTTCAAGTTACACCTCCGGATCAGGATAATGCTAGGCCATTCCAACCAGCCTGTGTGTGTGACCTGCAGTCGCTGGTAGTCGAAAAGCGGCCGGCCCCGGATGCGCGCTTCAGAGTGGACAGACAGCAGCGGACCCCCAATCACACAGGCCCAAGGCTTGCTATGTAGCACGGAATACCTCATTGGACTGCAGCACTCCACGCGGGCTGAGATACACGCTCCACGTGGGATGGGCAGTATTCGTCCATGAAGATCCAGGCCAACGTTTAGAGATGGAGCAACACTCGGGGAGCAAAGAACTCCAACGAACGGACGTCTACTTTACAAGGATGTATTGCTTTATTCAATGCATGGACACAGAAACAGTTCAACCGCTCGATTACAGACCGCAGTCAATACAGTAAAGAAAGAAATGTGTCTGTTTAATGTAAACTTGCATGGAGCTCGTTTCTCAGCCACTGACTGACTGAATGCTGAAACGTGGTCTAACGTTACATGCACCACCAGGGATAAGGCCTTACCTATAAGCATTCCCCAGCTGGCAAAAACGGAACCTCCCTGCCTATTCCTCACCATGGAAGAACGGAACCTACCTTTTTTTTTTAAAAAAAGAAAGCCACAGCAGCAGCCAACTCGATTTTGGTAGGCCGCTGTCTCCCCCTTGTGTGCTGCATAAAAAATGCACTCCACTAAAAATAACATTGATCCACGAAATAGAGCGTAGGGAGAGAATGAGGCTTCAAGATGAGCCGTCAGGCTATGATAAATTGTATCACACCTGGGCGATATGGATAGATGCCCGGAGCTCACCCCTATTTACTAGGTGGTTACAGACAGGGACATGTGAGTAACACGTTTAAACCACAATCGTAAAGAGAAACAACAATTCCGGAGCCCGCCCCCCCCCTTTTTGTTTTATTTTCTCTTTCTCCCGTGTCATAGATACCTACCATCCCTTACCACTCCCCCCCTTACCCTCCCCTCATTCCCCTGTTTGTAGACCTTATAAAATATCACAGACAAACATGATATAGTTCAACTCGAAATTGATTTATTAAGTTTCATTGTCAAAGTTAATTTTACATTGCTTTGAGATAAGGCAAAAGTTTCCCCCCCTCCATGAAACCAATAAAACCTATATTGAATAAAATAAAAATGATGCAGTTACCGGTAGTTCTGCAGCTTCTTGGTGGAAATAAAGACCATCTCCCGTCTCCCAGCTGCAGCAGAGACTGACTGAAATGGCTGCCAAGCCCGGTATTAATGCTTCTAAATTGATGACATCACAAAGGAGTGACATCATCAGCCTTCCAAACACCTGGCTCAATTGCATACAGTATGTATGTATGTATGTATGTATGCATGTATGTGAGTCTATCTATCTATCTATCTATCTATCTATCTTTATTAATTATGTAGAATATAGATATGGATTATTTCTAAATTACAGATTTTGTAGATATAGATTAAAGATAGATTTAAGATTGTTTGTGTGTGTATGTGTGTGTGTATATAAGTGTGTGTGTATATAAGTGTGTGTGTGTGTTTATATATATATATATATATATATATATATATATATATAGTGTGTGTATATATATATAATGTATATATGTAAAAAAAATATAAAATCTGTAGTTATGTATGTATGTATGTATGTATGTATGTATGGCGGGAAAAAAAGGCCTGCTGTATGTTTTTAAGTTCTTCGGATGACCATGCCGCTCTAATATTCTCCTTACTAGGGTCTACTAATGCTGGCCCAGGGGAAGGCAATAAAGCCCTATGGGGCCGAAGCCAATTTCCCTTATTTTAGGTAAAAAGTTTCCATCCGTCCCTACTCGAAATGCGGCTGGCCGAAGAGATCCCTCCAACCGACCGGCCGACGCACCTTCAGAGACAAACTAGTGCTTGCTTCTAGTGTCATCGCCGGCTTAACCCTCGTTTGTAGGGAGCTGACGAGTCCTGCAGCAGCAGGCTCTGCAAGCCTAGGATGCGTGAGCTCGGTGCAAGAGGAAGGACTGAGGGTGTGAGGCTGGGCACGGTTGAGAAGGCGTGGGGCGGGGCTATGTAAAGTTTTACAAGCTCTCCCCGCTGCCTGGGTGCATTGTGGGTGCGCCCAGAGTGCTGGCTGAGCGTGTTGCCTCAAGCCTTAGAAGTGGAGTTGGGCGGACCGGGCTACAGGTGAAACCCATTTCGGGTTATCGCTTCTCGGCCTTTTGGCTAAGACCAAGTGTACCTGGTACAGGAAGTCTTAGCCGGAAGGTAACTCGGGTACCCCTCTCCTTTGCCTGGCGGGATCGCCCACTTCGGTGGGCTTCACCCGCCTGCTGCCATTAGGGAGAGGGATTAGTCCCAGAGTAAACGAGTTGCGATCCCCCTGCCTCTTCTGGTCTCCGGGCCAGAGGAGGGCACTTATTCCTAGGCGTCACAAGGCGGTTTGTGACACTATAGCTACAACATGGGTGAAAACCCAACCGAAATACCGGCTTATGCGCGGATAAAGAACACCGTACGTGTCTCTTTTACCAATAGTGCGGATACACGTGGCCTGAGGTATGTGGTCGAGGACGTGCTACAAGGAGTGTTTAATGTACAAAAACGTGAGATTCTAGCGATCCAAGACTACCCCAAGCGACGGATCTATGACGTCACCCTAACTGAGACGGGCATCTTTCGAGACCTGGTTGCAGCCATACCGAGCAAAAAAGATCCGAAGCTTGAGGGTGTCTTGCTGGTCGAGCACGTCCTCGACATAACCAAACTCGTGGTGATTAAGATGTATTCACCCTACATTGACGTTAAAGAGGTTGAGGATTTCCTTCTACGCTATTTTAAATCCGTCAGATGTATGGGAAAGATAATGAACGAGTTTGGCATCTGGACCTCGAAGTGGCGTTTCCAGGCCACGTGTGTAAGTGACCCCAGTAAGCCGGGGGGAGTGATCTTGCCGCCAGCGCGTTTTAAATTGGGCAAAGTGAATGGCGACCTGTACTTTGCGGGAATGCCCGACTTCTGCAGGATTTGTTCACAATACGGTCACCATAAGGATTCCTGTGCGAGCACCTGTAAGAAGTGTGGGGGCACGGATCACGAAACTAGTCAATGTCAGAAAGGGAAAGGATGTTATTTTTGCGGCAGTGTTGGTCACCTCTACACGTTTTGCCCCCACAGAGCACAGAAGACGGAGCAGCAAGGGCGACCCGGACCCAAAGAGCAGCCAGGGCAGCCAGATGACCAAGCAGCACCCCCCCAGGGAGAGGAACCTGAGGAGATGGAGGTCTCCAGTGGACCCCCCCAGAGTGGTAAGGAGCAGCGGAGCATCAAAAGGAGGGTGAGTGACCGGCGGACAGGCTCTCCCTCCCGGGAAACCGGTAGAGGTAGTAGAGCCGGGGAAGCCGGTCCAGGCCCTCCGAAGATGCCCGCTCAAGCGGTGCCCGAGGTGGAGGACCCAGGGGGCACAGCGGCCGCAACGCAGAAACGGCGGAAAGGCTCAGGAGGCAAGCTTTATTCGGAGGTGGTGCAGGGGGGAACCCCGGAGATCCCGGCGAAGTCGGAGGACCCGGGGGAAGTACCCCCTGCTGTGTCATCCCAGAAGGCCCCTCCCCCTCCCGGCCAGGAGGGGGCGCGGGGTGCCACCTCCGAGGGCACAGAAACGCAAGTGAGCCAAGTACCCACCCCGGCGGAGGGGACAGAAATAAGCACGGGAGCCGGCCTGCTGGCCCCCTTGGAGTTTCCGGAAGGAATAGAATCGGTATGGGATCTAACGCAAATCCCTCTCTCGGGCACCGTCGGGGGTCCACTAAGTGGAGTGGGTTCCTCTCCAGCATCGCCGTTCTCGATAGATTCGGATGCGGGGGGGTGTGAGAGTGCTAGCGAGGTCTTTGGCTTGCCCGGAGACTTTTGAAGACCCACGTATATCCTAGTCTCCAATGGCTGCTCTGTCGGGACTCACTTTTAATGTCAGAAGTATCGAGAGCCACGTGAGGAGGGTCGCCCTCTTCAACTACCTGACTATCTTTGCTGCCTCCGTATTTTTCCTGCAGGAGTGCGGCATCCCGCATAGAGCAAACTACAAAAAATACCAAGATGACTGGGTACATGGACCGTCGGTCTGGTCCGGCTCTAACGAGACCAGATCGGCGGGGGTCGCCATTCTTTTTAAGGGTAACGTTTTAATTGACGTTATTAATGAAATTTTACCAGGCAGAGTTTTATTGGTCAAAGCTTTTATCAATGGTATAAAGTGGCAGTTTTTAAACTTTTATGGATCAGCGGATAAGAAAGAGCGAGCAGAGATGCTAGAGATTTTACCCCTTTTTATTAATGATTCTGACCCCCTGATTTTAGCAGGGGATTTTAATTGTATTTTAAAGGGGGAACGCCGGCTTTCTAGCTCAGTGAGCAGAAATTATGATAAGACCTCTTCAATGTTAAAAAATCTGATTTTAGACGCCAAGCTCACTGATGCTTTTAAGAAATGCAATCCCAACGCATCAGAGGAAGCCGGCGTCACCTGGAGCAACAAGATCTGCAGCTCCAGGATAGATTTTATGTTCTGTTCTTATCAAGTACTGCCTTTTAGATGTGATTCTTTTACCAACATTTTCTCTGACCATAAGCTTTTATATTTTAAAGTTGATACCGTTTTAAAGAGGAAATCCGGTAAAAATGCCTGGAAGTTTAACGTGTCCCTTTTAGAAGATCCGCAGGTTTTATCCGATTTTATCACTTTTTATAAAGACTGCAGGCGAGTGAAAGATCCCAACACTCCCACCAGCCAGTGGTGGGAGATGATGAAGCAAAAAATTAAAAACTTTTTTATCAAGGTTGGGATCGCCAAGGCTAAAGAAAAGCGGACATTTTATTCCAACCTGAACACTCGCCTGCAAACCCTGTATAAGTTCCGTGAACATGATATAGAGGTGGACCACGAGATCATCGAGGTGAAGAAAGAGATCGCCCGGTGCCTGGAGCAGAGGGGAAAAGAAATAATCTTCCGCTCTAAAGTACAACATCTGGAGGAAAATGAAACCTGCTCCAGGTACTTCTTCAAGAAGATAAGAGACAAGCGCACAGTCCTCGATGATCTCGGTGGCACCAAGGACATACAGGGTATTTTAAAGAAAGTGTATGAGTTTTATGCGGATCTTTTTAATACTAAACCTGTTGACAGTGATTTTATGAATGACTCGTTGAAGGAGATCACTGACGTTTTAGATCCTGGTTCTCGTGAGATTTTATCAAGGGACATCACAGAACAGGAGATTTTAGAGACTATTAAGAGTTTTAAACCAGGTAAGGTGCCTGGGCCCGATGGTATACCCATTGAGTTTTATGTCACCTTTTTTGGTATTTTTAAGGATGACCTCTTCTCCCTTTTTATTGAAGTTTTTATGTCTAAAGCCCTCCCGGGGTCCTGGAAGAAGGGTGACGTGTCTCTCCTATACAAAAAAGGAGACAAGACCGATATTAAAAACTGGAGACCGATCACCCTTCTGAACAGTGACTACAAAATAATGGCCAAAATATGTGCGAACAGACTAAAGACCGTAGTAAGCAAAATTGTACACCCCAACCAGGTCTGTGGGGTGCCCGGGAGGGCAATATGGGAGAATCTTAACCTGATCAAAGATGTTATTAGTGACACAAAATCAAGACAAGGTCAAATGGCTATTTTAACAATAGACTTAGAGAAAGCCTTTGACCGAGTGTCACATTTTTATCTTTTTAAGGTTTTAGAGAGAATGGGTATACCGGAAGGTTTTTTATTGTCTTTAAAAGCGTTTTACGATAATTGCACAAGCAGAATTTTAGTCAATGGTTTTAGGACACAGGAAGTACTTTTAAATTCCGGGGTGAAGCAGGGGTGTCCCTTGTCCCCACTACTTTTTATCTGCGCCCTAGAGCCTCTTTTATGTACAATCCGACGGGACAAGCTGATCCGAGGGATCCCCCTGCCCGGCGGGGGGGGGATCGAGGCCAAAGTAGTGGGGTACATGGACGATGTGGCAATACTTGGAAGGGACACCCTGTCAATCCAGAGAGCATCAAGGCAAATTGAGTTTTATTGCTGCGCCTCGGGTTTTAAGGTAAATTTTAACAAGAGTAGTATTTTAAACATCGGGGACCTGCCATTGTCAGATGTCCCCATCCCTGTGTCCGACTCAGTGCAAATTTTAGGTGTCTCCTTCAACGAGGACAACAGAGGTCTTAATAGTTGGGACTTGGTGGCACAGAAAGTCAATAAGAAAATTTGTATGTGGAGCATGCGGCAGCTGACCATGGAGGGGAGGGTTTTAATCACAAAGTCAGTGATTTTACCCATTTTACTGTATTTAAGCTTGGTGTTTCCCCCTCCTGGCAGAGTTTTTAATAAAATTGTAAAGGCATGCTTCACATTCTTATGGAGCTCCAAGATGGAAAAACTCAGCAGGGAAATCGTAATGAAGCCGAAGGAGATGGGAGGAAAAGATTTCCCTGATTTTAAAGCCTTTTTATATACGAAGTATTTTAGTATGTGTATTGGTGCTCTTTTTAAAAATCACTATTGGTCTTATTTTTTACGATACAACACTGGCTATTTTATGAGGAGGAATGGATGGTTCCACACGGTTTTAAATTCCCCTTATTCTTTTAACTTGCCCCGTGAGTATAAGATTTTAGAAAAAATAGTGATTTTATATAATTTTACTGGCAAAAGTGCGCAAATTTTAATGAACAGTAAAGGCATTTTAAAAACCATAAAAGAAAGTGGTTTTTATGTACAAGTCAGTAATTTTAACGAAAAAAAGAGTAAAGAGACCTGGATGATGGTTAACCACTATATTTTTAATTCACAGAAAGATCTGGCCTGGAGCTGCGTCCATGACTGTCTTCCATGCCGGGCATTCCAGCATCGTAGAGGTTTGACCAACACTGCCGCATGCCCAAGACCCGGATGCCCAGGAGAAGAGACAACACTACATCTAATATGGACTTGTTTTATCGCCAAGAAAGTATGGACTAAGATATCACCGCTTATGATAAAGATCACCGGACTTAAGAAACTGACATTGGATGCCGTTTTATATGGATGCCTGGAATGCCCCACACAGACTCAAAGAATTATGGCATGGAAGATGGTCAACTCGGTCAAAGCAGCTCTGTGGAAAACCAGAAACATTTTAGTTTTTAAACATGAAGTTTTATCTGTGAAGGACATTTTATCAATTACTCTTAATGAGATGCACCAGTACTTTTTAGTAGACAAGAAAAATTTTCCTGTTTTAGCGAGAAAATGGCTTTTAGCAGAATGGAGCTCCATAATTTGATGCCACCAAGGGCCCTTTTATGTGATTTTTAATTTGTTTTGTATTTTAACATGTATTATACGTAGACAAATGTTTTAAATGGTATGTTTTAATGTGTTATTAATATGTTTTAATGTACTATTGATAAGCATTTTTAAAGCGTCTATGTAAATATATGTTGTGCAAATAAAAACACCCCCCCTTGTGAAGGGTTTGTCAACTTAAAAAAAAAAATCTGTTCTTATCAGTTTAATATCTGATACGTCCCCTATCTGGGGACCATATATTAAATGGATTTTTAGAACAGGGAGCTGGAAAAAGAGCTTGCTCTGTCCACTCCACGCATTGACCTGGTATTGCAGTACCTCCAGGACCGGTGCACCCCCTTTCCTACAACCGTTTCCAAAAGCAGAAAAACAACACCGACGAGCAAGAGGTGCAGCGCAGCTGTGGCGGCGGCTGCTGCTACCACCACCACCCAAGCACTTTGATTGACACTCAGCCCGTCTGCTCGCAACATTGTATCCACTGAGCAGCTGCGTCTGCCAGAGTGTGCACAGCACAGGTACAACTGGAAGCAAAACAACACACACACCAGTTCATATGGCAGCCGCACTCTATAGTTCGTACCTACCGCTGCGCTAATAGCCAAGTTGGAAACATCGGGCAGGCACAGCGTATCCTGGCAGCCTGCGTCTGTATGCTCCACGTATTCGGGTCATGGGTGTATGTGCAGGGGGCCCGGAGCCCTAGGGGGCCCATAAAGTCTCTCTTCCCCACATTGTAAACCAATGCTATCAATGAAGCTTTATAGTTTGGGGGCCCAGTTCCAGACTTTGTACTGGGGCCCCGCAGCTTCAAGTTACACCTCCGGATCAGGATAATGCTAGGCCATTCCAACCAGCCTGTGTGTGTGACCTGCAGTCGCTGGTAGTCGAAAAGCGGCCGGCCCCGGATGCGCGCTTCAGAGTGGACAGACAGCAGCGGACCCCCAATCACACAGGCCCAAGGCTTGCTATGTAGCACGGAATACCTCATTGGACTGCAGCACTCCACGCGGGCTGAGATACACGCTCCACGTGGGATGGGCAGTATTCGTCCATGAAGATCCAGGCCAACGTTTAGAGATGGAGCAACACTCGGGGAGCAAAGAACTCCAACGAACGGACGTCTACTTTACAAGGATGTATTGCTTTATTCAATGCATGGACACAGAAACAGTTCAACCGCTCGATTACAGACCGCAGTCAATACAGTAAAGAAAGAAATGTGTCTGTTTAATGTAAACTTGCATGGAGCTCGTTTGTCAGCCACTGACTGACTGAATGCTGAAACGTGGTCTAACGTTACATGCACCACCAGGGATAAGGCCTTGCCTATAAGCATTCCCCAGCTGGCAAAAACGGAACCTCCCTGCCTATTCCTCACCATGGAAGAACGGAACCTACCTTTTTTTTTTAAAAAAAGAAAGCCACAGCAGCAGCCAACTCGATTTTGGTAGGCCGCTGTCTCCCCCTTGTGTGCTGCATAAAAAATGCACTCCACTAAAAATAACATTGATCCACGAAATAGAGCGTAGGGAGAGAATGAGGCTTCAAGATGAGCCGTCAGGCTATGATAAATTGTATCACACCTGGGCGATATGGATAGATGCCCGGAGCTCACCCCTATTTACTAGGTGGTTACAGACAGGGACATGTGAGTAACACGTTTAAACCACAATCGTAAAGAGAAACAACAATCCCGGAGCCCGCCCCCCCCCCCCCTTTTTGTTTTATTTTCTCTTTCTCCCGTGTCATAGATACCTACCATCCCTTACCACTCCCCCCCTTACCCTCCCCTCATTCCCCTGTTTGTAGACCTTATAAAATATCACAGACAAACATGATATAGTTCAACTCGAAATTGATTTATTAAGTTTCATTGTCAAAGTTAATTTTACATTGCTTTGAGATAAGGCAAAAGTTTCCCCCCCTCCATGAAACCAATAAAACCTATATTGAATAAAATAAAAATGATGCAGTTACCGGTAGTTCTGCAGCTTCTTGGTGGAAATAAAGACCATCTCCCGTCTCCCAGCTGCAGCAGAGACTGACTGAAATGGCTGCCAAGCCCGGTATTAATGCTTCTAAATTGATGACATCACAAAGGAGTGACATCATCAGCCTTCCAAACACCTGGCTCAATTGCATACAGTATGTATGTATGCATGTATGTGAGTCTATCTATCTATCTATCTATCTATCTATCTTTATTAATTATGTAGAATATAGATATGGATTATTTCTAAATTACAGATTTTGTAGATATAGATTAAAGATAGATTTAAGATTGTTTGTGTGTGTATGTGTGTGTGTATATAAGTGTGTGTGTGTGTATATATATATAATGTATATATGTAAAAAAAATATAAAATCTGTAGTTATGTATGTATGTATGTATGTATGTATGTATGGCGGGAAAAAAAGGCCTGCTGTATGTTTTTAAGTTCTTCGGATGACCATGCCGCTCTAATATTCTCCTTACTAGGGTCTACTAATGCTGGCCCAGGGGAAGGCAATAAAGCCCTATGGGGCCGAAGCCAATTTCCCTTATTTTAGGTAAAAAGTTTCCATCCGTCCCTACTCGAAATGCGGCTGGCCGAAGAGATCCCTCCAACCGACCGGCCGACGCACCTTCAGAGACAAACTAGTGCTTGCTTCTAGTGTCATCGCCGGCTTAACCCTCGTTTGTAGGGAGCTGACGAGTCCTGCAGCAGCAGGCTCTGCAAGCCTAGGATGCGTGAGCTCGGTGCAAGAGGAAGGACTGAGGGTGTGAGGCTGGGCGCGGTTGAGAAGGCGTGGGGCGGGGCTATGTAAAGTTTTACAAGCTCTCCCCGCTGCCTGGGTGCATTGTGGGTGCGCCCAGAGTGCTGGCTGAGCGTGTTGCCTCAAGCCTTAGAAGTGGAGTTGGGCGGACCGGGCTACAGGTGAAACCCATTTCGGGTTATCGCTTCTCGGCCTTTTGGCTAAGACCAAGTGTACCTAGTACAGGAAGTCTTAGCCGGAAGGTAACTCGGGTACCCCTCTCCTTTGCCTGGCGGGATCGCCCACTTCGGTGGGCTTCACCCGCCTGCTGCCATCAGGGAGAGGGATTAGTCCCAGGGTAAACGGGTTGCGATCCCCCTGCCTCTTCTGGTCTCCGGGCCAGGAGAGGGCGCTTTTCATACCATATCACAAAAGCGGTTTTGTGATATTCTCAAATACTAAAAATGGGCGAGGGCCCACACGACATACCGGCTTATGCGCGGATAAAGAACACTATACGTGTGTCTTTTTCAGATAGTGCGGACACACGTGGTCTGAAATATGTGGTTGAGGACGTGCTTAAAGGCGTTTTTAACGTACAAAAACACGAGATCCTGGCTATACAAGACTACCCGAAGCGACGGATCTACGATGTAACCTTGACAGAGACAGGCATCTTCCGGGACCTGGTCGCAGCCATATCAACAAAAAAAGATCCGAAGCTGGAGGGAGTCTTGTTAGTCGAGCACGTCCTCGACATCACTAAACTCGTGGTGATTAAGATGTATTCGCCCTACACTGACGTGAAGGAAGTTGAGGACTTTCTTTTACGATACTTCAAAGCGGTCAGATGTACGGGTAAGATTATGAACGAGTTTGGCATATGGACTTCAAAATGGCGCTTCCAGACCACGTGTGTAAGTGACCCCAGTTGGCCGGGGGGAGTGATCTTACCGCCCGCGCGTTTTAAATTGGGCAAGGTGAATGGCGACCTATACTTTGCGGGAATGCCCGACTTTTGCAGGATTTGCTCAAAATACGGTCATCAAAAAGAGTCCTGTGCAAGCACTTGTAAGAAATGTGGGGGTACGGATCACGAGACGAGTAAATGCCAGAAAGGAAAAGGGTGCTATTTTTGCGGCGGTGTTGGTCACCTCTATACGTTTTGCCCCCACAGAGCACAGAGGACGGAGCAGCAAGGGCGACCCGGACCCAAAGAGCAGCCGGGGCAGCCAGATGACCAGAAAACACCCCCCCAGGGAGAGGAACCTGAGGAGATGGAGGTTGCAAGTGGACCCCCCCAAAACGAAGGCAAGGAGCAGCGGAGCATCAAGCGGAGGGTGAGTGATCGGCGGACAGGCTCTCCCTCCCGGGAAACCGGTCGAGGTAGTAGAGCCAAGGAAGCCGGTCCAGGCTCTCCCACGATGCCCGCTCAAGCGGTTCCTGAGGCGGAGGACCCTGGGGGCACGGCGGCAGCTCAAAAAAGGCGGAAAGGCTCAGGTGACAGGCTGTACTCGGAGGTGGTGCAGGGGGGAACACCGGAGATCCCGACGAAGTCGGAGGACCCGGTGAAAGTACCCCCTGCGGTGCCATCCCAGAATGCCCCGCCCCCTCCTGTCCAGGAGGGGGCACGGGGTGCCACCTCTGAGGAGGCCGAGGAAATGAGCCAAGTACCCACCCCGGCGGAGGGGAAAGAGAAGGACATGGGAGCTGGCCTGCTAGCCCCCATGGAGATTCAGGAAACAATAGAATCAATATGGGACCTCACGCAGATCCCTCTCTCGGGCACCGTCGGGGGTCCACTGAGTGAAGTAGGTTCCTCTCCAGCATCAGCGTTCACATTAGATTCGGATGCGGGGGGGTGTGAGAGTGCCAGCGAGGTCTTTGGCTTGCCCGGAGACTTCTAAAGAGAAGACCCACGTTATACCATAGTCTCCAATGGCTGCTCTGTCGGGACTCACATTTAATGTCAGAAGCATCGAGAGCCACGTGAGGAGGGTCGCCCTCTTCAGCTATCTGACTATTTTTGCTGCCTCCGTCTTTTTCCTGCAGGAGTGCGGTATCCCGCATAGGGCCCAGTACAAAAAATACCAAGAGGACTGGGTACATGGACCGTCGGTCTGGTCCGGCTCTAACGAGACCAGATCGGCGGGGGTCGCCATTCTTTTTAAAGGGAACGTTTTTATTGATGTTATTAACGAAATTTTACCAGGCAGAGTTTTATTGGTCAAAGCGTTTATTAATGGTATAAAGTGGCAGTTTTTAAATTTTTATGGGTCAACAGATAAAAATGAAAGAGCGGAGATGTTGGAGATTTTACCCTTGTTTTTAAACGATTCTGATCCTCTGATTTTAGCGGGGGATTTTAATTGTATTTTAAAGGGGGAACGCCGGCTTTCTAGCTCAGTGAGCAGAAATTACGACAAAACCTCATCTTTGTTAAAAAATGTAATTTTAGACGCCAAGCTCACTGATGCTTTTAAAACATGCAATCCCAACGCATCAGAGGAAGCCGGCGTCACCTGGAGCAACAAGATCTGCAGCTCCAGGATAGATTTTATGTTCTGCTCTTATCAAGTACTGCCTTTTAGATGTGATTCTTTTACCAACGTGTTTTCTGACCATAAGCTTTTATATTTTAAAGTTGATACAGTTTTAAAAAGAAAAACTGGAAAGAATGCCTGGAAATTTAACGTGTCCCTTTTAGAAGATCCGCAGGTTTTATCCGATTTTATCGCTTTTTATAGAAACTGCAGACGAGTGAAGGATCCCAACACTCCCACCAGCCAGTGGTGGGAGATGATGAAACAAAAAATCAAAACATTCTTCATCAAGGTTGGGATCACCAAAGCTAGAGAGAAACGTATATTTTATTCCAACCTGAACACTCGTCTGCAGACCCTGTATAAGTTCCGTGAACATGATATAGAGGTGGACCACGAGATCATCGAGGTGAAGAAAGAGATCGCCCGGTGCCTGGAGCAGAAGGGAAAGGAGATTATATTCCGTTCAAAAGTAAAACACCTGGAGGAGAACGAGACCTGCTCCAGGTACTTCTTTAAGAAGATAAGAGACAAGCGGACAGTCCTCGATGATCTCGGTGGCACCAAGGACATACAGGGTATTTTAAAGAAAGTGCATGAGTTTTATGCGGATCTTTTTAATACAAAAACTGTTGACAGTGATTTTATGAATGACTCGTTGAAGGAGATCACTGACGTTTTAGATCCTGGTTCTTGTGAAATTTTATTACGGGACATCACAGAACAGGAGATTTTAGACACTATCAAAAGTTTTAAACCAGGCAAGGTGCCTGGGCCCGATGGTATACCCATAGAGTTTTATGTCACCTTTTTTGGTATTTTTAAGGATGACCTCTTCTCCCTTTTTACAGAAGTTTTTATGTCTAAAGCCCTCCCGGGGTCCTGGAAGAAGGGTGACGTGTCTCTCCTTTACAAAAAAGGAGACAAGACCGATATTAAAAACTGGAGACCGATCACCCTTCTGAACAGTGACTACAAAACAATGGCTAAGATATGTGCAAACCGTTTAAAGACCGTGATAAACAAAATTGTACACCCCAACCAGGTCTGTGGGGTGCCCGGGAGGGCAATATGGGAGAGTCTTAACCTCATAAAAGACTGTATAAGTGACACCAAGGCAAGGAAAGGTCAAATGGCAATTTTAACAATAGATTTCGAGAAAGCCTTTGACCGGGTGTCACATTTTTATCTTTTTAAGGTTTTAGAGAGAATGGGTATACCGGAAGGTTTTTTATTGTCTTTAAAAGCGTTTTACAACAACTGCACGAGCAGAATTTTAGTCAACGGTTTTAGGACACAGGAAGTGCTTTTAAACTCCGGGGTGAAGCAGGGGTGTCCTTTGTCCCCACTACTTTTTATATGCGCACTAGAGCCTCTTTTATGTACATTCAGACGGGACAAGCAGATCCGTGGGATCCCCCTGCCCGGCGGGGGGGGGATCGAGGCCAAAGTAGTGGGGTACATGGACGATGTGGCAATTCTCGGAAGGGACACCCCGTCGATCCAGAAGGCTGCGAGACAGATTGAGTTTTATTGCTGCGCCTCGGGTTTTAAAGTGAATTTTAACAAAAGTAGCATTTTAAACATCGGGGACCTGCCTTTGCCAGACGTCCCCATTCCTGTGTCTGACTCGGTGCAGATTTTAGGTGTCTCCTTCAACGAGGACAACAGAGGTCTTAATAGTTGGGACTTGGTGGCACAAAAAATAAATAAGAAATTCTGTATGTGGGGTATGAGAAAGCTGACCATGGAGGGGAAAGTTTTAATAACCAAAATGGTGATTTTACCTATTTTATTATATTTGAGTCTGGTGTTCCCCCCTCCTGGGAGGGTTTTTAACAAAATCGTTAAAGCTGCTTTTACCTTTTTATGGAGTTCCAAGATGGAGAAACTTAAACGCGAGATTGTGATGAAACCAAAAATAATGGGTGGAAAAGACTTTCCCGATTTTAAAGCCTTTTTATACACCAAGTATTTTAGCATGTGCCTGGGCGCACTTTTTAAAAACCACTTCTGGTCTTATTTTTTAAGATATAACACAGGTTATTTTATGAGGCGTCACGGGTGGTTTAAAACGGTTTTAAACTCACCTTATTCTTTTAACCTGTCACCAGAATATAAGATTTTAGAAAAAATTGTGGTTTTATATGATTTTACCGGAAAAAGTGCGCAGATTTTAATGAATAGTAAATTAATGATAAAAAATATTAAAGAAAGTGGTTTTTATGTTCAAATTAGTAATTTTAATGAGAGCAAAACCAAAGAAATATGGAGAAAGATAAATAACCACATTTTTAATTCACAGAAAGACCTGGCCTGGAGCTGCGTCCATGACTGTCTTCCGTGCCGGGCATTCCAGCATCGTAGAGGATTGACCAACACCGCCGCATGCCCAAGACCCGGATGTGGAGAAGAGGAGACAACTACCCATCTGTTATGGACTTGTTTTTTAACCAAGAGAGTATGGACTCAGATTTTACCATTAATACGAAAGATAACTGGACTGAGGAGAATAACGCTACAAGCAATATTATATGGATGTCTGGAATGCCCCACACGGTCGCAAGAAATTATGGCATGGAAGATAGTCAACTCGGTCAAAGCAGCTCTGTGGAAGGCCAGGAACATTTTAGTCTTCAAACGCGAAGTTTTATCTGTGAAAGATATTTTATCTATGGCTCTTAATGAAATGTATCAATATTATATTGTGGACAGGAAAAACTTTCCTATTTTATCAAGAAAATGGCTTTTAAGGGAATGGAACTCCATTATATAGTGCCACCAAGTGCCCTTTTATGTGTTTTTTAATGTGAATTTTAACAACATGTAATGTATGTTTTGAATGTTTTTTATGGTATGTTTTAAATATGTTCTATAATGTGTTTTTAAATGTACTATATATGAACATTCTAACATGTCAAATGTCAAAACGTGTTGTTTAAAATAAACGCCCCCCATCTGGAGGGTTAGTCAACTTAAAAAAAAAAAATCTGTTCTTATCAGTTTAATATCTGATACGTCCCCTATCTGGGGACCATATATTAAATGGATTTTTAGAACAGGGAGCTGGAAAAAGAGCTTGCTCTGTCCACTCCACGCATTGACCTGGTATTGCAGTACCTCCAGGACCGGTGCACCCCCTTTCCTACAACCGTTTCCAAAAGCAGAAAAACAACACCGACGAGCAAGAGGTGCAGCGCAGCTGTGGCGGCGGCTGCTGCTACCACCACCACCCAAGCACTTTGATTGACACTCAGCCCGTCTGCTCGCAACATTGTATCCACTGAGCAGCTGCGTCTGCCAGAGTGTGCACAGCACAGGTACAACTGGAAGCAAAACAACACACACACCAGTTCATATGGCAGCCGCACTCTATAGTTCGTACCTACCGCTGCGCTAATAGCCAAGTTGGAAACATCGGGCAGGCACAGCGTATCCTGGCAGCCTGCGTCTGTATGCTCCACGTATTCGGGTCATGGGTGTATGTGCAGGGGGCCCGGAGCCCTAGGGGGCCCATAAAGTCTCTCTTCCCCACATTGTAAACCAATGCTATCAATGAAGCTTTATAGTTTGGGGGCCCAGTTCCAGACTTTGTACTGGGGCCCCGCAGCTTCAAGTTACACCTCCGGATCAGGATAATGCTAGGCCATTCCAACCAGCCTGTGTGTGTGACCTGCAGTCGCTGGTAGTCGAAAAGCGGCCGGCCCCGGATGCGCGCTTCAGAGTGGACAGACAGCAGCGGACCCCCAATCACACAGGCCCAAGGCTTGCTATGTAGCACGGAATACCTCATTGGACTGCAGCACTCCACGCGGGCTGAGATACACGCTCCACGTGGGATGGGCAGTATTCGTCCATGAAGATCCAGGCCAACGTTTAGAGATGGAGCAACACTCGGGGAGCAAAGAACTCCAACGAACGGACGTCTACTTTACAAGGATGTATTGCTTTATTCAATGCATGGACACAGAAACAGTTCAACCGCTCGATTACAGACCGCAGTCAATACAGTAAAGAAAGAAATGTGTCTGTTTAATGTAAACTTGCATGGAGCTCGTTTGTCAGCCACTGACTGACTGAATGCTGAAACGTGGTCTAACGTTACATGCACCACCAGGGATAAGGCCTTGCCTATAAGCATTCCCCAGCTGGCAAAAACGGAACCTCCCTGCCTATTCCTCACCATGGAAGAACGGAACCTACCTTTTTTTTTTAAAAAAAGAAAGCCACAGCAGCAGCCAACTCGATTTTGGTAGGCCGCTGTCTCCCCCTTGTGTGCTGCATAAAAAATGCACTCCACTAAAAATAACATTGATCCACGAAATAGAGCGTAGGGAGAGAATGAGGCTTCAAGATGAGCCGTCAGGCTATGATAAATTGTATCACACCTGGGCGATATGGATAGATGCCCGGAGCTCACCCCTATTTACTAGGTGGTTACAGACAGGGACATGTGAGTAACACGTTTAAACCACAATCGTAAAGAGAAACAACAATCCCGGAGCCCGCCCCCCCCCCTTTTTGTTTTATTTTCTCTTTCTCCCGTGTCATAGATACCTACCATCCCTTACCACTCCCCCCCTTACCCTCCCCTCATTCCCCTGTTTGTAGACCTTATAAAATATCACAGACAAACATGATATAGTTCAACTCGAAATTGATTTATTAAGTTTCATTGTCAAAGTTAATTTTACATTGCTTTGAGATAAGGCAAAAGTTTCCCCCCCTCCGTGAAACCAATAAAACCTATATTGAATAAAATAAAAATGATGCAGTTACCGGTAGTTCTGCAGCTTCTTGGTGGAAATAAAGACCATCTCCCGTCTCCCAGCTGCAGCAGAGACTGACTGAAATGGCTGCCAAGCCCGGTATTAATGCTTCTAAATTGATGACATCACAAAGGAGTGACATCATCAGCCTTCCAAACACCTGGCTCAATTGCATACAGTATGTATGTATGTATGTATGCATGTATGTGAGTCTATCTATCTATCTATCTATCTATCTATCTATCTATCTTTATTAATTATGTAGAATATAGATATGGATTATTTCTAAATTACAGATTTTGTAGATATAGATTAAAGATAGATTTAAGATTGTTTGTGTGTGTATGTGTGTGTGTATATAAGTGTGTGTGTGTGTATATATATATATATATATATATATATATAGTGTGTGTATATATATATAATGTATATATGTAAAAAAAATATAAAATCTGTAGTTATGTATGTATGTATGTATGTATGTATGTATGGCGGGAAAAAAAGGCCTGCTGTATGTTTTTAAGTTCTTCGGATGACCATGCCGCTCTAATATTCTCCTTACTAGGGTCTACTAATGCTGGCCCAGGGGAAGGCAATAAAGCCCTATGGGGCCGAAGCCAATTTCCCTTATTTTAGGTAAAAAGTTTCCATCCGTCCCTACTCGAAATGCGGCTGGCCGAAGAGATCCCTCCAACCGACCGGCCGACGCACCTTCAGAGACAAACTAGTGCTTGCTTCTAGTGTCATCGCCGGCTTAACCCTCGTTTGTAGGGAGCTGACGAGTCCTGCAGCAGCAGGCTCTGCAAGCCTAGGATGCGTGAGCTCGGTGCAAGAGGAAGGACTGAGGGTGTGAGGCTGGGCGCGGTTGAGAAGGCGTGGGGCGGGGCTATGTAAAGTTTTACAAGCTCTCCCCGCTGCCTGGGTGCATTGTGGGTGCGCCCAGAGTGCTGGCTGAGCGTGTTGCCTCAAGCCTTAGAAGTGGAGTTGGGCGGACCGGGCTACAGGTGAAACCCATTTCGGGTTATCGCTTCTCGGCCTTTTGGCTAAGACCAAGTGTACCTAGTACAGGAAGTCTTAGCCGGAAGGTAACTCGGGTACCCCTCTCCTTTGCCGGGCGGGATCGCCCACTTCGGTGGGCTTCACCCGCCTGCTGCCATCAGGGAGAGGGATTAGTCCCAGGGTAAACGGGTTGCGATCCCCCTGCCTCTTCTGGTCTCCGGGCCAGGAGAGGGCGCTTTACATACCACATCACAAAAGCGGTTTTGTGATATTCTCAAATACCAAAAATGGGCGAGGGCCCACACGACATACCGGCTTATGCGCGGATAAAGAACACTATACGTGTGTCTTTTTCAGATAGTGCGGACACACGTGGTCTGAAATATGTGGTTGAGGACGTGCTTAAAGGCGTTTTTAACGTACAAAAACACGAGATCCTGGCTATACAAGACTACCCGAAGCGACGGATCTACGATGTAACCTTGACAGAGACAGGCATCTTCCGGGACCTGGTCGCAGCCATATCAACAAAAAAAGATCCGAAGCTGGAGGGAGTCTTGTTAGTCGAGCACGTCCTCGACATCACTAAACTCGTGGTGATTAAGATGTATTCGCCCTACACTGACGTGAAGGAAGTTGAGGACTTTCTTTTACGATACTTCAAAGCGGTCAGATGTACGGGTAAGATTATGAACGAGTTTGGCATATGGACTTCAAAATGGCGCTTCCAGACCACGTGTGTAAGTGACCCCAGTTGGCCGGGGGGAGTGATCTTACCGCCCGCGCGTTTTAAATTGGGCAAGGTGAATGGCGACCTATACTTTGCGGGAATGCCCGACTTTTGCAGGATTTGCTCAAAATACGGTCATCAAAAAGAGTCCTGTGCAAGCACTTGTAAGAAATGTGGGGGTACGGATCACGAGACGAGTAAATGCCAGAAAGGAAAAGGGTGCTATTTTTGCGGCGGTGTTGGTCACCTCTATACGTTTTGCCCCCACAGAGCACAGAGGACGGAGCAGCAAGGGCGACCCGGACCCAAAGAGCAGCCGGGGCAGCCAGATGACCAGAAAACACCCCCCCAAGGAGAGGAACCTGAGGAGATGGAGGTTGCAAGTGGACCCCCCCAAAACGAAGGCAAGGAGCAGCGGAGCATCAAGCGGAGGGTGAGTGATCGGCGGACAGGCTCTCCCTCCCGGGAAACCGGTCGAGGTAGTAGAGCCAAGGAAGCCGGTCCAGGCTCTCCCACGATGCCCGCTCAAGCGGTGCCTGAGGCGGAGGACCCTGGGGGCACGGCGGCAGCTCAAAAAAGGCGGAAAGGCTCAGGTGACAGGCTGTACTCGGAGGTGGTGCAGGGGGGAACACCGGAGATCCCGACGAAGTCGGAGGACCCGGTGAAAGTACCCCCTGCGGTGCCATCCCAGAATGCCCCTCCTGTCCAGGAGGGGGCACGGGGTGCCACCTCTGAGGAGGCCGAGGAAATGAGCCAAGTACCCACCCCGGCGGAGGGGAAAGAGAAGGACATGGGAGCTGGCCTGCTACCCCCCATGGAGATTCAGGAAACAATAGAATCAATATGGGACCTCACGCAGATCCCTCTCTCGGGCACCGTCGGGGGTCCACTGAGTGAAGTAGGTTCCTCTCCAGCATCAGCGTTCACATTAGATTCGGATGCGGGGGGGTGTGAGAGTGCCAGCGAGGTCTTTGGCTTGCCCGGAGACTTCTAAAGAGAAGACCCACGTTATACCATAGTCTCCAATGGCTGCTCTGTCGGGACTCACATTTAATGTCAGAAGCATCGAGAGCCACGTGAGGAGGGTCGCCCTCTTCAGCTATCTGACTATTTTTGCTGCCTCCGTCTTTTTCCTGCAGGAGTGCGGTATCCCGCATAGGGCCCAGTACAAAAAATACCAAGAGGACTGGGTACATGGACCGTCGGTCTGGTCCGGCTCTAACGAGACCAGATCGGCGGGGGTCGCCATTCTTTTTAAAGGGAACGTTTTTATTGATGTTATTAACGAAATTTTACCAGGCAGAGTTTTATTGGTCAAAGCGTTTATTAATGGTATAAAGTGGCAGTTTTTAAATTTTTATGGGTCAACAGATAAAAATGAAAGAGCGGAGATGTTGGAGATTTTACCCTTGTTTTTAAACGATTCTGATCCTCTGATTTTAGCGGGGGATTTTAATTGTATTTTAAAGGGGGAACGCCGGCTTTCTAGCTCAGTGAGCAGAAATTACGACAAAACCTCATCTTTGTTAAAAAATGTAATTTTAGACGCCAAGCTCACTGATGCTTTTAAAACATGCAATCCCAACGCATCAGAGGAAGCCGGCGTTACCTGGAGCAACAAGATCTGCAGCTCCAGGATAGATTTTATGTTCTGCTCTTATCAAGTACTGCCTTTTAGATGTGATTCTTTTACCAACGTGTTTTCTGACCATAAGCTTTTATATTTTAAAGTTGATACAGTTTTAAAAAGAAAAACTGGAAAGAATGCCTGGAAATTTAACGTGTCCCTTTTAGAAGATCCGCAGGTTTTATCCGATTTTATCGCTTTTTATAGAAACTGCAGACGAGTGAAGGATCCCAACACTCCCACCAGCCAGTGGTGGGAGATGATGAAACAAAAAATCAAAACATTCTTCATCAAGGTTGGGATCACCAAAGCTAGAGAGAAACGTATATTTTATTCCAACCTGAACACTCGTCTGCAGACCCTGTATAAGTTCCGTGAACATGATATAGAGGTGGACCACGAGATCATCGAGGTGAAGAAAGAGATCGCCCGGTGCCTGGAGCAGAGGGGAAAGGAGATTATATTCCGTTCAAAAGTAAAACACCTGGAGGAGAACGAGACCTGCTCCAGGTACTTCTTCAAGAAGATACGTGACAAACGCACAGTCCTCGATGATCTCGGTGGCACCAAGGACATACAGGGTATTTTAAAGAAAGTGCATGAGTTTTATGCGGATCTTTTTAATACAAAAACTGTTGACATTGATTTTATGAATGACTCGTTGAAGGAGATCACTGACGTTTTAGATCCTGGTTCTTGTGAAATTTTATTACGGGACATCACAGAACAGGAGATTTTAGACACTATCAAAAGTTTTAAACCAGGCAAGGTGCCTGGGCCCGATGGTATACCCATAGAGTTTTATGTCACCTTTTTTGGTATTTTTAAGGATGACCTCTTCTCCCTTTTTACAGAAGTTTTTATGTCTAAAGCCCTCCCGGGGTCCTGGAAGAAGGGTGACGTGTCTCTCCTTTACAAAAAAGGAGACAAGACCGATATTAAAAACTGGAGACCGATCACCCTTCTGAACAGTGACTACAAAACAATGGCTAAGATATGTGCAAACCGTTTAAAGACCGTGATAAACAAAATTGTACACCCCAACCAGGTCTGTGGGGTGCCCGGGAGGGCAATATGGGAGAGTCTTAACCTCATAAAAGACTGTATAAGTGACACCAAGGCAAGGAAAGGTCAAATGGCAATTTTAACAATAGATTTCGAGAAAGCCTTTGACCGGGTGTCACATTTTTATCTTTTTAAGGTTTTAGAGAGAATGGGTATACCGGAAGGTTTTTTATTGTCTTTAAAAGCGTTTTACAATAATTGCACGAGCAGAATTTTAGTAAATGGTTTTAAAACACAGGAAGTGCTTTTAAACTCCGGGGTGAAGCAGGGGTGTCCCTTGTCCCCACTACTTTTTATATGCGCACTAGAGCCTCTTTTATGTACATTCAGACGGGACAAGCAGATCCGTGGGATCCCCCTGCCCGGCGGGGGGGGGATCGAGGCCAAAGTAGTGGGGTACATGGACGATGTGGCAATTCTCGGAAGGGACACCCCGTCGATCCAGAAGGCTGCGAGACAGATTGAGTTTTATTGCTGCGCCTCGGGTTTTAAAGTGAATTTTAACAAAAGTAGCATTTTAAACATCGGGGACCTGCCTTTGCCAGACGTCCCCATTCCTGTGTCTGACTCGGTGCAGATTTTAGGTGTCTCCTTCAACGAGGACAACAGAGGTCTTAATAGTTGGGACTTGGTGGCACAAAAAATAAATAAGAAATTCTGTATGTGGGGTATGAGAAAGCTGACCATGGAGGGGAAAGTTTTAATAACCAAAATGGTGATTTTACCTATTTTATTATATTTGAGTTTGGTGTTCCCCCCTCCTGGGAGGGTTTTTAACAAAATCGTTAAAGCTGCTTTTACCTTTTTATGGAGTTCCAAGATGGAGAAACTTAAACGCGAGATTGTGATGAAACCAAAAATAATGGGTGGAAAAGACTTTCCCGATTTTAAAGCCTTTTTATACACCAAGTATTTTAGCATGTGCCTGGGCGCACTTTTTAAAAACCACTTCTGGTCTTATTTTTTAAGATATAACACAGGTTATTTTATGAGGCGTCACGGGTGGTTTAAAACCATTTTAAACTCACCTTATTCTTTTAACCTGTCACCAGAATATAAGATTTTAGAAAAAATTGTGGTTTTATATGATTTTACCGGAAAAAGTGCGCAGATTTTAATGAATAGTAAATTAATGATAAAAAATATTAAAGAAAGTGGTTTTTATGTTCAAATTAGTAATTTTAATGAGAGCAAAACCAAAGAAATATGGAGAAAGATAAATAACCACATTTTTAATTCACAGAAAGACCTGGCCTGGAGCTGCGTCCATGACTGTCTTCCGTGCCGGGCATTCCAGCATCGTAGAGGATTGACCAACACCGCCGCGTGCCCAAGACCCGGATGTGGAGAAGAGGAGACAACTACCCATCTGTTATGGACTTGTTTTTTAACCAAGAGAGTATGGACTCAGATTTTACCATTAATACGAAAGATAACTGGACTGAGGAGAATAACGCTACAAGCAATATTATATGGATGTCTGGAATGCCCCACACGGTCGCAAGAAATTATGGCATGGAAGATAGTCAACTCGGTCAAAGCAGCTCTGTGGAAGGCCAGGAACATTTTAGTCTTCAAACGCGAAGTTTTATCTGTGAAAGATATTTTATCTATGGCTCTTAATGAAATGCATCAATATTATATTGTGGACAGGAAAAACTTTCCTATTTTATCAAGAAAATGGCTTTTAAGGGAATGGAACTCCATTATATAGTGCCACCAAGTGCCCTTTTATGTGTTTTTTAATGTGAATTTTAACAACATGTAATGTATGTTTTGAATGTTTTTATGGTATGTTTTAAATATGTTCTATAATGTGTTTTTAAATGTACTATATATGAACATTCTAACATGTCAAATGTCAAAACGTGTTGTTTAAAATAAACGCCCCCCATCTGGAGGGTTAGTCAACTTAAAAAAAAAAAAAAAATCTGTTCTTATCAGTTTAATATCTGATACGTCCCCTATCTGGGGACCATATATTAAATGGATTTTTAGAACAGGGAGCTGGAAAAAGAGCTTGCTCTGTCCACTCCACGCATTGACCTGGTATTGCAGTACCTCCAGGACCGGTGCACCCCCTTTCCTACAACCGTTTCCAAAAGCAGAAAAACAACACCGACGAGCAAGAGGTGCAGCGCAGCTGTGGCGGCGGCTGCTGCTACCACCACCACCCAAGCACTTTGATTGACACTCAGCCCGTCTGCTCGCAACATTGTATCCACTGAGCAGCTGCGTCTGCCAGAGTGTGCACAGCACAGGTACAACTGGAAGCAAAACAACACACACACCAGTTCATATGGCAGCCGCACTCTATAGTTCGTACCTACCGCTGCGCTAATAGCCAAGTTGGAAACATCGGGCAGGCACAGCGTATCCTGGCAGCCTGCGTCTGTATGCTCCACGTATTCGGGTCATGGGTGTATGTGCAGGGGGCCCGGAGCCCTAGGGGGCCCATAAAGTCTCTCTTCCCCACATTGTAAACCAATGCTATCAATGAAGCTTTATAGTTTGGGGGCCCAGTTCCAGACTTTGTACTGGGGCCCCGCAGCTTCAAGTTACACCTCCGGATCAGGATAATGCTAGGCCATTCCAACCAGCCTGTGTGTGTGACCTGCAGTCGCTGGTAGTCGAAAAGCGGCCGGCCCCGGATGCGCGCTTCAGAGTGGACAGACAGCAGCGGACCCCCAATCACACAGGCCCAAGGCTTGCTATGTAGCACGGAATACCTCATTGGACTGCAGCACTCCACGCGGGCTGAGATACACGCTCCACGTGGGATGGGCAGTATTCGTCCATGAAGATCCAGGCCAACGTTTAGAGATGGAGCAACACTCGGGGAGCAAAGAACTCCAACGAACGGACGTCTACTTTACAAGGATGTATTGCTTTATTCAATGCATGGACACAGAAACAGTTCAACCGCTCGATTACAGACCGCAGTCAATACAGTAAAGAAAGAAATGTGTCTGTTTAATGTAAACTTGCATGGAGCTCGTTTGTCAGCCACTGACTGACTGAATGCTGAAACGTGGTCTAACGTTACATGCACCACCAGGGATAAGGCCTTGCCTATAAGCATTCCCCAGCTGGCAAAAACGGAACCTCCCTGCCTATTCCTCACCATGGAAGAACGGAACCTACCTTTTTTTTTTAAAAAAAGAAAGCCACAGCAGCAGCCAACTCGATTTTGGTAGGCCGCTGTCTCCCCCTTGTGTGCTGCATAAAAAATGCACTCCACTAAAAATAACATTGATCCACGAAATAGAGCGTAGGGAGAGAATGAGGCTTCAAGATGAGCCGTCAGGCTATGATAAATTGTATCACACCTGGGCGATATGGATAGATGCCCGGAGCTCACCCCTATTTACTAGGTGGTTACAGACAGGGACATGTGAGTAACACGTTTAAACCACAATCGTAAAGAGAAACAACAATCCCGGAGCCCGCCCCCCCCCCCTTTTTGTTTTATTTTCTCTTTCTCCCGTGTCATAGATACCTACCATCCCTTACCACTCCCCCCCTTACCCTCCCCTCATTCCCCTGTTTGTAGACCTTATAAAATATCACAGACAAACATGATATAGTTCAACTCGAAATTGATTTATTAAGTTTCATTGTCAAAGTTAATTTTACATTGCTTTGAGATAAGGCAAAAGTTTCCCCCCCTCCATGAAACCAATAAAACCTATATTGAATAAAATAAAAATGATGCAGTTACCGGTAGTTCTGCAGCTTCTTGGTGGAAATAAAGACCATCTCCCGTCTCCCAGCTGCAGCAGAGACTGACTGAAATGGCTGCCAAGCCCGGTATTAATGCTTCTAAATTGATGACATCACAAAGGAGTGACATCATCAGCCTTCCAAACACCTGGCTCAATTGCATACAGTATGTATGTATGTATGTATGCATGTATGTGAGTCTATCTATCTATCTATCTATCTATCTTTATTAATTATGTAGAATATAGATATGGATTATTTCTAAATTACAGATTTTGTAGATATAGATTAAAGATAGATTTAAGATTGTTTGTGTGTGTATGTGTGTGTGTATATAAGTGTGTGTGTGTGTATATATATATATATATATATATATATATATATATATATATAGTGTGTGTATATATATATAATGTATATATGTAAAAAAAATATAAAATCTGTAGTTATGTATGTATGTATGTATGTATGTATGTATGGCGGGAAAAAAAGGCCTGCTGTATGTTTTTAAGTTCTTCGGATGACCATGCCGCTCTAATATTCTCCTTACTAGGGTCTACTAATGCTGGCCCAGGGGAAGGCAATAAAGCCCTATGGGGCCGAAGCCAATTTCCCTTATTTTAGGTAAAAAGTTTCCATCCGTCCCTACTCGAAATGCGGCTGGCCGAAGAGATCCCTCCAACCGACCGGCCGACGCACCTTCAGAGACAAACTAGTGCTTGCTTCTAGTGTCATCGCCGGCTTAACCCTCGTTTGTAGGGAGCTGACGAGTCCTGCAGCAGCAGGCTCTGCAAGCCTAGGATGCGTGAGCTCGGTGCAAGAGGAAGGACTGAGGGTGTGAGGCTGGGCGCGGTTGAGAAGGCGTGGGGCGGGGCTATGTAAAGTTTTACAAGCTCTCCCCGCTGCCTGGGTGCATTGTGGGTGCGCCCAGAGTGCTGGCTGAGCGTGTTGCCTCAAGCCTTAGAAGTGGAGTTGGGCGGACCGGGCTACAGGTGAAACCCATTTCGGGTTATCGCTTCTCGGCCTTTTGGCTAAGACCAAGTGTACTTTGTACAGGAGGTCTTGGCCGGAAGGTATCTCAGGCACCCCTCTCCTCGGCCTGGCGGGATCGCCCACTCCGGTGGGCTAAACCCGCCTGCTGCTATTGGGGAGAGGGACTAGGTCCTCGAGTAAACGAGTTGCGATCCCCCTTGCCCGCTTGGCCTTGTGCCAAGTGAGGATAGTTTACAACTACAGAGTTGTAAGGCGTGTTGCGAAGTGAGTCATGGGTGCGGACCCTGACTCTATACCGGCCTATGCCCGGATACAGAACACCATCCGTGTGATTTTTACCGAAGAAGCGGCGGGTACACGTGGCCTGCGTTATGTGGTAGAGGACGTGCTCATGGGCGTTTTCAACATCCAGAAACGGGAAATATTGGCGATACAGGACTACCCCAAGCGTAGGACTTATGATGCTACCTTTACGCAGAAAGGTATTTTCAGTGATTTAATCAATGCGATTCCTACTAAACAAGATCCACGGCTTGAGGGTGTCCAGTTGGTTGAGCACGTCCTAGATGTGACCAAGCTTGTTGTGATTAAGATGTATTCTCCCTACGCTGACCAAAAAGAAGTGGAAGCCTTCCTACATGGCTATTTCAAATCGGTCAAGTGTATGGGAAAGATTATGAACGAGCTTGGTATTTGGACATCTAAATGGAGGTTCCAGGTCACGTGTATTAAGGACCCTGGGTGCCCAGGGGGTCTCAAATTACCGCCTGCTCGTTTTAAACTGGGTAACGTGAGTGGCGACCTCTATTTTGCGGGAATGCCTGATTTTTGCCGCAACTGTAAAAAATATGGCCATGACAAAGACAGTTGCGGCGTCACCTGCAGGAATTGTGAAGGCTCAGATCACGAAACCAATCAGTGTCCTATGGCGAAAAAATGTCATCTATGCGGCAGAGTTGGTCACCTCTTTTATGCTTGTCCCCATAGGGCACGAAATACGGAGCAGCGAGGGCAGCCAAGGAAGCCAGCAGACCAAACCGCACCCCCCCAAGGAGAGGAACAGGAGGACATGGACACTTCCAGCAGACCCCCCCAAAATGAGGAAGGAACATCCAAAGAGCAGCGGCGTAGCAAGAGGAGGGCTACGGATCGGCCGATGGACATCCCATCCCAGAAATCTGGGTCAGAGGGGAAGTCCGATGAAGCTGGTCCTAGCCCGCAGGAGACGCCGGCTGCGAGGGTACCCGAGGCAGAAGACCCCGGGGGTGACGCAGCAGCAATGAAAAGGCGGAAAGGCTCGAAGGCCACCCTGTACTCGGAGGTGGTACGGGGGGGACCCAAGGAAGTACCTGCTGACGCAGCGAAACCGGACGGTCCCCCCAAGGTGCCAACCACCAGTGCCCCTCCCCCTCCCTGCCAGGTGGGGGACCCGAGGGCAACCTCCGAGATGGTGGCGGCGAGCCGAGTACCCACCCCTGCAGAGGGGAAAAGTGAACGGCAGAAGGCCGATATGTCGACCCCTGGGGTAAGCACATTACCAATGTCATCAATATGGGATCTGTCTGACATTCCTGCCTCGGGTGTCCCGGGGGGGCAGCTGAGTGATGGGAGTTCCTCTCCAGCATCATCATTGTTTACGGTAGACTCGGATGCGGGGGGGTATGAGAGCTCCAGCGGGGTCTCTGGCGTAGCCGGAGAGTGTGGTTTTTAAGTTGAACATCGTGAGCGTATTCCAAGACATCTACGCACACACTCAATGATGGCGGACCTTTCATGTCTCACTTTTAACGTAAGAAGCCTCGAGAGCAAAGTGAGACGGGCTGCCCTGTTTAACTACTTAACCATTTTTGCTGCTTCCGTATTCTTCCTGCAGGAATGCGGCATCCCGCACAAATCCCAATACAAAAAGTACGAGAAGGATTGGGTACATGGGCCATCAGTCTGGTCTGGATCTAACGAATCCAGATCAGCAGGGGTCGCCATTCTTTTTAAAGGGAACGTTTTTATTGAAAATTTTTATGAAATTTTACCAGGCAGAATTTTATTGGTCAGAGCTTTTATCAACGGTATTAAATGTCAGTTTTTAAATTTTTACGGTTCTCCGGAAAAGAAGGTGAGAGCAGAAATGTTGGAGATTTTACCCCTTTTTATAAACACCTCTTATCCCCTTATTTTAGCTGGAGATTTTAATTGTGTTTTAAGGGGGGAACGCCGGTTCTCTAACTCCGTAAGCAGGAACTACGATAAAACCTCCAATATGCTGAAGAATCTCGTCACAGACCACCTGCTTACGGATGTTTTTAAGACCTGTAACCCGCTTTTACCTGAAGAGGCCGGCGTGACCTGGAGCAACACCACCTGCAGCTCCAGGATCGATTTTATCTTCTGCTCTCACCAGGTACAACCTTTTAGATCTGATGTTTTTAATAATACCCTCTCTGACCACAAGGTTTTATTTTTTAAAGCAAACCTTGGAGAAAGAAGGAGAACCAGTAATGCCTGGAAGATGAACGTGTCCCTTCTACAAGATCCGCAGATTTTATCTGATTTTATTACTTTTTTTAAAGAATGCAGACGGGTAAGAGATCCCAACATTCCCACCAGCCAGTGGTGGGAAAAGATGAAAATCAAGATCAAGGACTATTTTATCCAGGTTGGGATCTCCAGAGCCAAAGAAAAACGGGCTTTTTATTCCAATCTAAATACCCGTCTGCAGACCCTGTACAAGATGAAAGAGCACGGTATAGAGGTAACTAAGGAAGTAATGGACGCCAAGAAAGATATCGCCAAATGCCTGGAGCAGAGAGGTAAAGAAATAATATTCCGTTCTAGAGTCAAGCACCTCGAAGAGAATGAGACCTGCTCCAGGTATTTTTTTAAGAAAGTTACCGAGAGAAAATGTATTTTAAATGAACTCGATGGAATTACCGACGTACAGGGTCTTTTAGGAAAAGTACATGGTTTTTATGCGGATCTTTTTAACACTAAAAGTGTGGATATAAGTTTTATGGAAGACTCATTAAAGGAGATCACGGATGTTTTAGACCCTGTCTCCCAGAGCCTTTTATTACGTGATATTTCGGAGCAGGAGATTTTAGATACCATCCGTAGTTTTAAACCAGGCAAGGTGCCTGGTCCGGACGGTATACCCATTGAGTTTTATGTCACGTTTTACGGAATTTTAAAAGAGGATTTTTATTCTCTTTTTAGCGAGATTTTTAATTCCAAGAGCCTCCCAGGGTCATGGCGGAAGGGTGAGGTGTCTCTACTATACAAGAAAGGGGATAAGACAGACATAAAAAACTGGAGACCCATCACCCTTCTAAACGCCGATTATAAGATCATGGCTAAAATCTGCGCCAACAGACTTAAAGAAATCATACATAAAATTATACACACCAATCAAGTCTGTGGCGTCCCTGGGAGGGCTATACACGAAAATCTTAACCTTTTAAAAGACTGCATCAGCGACACGAAGTCGAGGCATGGCAAAATGGCCATTTTATCCATAGATTTCGAGAAGGCCTTCGACAGAGTGTCGCATTTTTATCTTTTTAAGGTTTTAGAGAAGATGGGTATACCGGAAGGCTTTTTACTGTCTCTAAGAGCCTTTTATGATAACTGCACCAGCAAGATTTTAGTAAACGGTTTTAAGACGCAGGATGTCCTTTTAAAATCCGGGGTGAAGCAGGGGTGTCCCTTGTCCCCACTACTTTTTATCTGTGCACTGGAGCCTCTTTTATGCGCCATAAGGAAAGACAAGCAAGTTCGTGGAGTCCCCCTACCGGGTGGGGGGGGGTATCGAGGCCAAAGTAGTGGGGTACATGGATGATGTCGCTGTGCTGTGCAGGGACACCCTCTCAATTCAGAAAACCTTGAGGCAAATTCAGTATTTTTGTTGCTCCTCCGGTTTTAAGGTAAATTTTAATAAAAGCAACATTTTAAATATAGGAGATATGCTTTTAGCGGACATTCCTGTTCCTGTTTCTGAATCAGTGCAGATTTTAGGTGTCTCCTTTAATGAGTCAAACAATGGTTTTACCAGTTGGGACTTGGTGGCACAAAAAATAAACAAAAAACTGTGTATGTGGAGCATGCGGCAGCTGACGCTGGAGGGGAAGGTTTTAATTACAAAGATGATTATTTTACCGATTTTACTATACCTCAGTTTGGTGTTTCCCCCTCCAGACCGGCTGCTAAAGAAAATCACAAAAGCATGCTTCACCTTCCTATGGAACTCCAAGATGGAAAAACTTAGACGAGAAATAGTTTTAAAACCCAAACCCATGGGGGGGAAGGATTTCCCTGATTTTAAGGCTTTTCTTTTAACTAAGTTTTTTAGTATGTGTTTGAATGCTGTTTTTAAGAGTCATTATTGGTCTTACTTCGTCCGTTTTAATACAGGTTATTTTATGCGTAGACATAGGTGGTTTTCCACAGTTTTAAACTCCCCCTATTCTTTTAACCTGACAGACGAGTACAAGATTTTAGCAAAAACAGTGATTTTATATGATCTGAGTGGTAAGACTGTACAATATCTTTTAAATAGTAAAAAAACATATAAGGACATAAAGGAAAGTGGTTTTATGGCGCCTGCAGGGAATTTTAATGAAGAAAAAACAAAACAAATATGGAGAATGGTGAATGATAATTCTCTTTTTAATTCCCAGAAGGACCTTGCCTGGAGCTGCGTTCACGAGTGTCTTCCATGCCGGGCATTCCAGCATCGAAGAGGGCTGACCAACTCTGCCGCATGCCCAAGACCAGGATGCCGAGATGACGAGACGATACAACACCTGATGTGGACCTGTTACTTCGCCCAACTTATATGGACTAAAATAAGCCCTCTTCTACGTAAAATCACCCGGATGAAAGAGCTAAAGATGGAGACCGTGCTGTACGGATGCCTGGAGTGCCCCACATGGACCGAGAGGATAATGGCATGGAAGACCATCAACTGCGTGAAGGCAGCTCTATGGAAGGCCCGAAACATTTTACTGTTTAAACATGAGATTTTAACAGTGCAGGACGTTTTATCTATTTGTTTTAGCGAGATGTATGATTATTTTATAATAGATAAAAAGAACTTTCCGATTTTATCCAGAAAATGGCTTTTAAGTGAGTGGAGTTCCATATTGTGATGCCACCAAGTGCCCATTTTATGTGTATGTATATCTGTATTTTTAAAGAGTTTTGTTTTAGAACATTTTAGGTTTTAAAACGTTCCTAAAGTGCATTTATTTTGTAAAACTCTTGATGTTTCAATAAAGTCACCCCACTAGTTGGGGATGTTAACTCAAAAAATCTGTTCTTATCAGTTTAATATCTGATACGTCCCCTATCTGGGGACCATATATTAAATGGATTTTTAGAACAGGGAGCTGGAAAAAGAGCTTGCTCTGTCCACTCCACGCATTGACCTGGTATTGCAGTACCTCCAGGACCGGTGCACCCCCTTTCCTACAACCGTTTCCAAAAGCAGAAAAACAACACCGACGAGCAAGAGGTGCAGCGCAGCTGTGGCGGCGGCTGCTGCTACCACCACCACCCAAGCACTTTGATTGACACTCAGCCCGTCTGCTCGCAACATTGTATCCACTGAGCAGCTGCGTCTGCCAGAGTGTGCACAGCACAGGTACAACTGGAAGCAAAACAACACACACACCAGTTCATATGGCAGCCGCACTCTATAGTTCGTACCTACCGCTGCGCTAATAGCCAAGTTGGAAACATCGGGCAGGCACAGCGTATCCTGGCAGCCTGCGTCTGTATGCTCCACGTATTCGGGTCATGGGTGTATGTGCAGGGGGCCCGGAGCCCTAGGGGGCCCATAAAGTCTCTCTTCCCCACATTGTAAACCAATGCTATCAATGAAGCTTTATAGTTTGGGGGCCCAGTTCCAGACTTTGTACTGGGGCCCCGCAGCTTCAAGTTACACCTCCGGATCAGGATAATGCTAGGCCATTCCAACCAGCCTGTGTGTGTGACCTGCAGTCGCTGGTAGTCGAAAAGCGGCCGGCCCCGGATGCGCGCTTCAGAGTGGACAGACAGCAGCGGACCCCCAATCACACAGGCCCAAGGCTTGCTATGTAGCACGGAATACCTCATTGGACTGCAGCACTCCACGCGGGCTGAGATACACGCTCCACGTGGGATGGGCAGTATTCGTCCATGAAGATCCAGGCCAACGCTTAGAGATGGAGCAACACTCGGGGAGCAAAGAACTCCAACGAACGGACGTCTACTTTACAAGGATGTATTGCTTTATTCAATGCATGGACACAGAAACAGTTCAACCGCTCGATTACAGACCGCAGTCAATACAGTAAAGAAAGAAATGTGTCTGTTTAATGTAAACTTGCATGGAGCTCGTTTGTCAGCCACTGACTGACTGAATGCTGAAACGTGGTCTAACGTTACATGCACCACCAGGGATAAGGCCTTGCCTATAAGCATTCCCCAGCTGGCAAAAACGGAACCTCCCTGCCTATTCCTCACCATGGAAGAACGGAACCTACCTTTTTTTTTTAAAAAAAGAAAGCCACAGCAGCAGCCAACTCGATTTTGGTAGGCCGCTGTCTCCCCCTTGTGTGCTGCATAAAAAATGCACTCCACTAAAAATAACATTGATCCACGAAATAGAGCGTAGGGAGAGAATGAGGCTTCAAGATGAGCCGTCAGGCTATGATAAATTGTATCACACCTGGGCGATATGGATAGATGCCCGGAGCTCACCCCTATTTACTAGGTGGTTACAGACAGGGACATGTGAGTAACACGTTTAAACCACAATCGTAAAGAGAAACAACAATCCCGGAGCCCGCCCCCCCCCCCCCCTTTTTGTTTTATTTTCTCTTTCTCCCGTGTCATAGATACCTACCATCCCTTACCACTCCCCCCCTTACCCTCCCCTCATTCCCCTGTTTGTAGACCTTATAAAATATCACAGACAAACATGATATAGTTCAACTCGAAATTGATTTATTAAGTTTCATTGTCAAAGTTAATTTTACATTGCTTTGAGATAAGGCAAAAGTTTCCCCCCCCTCCATGAAACCAATAAAACCTATATTGAATAAAATAAAAATGATGCAGTTACCGGTAGTTCTGCAGCTTCTTGGTGGAAATAAAGACCATCTCCCGTCTCCCAGCTGCAGCAGAGACTGACTGAAATGGCTGCCAAGCCCGGTATTAATGCTTCTAAATTGATGACATCACAAAGGAGTGACATCATCAGCCTTCCAAACACCTGGCTCAATTGCATACAGTATGTATGTATGTATGTATGTATGCATGTATGTGAGTCTATCTATCTATCTATCTATCTATCTATCTATCTATCTATCTTTATTAATTATGTAGAATATAGATATGGATTATTTCTAAATTACAGATTTTGTAGATATAGATTAAAGATAGATTTAAGATTGTTTGTGTGTGTATGTGTGTGTGTATATAAGTGTGTGTGTGTGTATATATATATATATATATATATATATATATATATATATATATATATATATATATATATATAGTGTGTGTATATATATATAATGTATATATGTAAAAAAAATATAAAATCTGTAGTTATGTATGTATGTATGTATGTATGTATGTATGGCGGGAAAAAAAGACCTGCTGTATGTTTTTAAGTTCTTCGGATGACCATGCCGCTCTAATATTCTCCTTACTAGGGTCTACTAATGCTGGCCCAGGGGAAGGCAATAAAGCCCTATGGGGCCGAAGCCAATTTCCCTTATTTTAGGTAAAAAGTTTCCATCCGTCCCTACTCGAAATGCGGCTGGCCGAAGAGATCCCTCCAACCGACCGGCCGACGCACCTTCAGAGACAAACTAGTGCTTGCTTCTAGTGTCATCGCCGGCTTAACCCTCGTTTGTAGGGAGCTGACGAGTCCTGCAGCAGCAGGCTCTGCAAGCCTAGGATGCGTGAGCTCGGTGCAAGAGGAAGGACTGAGGGTGTGAGGCTGGGCGCGGTTGAGAAGGCGTGGGGCGGGGCTATGTAAAGTTTTACAAGCTCTCCCCGCTGCCTGGGTGCATTGTGGGTGCGCCCAGAGTGCTGGCTGAGCGTGTTGCCTCAAGCCTTAGAAGTGGAGTTGGGCGGACCGGGCTACAGGTGAAACCCATTTCGGGTTATCGCTTCTCGGCCTTTTGGCTAAGACCAAGTGTACCTAGTACAGGAAGTCTTAGCCGGAAGGTAACTCGGGTACCCCTCTCCTTTGCCTGGCGGGATCGCCCACTTCGGTGGGCTTCACCCGCCTGCTGCCATCAGGGAGAGGGATTAGTCCCAGGGTAAACGGGTTGCGATCCCCCTGCCTCTTCTGGTCTCCGGGCCAGGAGAGGGCGCTTTACATACCACATCACAAAAGCGGTTTTGTGATATTCTCAAATACCAAAAATGGGCGAGGGCCCACACGACATACCGGCTTATGCGCGGATAAAGAACACTATACGTGTGTCTTTTTCAGATAGTGCGGACACACGTGGTCTGAAATATGTGGTTGAGGACGTGCTTAAAGGCGTTTTTAACGTACAAAAACACGAGATCCTGGCTATACAAGACTACCCGAAGCGACGGATCTACGATGTAACCTTGACAGAGACAGGCATCTTCCGGGACCTGGTCGCAGCCATATCAACAAAAAAAGATCCGAAGCTGGAGGGAGTCTTGTTAGTCGAGCACGTCCTCGACATCACTAAACTCGTGGTGATTAAGATGTATTCGCCCTACACTGACGTGAAGGAAGTTGAGGACTTTCTTTTACGATACTTCAAAGCGGTCAGATGTACGGGTAAGATTATGAACGAGTTTGGCATATGGACTTCAAAATGGCGCTTCCAGACCACGTGTGTAAGTGACCCCAGTTGGCCGGGGGGAGTGATCTTACCGCCCGCGCGTTTTAAATTGGGCAAGGTGAATGGCGACCTATACTTTGCGGGAATGCCCGACTTTTGCAGGATTTGCTCAAAATACGGTCATCAAAAAGAGTCCTGTGCAAGCACTTGTAAGAAATGTGGGGGTACGGATCACGAGACGAGTAAATGCCAGAAAGGAAAAGGGTGCTATTTTTGCGGCGGTGTTGGTCACCTCTATACGTTTTGCCCCCACAGAGCACAGAGGACGGAGCAGCAAGGGCGACCCGGACCCAAAGAGCAGCCGGGGCAGCCAGATGACCAGAAAACACCCCCCCAGGGAGAGGAACCTGAGGAGATGGAGGTTGCAAGTGGACCCCCCCAAAACGAAGGCAAGGAGCAGCGGAGCATCAAGCGGAGGGTGAGTGATCGGCGGACAGGCTCTCCCTCCCGGGAAACCGGTCGAGGTAGTAGAGCCAAGGAAGCCGGTCCAGGCTCTCCCACGATGCCCGCTCAAGCGGTGCCTGAGGCGGAGGACCCTGGGGGCACGGCGGCAGCTCAAAAAAGGCGGAAAGGCTCAGGTGACAGGCTGTACTCGGAGGTGGTGCAGGGGGGAACACCGGAGATCCCGACGAAGTCGGAGGACCCGGTGAAAGTACCCCCTGCGGTGCCATCCCAGAATGCCCCCTCCTGTCCAGGAGGGGGCACGGGGTGCCACCTCTGAGGAGGCCGAGGAAATGAGCCAAGTACCCACCCCGGCGGAGGGGAAAGAGAAGGACATGGGAGCTGGCCTGCTACCCCCCATGGAGATTCAGGAAACAATAGAATCAATATGGGACCTCACGCAGATCCCTCTCTCGGGCACCGTCGGGGGTCCACTGAGTGAAGTAGGTTCCTCTCCAGCATCAGCGTTCACATTAGATTCGGATGCGGGGGGGTGTGAGAGTGCCAGCGAGGTCTTTGGCTTGCCCGGAGACTTCTAAAGAGAAGACCCACGTTATACCATAGTCTCCAATGGCTGCTCTGTCGGGACTCACATTTAATGTCAGAAGCATCGAGAGCCACGTGAGGAGGGTCGCCCTCTTCAGCTATCTGACTATTTTTGCTGCCTCCGTCTTTTTCCTGCAGGAGTGCGGTATCCCGCATAGGGCCCAGTACAAAAAATACCAAGAGGACTGGGTACATGGACCGTCGGTCTGGTCCGGCTCTAACGAGACCAGATCGGCGGGGGTCGCCATTCTTTTTAAAGGGAACGTTTTTATTGATGTTATTAACGAAATTTTACCAGGCAGAGTTTTATTGGTCAAAGCGTTTATTAATGGTATAAAGTGGCAGTTTTTAAATTTTTATGGGTCAACAGATAAAAATGAAAGAGCGGAGATGTTGGAGATTTTACCCTTGTTTTTAAACGATTCTGATCCTCTGATTTTAGCGGGGGATTTTAATTGTATTTTAAAGGGGGAACGCCGGCTTTCTAGCTCAGTGAGCAGAAATTACGACAAAACCTCATCTTTGTTAAAAAATGTAATTTTAGACGCCAAGCTCACTGATGCTTTTAAAACATGCAATCCCAACGCATCAGAGGAAGCCGGCGTTACCTGGAGCAACAAGATCTGCAGCTCCAGGATAGATTTTATGTTCTGCTCTTATCAAGTACTGCCTTTTAGATGTGATTCTTTTACCAACGTGTTTTCTGACCATAAGCTTTTATATTTTAAAGTTGATACAGTTTTAAAAAGAAAAACTGGAAAGAATGCCTGGAAATTTAACGTGTCCCTTTTAGAAGATCCGCAGGTTTTATCCGATTTTATCGCTTTTTATAGAAACTGCAGACGAGTGAAGGATCCCAACACTCCCACCAGCCAGTGGTGGGAGATGATGAAACAAAAAATCAAAACATTCTTCATCAAGGTTGGGATCACCAAAGCTAGAGAGAAACGTATATTTTATTCCAACCTGAACACTCGTCTGCAGACCCTGTATAAGTTCCGTGAACATGATATAGAGGTGGACCACGAGATCATCGAGGTGAAGAAAGAGATCGCCCGGTGCCTGGAGCAGAGGGGAAAGGAGATTATATTCCGTTCAAAAGTAAAACACCTGGAGGAGAACGAGACCTGCTCCAGGTACTTCTTCAAGAAGATACGTGACAAACGCACAGTCCTCGATGATCTCGGTGGCACCAAGGACATACAGGGTATTTTAAAGAAAGTGCATGAGTTTTATGCGGATCTTTTTAATACAAAAACTGTTGACAGTGATTTTATGAATGACTCGTTGAAGGAGATCACTGACGTTTTAGATCCTGGTTCTTGTGAAATTTTATTACGGGACATCACAGAACAGGAGATTTTAGACACTATCAAAAGTTTTAAACCAGGCAAGGTGCCTGGGCCCGATGGTATACCCATAGAGTTTTATGTCACCTTTTTTGGTATTTTTAAGGATGACCTCTTCTCCCTTTTTACAGAAGTTTTTATGTCTAAAGCCCTCCCGGGGTCCTGGAAGAAGGGTGACGTGTCTCTCCTTTACAAAAAAGGAGACAAGACCGATATTAAAAACTGGAGACCGATCACCCTTCTGAACAGTGACTACAAAACAATGGCTAAGATATGTGCAAACCGTTTAAAGACCGTGATAAACAAAATTGTACACCCCAACCAGGTCTGTGGGGTGCCCGGGAGGGCAATATGGGAGAGTCTTAACCTCATAAAAGACTGTATAAGTGACACCAAGGCAAGGAAAGGTCAAATGGCAATTTTAACAATAGATTTCGAGAAAGCCTTTGACCGGGTGTCACATTTTTATCTTTTTAAGGTTTTAGAGAGAATGGGTATACCGGAAGGTTTTTTATTGTCTTTAAAAGCGTTTTACAATAATTGCACGAGCAGAATTTTAGTAAATGGTTTTAAAACACAGGAAGTGCTTTTAAACTCCGGGGTGAAGCAGGGGTGTCCCTTGTCCCCACTACTTTTTATATGCGCACTAGAGCCTCTTTTATGTACATTCAGACGGGACAAGCAGATCCGTGGGATCCCCCTGCCCGGCGGGGGGGGGATCGAGGCCAAAGTAGTGGGGTACATGGACGATGTGGCAATTCTCGGAAGGGACACCCCGTCGATCCAGAAGGCTGCGAGACAGATTGAGTTTTATTGCTGCGCCTCGGGTTTTAAAGTGAATTTTAACAAAAGTAGCATTTTAAACATCGGGGACCTGCCTTTGCCAGACGTCCCCATTCCTGTGTCTGACTCGGTGCAGATTTTAGGTGTCTCCTTCAACGAGGACAACAGAGGTCTTAATAGTTGGGACTTGGTGGCACAAAAAATAAATAAGAAATTCTGTATGTGGGGTATGAGAAAGCTGACCATGGAGGGGAAAGTTTTAATAACCAAAATGGTGATTTTACCTATTTTATTATATTTGAGTTTGGTGTTCCCCCCTCCTGGGAGGGTTTTTAACAAAATCGTTAAAGCTGCTTTTACCTTTTTATGGAGTTCCAAGATGGAGAAACTTAAACGCGAGATTGTGATGAAACCAAAAATAATGGGTGGAAAAGACTTTCCCGATTTTAAAGCCTTTTTATACACCAAGTATTTTAGCATGTGCCTGGGCGCACTTTTTAAAAACCACTTCTGGTCTTATTTTTTAAGATATAACACAGGTTATTTTATGAGGCGTCACGGGTGGTTTAAAACCATTTTAAACTCACCTTATTCTTTTAACCTGTCACCAGAATATAAGATTTTAGAAAAAATTGTGGTTTTATATGATTTTACCGGAAAAAGTGCGCAGATTTTAATGAATAGTAAATTAATGATAAAAAATATTAAAGAAAGTGGTTTTTATGTTCAAATTAGTAATTTTAATGAGAGCAAAACCAAAGAAATATGGAGAAAGATAAATAACCACATTTTTAATTCACAGAAAGACCTGGCCTGGAGCTGCGTCCATGACTGTCTTCCGTGCCGGGCATTCCAGCATCGTAGAGGATTGACCAACACCGCCGCGTGCCCAAGACCCGGATGTGGAGAAGAGGAGACAACTACCCATCTGTTATGGACTTGTTTTTTAACCAAGAGAGTATGGACTCAGATTTTACCATTAATACGAAAGATAACTGGACTGAGGAGAATAACGCTACAAGCAATATTATATGGATGTCTGGAATGCCCCACACGGTCGCAAGAAATTATGGCATGGAAGATAGTCAACTCGGTCAAAGCAGCTCTGTGGAAGGCCAGGAACATTTTAGTCTTCAAACGCGAAGTTTTATCTGTGAAAGATATTTTATCTATGGCTCTTAATGAAATGTATCAATATTATATTGTGGACAGGAAAAACTTTCCTATTTTATCAAGAAAATGGCTTTTAAGGGAATGGAACTCCATTATATAGTGCCACCAAGTGCCCTTTTATGTGTTTTTTAATGTGAATTTTAACAACATGTAATGTATGTTTTGAATGTTTTTATGGTATGTTTTAAATATGTTCTATAATGTGTTTTTAAATGTACTATATATGAACATTCTAACATGTCAAATGTCAAAACGTGTTGTTTAAAATAAACGCCCCCCATCTGGAGGGTTAGTCAACTTAAAAAAAAAATCTGTTCTTATCAGTTTAATATCTGATACGTCCCCTATCTGGGGACCATATATTAAATGGATTTTTAGAACAGGGAGCTGGAAAAAGAGCTTGCTCTGTCCACTCCACGCATTGACCTGGTATTGCAGTACCTCCAGGACCGGTGCACCCCCTTTCCTACAACCGTTTCCAAAAGCAGAAAAACAACACCGACGAGCAAGAGGTGCAGCGCAGCTGTGGCGGCGGCTGCTGCTACCACCACCACCCAAGCACTTTGATTGACACTCAGCCCGTCTGCTCGCAACATTGTATCCACTGAGCAGCTGCGTCTGCCAGAGTGTGCACAGCACAGGTACAACTGGAAGCAAAACAACACACACACCAGTTCATATGGCAGCCGCACTCTATAGTTCGTACCTACCGCTGCGCTAATAGCCAAGTTGGAAACATCGGGCAGGCACAGCGTATCCTGGCAGCCTGCGTCTGTATGCTCCACGTATTCGGGTCATGGGTGTATGTGCAGGGGGCCCGGAGCCCTAGGGGGCCCATAAAGTCTCTCTTCCCCACATTGTAAACCAATGCTATCAATGAAGCTTTATAGTTTGGGGGCCCAGTTCCAGACTTTGTACTGGGGCCCCGCAGCTTCAAGTTACACCTCCGGATCAGGATAATGCTAGGCCATTCCAACCAGCCTGTGTGTGTGACCTGCAGTCGCTGGTAGTCGAAAAGCGGCCGGCCCCGGATGCGCGCTTCAGAGTGGACAGACAGCAGCGGACCCCCAATCACACAGGCCCAAGGCTTGCTATGTAGCACGGAATACCTCATTGGACTGCAGCACTCCACGCGGGCTGAGATACACGCTCCACGTGGGATGGGCAGTATTCGTCCATGAAGATCCAGGCCAACGCTTAGAGATGGAGCAACACTCGGGGAGCAAAGAACTCCAACGAACGGACGTCTACTTTACAAGGATGTATTGCTTTATTCAATGCATGGACACAGAAACAGTTCAACCGCTCGATTACAGACCGCAGTCAATACAGTAAAGAAAGAAATGTGTCTGTTTAATGTAAACTTGCATGGAGCTCGTTTGTCAGCCACTGACTGACTGAATGCTGAAACGTGGTCTAACGTTACATGCACCACCAGGGATAAGGCCTTGCCTATAAGCATTCCCCAGCTGGCAAAAACGGAACCTCCCTGCCTATTCCTCACCATGGAAGAACGGAACCTACCTTTTTTTTTTAAAAAAAGAAAGCCACAGCAGCAGCCAACTCGATTTTGGTAGGCCGCTGTCTCCCCCTTGTGTGCTGCATAAAAAATGCACTCCACTAAAAATAACATTGATCCACGAAATAGAGCGTAGGGAGAGAATGAGGCTTCAAGATGAGCCGTCAGGCTATGATAAATTGTATCACACCTGGGCGATATGGATAGATGCCCGGAGCTCACCCCTATTTACTAGGTGGTTACAGACAGGGACATGTGAGTAACACGTTTAAACCACAATCGTAAAGAGAAACAACAATCCCGGAGCCCGCCCCCCCCCCCCCTTTTTGTTTTATTTTCTCTTTCTCCCGTGTCATAGATACCTACCATCCCTTACCACTCCCCCCCTTACCCTCCCCTCATTCCCCTGTTTGTAGACCTTATAAAATATCACAGACAAACATGATATAGTTCAACTCGAAATTGATTTATTAAGTTTCATTGTCAAAGTTAATTTTACATTGCTTTGAGATAAGGCAAAAGTTTCCCCCCCTCCATGAAACCAATAAAACCTATATTGAATAAAATAAAAATGATGCAGTTACCGGTAGTTCTGCAGCTTCTTGGTGGAAATAAAGACCATCTCCCGTCTCCCAGCTGCAGCAGAGACTGACTGAAATGGCTGCCAAGCCCGGTATTAATGCTTCTAAATTGATGACATCACAAAGGAGTGACATCATCAGCCTTCCAAACACCTGGCTCAATTGCATACAGTATGTAAGTATGTATGTATGCATGTATGTGAGTCTATCTATCTATCTATCTATCTATCTATCTTTATTAATTATGTAGAATATAGATATGGATTATTTCTAAATTACAGATTTTGTAGATATAGATTAAAGATAGATTTAAGATTGTTTGTGTGTGTATGTGTGTGTGTATATAAGTGTGTGTGTGTGTATATATATATATATATATATATATATATATATATATATATATATATATATATAGTGTGTGTATATATATATAATGTATATATGTAAAAAAAATATAAAATCTGTAGTTATGTATGTATGTATGTATGTATGGCGGGAAAAAAAGGCCTGCTGTATGTTTTTAAGTTCTTCGGATGACCATGCCGCTCTAATATTCTCCTTACTAGGGTCTACTAATGCTGGCCCAGGGGAAGGCAATAAAGCCCTATGGGGCCGAAGCCAATTTCCCTTATTTTAGGTAAAAAGTTTCCATCCGTCCCTACTCGAAATGCGGCTGGCCGAAGAGATCCCTCCAACCGACCGGCCGACGCACCTTCAGAGACAAACTAGTGCTTGCTTCTAGTGTCATCGCCGGCTTAACCCTCGTTTGTAGGGAGCTGACGAGTCCTGCAGCAGCAGGCTCTGCAAGCCTAGGATGCGTGAGCTCGGTGCAAGAGGAAGGACTGAGGGTGTGAGGCTGGGCGCGGTTGAGAAGGCGTGGGGCGGGGCTATGTAAAGTTTTACAAGCTCTCCCCGCTGCCTGGGTGCATTGTGGGTGCGCCCAGAGTGCTGGCTGAGCGTGTTGCCTCAAGCCTTAGAAGTGGAGTTGGGCGGACCGGGCTACAGGTGAAACCCATTTCGGGTTATCGCTTCTCGGCCTTTTGGCTAAGACCAAGTGTACTTTGTACAGGAGGTCTTGGCCGGAAGGTATCTCAGGCACCCCTCTCCTCGGCCTGGCGGGATCGCCCACTCCGGTGGGCTAAACCCGCCTGCTGCTATTGGGGAGAGGGACTAGGTCCTCGAGTAAACGAGTTGCGATCCCCCTTGCCCGCTTGGCCTTGTGCCAAGTGAGGATAGTTTACAACTACAGAGTTGTAAGGCGTGTTGCGAAGTGAGTCATGGGTGCGGACCCTGACTCTATACCGGCCTATGCCCGGATACAGAACACCATCCGTGTGATTTTTACCGAAGAAGCGGCGGGTACACGTGGCCTGCGTTATGTGGTAGAGGACGTGCTCATGGGCGTTTTCAACATCCAGAAACGGGAAATATTGGCGATACAGGACTACCCCAAGCGTAGGACTTATGATGTTACCTTTACGCAGAAAGGTATTTTCAGTGATTTAATCAATGCGATTCCTACTAAACAAGATCCACGGCTTGAGGGTGTCCAGTTGGTTGAGCACGTCCTAGATGTGACCAAGCTTGTTGTGATTAAGATGTATTCTCCCTACGCTGACCAAAAAGAAGTGGAAGCCTTCCTACATGGCTATTTCAAATCGGTCAAGTGTATGGGAAAGATTATGAACGAGCTTGGTATTTGGACATCTAAATGGAGGTTCCAGGTCACGTGTATTAAGGACCCTGGGTGCCCAGGGGGTCTCAAATTACCGCCTGCTCGTTTTAAACTGGGTAACGTGAGTGGCGACCTCTATTTTGCGGGAATGCCTGATTTTTGCCGCAACTGTAAAAAATATGGCCATGACAAAGACAGTTGCGGCGTCACCTGCAGGAATTGTGAAGGCTCAGATCACGAAACCAATCAGTGTCCTATGGCGAAAAAATGTCATCTATGCGGCAGAGTTGGTCACCTCTTTTATGCTTGTCCCCATAGGGCACGAAATACGGAGCAGCGAGGGCAGCCAAGGAAGCCAGCAGACCAAACCGCACCCCCCCAAGGAGAGGAACAGGAGGACATGGACACTTCCAGCAGACCCCCCCAAAATGAGGAAGGAACATCCAAAGAGCAGCGGCGTAGCAAGAGGAGGGCTACGGATCGGCCGATGGACATCCCATCCCAGAAATCTGGGTCAGAGGGGAAGTCCGATGAAGCTGGTCCTAGCCCGCAGGAGACGCCGGCTGCGAGGGTACCCGAGGCAGAAGACCCCGGGGGTGACGCAGCAGCAATGAAAAGGCGGAAAGGCTCGAAGGCCACCCTGTACTCGGAGGTGGTACGGGGGGGACCCAAGGAAGTACCTGCTGACGCAGCGAAACCGGACGGTCCCCCCAAGGTGCCAACCACCAGTGCCCCTCCCCCTCCCTGCCAGGTGGGGGACCCGAGGGCAACCTCCGAGATGGTGGCGGCGAGCCGAGTACCCACCCCTGCAGAGGGGAAAAGTGAACGGCAGAAGGCCGATATGTCGACCCCTGGGGTAAGCACATTACCAATGTCATCAATATGGGATCTGTCTGACATTCCTGCCTCGGGTGTCCCGGGGGGGCAGCTGAGTGATGGGAGTTCCTCTCCAGCATCATCATTGTTTACGGTAGACTCGGATGCGGGGGGGTATGAGAGCTCCAGCGGGGTCTCTGGCGTAGCCGGAGAGTGTGGTTTTTAAGTTGAACATCGTGAGCGTATTCCAAGACATCTACGCACACACTCAATGATGGCGGACCTTTCATGTCTCACTTTTAACGTAAGAAGCCTCGAGAGCAAAGTGAGACGGGCTGCCCTGTTTAACTACTTAACCATTTTTGCTGCTTCCGTATTCTTCCTGCAGGAATGCGGCATCCCGCACAAATCCCAATACAAAAAGTACGAGAAGGATTGGGTACATGGGCCATCAGTCTGGTCTGGATCTAACGAATCCAGATCAGCAGGGGTCGCCATTCTTTTTAAAGGGAACGTTTTTATTGAAAATTTTTATGAAATTTTACCAGGCAGAATTTTATTGGTCAGAGCTTTTATCAACGGTATTAAATGTCAGTTTTTAAATTTTTACGGTTCTCCGGAAAAGAAGGTGAGAGCAGAAATGTTGGAGATTTTACCCCTTTTTATAAACACCTCTTATCCCCTTATTTTAGCTGGAGATTTTAATTGTGTTTTAAGGGGGGAACGCTGGTTCTCTAACTCCGTAAGCAGGAACTACGATAAAACCTCCAATATGCTGAAGAATCTCGTCACAGACCACCTGCTTACGGATGTTTTTAAGACCTGTAACCCGCTTTTACCTGAAGAGGCCGGCGTGACCTGGAGCAACACCACCTGCAGCTCCAGGATCGATTTTATCTTCTGCTCTCACCAGGTACAACCTTTTAGATCTGATGTTTTTAATAATACCCTCTCTGACCACAAGGTTTTATTTTTTAAAGCAAACCTTGGAGAAAGAAGGAGAACCAGTAATGCCTGGAAGATGAACGTGTCCCTTCTACAAGATCCGCAGATTTTATCTGATTTTATTACTTTTTTTAAAGAATGCAGACGGGTAAGAGATCCCAACATTCCCACCAGCCAGTGGTGGGAAAAGATGAAAATCAAGATCAAGGACTATTTTATCCAGGTTGGGATCTCCAGAGCCAAAGAAAAACGGGCTTTTTATTCCAATCTAAATACCCGTCTGCAGACCCTGTACAAGATGAAAGAGCACGGTATAGAGGTAACTAAGGAAGTAATGGACGCCAAGAAAGATATCGCCAAATGCCTGGAGCAGAGAGGTAAAGAAATAATATTCCGTTCTAGAGTCAAGCACCTCGAAGAGAATGAGACCTGCTCCAGGTATTTTTTTAAGAAAGTTACCGAGAGAAAATGTATTTTAAATGAACTCGATGGAATTACCGACGTACAGGGTCTTTTAGGAAAAGTACATGGTTTTTATGCGGATCTTTTTAACACTAAAAGTGTGGATATAAGTTTTATGGAAGACTCATTAAAGGAGATCACGGATGTTTTAGACCCTGTCTCCCAGAGCCTTTTATTACGTGATATTTCGGAGCAGGAGATTTTAGATACCATCCATAGTTTTAAACCAGGCAAGGTGCCTGGTCCGGACGGTATACCCATTGAGTTTTATGTCACGTTTTACGGAATTTTAAAAGAGGATTTTTATTCTCTTTTTAGCGAGATTTTTAATTCCAAGAGCCTCCCAGGGTCATGGCGGAAGGGTGAGGTGTCTCTACTATACAAGAAAGGGGATAAGACAGACATAAAAAACTGGAGACCCATCACCCTTCTAAACGCCGATTATAAGATCATGGCTAAAATCTGCGCCAACAGACTTAAAGAAATCATACATAAAATTATACACACCAATCAAGTCTGTGGCGTCCCTGGGAGGGCTATACACGAAAATCTTAACCTTTTAAAAGACTGCATCAGCGACACGAAGTCGAGGCATGGCAAAATGGCCATTTTATCCATAGATTTCGAGAAGGCCTTCGACAGAGTGTCGCATTTTTATCTTTTTAAGGTTTTAGAGAAGATGGGTATACCGGAAGGCTTTTTACTGTCTCTAAGAGCCTTTTATGATAACTGCACCAGCAAGATTTTAGTAAACGGTTTTAAGACGCAGGATGTCCTTTTAAAATCCGGGGTGAAGCAGGGGTGTCCCTTGTCCCCACTACTTTTTATCTGTGCACTGGAGCCTCTTTTATGCGCCATAAGGAAAGACAAGCAAGTTCGTGGAGTCCCCCTACCGGGTGGGGGGGGGTATCGAGGCCAAAGTAGTGGGGTACATGGATGATGTCGCTGTGCTGTGCAGGGACACCCTCTCAATTCAGAAAACCTTGAGGCAAATTCAGTATTTTTGTTGCTCCTCCGGTTTTAAGGTAAATTTTAATAAAAGCAACATTTTAAATATAGGAGATATGCTTTTAGCGGACATTCCTGTTCCTGTTTCTGAATCAGTGCAGATTTTAGGTGTCTCCTTTAATGAGTCAAACAATGGTTTTACCAGTTGGGACTTGGTGGCACAAAAAATAAACAAAAAACTGTGTATGTGGAGCATGCGGCAGCTGACGCTGGAGGGGAAGGTTTTAATTACAAAGATGATTATTTTACCGATTTTACTATACCTCAGTTTGGTGTTTCCCCCTCCAGACCGGCTGCTAAAGAAAATCACAAAAGCATGCTTCACCTTCTTATGGAACTCCAAGATGGAAAAACTTAGACGAGAAATAGTTTTAAAACCCAAACCCATGGGGGGGAAGGATTTCCCTGATTTTAAGGCTTTTCTTTTAACTAAGTTTTTTAGTATGTGTTTGAATGCTGTTTTTAAGAGTCATTATTGGTCTTACTTCGTCCGTTTTAATACAGGTTATTTTATGCGTAGACATAGGTGGTTTTCCACAGTTTTAAACTCCCCCTATTCTTTTAACCTGACAGATGAGTACAAGATTTTAGCAAAAACGGTGATTTTATATGATCTGAGTGGTAAGACTGTACAATATCTTTTAAATAGTAAAAAAACATATAAGGACATAAAGGAAAGTGGTTTTATGGCGCCTGCAGGGAATTTTAATGAAGAAAAAACAAAACAAATATGGAGAATGGTGAATGATAATTCTCTTTTTAATTCCCAGAAGGACCTTGCCTGGAGCTGCGTTCACGAGTGTCTTCCATGCCGGGCATTCCAGCATCGAAGAGGGCTGACCAACTCTGCCGCATGCCCAAGACCAGGATGCCGAGATGACGAGACGATACAACACCTGATGTGGACCTGTTACTTCGCCCAACTTATATGGACTAAAATAAGCCCTCTTCTACGTAAAATCACCCGGATGAAAGAGCTAAAGATGGAGACCGTGCTGTACGGATGCCTGGAGTGCCCCACATGGACCGAGAGGATAATGGCATGGAAGACCATCAACTGCGTGAAGGCAGCTCTATGGAAGGCCCGAAATATTTTACTGTTTAAACATGAGATTTTAACAGTGCAGGACGTTTTATCTATTTGTTTTAGCGAGATGTACGATTATTTTATAATAGATAAAAAGAACTTTCCGATTTTATCCAGAAAATGGCTTTTAAGTGAGTGGAGTTCCATATTGTGATGCCACCAAGTGCCCATTTTATGTGTATGTATATCTGTATTTTTAAAGAGTTTTGTTTTAGAACATTTTAGGTTTTAAAACGTTCCTAAAGTGCATTTATTTTGTAAAACTCTTGATGTTTCAATAAAGTCACCCCACTAGTTGGGGATGTTAACTCAAAAAATCTGTTCTTATCAGTTTAATATCTGATACGTCCCCTATCTGGGGACCATATATTAAATGGATTTTTAGAACAGGGAGCTGGAAAAAGAGCTTGCTCTGTCCACTCCACGCATTGACCTGGTATTGCAGTACCTCCAGGACCGGTGCACCCCCTTTCCTACAACCGTTTCCAAAAGCAGAAAAACAACACCGACGAGCAAGAGGTGCAGCGCAGCTGTGGCGGCGGCTGCTGCTACCACCACCACCCAAGCACTTTGATTGACACTCAGCCCGTCTGCTCGCAACATTGTATCCACTGAGCAGCTGCGTCTGCCAGAGTGTGCACAGCACAGGTACAACTGGAAGCAAAACAACACACACACCAGTTCATATGGCAGCCGCACTCTATAGTTCGTACCTACCGCTGCGCTAATAGCCAAGTTGGAAACATCGGGCAGGCACAGCGTATCCTGGCAGCCTGCGTCTGTATGCTCCACGTATTCGGGTCATGGGTGTATGTGCAGGGGGCCCGGAGCCCTAGGGGGCCCATAAAGTCTCTCTTCCCCACATTGTAAACCAATGCTATCAATGAAGCTTTATAGTTTGGGGGCCCAGTTCCAGACTTTGTACTGGGGCCCCGCAGCTTCAAGTTACACCTCCGGATCAGGATAATGCTAGGCCATTCCAACCAGCCTGTGTGTGTGACCTGCAGTCGCTGGTAGTCGAAAAGCGGCCGGCCCCGGATGCGCGCTTCAGAGTGGACAGACAGCAGCGGACCCCCAATCACACAGGCCCAAGGCTTGCTATGTAGCACGGAATACCTCATTGGACTGCAGCACTCCACGCGGGCTGAGATACACGCTCCACGTGGGATGGGCAGTATTCGTCCATGAAGATCCAGGCCAACGTTTAGAGATGGAGCAACACTCGGGGAGCAAAGAACTCCAACGAACGGACGTCTACTTTACAAGGATGTATTGCTTTATTCAATGCATGGACACAGAAACAGTTCAACCGCTCGATTACAGACCGCAGTCAATACAGTAAAGAAAGAAATGTGTCTGTTTAATGTAAACTTGCATGGAGCTCGTTTGTCAGCCACTGACTGACTGAATGCTGAAACGTGGTCTAACGTTACATGCACCACCAGGGATAAGGCCTTGCCTATAAGCATTCCCCAGCTGGCAAAAACGGAACCTCCCTGCCTATTCCTCACCATGGAAGAACGGAACCTACCTTTTTTTTTTAAAAAAAGAAAGCCACAGCAGCAGCCAACTCGATTTTGGTAGGCCGCTGTCTCCCCCTTGTGTGCTGCATAAAAAATGCACTCCACTAAAAATAACATTGATCCACGAAATAGAGCGTAGGGAGAGAATGAGGCTTCAAGATGAGCCGTCAGGCTATGATAAATTGTATCACACCTGGGCGATATGGATAGATGCCCGGAGCTCACCCCTATTTACTAGGTGGTTACAGACAGGGACATGTGAGTAACACGTTTAAACCACAATCGTAAAGAGAAACAACAATCCCGGAGCCCGCCCCCCCCCCCCCTTTTTGTTTTATTTTCTCTTTCTCCCGTGTCATAGATACCTACCATCCCTTACCACTCCCCCCCTTACCCTCCCCTCATTCCCCTGTTTGTAGACCTTATAAAATATCACAGACAAACATGATATAGTTCAACTCGAAATTGATTTATTAAGTTTCATTGTCAAAGTTAATTTTACATTGCTTTGAGATAAGGCAAAAGTTTCCCCCCCTCCATGAAACCAATAAAACCTATATTGAATAAAATAAAAATGATGCAGTTACCGGTAGTTCTGCAGCTTCTTGGTGGAAATAAAGACCATCTCCCGTCTCCCAGCTGCAGCAGAGACTGACTGAAATGGCTGCCAAGCCCGGTATTAATGCTTCTAAATTGATGACATCACAAAGGAGTGACATCATCAGCCTTCCAAACACCTGGCTCAATTGCATACAGTATGTATGTATGTATGTATGCATGTATGTGAGTCTATCTATCTATCTATCTATCTATCTATCTATCTTTATTAATTATGTAGAATATAGATATGGATTATTTCTAAATTACAGATTTTGTAGATATAGATTAAAGATAGATTTAAGATTGTTTGTGTGTGTATGTGTGTGTGTATATAAGTGTGTGTGTGTGTATATATATATATATATATATATATATATATATATATATATATATATATAGTGTGTGTATATATATATAATGTATATATGTAAAAAAAATATAAAATCTGTAGTTATGTATGTATGTATGTATGTATGTATGTATGGCGGGAAAAAAAGGCCTGCTGTATGTTTTTAAGTTCTTCGGATGACCATGCCGCTCTAATATTCTCCTTACTAGGGTCTACTAATGCTGGCCCAGGGGAAGGCAATAAAGCCCTATGGGGCCGAAGCCAATTTCCCTTATTTTAGGTAAAAAGTTTCCATCCGTCCCTACTCGAAATGCGGCTGGCCGAAGAGATCCCTCCAACCGACCGGCCGACGCACCTTCAGAGACAAACTAGTGCTTGCTTCTAGTGTCATCGCCGGCTTAACCCTCGTTTGTAGGGAGCTGACGAGTCCTGCAGCAGCAGGCTCTGCAAGCCTAGGATGCGTGAGCTCGGTGCAAGAGGAAGGACTGAGGGTGTGAGGCTGGGCGCGGTTGAGAAGGCGTGGGGCGGGGCTATGTAAAGTTTTACAAGCTCTCCCCGCTGCCTGGGTGCATTGTGGGTGCGCCCAGAGTGCTGGCTGAGCGTGTTGCCTCAAGCCTTAGAAGTGGAGTTGGGCGGACCGGGCTACAGGTGAAACCCATTTCGGGTTATCGCTTCTCGGCCTTTTGGCTAAGACCAAGTGTACTTTGTACAGGAGGTCTTGGCCGGAAGGTATCTCAGGCACCCCTCTCCTCGGCCTGGCGGGATCGCCCACTCCGGTGGGCTAAACCCGCCTGCTGCTATTGGGGAGAGGGACTAGGTCCTCGAGTAAACGAGTTGCGATCCCCCTTGCCCGCTTGGCCTTGTGCCAAGTGAGGATAGTTTACAACTACAGAGTTGTAAGGCGTGTTGCGAAGTGAGTCATGGGTGCGGACCCTGACTCTATACCGGCCTATGCCCGGATACAGAACACCATCCGTGTGATTTTTACCGAAGAAGCGGCGGGTACACGTGGCCTGCGTTATGTGGTAGAGGACGTGCTCATGGGCGTTTTCAACATCCAGAAACGGGAAATATTGGCGATACAGGACTACCCCAAGCGTAGGACTTATGATGTTACCTTTACGCAGAAAGGTATTTTCAGTGATTTAATCAATGCGATTCCTACTAAACAAGATCCACGGCTTGAGGGTGTCCAGTTGGTTGAGCACGTCCTAGATGTGACCAAGCTTGTTGTGATTAAGATGTATTCTCCCTACGCTGACCAAAAAGAAGTGGAAGCCTTCCTACATGGCTATTTCAAATCGGTCAAGTGTATGGGAAAGATTATGAACGAGCTTGGTATTTGGACATCTAAATGGAGGTTCCAGGTCACGTGTATTAAGGACCCTGGGTGCCCAGGGGGTCTCAAATTACCGCCTGCTCGTTTTAAACTGGGTAACGTGAGTGGCGACCTCTATTTTGCGGGAATGCCTGATTTTTGCCGCAACTGTAAAAAATATGGCCATGACAAAGACAGTTGCGGCGTCACCTGCAGGAATTGTGAAGGCTCAGATCACGAAACCAATCAGTGTCCTATGGCGAAAAAATGTCATCTATGCGGCAGAGTTGGTCACCTCTTTTATGCTTGTCCCCATAGGGCACGAAATACGGAGCAGCGAGGGCAGCCAAGGAAGCCAGCAGACCAAACCGCACCCCCCCAAGGAGAGGAACAGGAGGACATGGACACTTCCAGCAGACCCCCCCAAAATGAGGAAGGAACATCCAAAGAGCAGCGGCGTAGCAAGAGGAGGGCTACGGATCGGCCGATGGACATCCCATCCCAGAAATCTGGGTCAGAGGGGAAGTCCGATGAAGCTGGTCCTAGCCCGCAGGAGACGCCGGCTGCGAGGGTACCCGAGGCAGAAGACCCCGGGGGTGACGCAGCAGCAATGAAAAGGCGGAAAGGCTCGAAGGCCACCCTGTACTCGGAGGTGGTACGGGGGGGACCCAAGGAAGTACCTGCTGACGCAGCGAAACCGGACGGTCCCCCCAAGGTGCCAACCACCAGTGCCCCTCCCCCTCCCTGCCAGGTGGGGGACCCGAGGGCAACCTCCGAGATGGTGGCGGCGAGCCGAGTACCCACCCCTGCAGAGGGGAAAAGTGAACGGCAGAAGGCCGATATGTCGACCCCTGGGGTAAGCACATTACCAATGTCATCAATATGGGATCTGTCTGACATTCCTGCCTCGGGTGTCCCGGGGGGGCAGCTGAGTGATGGGAGTTCCTCTCCAGCATCATCATTGTTTACGGTAGACTCGGATGCGGGGGGGTATGAGAGCTCCAGCGGGGTCTCTGGCGTAGCCGGAGAGTGTGGTTTTTAAGTTGAACATCGTGAGCGTATTCCAAGACATCTACGCACACACTCAATGATGGCGGACCTTTCATGTCTCACTTTTAACGTAAGAAGCCTCGAGAGCAAAGTGAGACGGGCTGCCCTGTTTAACTACTTAACCATTTTTGCTGCTTCCGTATTCTTCCTGCAGGAATGCGGCATCCCGCACAAATCCCAATACAAAAAGTACGAGAAGGATTGGGTACATGGGCCATCAGTCTGGTCTGGATCTAACGAATCCAGATCAGCAGGGGTCGCCATTCTTTTTAAAGGGAACGTTTTTATTGAAAATTTTTATGAAATTTTACCAGGCAGAATTTTATTGGTCAGAGCTTTTATCAACGGTATTAAATGTCAGTTTTTAAATTTTTACGGTTCTCCGGAAAAGAAGGTGAGAGCAGAAATGTTGGAGATTTTACCCCTTTTTATAAACACCTCTTATCCCCTTATTTTAGCTGGAGATTTTAATTGTGTTTTAAGGGGGGAACGCCGGTTCTCTAACTCCGTAAGCAGGAACTACGATAAAACCTCCAATATGCTGAAGAATCTCGTCACAGACCACCTGCTTACGGATGTTTTTAAGACCTGTAACCCGCTTTTACCTGAAGAGGCCGGCGTGACCTGGAGCAACACCACCTGCAGCTCCAGGATCGATTTTATCTTCTGCTCTCACCAGGTACAACCTTTTAGATCTGATGTTTTTAATAATACCCTCTCTGACCACAAGGTTTTATTTTTTAAAGCAAACCTTGGAGAAAGAAGGAGAACCAGTAATGCCTGGAAGATGAACGTGTCCCTTCTACAAGATCCGCAGATTTTATCTGATTTTATTACTTTTTTTAAAGAATGCAGACGGGTAAGAGATCCCAACATTCCCACCAGCCAGTGGTGGGAAAAGATGAAAATCAAGATCAAGGACTATTTTATCCAGGTTGGGATCTCCAGAGCCAAAGAAAAACGGGCTTTTTATTCCAATCTAAATACCCGTCTGCAGACCCTGTACAAGATGAAAGAGCACGGTATAGAGGTAACTAAGGAAGTAATGGACGCCAAGAAAGATATCGCCAAATGCCTGGAGCAGAGAGGTAAAGAAATAATATTCCGTTCTAGAGTCAAGCACCTCGAAGAGAATGAGACCTGCTCCAGGTATTTTTTTAAGAAAGTTACCGAGAGAAAATGTATTTTAAATGAACTCGATGGAATTACCGACGTACAGGGTCTTTTAGGAAAAGTACATGGTTTTTATGCGGATCTTTTTAACACTAAAAGTGTGGATATAAGTTTTATGGAAGACTCATTAAAGGAGATCACGGATGTTTTAGACCCTGTCTCCCAGAGCCTTTTATTACGTGATATTTCGGAGCAGGAGATTTTAGATACCATCCATAGTTTTAAACCAGGCAAGGTGCCTGGTCCGGACGGTATACCCATTGAGTTTTATGTCACGTTTTACGGAATTTTAAAAGAGGATTTTTATTCTCTTTTTAGCGAGATTTTTAATTCCAAGAGCCTCCCAGGGTCATGGCGGAAGGGTGAGGTGTCTCTACTATACAAGAAAGGGGATAAGACAGACATAAAAAACTGGAGACCCATCACCCTTCTAAACGCCGATTATAAGATCATGGCTAAAATCTGCGCCAACAGACTTAAAGAAATCATACATAAAATTATACACACCAATCAAGTCTGTGGCGTCCCTGGGAGGGCTATACACGAAAATCTTAACCTTTTAAAAGACTGCATCAGCGACACGAAGTCGAGGCATGGCAAAATGGCCATTTTATCCATAGATTTCGAGAAGGCCTTCGACAGAGTGTCGCATTTTTATCTTTTTAAGGTTTTAGAGAAGATGGGTATACCGGAAGGCTTTTTACTGTCTCTAAGAGCCTTTTATGATAACTGCACCAGCAAGATTTTAGTAAACGGTTTTAAGACGCAGGATGTCCTTTTAAAATCCGGGGTGAAGCAGGGGTGTCCCTTGTCCCCACTACTTTTTATCTGTGCACTGGAGCCTCTTTTATGCGCCATAAGGAAAGACAAGCAAGTTCGTGGAGTCCCCCTACCGGGTGGGGGGGGGTATCGAGGCCAAAGTAGTGGGGTACATGGATGATGTCGCTGTGCTGTGCAGGGACACCCTCTCAATTCAGAAAACCTTGAGGCAAATTCAGTATTTTTGTTGCTCCTCCGGTTTTAAGGTAAATTTTAATAAAAGCAACATTTTAAATATAGGAGATATGCTTTTAGCGGACATTCCTGTTCCTGTTTCTGAATCAGTGCAGATTTTAGGTGTCTCCTTTAATGAGTCAAACAATGGTTTTACCAGTTGGGACTTGGTGGCACAAAAAATAAACAAAAAACTGTGTATGTGGAGCATGCGGCAGCTGACGCTGGAGGGGAAGGTTTTAATTACAAAGATGATTATTTTACCGATTTTACTATACCTCAGTTTGGTGTTTCCCCCTCCAGACCGGCTGCTAAAGAAAATCACAAAAGCATGCTTCACCTTCTTATGGAACTCCAAGATGGAAAAACTTAGACGAGAAATAGTTTTAAAACCCAAACCCATGGGGGGGAAGGATTTCCCTGATTTTAAGGCTTTTCTTTTAACTAAGTTTTTTAGTATGTGTTTGAATGCTGTTTTTAAGAGTCATTATTGGTCTTACTTCGTCCGTTTTAATACAGGTTATTTTATGCGTAGACATAGGTGGTTTTCCACAGTTTTAAACTCCCCCTATTCTTTTAACCTGACAGATGAGTACAAGATTTTAGCAAAAACGGTGATTTTATATGATCTGAGTGGTAAGACTGTACAATATCTTTTAAATAGTAAAAAAACATATAAGGACATAAAGGAAAGTGGTTTTATGGCGCCTGCAGGGAATTTTAATGAAGAAAAAACAAAACAAATATGGAGAATGGTGAATGATAATTCTCTTTTTAATTCCCAGAAGGACCTTGCCTGGAGCTGCGTTCACGAGTGTCTTCCATGCCGGGCATTCCAGCATCGAAGAGGGCTGACCAACTCTGCCGCATGCCCAAGACCAGGATGCCGAGATGACGAGACGATACAACACCTGATGTGGACCTGTTACTTCGCCCAACTTATATGGACTAAAATAAGCCCTCTTCTACGTAAAATCACCCGGATGAAAGAGCTAAAGATGGAGACCGTGCTGTACGGATGCCTGGAGTGCCCCACATGGACCGAGAGGATAATGGCATGGAAGACCATCAACTGCGTGAAGGCAGCTCTATGGAAGGCCCGAAATATTTTACTGTTTAAACATGAGATTTTAACAGTGCAGGACGTTTTATCTATTTGTTTTAGCGAGATGTACGATTATTTTATAATAGATAAAAAGAACTTTCCGATTTTATCCAGAAAATGGCTTTTAAGTGAGTGGAGTTCCATATTGTGATGCCACCAAGTGCCCATTTTATGTGTATGTATATCTGTATTTTTAAAGAGTTTTGTTTTAGAACATTTTAGGTTTTAAAACGTTCCTAAAGTGCATTTATTTTGTAAAACTCTTGATGTTTCAATAAAGTCACCCCACTAGTTGGGGATGTTAACTCAAAAAATCTGTTCTTATCAGTTTAATATCTGATACGTCCCCTATCTGGGGACCATATATTAAATGGATTTTTAGAACAGGGAGCTGGAAAAAGAGCTTGCTCTGTCCACTCCACGCATTGACCTGGTATTGCAGTACCTCCAGGACCGGTGCACCCCCTTTCCTACAACCGTTTCCAAAAGCAGAAAAACAACACCGACGAGCAAGAGGTGCAGCGCAGCTGTGGCGGCGGCTGCTGCTACCACCACCACCCAAGCACTTTGATTGACACTCAGCCCGTCTGCTCGCAACATTGTATCCACTGAGCAGCTGCGTCTGCCAGAGTGTGCACAGCACAGGTACAACTGGAAGCAAAACAACACACACACCAGTTCATATGGCAGCCGCACTCTATAGTTCGTACCTACCGCTGCGCTAATAGCCAAGTTGGAAACATCGGGCAGGCACAGCGTATCCTGGCAGCCTGCGTCTGTATGCTCCACGTATTCGGGTCATGGGTGTATGTGCAGGGGGCCCGGAGCCCTAGGGGGCCCATAAAGTCTCTCTTCCCCACATTGTAAACCAATGCTATCAATGAAGCTTTATAGTTTGGGGGCCCAGTTCCAGACTTTGTACTGGGGCCCCGCAGCTTCAAGTTACACCTCCGGATCAGGATAATGCTAGGCCATTCCAACCAGCCTGTGTGTGTGACCTGCAGTCGCTGGTAGTCGAAAAGCGGCCGGCCCCGGATGCGCGCTTCAGAGTGGACAGACAGCAGCGGACCCCCAATCACACAGGCCCAAGGCTTGCTATGTAGCACGGAATACCTCATTGGACTGCAGCACTCCACGCGGGCTGAGATACACGCTCCACGTGGGATGGGCAGTATTCGTCCATGAAGATCCAGGCCAACGTTTAGAGATGGAGCAACACTCGGGGAGCAAAGAACTCCAACGAACGGACGTCTACTTTACAAGGATGTATTGCTTTATTCAATGCATGGACACAGAAACAGTTCAACCGCTCGATTACAGACCGCAGTCAATACAGTAAAGAAAGAAATGTGTCTGTTTAATGTAAACTTGCATGGAGCTCGTTTGTCAGCCACTGACTGACTGAATGCTGAAACGTGGTCTAACGTTACATGCACCACCAGGGATAAGGCCTTGCCTATAAGCATTCCCCAGCTGGCAAAAACGGAACCTCCCTGCCTATTCCTCACCATGGAAGAACGGAACCTACCTTTTTTTTTTAAAAAAAGAAAGCCACAGCAGCAGCCAACTCGATTTTGGTAGGCCGCTGTCTCCCCCTTGTGTGCTGCATAAAAAATGCACTCCACTAAAAATAACATTGATCCACGAAATAGAGCGTAGGGAGAGAATGAGGCTTCAAGATGAGCCGTCAGGCTATGATAAATTGTATCACACCTGGGCGATATGGATAGATGCCCGGAGCTCACCCCTATTTACTAGGTGGTTACAGACAGGGACATGTGAGTAACACGTTTAAACCACAATCGTAAAGAGAAACAACAATCCCGGAGCCCGCCCCCCCCCCTTTTTGTTTTATTTTCTCTTTCTCCCGTGTCATAGATACCTACCATCCCTTACCACTCCCCCCCTTACCCTCCCCTCATTCCCCTGTTTGTAGACCTTATAAAATATCACAGACAAACATGATATAGTTCAACTCGAAATTGATTTATTAAGTTTCATTGTCAAAGTTAATTTTACATTGCTTTGAGATAAGGCAAAAGTTTCCCCCCCCCTCCATGAAACCAATAAAACCTATATTGAATAAAATAAAAATGATGCAGTTACCGGTAGTTCTGCAGCTTCTTGGTGGAAATAAAGACCATCTCCCGTCTCCCAGCTGCAGCAGAGACTGACTGAAATGGCTGCCAAGCCCGGTATTAATGCTTCTAAATTGATGACATCACAAAGGAGTGACATCATCAGCCTTCCAAACACCTGGCTCAATTGCATACAGTATGTATGTATGTATGTATGCATGTATGTGAGTCTATCTATCTATCTATCTATCTATCTATCTATCTTTATTAATTATGTAGAATATAGATATGGATTATTTCTAAATTACAGATTTTGTAGATATAGATTAAAGATAGATTTAAGATTGTTTGTGTGTGTATGTGTGTGTGTATATAAGTGTGTGTGTGTGTATATATATATATATATATATATATATATATATATATAGTGTGTGTATATATATATAATGTATATATGTAAAAAAAATATAAAATCTGTAGTTATGTATGTATGTATGTATGTATGTATGGCGGGAAAAAAAGGCCTGCTGTATGTTTTTAAGTTCTTCGGATGACCATGCCGCTCTAATATTCTCCTTACTAGGGTCTACTAATGCTGGCCCAGGGGAAGGCAATAAAGCCCTATGGGGCCGAAGCCAATTTCCCTTATTTTAGGTAAAAAGTTTCCATCCGTCCCTACTCGAAATGCGGCTGGCCGAAGAGATCCCTCCAACCGACCGGCCGACGCACCTTCAGAGACAAACTAGTGCTTGCTTCTAGTGTCATCGCCGGCTTAACCCTCGTTTGTAGGGAGCTAACGAGTCCTGCAGCAGCAGGCTCTGCAAGCCTAGGATGCGTGAGCTCGGTGCAAGAGGAAGGACTGAGGGTGTGAGGCTGGGCGCGGTTGAGAAGGCGTGGGGCGGGGCTATGTAAAGTTTTACAAGCTCTCCCCGCTGCCTGGGTGCATTGTGGGTGCGCCCAGAGTGCTGGCTGAGCGTGTTGCCTCAAGCCTTAGAAGTGGAGTTGGGCGGACCGGGCTACAGGTGAAACCCATTTCGGGTTATCGCTTCTCGGCCTTTTGGCTAAGACCAAGTGTACTTTGTACAGGAGGTCTTGGCCGGAAGGTATCTCAGGCACCCCTCTCCTCGGCCTGGCGGGATCGCCCACTCCGGTGGGCTAAACCCGCCTGCTGCTATTGGGGAGAGGGACTAGGTCCTCGAGTAAACGAGTTGCGATCCCCCTTGCCCGCTTGGCCTTGTGCCAAGTGAGGATAGTTTACAACTACAGAGTTGTAAGGCGTGTTGCGAAGTGAGTCATGGGTGCGGACCCTGACTCTATACCGGCCTATGCCCGGATACAGAACACCATCCGTGTGATTTTTACCGAAGAAGCGGCGGGTACACGTGGCCTGCGTTATGTGGTAGAGGACGTGCTCATGGGCGTTTTCAACATCCAGAAACGGGAAATATTGGCGATACAGGACTACCCCAAGCGTAGGACTTATGATGTTACCTTTACGCAGAAAGGTATTTTCAGTGATTTAATCAATGCGATTCCTACTAAACAAGATCCACGGCTTGAGGGTGTCCAGTTGGTTGAGCACGTCCTAGATGTGACCAAGCTTGTTGTGATTAAGATGTATTCTCCCTACGCTGACCAAAAAGAAGTGGAAGCCTTCCTACATGGCTATTTCAAATCGGTCAAGTGTATGGGAAAGATTATGAACGAGCTTGGTATTTGGACATCTAAATGGAGGTTCCAGGTCACGTGTATTAAGGACCCTGGGTGCCCAGGGGGTCTCAAATTACCGCCTGCTCGTTTTAAACTGGGTAACGTGAGTGGCGACCTCTATTTTGCGGGAATGCCTGATTTTTGCCGCAACTGTAAAAAATATGGCCATGACAAAGACAGTTGCGGCGTCACCTGCAGGAATTGTGAAGGCTCAGATCACGAAACCAATCAGTGTCCTATGGCGAAAAAATGTCATCTATGCGGCAGAGTTGGTCACCTCTTTTATGCTTGTCCCCATAGGGCACGAAATACGGAGCAGCGAGGGCAGCCAAGGAAGCCAGCAGACCAAACCGCACCCCCCCAAGGAGAGGAACAGGAGGACATGGACACTTCCAGCAGACCCCCCCAAAATGAGGAAGGAACATCCAAAGAGCAGCGGCGTAGCAAGAGGAGGGCTACGGATCGGCCGATGGACATCCCATCCCAGAAATCTGGGTCAGAGGGGAAGTCCGATGAAGCTGGTCCTAGCCCGCAGGAGACGCCGGCTGCGAGGGTACCCGAGGCAGAAGACCCCGGGGGTGACGCAGCAGCAATGAAAAGGCGGAAAGGCTCGAAGGCCACCCTGTACTCGGAGGTGGTACGGGGGGGACCCAAGGAAGTACCTGCTGACGCAGCGAAACCGGACGGTCCCCCCAAGGTGCCAACCACCAGTGCCCCTCCCCCTCCCTGCCAGGTGGGGGACCCCAGGGCAACCTCCGAGATGGTGGCGGCGAGCCGAGTACCCACCCCTGCAGAGGGGAAAAGTGAACGGCAGAAGGCCGATATGTCGACCCCTGGGGTAAGCACATTACCAATGTCATCAATATGGGATCTGTCTGACATTCCTGCCTCGGGTGTCCCGGGGGGGCAGCTGAGTGATGGGAGTTCCTCTCCAGCATCATCATTGTTTACGGTAGACTCGGATGCGGGGGGGTATGAGAGCTCCAGCGGGGTCTCTGGCGTAGCCGGAGAGTGTGGTTTTTAAGTTGAACATCGTGAGCGTATTCCAAGACATCTACGCACACACTCAATGATGGCGGACCTTTCATGTCTCACTTTTAACGTAAGAAGCCTCGAGAGCAAAGTGAGACGGGCTGCCCTGTTTAACTACTTAACCATTTTTGCTGCTTCCGTATTCTTCCTGCAGGAATGCGGCATCCCGCACAAATCCCAATACAAAAAGTACGAGAAGGATTGGGTACATGGGCCATCAGTCTGGTCTGGATCTAACGAATCCAGATCAGCAGGGGTCGCCATTCTTTTTAAAGGGAACGTTTTTATTGAAAATTTTTATGAAATTTTACCAGGCAGAATTTTATTGGTCAGAGCTTTTATCAACGGTATTAAATGTCAGTTTTTAAATTTTTACGGTTCTCCGGAAAAGAAGGTGAGAGCAGAAATGTTGGAGATTTTACCCCTTTTTATAAACACCTCTTATCCCCTTATTTTAGCTGGAGATTTTAATTGTGTTTTAAGGGGGGAACGCCGGTTCTCTAACTCCGTAAGCAGGAACTACGATAAAACCTCCAATATGCTGAAGAATCTCGTCACAGACCACCTGCTTACGGATGTTTTTAAGACCTGTAACCCGCTTTTACCTGAAGAGGCCGGCGTGACCTGGAGCAACACCACCTGCAGCTCCAGGATCGATTTTATCTTCTGCTCTCACCAGGTACAACCTTTTAGATCTGATGTTTTTAATAATACCCTCTCTGACCACAAGGTTTTATTTTTTAAAGCAAACCTTGGAGAAAGAAGGAGAACCAGTAATGCCTGGAAGATGAACGTGTCCCTTCTACAAGATCCGCAGATTTTATCTGATTTTATTACTTTTTTTAAAGAATGCAGACGGGTAAGAGATCCCAACATTCCCACCAGCCAGTGGTGGGAAAAGATGAAAATCAAGATCAAGGACTATTTTATCCAGGTTGGGATCTCCAGAGCCAAAGAAAAACGGGCTTTTTATTCCAATCTAAATACCCGTCTGCAGACCCTGTACAAGATGAAAGAGCACGGTATAGAGGTAACTAAGGAAGTAATGGACGCCAAGAAAGATATCGCCAAATGCCTGGAGCAGAGAGGTAAAGAAATAATATTCCGTTCTAGAGTCAAGCACCTCGAAGAGAATGAGACCTGCTCCAGGTATTTTTTTAAGAAAGTTACCGAGAGAAAATGTATTTTAAATGAACTCGATGGAATTACCGACGTACAGGGTCTTTTAGGAAAAGTACATGGTTTTTATGCGGATCTTTTTAACACTAAAAGTGTGGATATAAGTTTTATGGAAGACTCATTAAAGGAGATCACGGATGTTTTAGACCCTGTCTCCCAGAGCCTTTTATTACGTGATATTTCGGAGCAGGAGATTTTAGATACCATCCGTAGTTTTAAACCAGGCAAGGTGCCTGGTCCGGACGGTATACCCATTGAGTTTTATGTCACGTTTTACGGAATTTTAAAAGAGGATTTTTATTCTCTTTTTAGCGAGATTTTTAATTCCAAGAGCCTCCCAGGGTCATGGCGGAAGGGTGAGGTGTCTCTACTATACAAGAAAGGGGATAAGACAGACATAAAAAACTGGAGACCCATCACCCTTCTAAACGCCGATTATAAGATCATGGCTAAAATCTGCGCCAACAGACTTAAAGAAATCATACATAAAATTATACACACCAATCAAGTCTGTGGCGTCCCTGGGAGGGCTATACACGAAAATCTTAACCTTTTAAAAGACTGCATCAGCGACACGAAGTCGAGGCATGGCAAAATGGCCATTTTATCCATAGATTTCGAGAAGGCCTTCGACAGAGTGTCGCATTTTTATCTTTTTAAGGTTTTAGAGAAGATGGGTATACCGGAAGGCTTTTTACTGTCTCTAAGAGCCTTTTATGATAACTGCACCAGCAAGATTTTAGTAAACGGTTTTAAGACGCAGGATGTCCTTTTAAAATCCGGGGTGAAGCAGGGGTGTCCCTTGTCCCCACTACTTTTTATCTGTGCACTGGAGCCTCTTTTATGCGCCATAAGGAAAGACAAGCAAGTTCGTGGAGTCCCCCTACCGGGTGGGGGGGGGTATCGAGGCCAAAGTAGTGGGGTACATGGATGATGTCGCTGTGCTGTGCAGGGACACCCTCTCAATTCAGAAAACCTTGAGGCAAATTCAGTATTTTTGTTGCTCCTCCGGTTTTAAGGTAAATTTTAATAAAAGCAACATTTTAAATATAGGAGATATGCTTTTAGCGGACATTCCTGTTCCTGTTTCTGAATCAGTGCAGATTTTAGGTGTCTCCTTTAATGAGTCAAACAATGGTTTTACCAGTTGGGACTTGGTGGCACAAAAAATAAACAAAAAACTGTGTATGTGGAGCATGCGGCAGCTGACGCTGGAGGGGAAGGTTTTAGTTACAAAGATGATTATTTTACCGATTTTACTATACCTCAGTTTGGTGTTTCCCCCTCCAGACCGGCTGCTAAAGAAAATCACAAAAGCATGCTTCACCTTCTTATGGAACTCCAAGATGGAAAAACTTAGACGAGAAATAGTTTTAAAACCCAAACCCATGGGGGGGAAGGATTTCCCTGATTTTAAGGCTTTTCTTTTAACTAAGTTTTTTAGTATGTGTTTGAATGCTGTTTTTAAGAGTCATTATTGGTCTTACTTCGTCCGTTTTAATACAGGTTATTTTATGCGTAGACATAGGTGGTTTTCCACAGTTTTAAACTCCCCCTATTCTTTTAACCTGACAGACGAGTACAAGATTTTAGCAAAAACGGTGATTTTATATGATCTGAGTGGTAAGACTGTACAATATCTTTTAAATAGTAAAAAAACATATAAGGACATAAAGGAAAGTGGTTTTATGGCGCCTGCAGGGAATTTTAATGAAGAAAAAACAAAACAAATATGGAGAATGGTGAATGATAATTCTCTTTTTAATTCCCAGAAGGACCTTGCCTGGAGCTGCGTTCACGAGTGTCTTCCATGCCGGGCATTCCAGCATCGAAGAGGGCTGACCAACTCTGCCGCATGCCCAAGACCAGGATGCCGAGATGACGAGACGATACAACACCTGATGTGGACCTGTTACTTCGCCCAACTTATATGGACTAAAATAAGCCCTCTTCTACGTAAAATCACCCGGATGAAAGAGCTAAAGATGGAGACCGTGCTGTACGGATGCCTGGAGTGCCCCACATGGACCGAGAGGATAATGGCATGGAAGACCATCAACTGCGTGAAGGCAGCTCTATGGAAGGCCCGAAATATTTTACTGTTTAAACATGAGATTTTAACAGTGCAGGACGTTTTATCTATTTGTTTTAGCGAGATGTATGATTATTTTATAATAGATAAAAAGAACTTTCCGATTTTATCCAGAAAATGGCTTTTAAGTGAGTGGAGTTCCATATTGTGATGCCACCAAGTGCCCATTTTATGTGTATGTATATCTGTATTTTTAAAGAGTTTTGTTTTAGAACATTTTAGGTTTTAAAACGTTCCTAAAGTGCATTTATTTTGTAAAACTCTTGATGTTTCAATAAAGTCACCCCACTAGTTGGGGATGTTAACTCAAAAAATCTGTTCTTATCAGTTTAATATCTGATACGTCCCCTATCTGGGGACCATATATTAAATGGATTTTTAGAACAGGGAGCTGGAAAAAGAGCTTGCTCTGTCCACTCCACGCATTGACCTGGTATTGCAGTACCTCCAGGACCGGTGCACCCCCTTTCCTACAACCGTTTCCAAAAGCAGAAAAACAACACCGACGAGCAAGAGGTGCAGCGCAGCTGTGGCGGCGGCTGCTGCTACCACCACCACCCAAGCACTTTGATTGACACTCAGCCCGTCTGCTCGCAACATTGTATCCACTGAGCAGCTGCGTCTGCCAGAGTGTGCACAGCACAGGTACAACTGGAAGCAAAACAACACACACACCAGTTCATATGGCAGCCGCACTCTATAGTTCGTACCTACCGCTGCGCTAATAGCCAAGTTGGAAACATCGGGCAGGCACAGCGTATCCTGGCAGCCTGCGTCTGTATGCTCCACGTATTCGGGTCATGGGTGTATGTGCAGGGGGCCCGGAGCCCTAGGGGGCCCATAAAGTCTCTCTTCCCCACATTGTAAACCAATGCTATCAATGAAGCTTTATAGTTTGGGGGCCCAGTTCCAGACTTTGTACTGGGGCCCCGCAGCTTCAAGTTACACCTCCGGATCAGGATAATGCTAGGCCATTCCAACCAGCCTGTGTGTGTGACCTGCAGTCGCTGGTAGTCGAAAAGCGGCCGGCCCCGGATGCGCGCTTCAGAGTGGACAGACAGCAGCGGACCCCCAATCACACAGGCCCAAGGCTTGCTATGTAGCACGGAATACCTCATTGGACTGCAGCACTCCACGCGGGCTGAGATACACGCTCCACGTGGGATGGGCAGTATTCGTCCATGAAGATCCAGGCCAACGTTTAGAGATGGAGCAACACTCGGGGAGCAAAGAACTCCAACGAACGGACGTCCACTTTACAAGGATGTATTGCTTTATTCAATGCATGGACACAGAAACAGTTCAACCGCTCGATTACAGACCGCAGTCAATACAGTAAAGAAAGAAATGTGTCTGTTTAATGTAAACTTGCATGGAGCTCGTTTGTCAGCCACTGACTGACTGAATGCTGAAACGTGGTCTAACGTTACATGCACCACCAGGGATAAGGCCTTGCCTATAAGCATTCCCCAGCTGGCAAAAACGGAACCTCCCTGCCTATTCCTCACCATGGAAGAACGGAACCTACCTTTTTTTTTTAAAAAAAGAAAGCCACAGCAGCAGCCAACTCGATTTTGGTAGGCCGCTGTCTCCCCCTTGTGTGCTGCATAAAAAATGCACTCCACTAAAAATAACATTGATCCACGAAATAGAGCGTAGGGAGAGAATGAGGCTTCAAGATGAGCCGTCAGGCTATGATAAATTGTATCACACCTGGGCGATATGGATAGATGCCCGGAGCTCACCCCTATTTACTAGGTGGTTACAGACAGGGACATGTGAGTAACACGTTTAAACCACAATCGTAAAGAGAAACAACAATCCCGGAGCCCGCCCCCCCCCTTTTTGTTTTATTTTCTCTTTCTCCCGTGTCATAGATACCTACCATCCCTTACCACTCCCCCCCTTACCCTCCCCTCATTCCCCTGTTTGTAGACCTTATAAAATATCACAGACAAACATGATATAGTTCAACTCGAAATTGATTTATTAAGTTTCATTGTCAAAGTTAATTTTACATTGCTTTGAGATAAGGCAAAAGTTTCCCCCCCCTCCATGAAACCAATAAAACCTATATTGAATAAAATAAAAATGATGCAGTTACCGGTAGTTCTGCAGCTTCTTGGTGGAAATAAAGACCATCTCCCGTCTCCCAGCTGCAGCAGAGACTGACTGAAATGGCTGCCAAGCCCGGTATTAATGCTTCTAAATTGATGACATCACAAAGGAGTGACATCATCAGCCTTCCAAACACCTGGCTCAATTGCATACAGTATGTATGTATGTATGTATGCATGTATGTGAGTCTATCTATCTATCTATCTATCTTTATTAATTATGTAGAATATAGATATGGATTATTTCTAAATTACAGATTTTGTAGATATAGATTAAAGATAGATTTAAGATTGTTTGTGTGTGTATGTGTGTGTGTATATAAGTGTGTGTGTGTGTATATATATATATATATATATATATATATATATATAGTGTGTGTATATATATATAATGTATATATGTAAAAAAAATATAAAATCTGTAGTTATGTATGTATGTATGTATGTATGTATGGCGGGAAAAAAAGGCCTGCTGTATGTTTTTAAGTTCTTCGGATGACCATGCCGCTCTAATATTCTCCTTACTAGGGTCTACTAATGCTGGCCCAGGGGAAGGCAATAAAGCCCTATGGGGCCGAAGCCAATTTCCCTTATTTTAGGTAAAAAGTTTCCATCCGTCCCTACTCGAAATGCGGCTGGCCGAAGAGATCCCTCCAACCGACCGGCCGACGCACCTTCAGAGACAAACTAGTGCTTGCTTCTAGTGTCATCGCCGGCTTAACCCTCGTTTGTAGGGAGCTGACGAGTCCTGCAGCAGCAGGCTCTGCAAGCCTAGGATGCGTGAGCTCGGTGCAAGAGGAAGGACTGAGGGTGTGAGGCTGGGCGCGGTTGAGAAGGCGTGGGGCGGGGCTATGTAAAGTTTTACAAGCTCTCCCCGCTGCCTGGGTGCATTGTGGGTGCGCCCAGAGTGCTGGCTGAGCGTGTTGCCTCAAGCCTTAGAAGTGGAGTTGGGCGGACCGGGCTACAGGTGAAACCCATTTCGGGTTATCGCTTCTCGGCCTTTTGGCTAAGATCAAGTGTAGTATCTGTTCTTATCAGTTTAATATCTGATACGTCCCCTATCTGGGGACCATATATTAAATGGATTTTTAGAACAGGGAGCTGGAAAAAGAGCTTGCTCTGTCCACTCCACGCATTGACCTGGTATTGCAGTACCTCCATGACCGGTGCACCCCCTTTCCTACAACCGTTTCCAAAAGCAGAAAAACAACACCGACGAGCAAGAGGTGCAGCGCAGCTGTGGCGGCGGCTGCTGCTACCACCACCACCCAAGCACTTTGATTGACACTCAGCCCGTCTGCTCGCAACATTGTATCCACTGAGCAGCTGCGTCTGCCAGAGTGTGCACAGCACAGGTACAACTGGAAGCAAAACAACACACACACCAGTTCATATGGCAGCCGCACTCTATAGTTCGTACCTACCGCTGCGCTAATAGCCAAGTTGGAAACATCGGGCAGGCACAGCGTATCCTGGCAGCCTGCGTCTGTATGCTCCACGTATTCGGGTCATGGGTGTATGTGCAGGGGGCCCGGAGCCCTAGGGGGCCCATAAAGTCTCTCTTCCCCACATTGTAAACCAATGCTATCAATGAAGCTTTATAGTTTGGGGGCCCAGTTCCAGACTTTGTACTGGGGCCCCGCAGCTTCAAGTTACACCTCCGGATCAGGATAATGCTAGGCCATTCCAACCAGCCTGTGTGTGTGACCTGCAGTCGCTGGTAGTCGAAAAGCGGCCGGCCCCGGATGCGCGCTTCAGAGTGGACAGACAGCAGCGGACCCCCAATCACACAGGCCCAAGGCTTGCTATGTAGCACGGAATACCTCATTGGACTGCAGCACTCCACGCGGGCTGAGATACACGCTCCACGTGGGATGGGCAGTATTCGTCCATGAAGATCCAGGCCAACGTTTAGAGATGGAGCAACACTCGGGGAGCAAAGAACTCCAACGAACGGACGTCTACTTTACAAGGATGTATTGCTTTATTCAATGCATGGACACAGAAACAGTTCAACCGCTCGATTACAGACCGCAGTCAATACAGTAAAGAAAGAAATGTGTCTGTTTAATGTAAACTTGCATGGAGCTCGTTTGTCAGCCACTGACTGACTGAATGCTGAAACGTGGTCTAACGTTACATGCACCACCAGGGATAAGGCCTTGCCTATAAGCATTCCCCAGCTGGCAAAAACGGAACCTCCCTGCCTATTCCTCACCATGGAAGAACGGAACCTACCTTTTTTTTTTAAAAAAAGAAAGCCACAGCAGCAGCCAACTCGATTTTGGTAGGCCGCTGTCTCCCCCTTGTGTGCTGCATAAAAAATGCACTCCACTAAAAATAACATTGATCCACGAAATAGAGCGTAGGGAGAGAATGAGGCTTCAAGATGAGCCGTCAGGCTATGATAAATTGTATCACACCTGGGCGATATGGATAGATGCCCGGAGCTCACCCCTATTTACTAGGTGGTTACAGACAGGGACATGTGAGTAACACGTTTAAACCACAATCGTAAAGAGAAACAACAATCCCGGAGCCCGCCCCCCCCCCCTTTTTGTTTTATTTTCTCTTTCTCCCGTGTCATAGATACCTACCATCCCTTACCACTCCCCCCCTTACCCTCCCCTCATTCCCCTGTTTGTAGACCTTATAAAATATCACAGACAAACATGATATAGTTCAACTCGAAATTGATTTATTAAGTTTCATTGTCAAAGTTAATTTTACATTGCTTTGAGATAAGGCAAAAGTTTCCCCCCCTCCATGAAACCAATAAAACCTATATTGAATAAAATAAAAATGATGCAGTTACCGGTAGTTCTGCAGCTTCTTGGTGGAAATAAAGACCATCTCCCGTCTCCCAGCTGCAGCAGAGACTGACTGAAATGGCTGCCAAGCCCGGTATTAATGCTTCTAAATTGATGACATCACAAAGGAGTGACATCATCAGCCTTCCAAACACCTGGCTCAATTGCATACAGTATGCATGTATGTATGTATGCATGTATGTGAGTCTATCTATCTATCTATCTATCTATCTATCTATCTATCTTTATTAATTATGTAGAATATAGATATGGATTATTTCTAAATTACAGATTTTGTAGATATAGATTAAAGATAGATTTAAGATTGTTTGTGTGTGTATGTGTGTGTGTATATAAGTGTGTGTGTGTGTGTGTGTGTATATATATATATATATATATATATATATATATATATATATATATATATATATATATATATATAATGTATATATGTAAAAAAAATATAAAATCTGTAGTTATGTATGTATGTATGTATGTATGTATGTATGGCGGGAAAAAAAGGCCTGCTGTATGTTTTTAAGTTCTTCGGATGACCATGCCGCTCTAATATTCTCCTTACTAGGGTCTACTAATGCTGGCCCAGGGGAAGGCAATAAAGCCCTATGGGGCCGAAGCCAATTTCCCTTATTTTAGGTAAAAAGTTTCCATCCGTCCCTACTCGAAATGCGGCTGGCCGAAGAGATCCCTCCAACCGACCGGCCGACGCACCTTCAGAGACAAACTAGTGCTTGCTTCTAGTGTCATCGCCGGCTTAACCCTCGTTTGTAGGGAGCTGACGAGTCCTGCAGCAGCAGGCTCTGCAAGCCTAGGATGCGTGAGCTCGGTGCAAGAGGAAGGACTGAGGGTGTGAGGCTGGGCGCGGTTGAGAAGGCGTGGGGCGGGGCTATGTAAAGTTTTACAAGCTCTCCCCGCTGCCTGGGTGCATTGTGGGTGCGCCCAGAGTGCTGGCTGAGCGTGTTGCCTCAAGCCTTAGAAGTGGAGTTGGGCGGACCGGGCTACAGGTGAAACCCATTTCGGGTTATCGCTTCTCGGCCTTTTGGCTAAGATCAAGTGTACCTGGTACAGGCGGTCTTAGTCAGAAGGTAACTCGGGTACCCCTCTCCTCTGCCTGGCGGGATCGCCCACTCCGGTGGGCTTCACCCGCCTGCTGCTATCGGGGAGAGGGATTAGTCCCAGGGTAAACGAGTCGCGATCCCCCTGCCTCTTCTGGTCTCCGGGCCAGAGGAGGGCGCTACTTTTGTTGTGTCACAAAAGCGGTTTTGTGACCTTCCTACAAACATGGGCGAAAGCCCACAAGAAATACCGGCATATGCGCGGATTAAGAACACAGTACGTGTCTCTTTTACGAATAGTGCGGATACACGTGGCCTGAGGTATGTGGTTGAGGACGTGCTACAAGGAGTATTTAATGTGCAAAAGAGAGAGATTCTAGCGATCCAAGACTACCCCAAGCGACGGATCTATGACGTTACCCTAACAGAAACTGGCATATTCCGAGATCTGGTGGCGGCCATCCCAGAGAAGAAAGATCCGAAGCTTGAGGGGGTCTTGCTGGTCGAGCACGTCCTCGACATAACTAAACTCGTGGTGATTAAGATGTATTCTCCTTACATTGACGTGAAAGAGGTTGAGGCTTTCCTATCACGATATTTTAAATCCGTCAGATGTATGGGAAAAATTATGAACGAGTTTGGTATCTGGACCTCAAAGTGGCGTTTCCAGGCCACGTGTATAAGTGACCCCAGTTGGCCGGGGGGAGTGATCTTACCGCCCGCGCGTTTTAAATTGGGCAAAGTGAATGGCGACCTGTACTTTGCGGGAATGCCCGACTTCTGCAGGGTTTGTTCAACATACGGTCACCAAAAAGAAAACTGTGCGAGTACTTGCAAGAAATGTGGGGGCACTGATCACGAGACAAGCGAGTGCAAAAAAGGCAAAGGTTGTTATTTCTGCGGCAGTGTTGGTCACCTCTACACGTCTTGCCCCCACAGAGCACAGAAGACGGAGCAGCAAGGGCGACCCGGACCGAAGGAGCAGCCAGGGCAGCCAGATGACCGGAATGCACCCCCCCAGGGAGAGGAACCTGAGGAGATGGAGGTCTCCAGTGGACCCCCCCAGACCGGTAAGGAGCAGCGGAGCATAAAGAGGAGGGTGAGTGACCGGCGGACAGGCTCTCCCTCCCGGGAAACCGGTGGAGGTAGTAGAGCCGGAGAAGCCGGTCCAGGCCCTCCCAAGATGCCCGCTCAAGCGGTGCCTGAGGTGGAGTACCCAGGGGGCACGGCGGCAGCAACACAAAAAAGGCGGAAAGGCTCTGGAGGCAGGCTCTATTCGGAGGTGGTGCAGGGGGGAACCCCGGAGATCCCGACGAAGTCGGAGGACCCGGGGAAAGTACCCCCTGCGGAGTCATCGCAGAAGGCCCCTCCCCCTCCCTGCCAGGAGGGGGCGCGGGGCGCCACCTCCGAGAGCACAGAGACATGTGAGAGCCGAGTACCCACCCCAGCGGAGGGGACTGATGCAAGCACGGGAGCTGGCCTGCTAGCCCCCTTGGAGTTCCCAGTAGGAATCGAGTCAGTGTGGGACTTTACGCAAATCCCTCTCTCGGGCACCGTAGGGGGTCCACTAAGCGAGGTAGGTTCCTCTCCAGCATCGACATTCACGATGGACTCGGATGCGGGGGGGTGTGAGAGTGTCAGCGAGGTCTTTGGCTTGCCCGGGGACTTCTGAGCAGAGACCCACACATTTCCTAGTCCCCCATGGCTGCTCTATCGGGACTCACGTTTAACGTCAGAAGCATCGAGAGCCACGTGAGGAGGGTCGCCCTCTTCAACTACCTGACGATTTTCGCTGCCTCCGTCTTTTTCCTGCAGGAGTGCGGGATCCCGCATAGAGCCCAGTACAAAAAATACCAAGAGGACTGGGTACATGGACCGTCGGTCTGGTCCGGCTCTAACGAGACCAGATCGGCGGGGGTCGCCATTCTTTTTAAAGGAAACGTTTTAATTGACGTTATTAACGAAATTTTACCAGGCAGAATTTTATTGGTCAAAGCTTTTATTAACGGAGTAAAGTGGCAGTTTTTAAATTTTTATGGTGCAACAGATAAAAACACCCGAGCAGAAATGTTAGAGATTTTACCCCTTTTTTTAAACGATTCAGATCCTCTGATTTTAGCGGGAGATTTTAATTGTATTTTAAAGGGGGAACGCCGGCTTTCAAGCTCAGTGAGCAGAAATTATGATAAAACCTCAGCCTTGCTAAAAAACATCATCTCAGACGCCAAGCTCACTGATGCTTACAAAAAATGCAACCCCAACGCATCAGAGGAAGCCGGCGTTACCTGGAGCAACAGACTGTGCAGCTCCAGGATCGATTTTATGTTCTGCTCTTACCAAGTACTGCCTTTTAGATGTGACCTTTTTACCAATGTTTTCTCGGATCATAAGCTTTTATATTTTAAAGTTGATTCAGTTTTAAAGAGAAAATCCGGTAAGAATGCCTGGAAGTTTAACGTGTCCCTTTTAGAAGATCCGCAGGTTTTATCTGATTTTATCACTTTTTATAAAGACTGCAGGCGAGTAAAAGATCCCAACACTCCCACCAGCCAGTGGTGGGAGAAGATGAAACTGAAAATAAAAACATTTTTTATCAAGGTTGGGATCGCCAAAGCTAAAGCCAAACGTACATTTTATTCTAATCTGAATACTCGCCTGCAGACCCTGTATAAGTTCCGTGAACATGACATAGAGGTGGACCACGAGATCATCGAGGTGAAGAAAGAGATCGCCCGGTGCCTGGAGCAGAGGGGAAAAGAAATTATATTCCGTTCGAAAGTGCAACACCTGGAGGAGAACGAGACCTGCTCCAGGTACTTCTTCAAGAAGATAAGAGACAAGCGGACAGTCCTCGATGATCTCGGTGGCACCAAGGACATACAGGATATTTTAAAGAAAGTGTATGGTTTTTATGCGGATCTTTTTAATACTAAACCTGTTGACAGTGATTTTATGAATGACTCGTTGAAGGAGATTACCGACGTTTTAGATCCTGGTTCTCGTGAGATTTTACTAAGGGACATCACAGAACAGGAGATTTTAGACACTATTAAAAGTTTTAAACCAGGTAAGGTGCCTGGGCCCGATGGTATACCCATAGAGTTTTATGTCACCTTTTTTGGTATTTTTAAGGATGACCTTTTCTCCCTTTTTACTGAGGTTTTTATGTCTAAAGCCCTCCCGGGGTCCTGGAAGAAGGGTGACGTGTCTCTTTTATACAAGAAAGGAGACAAGACGGACATCAAGAACTGGAGACCGATCACCCTTCTGAACAGTGACTACAAGATAATGGCCAAAATATGTGCAAACCGCCTCAAGACCGTAATAAGCACAGTTGTACACCCCAACCAGGTCTGTGGGGTGCCCGGGAGGGCAATATGGGAGAATCTTAACCTGATCAAAGATTGTATTAGCGACACAAAATCAAGAAGCGGAAAAATGGCAATTTTAACTATCGACTTTGAAAAAGCCTTTGACCGCGTGTCGCATTTTTATCTTTTTAAGGTTTTAGAGAGAATGGGTATACCGGAAGGTTTTTTATTGTCTTTAAAAGCGTTTTACAACAACTGCACGAGTAGAATTTTAGTCAACGGTTTTAGGACACAGGAAGTGCTTTTAAACTCCGGGGTGAAGCAGGGGTGTCCCTTGTCCCCACTACTTTTTATATGCGCATTAGAGCCTCTTTTATGCACCATACGGCGGGACAAGCAGATCCGTGGGATCCCCCTGCCCGGCGGCGGGGGGATCGAGGCTAAAGTAGTGGGGTACATGGACGATGTGGCAATCCTCGGAAGGGACACCCTGTCGATCCAGAAGGCTATTAGACAAATTGAGTTTTATTGCTGTGCCTCGGGTTTTAAAGTCAATTTTAACAAAAGTAGTGTTTTAAACATCGGGGACCTGCCCTTGCCAGATGTCCCCATTCCTGTGTCCGACTCGGTGCAGATTTTAGGAGTCTCCTTCAACGAGGATAACAGAGGTCTTAACAGCTGGGACTTGGTGGCACAAAAAATCAATAAGAAAATCTGTATGTGGAGCATGCGGCAGCTGACCATGGAGGGGAAGGTTTTAATCACCAAATCTGTGATTTTACCGATTTTATTGTACCTGAGTTTAGTGTTTCCCCCTCCTGGCAGAGTTTTTAATAAAATTGTAAAAGCATGCTTCACATTTTTATGGAGCTCCAAGATGGAGAAACTAAGCAGGGAAATCGTGATGAAGCCGAAGGAGATGGGAGGAAAAGATTTCCCTGATTTTAAAGCCTTTTTATATACAAAGTATTTTAGTTTGTGTATTGGTGCTCTTTTTAAAAACCACTATTGGTCCTATTTTATCCGGTATAACACAGGCTATTTTATGAGGAGGAACAATTGGTTCAAGACGGTTTTAAATTCCCCTTACTCTTTTAATCTACCCGGAGAATACAAGATTTTAGAGAAAATAGCGATTTTATATGATTTTACTGGCAAAAGCCCACAAGTTTTAATGAATAGTAAAGTCATTTTAAAGGATATTAAGAAAAGTGGTTTTTATGTTCAAGTAAGTAATTTTAACGAAAGACAAAGCAAGGAAACTTGGACAATGGTTAATTATTATATTTTTAATTCACAGAAAGATCTGGCCTGGAGCTGCGTCCATGACTGTCTTCCATGCCGGGCATTCCAGCATCGTAGAGGTTTGACCAACACTGCCGCGTGCCCAAGACCAGGATGTGCAGGAGAAGAGACGACGACCCACCTGATGTGGACCTGCTACATAACAAAGAGAATATGGACTAAGATATTGCCGCTACTGATTAAAATAACAGGACTTAAGAGACTAACATTGGATGCCGTCCTGTATGGATGCTTGGAATGCCCCACACGGACTCAGAAAATTATGGCATGGAAGATGGTCAATTCGGTCAAAGCAGCTCTATGGAAATCCAGAAACATTTTAGTTTTTAAACATGAAATTTTAACTGTGAAGGACATTTTAGCCATTACTCTTAATGAGATGCACCAATACTTTTTAGTGGATAAGAAAAATTTCCCAGTTTTAGCGAGAAAATGGCTTTTATCAGAATGGAGCTCCATAATATGATGCCACCAAGGGCCCTTTTATGTGATATTAACTTGTTCTGTATTTTTAACATGTATTTTATGTAGACGAATGTTTTAAATGGTATGTTTTAATGTGTTGTTTAATATGTTTTAATGTACTGTTTTAACAATTGCAAAAACGTCTATGTAAATATGTGTTGGACAAATAAAAACGCCCCCCATATGGAGGGCTTGTCAACTTAAAAAAAAAATCTGTTCTTATCAGTTTAATATCTGATACGTCCCCTATCTGGGGACCATATATTAAATGGATTTTTAGAACAGGGAGCTGGAAAAAGAGCTTGCTCTGTCCACTCCACGCATTGACCTGGTATTGCAGTACCTCCAGGACCGGTGCACCCCCTTTCCTACAACCGTTTCCAAAAGCAGAAAAACAACACCGACGAGCAAGAGGTGCAGCGCAGCTGTGGCGGCGGCTGCTGCTACCACCACCACCCAAGCACTTTGATTGACACTCAGCCCGTCTGCTCGCAACATTGTATCCACTGAGCAGCTGCGTCTGCCAGAGTGTGCACAGCACAGGTACAACTGGAAGCAAAACAACACACACACCAGTTCATATGGCAGCCGCACTCTATAGTTCGTACCTACCGCTGCGCTAATAGCCAAGTTGGAAACATCGGGCAGGCACAGCGTATCCTGGCAGCCTGCGTCTGTATGCTCCACGTATTCGGGTCATGGGTGTATGTGCAGGGGGCCCGGAGCCCTAGGGGGCCCATAAAGTCTCTCTTCCCCACATTGTAAACCAATGCTATCAATGAAGCTTTATAGTTTGGGGGCCCAGTTCCAGACTTTGTACTGGGGCCCCGCAGCTTCAAGTTACACCTCCGGATCAGGATAATGCTAGGCCATTCCAACCAGCCTGTGTGTGTGACCTGCAGTCGCTGGTAGTCGAAAAGCGGCCGGCCCCGGATGCGCGCTTCAGAGTGGACAGACAGCAGCGGACCCCCAATCACACAGGCCCAAGGCTTGCTATGTAGCACGGAATACCTCATTGGACTGCAGCACTCCACGCGGGCTGAGATACACGCTCCACGTGGGATGGGCAGTATTCGTCCATGAAGATCCAGGCCAACGTTTAGAGATGGAGCAACACTCGGGGAGCAAAGAACTCCAACGAACGGACGTCTACTTTACAAGGATGTATTGCTTTATTCAATGCATGGACACAGAAACAGTTCAACCGCTCGATTACAGACCGCAGTCAATACAGTAAAGAAAGAAATGTGTCTGTTTAATGTAAACTTGCATGGAGCTCGTTTGTCAGCCACTGACTGACTGAATGCTGAAACGTGGTCTAACGTTACATGCACCACCAGGGATAAGGCCTTGCCTATAAGCATTCCCCAGCTGGCAAAAACGGAACCTCCCTGCCTATTCCTCACCATGGAAGAACGGAACCTACCTTTTTTTAAAAAAAAAGAAAGCCACAGCAGCAGCCAACTCGATTTTGGTAGGCCGCTGTCTCCCCCTTGTGTGCTGCATAAAAAATGCACTCCACTAAAAATAACATTGATCCACGAAATAGAGCGTAGGGAGAGAATGAGGCTTCAAGATGAGCCGTCAGGCTATGATAAATTGTATCACACCTGGGCGATATGGATAGATGCCCGGAGCTCACCCCTATTTACTAGGTGGTTACAGACAGGGACATGTGAGTAACACGTTTAAACCACAATCGTAAAGAGAAACAACAATCCCGGAGCCTGCCCCCCCCCCCCTTTTTGTTTTATTTTCTCTTTCTCCCGTGTCATAGATACCTACCATCCCTTACCACTCCCCCCCTTACCCTCCCCTCATTCCCCTGTTTGTAGACCTTATAAAATATCACAGACAAACATGATATAGTTCAACTCGAAATTGATTTATTAAGTTTCATTGTCAAAGTTAATTTTACATTGCTTTGAGATAAGGCAAAAGTTTCCCCCCCTCCATGAAACCAATAAAACCTATATTGAATAAAATAAAAATGATGCAGTTACCGGTAGTTCTGCAGCTTCTTGGTGGAAATAAAGACCATCTCCCGTCTCCCAGCTGCAGCAGAGACTGACTGAAATGGCTGCCAAGCCCGGTATTAATGCTTCTAAATTGATGACATCACAAAGGAGTGACATCATCAGCCTTCCAAACACCTGGCTCAATTGCATACAGTATGTATGTATGTATGTATGCATGTATGTGAGTCTATCTATCTATCTATCTATCTTTATTAATTATGTAGAATATAGATATGGATTATTTCTAAATTACAGATTTTGTAGATATAGATTAAAGATAGATTTAAGATTGTTTGTGTGTGTATGTGTGTGTGTATATAAGTGTGTGTGTGTGTATATATATATATATATATATATATATATATATATATATATATATATATATATATATAGTGTGTGTATATATATATAATGTATATATGTAAAAAAAATATAAAATCTGTAGTTATGTATGTATGTATGTATGTATGTATGTATGGCGGGAAAAAAAGGCCTGCTGTATGTTTTTAAGTTCTTCGGATGACCATGCCGCTCTAATATTCTCCTTACTAGGGTCTACTAATGCTGGCCCAGGGGAAGGCAATAAAGCCCTATGGGGCCGAAGCCAATTTCCCTTATTTTAGGTAAAAAGTTTCCATCCGTCCCTACTCGAAATGCGGCTGGCCGAAGAGATCCCTCCAACCGACCGGCCGACGCACCTTCAGAGACAAACTAGTGCTTGCTTCTAGTGTCATCGCCGGCTTAACCCTCGTTTGTAGGGAGCTGACGAGTCCTGCAGCAGCAGGCTCTGCAAGCCTAGGATGCGTGAGCTCGGTGCAAGAGGAAGGACTGAGGGTGTGAGGCTGGGCGCGGTTGAGAAGGCGTGGGGCGGGGCTATGTAAAGTTTTACAAGCTCTCCCCGCTGCCTGGGTGCATTGTGGGTGCGCCCAGAGTGCTGGCTGAGCGTGTTGCCTCAAGCCTTAGAAGTGGAGTTGGGCGGACCGGGCTACAGGTGAAACCCATTTCGGGTTATCGCTTCTCGGCCTTTTGGCTAAGATCAAGTGTAAAGCTTGGTCTGAGCTGTGGGCCGTGGGTGTGCTGGGGTTCACCCAGTGAGAAGGATCACTTTATCTGTGGTGTTACACCGACAGTTACCTTGCAGGATGTACGGCATCAAGAACACGATCCGGTTTGAGGTGGAGTCCAAGAGCAGCCTAAAGAACAACCTGGTTTACATCGTCCGGGACGTACTGTTGGAAAAAGGTGATGTACCTGTGGAGGAGATCTATAGTGTCCAGGACTTTCCCCGTCAGGGGCAATATGATGTCACTTTTTGTGATGAAGGGGCATGCCTAAACGTGTTTGAATGGCTGCGAACCCAGAGAGACACTGAGCTCCTTAACGGGGTTAAAATAACCCCCCTGTTTGGCTTGCAGGAGAGGCTGGTGACTGTGCACGTGTTTAACCCTTACACGGATGTGGGCCTCCTTTTCAGTTTCCTTGAGCAGTATTGCGACCACGTACGAGGTGGTGAAAAACAGAAGAATATCCTAGGAATATTTAACTGTAAATATAAATTCATGGTGAGACTGAAGAGGAACCCAAGTCGTATCGGGGGAGTGATGCACCCCCCTGCCAATTTTTCCATTGCTGGCTACCGTGGCTACTTACATTATGCAGGACAGCCGACCTATTGCCGGAATTGCGAACAGTTTGGTCACATTAAAGCGGACTGCACCAAAGGCCTTGTGTGCAGAAACTGCAAGGGTGTTGGGCACCATGCTGGCGACTGCCCTAAGCCAAAGAGGTGCGATCTTTGTGGGTCGTCTGAGCACGTGGTGAAAGATTGCCCGGCGAACGGTGGTTTTGGTGGCTGGCGGCGACCCCCTGAGGAGGGAGCAGCAGCCAGCAAGGCGAGCACGTCTGCAGGTGCGGCTGCTGCAGAACCTCGGCCATCAGCTGCAGCTAATGAGGTGTCTGTCCAGCCTGAGCAGGGAGCTGCTGAGAGAGTTACACCTGTTGTTCCTGTGAGAGCCAAGGCAGTGAGAGCTGCAGCTGCGTCTGTGTCTGCGGCTGCTAAAGCAGGAAAAGAGGAGGAAATTAAGAGGAAAGTGGATACCCAAAAAGTACCTGAGACGCCGCATGTTGGGAGTGCTACTCCGGAAGAGCAGGTGGTTGGGGTTATCAGACAGTTGGAGGAGATCATCGAGGAAGTGGACAGCCCCATTAACCCCTCAGGGAACATTGAGGAGTTTTCCTCCCCTGAGACAGTCCTGAGTAAGAGGGAGGGTGGAGGTGGTGGGCTGAATGACTCCAGTGAGGAGGAGTTTGTGGAGGTGGCTGGAAAGAACACAGCCAAAAAAAGAAGGTGCACAAAAAGTAAAGAGACGCTCATGGAGGTCAGTAACCCTTTCGAGACTTTGGCGCAAGACCTGGAGTGCTCAGGTGAGAGTGGCGAGGACTTATAAAATGAGCCACAAAGTGTCTATATAATCCTGTGTATTTAGTGGTTTAGCCACTTTAAGTGGAAGGCATATAAGTGTATGACATTTGTTAAAAGGTCTTTGCGTGAACTAAGACATTTTTCTGCAAAGGTATAACAATTATGGTTTTGAATATATGTTCCCAGAACGTGCGCGTTTTTAAATCAAAGGCCAGAAGGGCAGCAATTTTTAGTTTTTTGCATCAGAAGAATGCTGATTTATTTTGCTTGCAGGAGTGTGGTATAGACACTGATGTCAGCCCGTCAGAATGGCCTTATGGTGCTGCAGCATGGTCGGGGAGTACATATAATAAAAACGATGGAGTCGGCATACTTATTAACTCCAGAGAGTTGGCGCTACAGAGTAGCGAAATAATTGAGGCTGGAAGATGCATCTCCGCGGTGTTATTATATAGAGGTACGCAATTCCGTGTTATTAATGTGTATGCACCTGCGGAGAAGCATGAGAGGAGCGCTCTATTTAACAAAATAAAGTTTTTCATGCAAGGAAGGACACCTACCGTCCTCATAGGGGACATGAATTGTGACCTCTCAAAAAAATCGTTTGACGTGTCTGCAAAATGTTTATTTGAACTATGCTCTGATTTTCACCTGAGGGATATCCAACAGGCGTGTGGCATATCCCCTCAGCTTAATACATACCATGCGGACAGGGGTGGAGTCCACTCCAAAATTGATTATTGTTTTTTATCAGAAGGTCTATCTGCCACAAGTTATGTTCAAGAGATGGCGCTATTCTCAGATCATGAGTGTCTGTTATGTGGGGTGGAGGTGGGGAACAGTGTTGTGTGGGGGAGGGGAGTCTGGAAGCTGAACCTCAAGCTTCTGGAGGGACAGGACATAAAAAAACAATATGAAAGTCTGTATAGGAGGTGGAGGGACAGAAAGGGGGACTTTGTAAATGTCTTAGATTGGTGGGATTGGGTAAAGGGGAAAACTAAAACCTTTTTCAAGTCGGCAGGATACAAAGTAGCCAGGGAAAGGAAGGCAGAGTACGTGAGGCTTGGCAACAAACTAAGCCTGTTGATAAAATTGCGCGATAACGGAAGAGATGTGCAAGAAGACATCTTGAAAACCAGAAGAGAGATAAATAATTATCTAGTGGAAAAAGGGAAGAGCATAATGTACCGCGCTAAATTAGACAAGATGCTGCATGATGAGACATGTTCGCGGTTCTTTTTTAAAAAAGTGTTTTCTAAAAAACCTACCTTCGAAGTAATAGAGAGAGAGACAGGAGGGGAGGTGAGGGGGGAGGAGGTGTACGAAGAGGTAGCATCCTTCTATGAGGACTTATATAAGGTAAAATGGAGGGATGAAGTCCTGGAGGATGACGTGTTAACTACACTTGAAAACAAGTTAGGGGAGGCGGACCAAGTGTCCATCACACATGACATCACCGCTAAAGAAGTGTGGGAGGCGGTCCAGAGTATGGCCGCTAATAAAACGCCTGGTATGGATGGGTTACCGATTGAATATTATCGTATGCTGTGGAGTGTGATAGGGAAAGATGTGTGTGAAGTGTGCCAGTACATGTGGGTGAATGTGGATGTAGCTGAAAGTATGCGAGGTGGAGTGGTTGTATTAATCCCCAAAAAGGGCAATCTGAAAAATTTAAAAAATTGGCGTCCGATTACGCTTCTTAATGCTGACTATAAAATTTATGCTAAAATCATTGCAAATCGGATGCGTGCGGTAGTGGAGAGCGTGGTGAGCGAGGACCAGTACTGTGCGGTGCCCGGTAGGAGGGTGCATGAGAGTCTGTGTCTGGTGCGGGATTGTCTGGGAGATTGTAAGGAGCGAAAGAAGAGTGTGTATGTGGTGAGCTTGGACTTTGAAAAAGCGTATGACAGGTTGTCGCATGGATTCTTGTTCCGAGTGTTGGTGTGTATGGGGTTCCCGGGTATGTTTGTAGAGCGAGTGAGGAGTCTGTATGAAAGGATTTATAGTAGTATGTTAGTGAATGGGAAGGTTGGAAGGAGAGTGAATGTGATGTCTGGTGTGCGTCAGGGGTGTCCGCTGTCGGCCGTGGTTTTCATCTGCGCCATGGAGCCGTTACTATGTCTAATAAGACAGGATAAGATGGTGAGGGGGATCCACATTCCAGGTAGTGACGGCAGAGAGCTAAAGGTGTGTGCGTATATGGATGATGTGTGTGTGATGTGTGAGTCTGAGAATGCAGTGAGGAGAGTGAAGCTGTTAGTGTCTGTGTTTTGTGGTGCGTCTGCGTTCCGTGTCAACTGGGACAAAAGTGAGTGCAAGGTGTTTGGTGAGACTGGAGGGGATGCAGATATAGGTTTAAATATTGTGTCCGGGCCAATTAAAATTCTAGGCATTAGGTTTAATAACAATTTACAGGGGGAAGAGAGCTGGGAGGAGGCAAGACAGAAGGTGGAGAACCGGTTAAATTTTTGGAAATTACGCAACCTGACTATGATAGGCAAAATCGTAATATTAAAGAGCGTAATTTTGCCCATTTTCTTATACGTGGCATTAGTTTTCCCTCCGGGATACATGGGTCAGAGGAGGCTGAACAGGGTCATGTTTCTGTTCTTCTGGGGGTCCAAAATGGAACGTCTGAGGAGGGAGGCAGTGTACAAGAGTTGGGAGAGAGGAGGGATGGGCTTTCCCAATTTAGAGACATACTTTGGATGCAACAGCGTAGTTTTCCTACTAAGCATGTTGCAAAAAACCACCAAAGGGGCGTGCATGATGAGGTATCTAGCAGGGAGATGGTTTGTACGTATGAAATGGTGCGAATACGACTTGAGGAAACCAGTTGCTTTCCAAATCCCTAAGTGGTATGAATGGACAGTATGTTTTGTGGCGAAGTTTGAGTTGGATGACTGTGAAGTGAATGTACTAAAGAATAAGCGAATGGTTAAACGAATGATTGAGAGTAAGGACGAGATGTCTGATATTAATTCTGTTAGCAGAGTGAATGTGGAGAGAGTGTGGAAGAAAGTGCGGATGGATGGGATGAGCAATAGGCAGAGTGAGATTGTATGGCAGAGTCTGCATGGCGTGTTACCGGTGCGAGAGTTTCAGCGTGTGAGAGGTTTGGTGAGGAGTGAGAGATGTCCAAGAGAGGGGTGCGGTGGATGTGAGAATGTGGTTCATTTATTTTGGAATTGCAGCCATGCACAGAATGTGCTGCGGAGACTTGGCTCGTTATGTAAGGAGATAACAGGAGTTAATTTCATGTCCTTTGAGTTAGTTATGTTTGGTTTAGGTGCGAGAGGCAGTGTGAGAGAGAGACTGTTGTGGCTGTTTATGGCGTGTGTGAAGGAAGTGTTATGGGATGTAAGGAATGTGTATGTGTTCAAGAGGAAGGATGTAAGTGAGAGGGACAGCGTGCGAATGGTGTTGGGGAAATTATACTTTATTTATTTATGGGACAAAAGACAGGATGGAGTCGATGCGGAGGGAATATGGAAGGTTAAAAAATGGATACAATTAGTTGATTTGTCATGATTTGTAATGTATTTATGTTGTATAAATGTGATGGATTTATTATGTTGTGAATAAATAAAAACCTTTGGTTATAAAAAAAAAAAAAAAATCTGTTCTTATCAGTTTAATATCTGATACGTCCCCTATCTGGGGACCATATATTAAATGGATTTTTAGAACAGGGAGCTGGAAAAAGAGCTTGCTCTGTCCACTCCACGCATTGACCTGGTATTGCAGTACCTCCAGGACCGGTGCACCCCCTTTCCTACAACCGTTTCCAAAAGCAGAAAAACAACACCGACGAGCAAGAGGTGCAGCGCAGCTGTGGCGGCGGCTGCTGCTACCACCACCACCCAAGCACTTTGATTGACACTCAGCCCGTCTGCTCGCAACATTGTATCCACTGAGCAGCTGCGTCTGCCAGAGTGTGCACAGCACAGGTACAACTGGAAGCAAAACAACACACACACCAGTTCATATGGCAGCCGCACTCTATAGTTCGTACCTACCGCTGCGCTAATAGCCAAGTTGGAAACATCGGGCAGGCACAGCGTATCCTGGCAGCCTGCGTCTGTATGCTCCACGTATTCGGGTCATGGGTGTATGTGCAGGGGGCCCGGAGCCCTAGGGGGCCCATAAAGTCTCTCTTCCCCACATTGTAAACCAATGCTATCAATGAAGCTTTATAGTTTGGGGGCCCAGTTCCAGACTTTGTACTGGGGCCCCGCAGCTTCAAGTTACACCTCCGGATCAGGATAATGCTAGGCCATTCCAACCAGCCTGTGTGTGTGACCTGCAGTCGCTGGTAGTCGAAAAGCGGCCGGCCCCGGATGCGCGCTTCAGAGTGGACAGACAGCAGCGGACCCCCAATCACACAGGCCCAAGGCTTGCTATGTAGCACGGAATACCTCATTGGACTGCAGCACTCCACGCGGGCTGAGATACACGCTCCACGTGGGATGGGCAGTATTCGTCCATGAAGATCCAGGCCAACGTTTAGAGATGGAGCAACACTCGGGGAGCAAAGAACTCCAACGAACGGACGTCTACTTTACAAGGATGTATTGCTTTATTCAATGCATGGACACAGAAACAGTTCAACCGCTCGATTACAGACCGCAGTCAATACAGTAAAGAAAGAAATGTGTCTGTTTAATGTAAACTTGCATGGAGCTCGTTTGTCAGCCACTGACTGACTGAATGCTGAAACGTGGTCTAACGTTACATGCACCACCAGGGATAAGGCCTTGCCTATAAGCATTCCCCAGCTGGCAAAAACGGAACCTCCCTGCCTATTCCTCACCATGGAAGAACGGAACCTACCTTTTTTTTTTAAAAAAAGAAAGCCACAGCAGCAGCCAACTCGATTTTGGTAGGCCGCTGTCTCCCCCTTGTGTGCTGCATAAAAAATGCACTCCACTAAAAATAACATTGATCCACGAAATAGAGCGTAGGGAGAGAATGAGGCTTCAAGATGAGCCGTCAGGCTATGATAAATTGTATCACACCTGGGCGATATGGATAGATGCCCGGAGCTCACCCCTATTTACTAGGTGGTTACAGACAGGGACATGTGAGTAACACATTTAAACCACAATCGTAAAGAGAAACAACAATCCCGGAGCCCGCCCCCCCCCCCTTTTTGTTTTATTTTCTCTTTCTCCCGTGTCATAGATACCTACCATCCCTTACCACTCCCCCCCTTACCCTCCCCTCATTCCCCTGTTTGTAGACCTTATAAAATATCACAGACAAACATGATATAGTTCAACTCGAAATTGATTTATTAAGTTTCATTGTCAAAGTTAATTTTACATTGCTTTGAGATAAGGCAAAAGTTTCCCCCCCTCCATGAAACCAATAAAACCTATATTGAATAAAATAAAAATGATGCAGTTACCGGTAGTTCTGCAGCTTCTTGGTGGAAATAAAGACCATCTCCCGTCTCCCAGCTGCAGCAGAGACTGACTGAAATGGCTGCCAAGCCCGGTATTAATGCTTCTAAATTGATGACATCACAAAGGAGTGACATCATCAGCCTTCCAAACACCTGGCTCAATTGCATACAGTATGTATGTATGTATGTATGCATGTATGTGAGTCTATCTATCTATCTATCTATCTATCTATCTATCTATCTATCTTTATTAATTATGTAGAATATAGATATGGATTATTTCTAAATTACAGAATTTGTAGATATAGATTAAAGATAGATTTAAGATTGTTTGTGTGTGTATGTGTGTGTGTATATAAGTGTGTGTGTGTGTATGTATATATATATATATATATATATATATATATATATATATATATATATATATATATATATATATAGTGTGTGTATATATATATAATGTATATATGTAAAAAAAATATAAAATCTGTAGTTATGTATGTATGTATGTATGTATGTATGGCGGGAAAAAAAGGCCTGCTGTATGTTTTTAAGTTCTTCGGATGACCATGCCGCTCTAATATTCTCCTTACTAGGGTCTACTAATGCTGGCCCAGGGGAAGGCAATAAAGCCCTATGGGGCCGAAGCCAATTTCCCTTATTTTAGGTAAAAAGTTTCCATCCGTCCCTACTCGAAATGCGGCTGGCCGAAGAGATCCCTCCAACCGACCGGCCGACGCACCTTCAGAGACAAACTAGTGCTTGCTTCTAGTGTCATCGCCGGCTTAACCCTCGTTTGTAGGGAGCTGACGAGTCCTGCAGCAGCAGGCTCTGCAAGCCTAGGATGCGTGAGCTCGGTGCAAGAGGAAGGACTGAGGGTGTGAGGCTGGGCGCGGTTGAGAAGGCGTGGGGCGGGGCTATGTAAAGTTTTACAAGCTCTCCCCGCTGCCTGGGTGCATTGTGGGTGCGCCCAGAGTGCTGGCTGAGCGTGTTGCCTCAAGCCTTAGAAGTGGAGTTGGGCGGACCGGGCTACAGGTGAAACCCATTTCGGGTTATCGCTTCTCGGCCTTTTGGCTAAGATCAAGTGTAGTATCTGTTCTTATCAGTTTAATATCTGATACGTCCCCTATCTGGGGACCATATATTAAATGGATTTTTAGAACAGGGAGCTGGAAAAAGAGCTTGCTCTGTCCACTCCACGCATTGACCTGGTATTGCAGTACCTCCAGGACCGGTGCACCCCCTTTCCTACAACCGTTTCCAAAAGCAGAAAAACAACACCGACGAGCAAGAGGTGCAGCGCAGCTGTGGCGGCGGCTGCTGCTACCACCACCACCCAAGCACTTTGATTGACACTCAGCCCGTCTGCTCGCAACATTGTATCCACTGAGCAGCTGCGTCTGCCAGAGTGTGCACAGCACAGGTACAACTGGAAGCAAAACAACACACACACCAGTTCATATGGCAGCCGCACTCTATAGTTCGTACCTACCGCTGCGCTAATAGCCAAGTTGGAAACATCGGGCAGGCACAGCGTATCCTGGCAGCCTGCGTCTGTATGCTCCACGTATTCGGGTCATGGGTGTATGTGCAGGGGGCCCGGAGCCCTAGGGGGCCCATAAAGTCTCTCTTCCCCACATTGTAAACCAATGCTATCAATGAAGCTTTATAGTTTGGGGGCCCAGTTCCAGACTTTGTACTGGGGCCCCGCAGCTTCAAGTTACACCTCCGGATCAGGATAATGCTAGGCCATTCCAACCAGCCTGTGTGTGTGACCTGCAGTCGCTGGTAGTCGAAAAGCGGCCGGCCCCGGATGCGCGCTTCAGAGTGGACAGACAGCAGCGGACCCCCAATCACACAGGCCCAAGGCTTGCTATGTAGCACGGAATACCTCATTGGACTGCAGCACTCCACGCGGGCTGAGATACACGCTCCACGTGGGATGGGCAGTATTCGTCCATGAAGATCCAGGCCAACGTTTAGAGATGGAGCAACACTCGGGGAGCAAAGAACTCCAACGAACGGACGTCTACTTTACAAGGATGTATTGCTTTATTCAATGCATGGACACAGAAACAGTTCAACCGCTCGATTACAGACCGCAGTCAATACAGTAAAGAAAGAAATGTGTCTGTTTAATGTAAACTTGCATGGAGCTCGTTTGTCAGCCACTGACTGACTGAATGCTGAAACGTGGTCTAACGTTACATGCACCACCAGGGATAAGGCCTTGCCTATAAGCATTCCCCAGCTGGCAAAAACGGAACCTCCCTGCCTATTCCTCACCATGGAAGAACGGAACCTACCTTTTTTTTTTAAAAAAAGAAAGCCACAGCAGCAGCCAACTCGATTTTGGTAGGCCGCTGTCTCCCCCTTGTGTGCTGCATAAAAAATGCACTCCACTAAAAATAACATTGATCCACGAAATAGAGCGTAGGGAGAGAATGAGGCTTCAAGATGAGCCGTCAGGCTATGATAAATTGTATCACACCTGGGCGATATGGATAGATGCCCGGAGCTCACCCCTATTTACTAGGTGGTTACAGACAGGGACATGTGAGTAACACGTTTAAACCACAATCGTAAAGAGAAACAACAATCCCGGAGCCCGCCCCCCCCCCCTTTTTGTTTTATTTTCTCTTTCTCCCGTGTCATAGATACCTACCATCCCTTACCACTCCCCCCCTTACCCTCCCCTCATTCCCCTGTTTGTAGACCTTATAAAATATCACAGACAAACATGATATAGTTCAACTCGAAATTGATTTATTAAGTTTCATTGTCAAAGTTAATTTTACATTGCTTTGAGATAAGGCAAAAGTTTCCCCCCCTCCATGAAACCAATAAAACCTATATTGAATAAAATAAAAATGATGCAGTTACCGGTAGTTCTGCAGCTTCTTGGTGGAAATAAAGACCATCTCCCGTCTCCCAGCTGCAGCAGAGACTGACTGAAATGGCTGCCAAGCCCGGTATTAATGCTTCTAAATTGATGACATCACAAAGGAGTGACATCATCAGCCTTCCAAACACCTGGCTCAATTGCATACAGTATGTATGTATGTATGTATGCATGTATGTGAGTCTATCTATCTATCTATCTATCTATCTATCTATCTATCTATCTATCTATCTATCTATCTATCTTTATTAATTATGTAGAATATAGATATGGATTATTTCTAAATTACAGATTTTGTAGATATAGATTAAAGATAGATTTAAGATTGTTTGTGTGTGTATGTGTGTGTGTATATAAGTGTGTGTGTGTGTATATATATATATATATATATATATATATATATATATATATATATATATATATATATATAGTGTGTGTATATATATATAATGTATATATGTAAAAAAAATATAAAATCTGTAGTTATGTATGTATGTATGTATGTATGTATGTATGGCGGGAAAAAAAGGCCTGCTGTATGTTTTTAAGTTCTTCGGATGACCATGCCGCTCTAATATTCTCCTTACTAGGGTCTACTAATGCTGGCCCAGGGGAAGGCAATAAAGCCCTATGGGGCCGAAGCCAATTTCCCTTATTTTAGGTAAAAAGTTTCCATCCGTCCCTACTCGAAATGCGGCTGGCCGAAGAGATCCCTCCAACCGACCGGCCGACGCACCTTCAGAGACAAACTAGTGCTTGCTTCTAGTGTCATCGCCGGCTTAACCCTCGTTTGTAGGGAGCTGACGAGTCCTGCAGCAGCAGGCTCTGCAAGCCTAGGATGCGTGAGCTCGGTGCAAGAGGAAGGACTGAGGGTGTGAGGCTGGGCGCGGTTGAGAAGGCGTGGGGCGGGGCTATGTAAAGTTTTACAAGCTCTCCCCGCTGCCTGGGTGCATTGTGGGTGCGCCCAGAGTGCTGGCTGAGCGTGTTGCCTCAAGCCTTAGAAGTGGAGTTGGGCGGACCGGGCTACAGGTGAAACCCATTTCGGGTTATCGCTTCTCGGCCTTTTGGCTAGATCAAGTGTAGTGCTTGGTCTGGTTGGAGGGTTGTGAGTGTGCTGGGTTCGGCCCAGGCTCTACTGCGAAAGCAGAATCCTTTCTGTGGTTCCTGACCGACAGATTTATTTTGCAAGATGGCTGGAGTAAGAAATACCATTCGTTTTGATGTGGACCTGACCGACAGAGCGAAGAACAGCATGGTGTACGTTGTGCGGGACGTCCTGATGAGCAAGTGTGGCGTACTGAAGACGGACATCTACAGCGTACAGGACTTCGCTAGACTAGGCCAGTATGACGTGACTTTCTGTGAGGAATATGCCTGCCTGAACGTCTATGAATGGCTGCGGGGTCACAAGGACAGCGATTTCCTGAGTGGGGTGAGGATAACCCCCTTGTTTGGGATACAGGAGAAGCCGGTCCTGGTACATGTATACAATCCGTATACCGATGTGGCACTGATAGAGAGTTTCCTCAGACGGTATTGTGAGAATGTGCGCGGCGGAGAGAAACAGAAAAACATTTTGGACATCTTTAATTGTAAATACAAGTTTTTCGTGAGGTTCAGAATGGACCCAAACAGTCTGGGAGGAGTGATGCACCCGCCAGCGAGTTTCTCAATTGCGGGGAACCGAGGATACCTGACCTATCCCGGACAGCCCCTGTACTGCAGGAACTGCAGCCAGTTTGGGCACATGAAGGATGCATGCACTAAGGGGCAAGTCTGTCGCAATTGTCAAGGCGAGGGACACCACGCGGGTAACTGCCCAAAACCTAAGCGGTGCGACCTATGTGGGTCAGAGGAACATGTGTGTAAAGACTGTCCGGGGACCGAACGCCCCAGAGAAAACCGGAGGAAAACCTATGCGGAGTGTGCTGCAAGTAAACAAAACACAGCTGCTTTGAGTGGGACTGCCGTTGCTAAGCAACCTGCTGTGAGAGCTGCTTCAGTTATGGCTGCCGTTGCTAGGCAACCTGCTGTGAGAGCTGCTGCTGGTAACCATGAGCAACCTGCTGTGAGAGCTGCTTCAGTTATGGCTGCCGTTGCTAAGCAACCTGCTGTGAGAGCTGCTGCTGGTAACCATGAGCAACCTGCTGTGAGAGCTGCTGCTGGTAACCATGAGCCACCTGCTGCCAACGCTAATGAGGTTTCTGTGATATCTGCTGCACGTGTTACTGTCCCCAAGCCACCTACTACAAGTACTACTGCTGTCTCCGTGCCGCCTGCTGCGGCTGCTGTTTCCGTGCCGCCTGCTGCGGCTGCTGTTCCCGTACTTCCTGCTGCGGCTGCTGTTTCCATACCACCTACTGCGGCTTCTGTTTCCGTGCCGCCTGCTGCAGCTGCTGTTTCTATACCGCCTGCTACAAAGAGTGTGACTGGCCAAAACATCAAGAGGAAAGTGGAAAGCCAGAAAGCTGCTACTGGTGTTGTGAATACGAGAAAGGCGGCGGACGCCCAGGTATCGGAGGTCATCCGCGACCTGGAGGAGATTATAGAGGAGGTGGACAGTCCCATCCATCCGTCTGGAGTCATAGACAGTTTCTCCACACCAGAGATGTTTTTGTGTCGCAGGGAGGGTGGTGGGTTTGAAATCAGTGACAGTGACGAGGACTTTACTGAGGTGGCGAGTAAAAAAGCTGCAAAGAAAAGAAGAAATGAGGACAGTGAGAGCGACGACATGGAGACGAGCAACCTTTTTGAGTCGTTGGCGCCAGACGGTGGCGACCATGTGAGGTCATGCTAACTGCCTTGACACAAGGACTCATGTGCCTTGACTTAATGTTTAGTATTTATATGTACAGAATATTATGTCTTTGGTGATCCACTCCCAGAACGTACGCGTATTTCAGAATAAAGCGAGAAGAGCGGCCATATTGAGCCTGCTCAGGCAGGAAGGTGCATCGGTGATATGCCTGCAGGAGTGCGGTATCAGTGGTGAGGTTGGCCCCGGTGAGTGGCCCCACGGAGGGGCTGTATGGTCTGGGAGTGGATCCAATAAAAATGATGGTGTGGCAATCCTCATAAATTCTGGGGATATCCGGCTGCTGAGCTACGAGGTGATAGAGGTGGGGAGATGTGTCTCAGCCATCTTACAGTACAGGAATGTAAAGTTCCGTATAGTTAATGTTTATGCACCTACCTGTAAAAACGAGAGGAAAAACTTATTTGAGAAGATGAGGTTCTTCATGCAGGGCAGGTTGCCTCTCCTATTAGTCGGCGACATGAACTGCGACATCAGCAAGTCTTCCCTGGACGTTTCCGGGAAAATTTTAGTTGAGATTCTTTCTGATTTCCATCTGCAGGATATGCAAACTTTATGTAAGGTTACACCATTTATGCCGACCTACCACGCAGACAGGGGTGGGGTTCACTCCCGCCTGGATTTTTGTTTTGTGTCACATGACTTTAATGCTATTAGTTATAGGCAAAAACCTGTTTTGTTTTCTGACCATGAGGGTGTGCTATGTAAGCTTGTTATTAGGGAGAGCGCTGTGTGTGGGAGGGGGGTGTGGAAGTTAAATGTGAGTCATTTGGAGTGCGAGGATGTGAGAGCGCAGTATGAGTGTGAGTATAAAAAATGGAGCAGGAGAAAGGAGGAGTTCCCCAATATTTTGTTATGGTGGGATTGGGTTAAAAAGAAAACAAAAACCTTTTTTAAGACTGTGGGGTATAAAAGGGCGAGTGAGAAAAAAAGAGAGTATATCAGGCTTAACGCCCAATTAAGTCTACTGTTAAAGCTCCGTGAGAGTGGCATGGAGGTCCAGCAGGACATCATACAAATTAAAAGAGACATAAACAAGTTCCTGCTACAGAAAGGGAGAAGTATCATATATAGAGCCAAAGTTGAAAGAATGGAGTATGATGAAAAATGTACACGTTTTTTCTTCAAGAAAACTTTTGCAAAAAAACCTACCTTTGAGTGTGTGGTGGATGAGGATGAGTGTGAGGTGAGGGGGGAGGGGGTACATGAGGTGATTGCGGGGTTCTATGAGGAGTTGTATGCGGATAGGTGGAGGGATGAATGTCTGGAGAGCGAGGTTCTGAGTGAGGTAGAGGGTAGGCTTGGGGATGTGGAGCGGGCATCTATCATGCGGGAGGTGTCCACAAATGAGGTGTTTGAGGTAATGCAGAGCTTGGCCTTAAATAAGACACCCGGTGCGGATGGGTTGCCGGTGGAGTTCTACCGGATGCTGTGGAATGTGGTGGGCAAGGATTTAAGTGAGGTGTGCAAGTACATGTGGATGAATGCGGAGATGGCTGATAGTATGCGTGAGGGTGTGGTTGTGTTGATACCAAAGAAGGGTGATCTGAAGCTTTTAAAGAACTGGCGTCCTATCACATTGTTAAACTGTGACTATAAAATCTATGCCAAGATAATTGCCAACCGTATGCGTGACGTGGTGGAGTGTGTAGTGAGTGAGGACCAGTATTGTGCGGTGCCTGGGAGACGTGTGCATGAGAGTTTGTGTCTGATGAGAGACGTGTTGTGGGACTGCAAGAAGCGAAAGAAGAATGTGTATGTGGTGAGTGTGGATTTTGAGAAGGCGTATGACAGGTTGTCGCATAGGTTTTTGTTTCGTGTGTTGTTGCGAATGGGATTTCCGGCCGAGTTTGTGTGCAGAGTGAGGAGTTTGTATGCAAATATCTATAGTAGCATGTTGGTGAATGGGAAGGTTGGAAGGAGAGTGAATGTGAAGTCTGGAGTGCGCCAGGGGTGTCCGCTGTCGGCTGTGGCGTTTATTTGCGCCATGGAACCTTTGTTATGTATGATCAAGAGAGACAAGGTAGTGCGGGGGATCCATATCCCTGGCAGCAACGGAAGAGAGTTGAAGGTGAGTGCTTACATGGATGATGTGTGTGTGATGTGTGAGTCTGAGTGTGCGGTGAGGAGGGTGAAGCTGTTGGTGTCTATTTTCTGTGGTGCATCTGCTTTCCGTGTGAATTGGGACAAGAGTGAATGTAAGGTGTTTGGTGAGGCTGTGTTGAGTGCGGATGTGGGGTTAAATAGAGTGGATGGGGCTATCAAGATTCTAGGAATTAGTTTTGACAGTAGTCTAGATGGGAAGGAGAGTTGGCGAGAAGCAAAACAGAAAGCAGAAAGTTGTTTAAATTTTTGGAGGCTGCGGAGCCTTACCTTCATAGGTAAGACTCTAGTGATCAAAAGTGTGATTCTACCAATATTTCTTTATGTGGCGATGGTTTTCCCGCCGGACTACATGACCCTTAGGAGACTGAATAGAATCCTCTTGACCTTTTTTTGGAGGTCAAGAATGGAGCGGTTGAGGAGAGACGTGGTGGTGAAGAGTTGGAGAAAGGGGGGAGTGAGTTTTCCCAATCTGGAAGTTTACTTTGGTTGCAACATTATCTTTTTCTTGTTAACATTGTTTCAGAAAGATACAAAAGGAGCGTGTATGATGAGGTATTTGGCAGGGAGATTGTATGTACGGATGAAGTGGTGCGAGTATGATCTACGTAAGCCAGTGGCGTTTGAGAGTCCAAAGTGGTATGAATGGGTTGTCAATTTTGTGGTGAAGTTTGAGTTGAGTGAGTGCGAGGTAAGTGTGCTGAAGAATAAGCGGATGGTGCGGAAGATCATTGAGAGTAAGGATGTGGTGTGTGACATTAATTCTGTGCGAGGAGCGGATGTAGAGAAAGTGTGGAAGAAGGTACGGATGGACGGAATGAGTAATAGGCAGAGTGAGATTGTATGGCAGAGTCTGCATGGTGTGTTACCAGTACGAGAGTTTCAGCGTGTGAGAGGCTTGGTGAGGAGTGAGAGATGTCCGAGAGAGGGGTGCGGGGGTTGTGAGAGTGTAATGCATGTTTTCTGGAACTGTGACTATGCGCAGAATGTACTGCGGAGACTCGGCACATTGTGCAGGGAGATAACGGGAGCCACTTTTATCAATTATGAGTTAGTTATGTTCGGGTTAGGTGTGAGTGATTGTGTGAAGCAGAGACTGCTGTGGCTCTTCTTGGCGTGTGTGAAGGAAGTGTTGTGGGATGTGAGGAATGTGTATGTGTTTAAGCGGAAGGATCTGAGTGTTAGGGACAGCGTGCGAATGGTGTTGGGGAAATTGTATTTTATTTATTTGTGGGACAAAAGCAAAGGGGGGGTGGATGCGGAGGGGATGTGGAAAGTCAAAAAATGGATTCAGTTGGTTAATTTGTCATGAGTTTAACATGTTTTTAAGTTGTATTTGATGTGATGAACTGTTTTATGATGTGTAAATAAAGCCGTTCTGGTTTTTCAAAAAAAAAAAAAAAATCTGTTCTTATCAGTTTAATATCTGATACGTCCCCTATCTGGGGACCATATATTAAATGGATTTTTAGAACAGGGAGCTGGAAAAAGAGCTTGCTCTGTCCACTCCACGCATTGACCTGGTATTGCAGTACCTCCAGGACCGGTGCACCCCCTTTCCTACAACCGTTTCCAAAAGCAGAAAAACAACACCGACGAGCAAGAGGTGCAGCGCAGCTGTGGCGGCGGCTGCTGCTACCACCACCACCCAAGCACTTTGATTGACACTCAGCCCGTCTGCTCGCAACATTGTATCCACTGAGCAGCTGCGTCTGCCAGAGTGTGCACAGCACAGGTACAACTGGAAGCAAAACAACACACACACCAGTTCATATGGCAGCCGCACTCTATAGTTCGTACCTACCGCTGCGCTAATAGCCAAGTTGGAAACATCGGGCAGGCACAGCGTATCCTGGCAGCCTGCGTCTGTATGCTCCACGTATTCGGGTCATGGGTGTATGTGCAGGGGGCCCGGAGCCCTAGGGGGCCCATAAAGTCTCTCTTCCCCACATTGTAAACCAATGCTATCAATGAAGCTTTATAGTTTGGGGGCCCAGTTCCAGACTTTGTACTGGGGCCCCGCAGCTTCAAGTTACACCTCCGGATCAGGATAATGCTAGGCCATTCCAACCAGCCTGTGTGTGTGACCTGCAGTCGCTGGTAGTCGAAAAGCGGCCGGCCCCGGATGCGCGCTTCAGAGTGGACAGACAGCAGCGGACCCCCAATCACACAGGCCCAAGGCTTGCTATGTAGCACGGAATACCTCATTGGACTGCAGCACTCCACGCGGGCTGAGATACACGCTCCACGTGGGATGGGCAGTATTCGTCCATGAAGATCCAGGCCAACGTTTAGAGATGGAGCAACACTCGGGGAGCAAAGAACTCCAACGAACGGACGTCTACTTTACAAGGATGTATTGCTTTATTCAATGCATGGACACAGAAACAGTTCAACCGCTCGATTACAGACCGCAGTCAATACAGTAAAGAAAGAAATGTGTCTGTTTAATGTAAACTTGCATGGAGCTCGTTTGTCAGCCACTGACTGACTGAATGCTGAAACGTGGTCTAACGTTACATGCACCACCAGGGATAAGGCCTTGCCTATAAGCATTCCCCAGCTGGCAAAAACGGAACCTCCCTGCCTATTCCTCACCATGGAAGAACGGAACCTACCTTTTTTTTTTAAAAAAAGAAAGCCACAGCAGCAGCCAACTCGATTTTGGTAGGCCGCTGTCTCCCCCTTGTGTGCTGCATAAAAAATGCACTCCACTAAAAATAACATTGATCCACGAAATAGAGCGTAGGGAGAGAATGAGGCTTCAAGATGAGCCGTCAGGCTATGATAAATTGTATCACACCTGGGCGATATGGATAGATGCCCGGAGCTCACCCCTATTTACTAGGTGGTTACAGACAGGGACATGTGAGTAACACGTTTAAACCACAATCGTAAAGAGAAACAACAATCCCGGAGCCCGCCCCCCCCCCCTTTTTGTTTTATTTTCTCTTTCTCCCGTGTCATAGATACCTACCATCCCTTACCACTCCCCCCCTTACCCTCCCCTCATTCCCCTGTTTGTAGACCTTATAAAATATCACAGACAAACATGATATAGTTCAACTCGAAATTGATTTATTAAGTTTCATTGTCAAAGTTAATTTTACATTGCTTTGAGATAAGGCAAAAGTTTCCCCCCCTCCATGAAACCAATAAAACCTATATTGAATAAAATAAAAATGATGCAGTTACCGGTAGTTCTGCAGCTTCTTGGTGGAAATAAAGACCATCTCCCGTCTCCCAGCTGCAGCAGAGACTGACTGAAATGGCTGCCAAGCCCAGTATTAATGCTTCTAAATTGATGACATCACAAAGGAGTGACATCATCAGCCTTCCAAACACCTGGCTCAATTGCATACAGTATGTATGTATGTATGCATGTATGTGAGTCTATCTATCTATCTATCTATCTTTATTAATTATGTAGAATATAGATATGGATTATTTCTAAATTACAGATTTTGTAGATATAGATTAAAGATAGATTTAAGATTGTTTGTGTGTGTATGTGTGTGTGTATATAAGTGTGTGTGTGTGTATATATATATATATATATATATATATATATATATATATATATATATATATATATATAGTGTGTGTATATATATATAATGTATATATGTAAAAAAACTATAAAATCTGTAGTTATGTATGTATGTATGTATGTATGTATGTATGGCGGGAAAAAAAGGCCTGCTGTATGTTTTTAAGTTCTTCGGATGACCATGCCGCTCTAATATTCTCCTTACTAGGGTCTACTAATGCTGGCCCAGGGGAAGGCAATAAAGCCCTATGGGGCCGAAGCCAATTTCCCTTATTTTAGGTAAAAAGTTTCCATCCGTCCCTACTCGAAATGCGGCTGGCCGAAGAGATCCCTCCAACCGACCGGCCGACGCACCTTCAGAGACAAACTAGTGCTTGCTTCTAGTGTCATCGCCGGCTTAACCCTCGTTTGTAGGGAGCTGACGAGTCCTGCAGCAGCAGGCTCTGCAAGCCTAGGATGCGTGAGCTCGGTGCAAGAGGAAGGACTGAGGGTGTGAGGCTGGGCGCGGTTGAGAAGGCGTGGGGCGGGGCTATGTAAAGTTTTACAAGCTCTCCCCGCTGCCTGGGTGCATTGTGGGTGCGCCCAGAGTGCTGGCTGAGCGTGTTGCCTCAAGCCTTAGAAGTGGAGTTGGGCGGACCGGGCTACAGGTGAAACCCATTTCGGGTTATCGCTTCTCGGCCTTTTGGCTAAGATCAAGTGTACCTGGTACAGGCGGTCTTAGTCAGAAGGTAACTCGGGTACCCCTCTCCTCTGCCTGGCGGGATCGCCCACTCCGGTGGGCTTCACCCGCCTGCTGCTATCGGGGAGAGGGATTAGTCCCAGGGTAAACGAGTCGCGATCCCCCTGCCTCTTCTGGTCTCCGGGCCAGAGGAGGGCGCTACTTTTGTTGTGTCACAAAAGCGGTTTTGTGACCTTTCTACAAACATGGGCGAAAGCCCACAAGAAATACCGGCATATGCGCGGATTAAGAACACAGTACGTGTCTCTTTTACGAATAGTGCGGATACACGTGGCCTGAGGTATGTGGTTGAAGACGTGCTACAAGGAGTATTTAATGTGCAAAAGAGAGAGATTCTAGCGATCCAAGACTACCCCAAGCGACGGATCTATGATGTTACCCTAACAGAAACTGGCATATTCCGAGATCTGGTGGCGGCCATCCCAGAGAAGAAAGATCCGAAGCTTGAGGGGGTCTTGCTGGTCGAGCACGTCCTCGACATAACTAAACTCGTGGTGATTAAGATGTATTCTCCTTACATTGACGTGAAAGAGGTTGAGGCTTTCCTATCACGATATTTTAAATCCGTCAGATGTATGGGAAAAATTATGAACGAGTTTGGTATCTGGACCTCAAAGTGGCGTTTCCAGGCCACGTGTATAAGTGACCCCAGTTGGCCGGGGGGAGTGATCTTACCGCCCGCGCGTTTTAAATTGGGCAAAGTGAATGGCGACCTGTACTTTGCGGGAATGCCCGACTTCTGCAGGGTTTGTTCAACATACGGTCACCAAAAAGAAAACTGTGCGAGTACTTGCAAGAAATGTGGGGGCACTGATCACGAGACAAGCGAGTGCAAAAAAGGCAAAGGTTGTTATTTCTGCGGCAGTGTTGGTCACCTCTACACGTCTTGCCCCCACAGAGCACAGAAGACGGAGCAGCAAGGGCGACCCGGACCGAAGGAGCAGCCAGGGCAGCCAGATGACCGGAATGCACCCCCCCAGGGAGAGGAACCTGAGGAGATGGAGGTCTCCAGTGGACCCCCCCAGACCGGTAAGGAGCAGCGGAGCATAAAGAGGAGGGTGAGTGACCGGCGGACAGGCTCTCCCTCCCGGGAAACCGGTGGAGGTAGTAGAGCCGGAGAAGCCGGTCCAGGCCCTCCCAAGATGCCCGCTCAAGCGGTGCCTGAGGTGGAGGACCCAGGGGGCACGGCGGCAGCAACACAAAAAAGGCGGAAAGGCTCTGGAGGCAGGCTCTATTCGGAGGTGGTGCAGGGGGGAACCCCGGAGATCCCGACGAAGTCGGAGGACCCGGGGAAAGTACCCCCTGCGGAGTCATCGCAGAAGGCCCCTCCCCCTCCCTGCCAGGAGGGGGCGCGGGGTGCCACCTCCGAGAGCACAGAGACATGTGAGAGCCGAGTACCCACCCCAGCGGAGGGGACTGATGCAAGCACGGGAGCTGGCCTGCTAGCCCCCTTGGAGTTCCCAGTAGGAATCGAGTCAGTGTGGGACTTTACGCAAATCCCTCTCTCGGGCACCGTAGGGGGTCCACTAAGCGAGGTAGGTTCCTCTCCAGCATCGACATTCACGATGGACTCGGATGCGGGGGGGTGTGAGAGTGTCAGCGAGGTCTTTGGCTTGCCCGGGGACTTCTGAGCAGAGACCCACACATTTCCTAGTCCCCCATGGCTGCTCTATCGGGACTCACGTTTAACGTCAGAAGCATCGAGAGCCACGTGAGGAGGGTCGCCCTCTTCAACTACCTGACGATTTTCGCTGCCTCCGTCTTTTTCCTGCAGGAGTGCGGGATCCCGCATAGAGCCCAGTACAAAAAATACCAAGAGGACTGGGTACATGGACCGTCGGTCTGGTCCGGCTCTAACGAGACCAGATCGGCGGGGGTCGCCATTCTTTTTAAAGGAAACGTTTTAATTGACGTTATTAACGAAATTTTACCAGGCAGAATTTTATTGGTCAAAGCTTTTATTAACGGAGTAAAGTGGCAGTTTTTAAATTTTTATGGTGCAACAGATAAAAACACCCGAGCAGAAATGTTAGAGATTTTACCCCTTTTTTTAAACGATTCAGATCCTCTGATTTTAGCGGGAGATTTTAATTGTATTTTAAAGGGGGAACGCCGGCTTTCAAGCTCAGTGAGCAGAAATTATGATAAAACCTCAGCCTTGCTAAAAAACATCATCTCAGACGCCAAGCTCACTGATGCTTACAAAAAATGCAACCCCAACGCATCAGAGGAAGCCGGCGTTACCTGGAGCAACAGACTGTGCAGCTCCAGGATCGATTTTATGTTCTGCTCTTACCAAGTACTGCCTTTTAGATGTGACCTTTTTACCAATGTTTTCTCGGATCATAAGCTTTTATATTTTAAAGTTGATTCAGTTTTAAAGAGAAAATCCGGTAAGAATGCCTGGAAGTTTAACGTGTCCCTTTTAGAAGATCCGCAGGTTTTATCTGATTTTATCACTTTTTATAAAGACTGCAGGCGAGTAAAAGATCCCAACACTCCCACCAGCCAGTGGTGGGAGAAGATGAAACTGAAAATAAAAACATTTTTTATCAAGGTTGGGATCGCCAAAGCTAAAGCCAAACGTACATTTTATTCTAATCTGAATACTCGCCTGCAGACCCTGTATAAGTTCCGTGAACATGACATAGAGGTGGACCACGAGATCATCGAGGTGAAGAAAGAGATCGCCCGGTGCCTGGAGCAGAGGGGAAAAGAAATTATATTCCGTTCGAAAGTGCAACACCTGGAGGAGAACGAGACCTGCTCCAGGTACTTCTTCAAAAAGATAAGAGACAAGCGGACAGTCCTCGATGATCTCGATGGCACCAAGGACATACAGGGTATTTTAAAGAAAGTGTATGGTTTTTATGCGGATCTTTTTAATACTAAACCTGTTGACAGTGATTTTATGAATGACTCGTTGAAGGAGATTACCGACGTTTTAGATCCTGGTTCTCGTGAGATTTTACTAAGGGACATCACAGAACAGGAGATTTTAGACACTATTAAGAGTTTTAAACCAGGTAAGGTGCCTGGGCCCGATGGTATACCCATAGAGTTTTATGTCACCTTTTTTGGTATTTTTAAGGATGACCTTTTCTCCCTTTTTACTGAGGTTTTTATGTCTAAAGCCCTCCCGGGGTCCTGGAAGAAGGGTGACGTGTCTCTTTTATACAAGAAAGGAGACAAGACGGACATCAAGAACTGGAGACCGATCACCCTTCTGAACAGTGACTACAAGATAATGGCCAAAATATGTGCGAACCGCCTCAAGACCGTAATAAGCACAGTTGTACACCCCAACCAGGTCTGTGGGGTGCCCGGGAGGGCAATATGGGAGAATCTTAACCTGATCAAAGATTGTATTAGCGACACAAAATCAAGAAGCGGAAAAATGGCAATTTTAACTATCGACTTTGAAAAAGCCTTTGACCGCGTGTCGCATTTTTATCTTTTTAAGGTTTTAGAGAGAATGGGTATACCGGAAGGTTTTTTATTGTCTTTAAAAGCGTTTTACAACAACTGCACGAGTAGAATTTTAGTCAACGGTTTTAGGACACAGGAAGTGCTTTTAAACTCCGGGGTGAAGCAGGGGTGTCCCTTGTCCCCACTACTTTTTATATGCGCATTAGAGCCTCTTTTATGCACCATACGGCGGGACAAGCAGATCCGTGGGATCCCCCTGCCCGGCGGCGGGGGGATCGAGGCTAAAGTAGTGGGGTACATGGACGATGTGGCAATCCTCGGAAGGGACACCCTGTCGATCCAGAAGGCTATTAGACAAATTGAGTTTTATTGCTGTGCCTCGGGTTTTAAAGTCAATTTTAACAAAAGTAGTGTTTTAAACATCGGGGACCTGCCCTTGCCAGATGTCCCCATTCCTGTGTCCGACTCGGTGCAGATTTTAGGAGTCTCCTTCAACGAGGATAACAGAGGTCTTAACAGCTGGGACTTGGTGGCACAAAAAATCAATAAGAAAATCTGTATGTGGAGCATGCGGCAGCTGACCATGGAGGGGAAGGTTTTAATCACCAAATCTGTGATTTTACCGATTTTATTGTACCTGAGTTTAGTGTTTCCCCCTCCTGGCAGAGTTTTTAATAAAATTGTTAAAGCATGCTTCACATTTTTATGGAGCTCCAAGATGGAGAAACTCAGCAGGGAAATCGTGATGAAGCCGAAGGAGATGGGAGGAAAAGATTTCCCTGATTTTAAAGCCTTTTTATATACAAAGTATTTTAGTTTATGTATTGGTGCTCTTTTTAAAAACCACTATTGGTCCTATTTTATCCGGTATAACACAGGCTATTTTATGAGGAGGAACAATTGGTTCAAGACGGTTTTAAATTCCCCTTACTCTTTTAATCTGCCCGGAGAATACAAGATTTTAGAGAAAATAGCGATTTTATATGATTTTACTGGCAAAAGCCCACAAGTTTTAATGAATAGTAAAGTCATTTTAAAGGATATTAAGAAAAGTGGTTTTTATGTTCAAGTAAGTAATTTTAACGAAAGACAAAGCAAAGAAACTTGGACAATGGTTAATTATTATATTTTTAATTCACAGAAAGATCTGGCCTGGAGCTGCGTCCATGACTGTCTTCCGTGCCGGGCATTCCAGCATCGTAGAGGTTTGACCAGCACTGCCGCGTGCCCAAGACCAGGATGTGCAGGAGAAGAGACGACGACCCACCTGATGTGGACCTGCTACATTACAAAAAGAGTATGGACTAAGATGTTGCCGCTACTGATTAAGATAACAGGACTTAAGAGACTAACATTGGATGCCGTCCTGTATGGATGCCTGGAATGCCCCACACGGACTCAGAAAATTATGGCATGGAAGATGGTCAATTCGGTCAAAGCAGCTCTATGGAAATCCAGAAACATTTTAGTTTTTAAACATGAAATTTTAACTGTGAAGGACATTTTAGCCATTACTCTTAATGAGATGCACCAGTACTTTTTAGTGGATAAGAAAAATTTCCCAGTTTTAGCGAGAAAATGGCTTTTATCAGAATGGAGCTCCATAATATGATGCCACCAAGGGCCCTTTTATGTGATATTATCTTGTTCTGTATTTTTAACATGTATTTTATGTAGACGAATGTTTTAAATGGTATGTTTTAATGTGTTGTTTAATATGTTTTAATGTACTGTTTTTAACAATTGACAAAACGTCTATGTAAATATGTGTTGGACAAATAAAAACGCCCCCCATATGGAGGGCTTGTCAACTTAAAAAAAAATCTGTTCTTATCAGTTTAATATCTGATACGTCCCCTATCTGGGGACCATATATTAAATGGATTTTTAGAACAGGGAGCTGGAAAAAGAGCTTGCTCTGTCCACTCCACGCATTGACCTGGTATTGCAGTACCTCCAGGACCGGTGCACCCCCTTTCCTACAACCGTTTCCAAAAGCAGAAAAACAACACCGACGAGCAAGAGGTGCAGCGCAGCTGTGGCGGCGGCTGCTGCTACCACCACCACCCAAGCACTTTGATTGACACTCAGCCCGTCTGCTCGCAACATTGTATCCACTGAGCAGCTGCGTCTGCCAGAGTGTGCACAGCACAGGTACAACTGGAAGCAAAACAACACACACACCAGTTCATATGGCAGCCGCACTCTATAGTTCGTACCTACCGCTGCGCTAATAGCCAAGTTGGAAACATCGGGCAGGCACAGCGTATCCTGGCAGCCTGCGTCTGTATGCTCCACGTATTCGGGTCATGGGTGTATGTGCAGGGGGCCCGGAGCCCTAGGGGGCCCATAAAGTCTCTCTTCCCCACATTGTAAACCAATGCTATCAATGAAGCTTTATAGTTTGGGGGCCCAGTTCCAGACTTTGTACTGGGGCCCCGCAGCTTCAAGTTACACCTCCGGATCAGGATAATGCTAGGCCATTCCAACCAGCCTGTGTGTGTGACCTGCAGTCGCTGGTAGTCGAAAAGCGGCCGGCCCCGGATGCGCGCTTCAGAGTGGACAGACAGCAGCGGACCCCCAATCACACAGGCCCAAGGCTTGCTATGTAGCACGGAATACCTCATTGGACTGCAGCACTCCACGCGGGCTGAGATACACGCTCCACGTGGGATGGGCAGTATTCGTCCATGAAGATCCAGGCCAACGTTTAGAGATGGAGCAACACTCGGGGAGCAAAGAACTCCAACGAACGGACGTCTACTTTACAAGGATGTATTGCTTTATTCAATGCATGGACACAGAAACAGTTCAACCGCTCGATTACAGACCGCAGTCAATACAGTAAAGAGAGAAATGTGTCTGTTTAATGTAAACTTGCATGGAGCTCGTTTGTCAGCCACTGACTGAATGCTGCTGCTGCATGTCTAAAACGTGGTCTGACGTTACATGCACCACCAGGGATAAGGCCTTGCCTATAAGCATTCCCCAGCTGGCAAAAACGGAACCTCCCTGCCTATTCCTCACCATGGAAGAACGGAACCTACCTTTTTTTTTTAAAAAAAGAAAGCCACAGCAGCAGCCAACTCGATTTTGGTAGGCCGCTGTCTCCCCCTTGTGTGCTGCATAAAAAATGCACTCCACTAAAAATAACATTGATCCACGAAATAGAGCGTAGGGAGAGAATGAGGCTTCAAGATGAGCCGTCAGGCTATGATAAATTGTATCACACCTGGGCGATATGGATAGATGCCCGGAGCTCACCCCTATTTACTAGGTGGTTACAGACAGGGACATGTGAGTAACATGTTTAAACCACAATCGTAAAGAGAAACAACAATCCCGGAGCCCGCCCCCCCCCCCCTTTTTGTTTTATTTTCTCTTTCTCCCGTGTCATAGATACCTACCATCCCTTACCACTCCCCCCCTTACCCTCCCCTCATTCCCCTGTTTGTAGACCTTATAAAATATCACAGACAAACATGATATAGTTCAACTCGAAATTGATTTATTAAGTTTCATTGTCAAAGTTAATTTTACATTGCTTTGAGATAAGGCAAAAGTTTCCCCCCCTCCATGAAACCAATAAAACCTATATTGAATAAAATAAAAATGATGCAGTTACCGGTAGTTCTGCAGCTTCTTGGTGGAAATAAAGACCATCTCCCGTCTCCCAGCTGCAGCAGAGACTGACTGAAATGGCTGCCAAGCCCGGTATTAATGCTTCTAAATTGATGACATCACAAAGGAGTGACATCATCAGCCTTCCAAACACCTGGCTCAATTGCATACAGTATGTATGCATGTATGTGAGTCTATCTATCTATCTATCTATCTATCTATCTTTATTAATTATGTAGAATATAGATATGGATTATTTCTAAATTACAGATTTTGTAGATATAGATTAAAGATAGATTTAAGATTGTTTGTGTGTGTATGTGTGTGTGTATATAAGTGTGTGTGTGTGTATATATATATATATATATATATATATATATATATATATAGTGTGTGTATATATATATAATGTATATATGTAAAAAAAATATAAAATCTGTAGTTATGTATGTATGTATGTATGTATGTATGTATGGCGGGAAAAAAAGGCCTGCTGTATGTTTTTAAGTTCTTCGGATGACCATGCCGCTCTAATATTCTCCTTACTAGGGTCTACTAATGCTGGCCCAGGGGAAGGCAATAAAGCCCTATGGGGCCGAAGCCAATTTCCCTTATTTTAGGTAAAAAGTTTCCATCCGTCCCTACTCGAAATGCGGCTGGCCGAAGAGATCCCTCCAACCGACCGGCCGACGCACCTTCAGAGACAAACTAGTGCTTGCTTCTAGTGTCATCGCCGGCTTAACCCTCGTTTGTAGGGAGCTGACGAGTCCTGCAGCAGCAGGCTCTGCAAGCCTAGGATGCGTGAGCTCGGTGCAAGAGGAAGGACTGAGGGTGTGAGGCTGGGCGCGGTTGAGAAGGCGTGGGGCGGGGCTATGTAAAGTTTTACAAGCTCTCCCCGCTGCCTGGGTGCATTGTGGGTGCGCCCAGAGTGCTGGCTGAGCGTGTTGCCTCAAGCCTTAGAAGTGGAGTTGGGCGGACCGGGCTACAGGTGAAACCCATTTCGGGTTATCGCTTCTCGGCCTTTTGGCTAGATCAAGTGCAGTTGGTCTGGTCAGGGGCTTGAGTGATCTGGGTTAGCCCAGCGATCACCGTACTGCTTGGCAGTAGTCACACTGTGATTTTTCAGAAATCGACAGACTTATTGAAGATGTCTGGGATCCAGAATACCATACGTTTCATGGTGGACAGTAAGGATGGGACCAAGAATACCGTCGTGTATGTTGTCCGGGACATTATTATGGTGGAAATCGGAGTGCCCAAAGATGAGATCTTTTGCGTCCAGGATTTTCCGAGACTCGGCCAATACGACGTCACTTTCTGCGGAGAAGGAGTTTGTCTGAACGTGTACGAGTGGTTGAGGAGCCATAAAGACATTCCGCTACTACGGGGTGTAAAGGTAATCCCTTTATTTGGCATACAAGAGAAACCATTAATCTTGCATGTATACAACCCGTACACAGATAAGGACATGATAGTGAACTTTCTCAAGCGTTACTGTGATGTGGTTAAAGGTGGCGAAAAAATGACTAATATACTTGGCATTTTTAACTCCAAGTACAAGTTTTGGGTTAGGCTGAGAATGGACGCTACCAAAATTGGGGGAGTGACGCATCCACCTGCGAATTTTACCATAGCAGGTAACCGGGGATATCTTTACTACCCGGGGCAACCGACCTTCTGCAGGAATTGCAACCAGTTTGGGCACACTAAGGAAGACTGTTCCAGTGGTCTAGTCTGCAGAAACTGCCAGGAGACCGGGCATCACGCTGGCAGTTGTCCAAAGCCGAAATGCTGCGACCTGTGTGGCGATAATGACCATATGTGCAGGGACTGTCCGTTAAACCTACCGTCCAGGGGCGCCTGGAAGACTAAATCCTACGCGGCGGCTACTAGTCGTGAGGCTACTACCATTCATGTGGCTCCTACTAGTAATGTGGCTTCTACTAGCAGTGCAACACCTGTTGCTATAAGTGAGGTTGCTACTGTGACTAAGCCTGTGGTGACTGCGGCGGAGAACACTGCAAGACCTCCCCAGACTACTGAGAAGGATAAGCCTGCGGGGTCAAAAAATCCTAAAACTGCAGAGGTAGAAGAGAACATCAGGAGGAAGATTGGGAGTCATAAGCCCAATGTTGGGAGTGCTACTCCTGAAGACCAGGTGGCGGGAGTAATTAGGCAGTTGGAAGAGATAATTGAAGAGGTGGACAGCCCCATTAACCCCTCGGGAAAGATTGAGGAGTTTTCGTCTCCTGAAGCAGTCCTGTGCAAGAGGGAGGGGGGAGGTGGACTTGATGTCTCCAGCGAGGAGGAATTTGTGCAGGTTGCGGACCAAAACACAGCGAAAAAGAGAAAGTGCACAAAGAGTAGAGAGACGCTTATGGAGGTCAGTAACCCCTTTGAGACTCTGGCGCAGGACCTTGAGTGCTCAGGTGAGAGTGGTGAGGAGGTATAATCTGAGCCGCTATGAGTGCATATATCCTGGTTTTGTGGTTTAGCCACTTTAAAGGTGAAGATATATATACAGTATATGACTTTCTTGTTTTGCATGAGCTATGATATGTTGCTATAAGCTTACACCTGAGATATGGTTCTAAATATATGCTCCCAGAATGTAAGAGTTTTCAAGTCAAAGGCCAGAAGAGCTGCAGTTTTTGATTTTTTGCGTCAGAAAAAAGCTGACTTATTTTGCGTTCAGGAGTGCGGTATAGACTCTGATATCAGCCCTTCAGAATGGCCTTATGGTGCTGCTGTGTGGTCTGGGAGCATATATAATAAGAATGACGGAGTGGGTATACTGGTTAACTCCAGAGAATTGGCGCTACAGAGCAGCGAGGTCATCGAGGCGGGAGATGCATCTCCGCAGTGCTGCTATACAGAGGCATACGTTTCCGCGTTATTAACGTGTACGCTCCTGCAGAGAAACAGGAGAGGAGCGCCTTATTTGACAAAATTAAATTATTTTTGCAAGGAAGGATACCAACTGTCCTCATAGGAGATATGAACTGTGACATCACCAGAAAAGCATTTGATGTGTCTGCAAAGCTTTTATTTGAATTGTGTTGTGATTTTCGTTTAAAAGATATACAGCAAGCATGTGGCATATCCCCACAGCTAAGTACTTACCATGCGGACAGGGGTGGGGTCCACTCCAAAATTGATTATTGTTTTCTGTCTGAAGATATAACTGCAGTAAGTTATACACAAGAAATGACCTTTTTTTCAGATCACGAGTGTTTGTTATGTGGGGTGGAGGTGGGGAACAGTGTTGTGTGGGGGAGGGGAGTCTGGAAGCTGAACCTGAAGCTTCTGGAGGGGCAGGATATCCAAAAACAATATGAAGGCCTATATAGAAAGTGGAGGGAGAGAAGAGGCGAGTTTATAAATATCCTAAATTGGTGGGACAGGGTAAAGGGGAAAACTAAGGCTTTTTTTAAGTCTGTAGGGCATAAAGTAGCCAGGAAAAGGAAGACGGAGTATGTGAGGCTCAGCAACAGACTAAGCTTCTTGATAAAGTTGCGGGACGGCGGGATAGATACACAAGAGGATATCCTAAAGTGTAGGCGAGAAATTAATAGTTACCTAGTGGAGAAAGGGAAGGGCATAATGTACCGCGCCAAGCTGGATAAGATGCTACATGATGAGACATGCTCGCGGTTTTTCTTTAAAAAAGTATTCTCAAAAAAGCCAACTTTTGAAGTAATAGAGAGAGAGACAGGAGGGGAAGTGAGGGGGGAGGAGGTGCATGAGGAGATAGCGTCCTTCTATGAGGAGTTATACAAAGAAAAATGGAGGGATGAAGTCCTGGAGGGTGATGTGCTAAGCATACTTGAAAACAAGTTAGGAGAGGCGGAGCAAGCATCCGTCAACCAAGATATTACCACTAAAGAAGTGTGGGAGGCGGTCCGGAGCATGGGCGCTAATAAAACGCCTGGTATGGATGGGTTGCCTATAGAGTATTATCGTATGCTGTGGAGTGTGATAGGGAAAGATGTGTGTGAAGTGTGCCAGTACATGTGGGTGAATGTGGACATGGCTGAAAGTATGCGAGGTGGAGTGGTTGTCTTAATACCCAAAAAGGGCGATTTGAAAAACTTAAAAAACTGGCGCCCGATTACGCTTTTAAATACTGATTATAAGATCTACGCTAAAATTATTGCAAATCGGATGCGTGCGGTAGTGGAGAGTGTGGTGAGCGAGGACCAGTACTGTGCGGTGCCTGGTAGGAGAGTACATGAGAGTCTGTGTCTGGTGCGGGATTGTCTGGGTGATTGTAAGGAGCGAAAGAAGAGGGTGTATGTGGTGAGCTTGGATTTTGAAAAAGCGTATGATAGGTTGTCGCATGGGTTCTTGTTCCGAGTGTTGGTGTGCATGGGGTTCCCGGGTATGTTTGTAGAGCGAGTGAGGAGTCTGTATGAAAGGATTTATAGTAGCATGTTAGTGAATGGGAAGGTTGGAAGGAGAGTGAATGTGATGTCTGGTGTGCGTCAGGGGTGTCCGCTGTCGGCCGTGGTTTTCATCTGCGCCATGGAACCGTTACTATGCCTGATAAGACAGGATAAGATGGTGAGGGGGATCCACATCCCAGGTAGTGACGGCAGAGAGCTGAAGGTATGTGCGTATATGGATGATGTGTGTGTGATGTGTGAGTCTGAGAGTGCAGTGAGGAGAGTGAAGCTATTAGTGTCCGTGTTTTGTGGTGCGTCTGCGTTCCGTATTAACTGGGACAAAAGTGAGTGCAAGGTGTTTGGTGAGACTGGAGTGAGTGTAGATATGGGTTTAAATATTGTGTTCGGGCCAATTAAAATCTTAGGCATCAAATTCAATAATAACTTACAGGGGGAAGAGAGCTGGGAGGAGGCAAAGCAGAAGGTAGAGAGAAGGCTAGATTTCTGGAAATTGCGCAATCTTACCATGATAGTCAAAATTCTCATATTAAAAAGCGTAATTTTACCAATCTTTCTATACGTGGCATTAGTTTTCCCTCCGGGATACATGAGTCAGAGGAGGATAAACAGAGTCATGTTTCTGTTTTTTTGGGGGTCCAAGATGGAACGCTTGAGGAGGGAGGTAGTACACAAGACTTGGGAGAGAGGAGGGATGGGCTTCCCAAATTTAGAGGCATATTTTGGATGTAACAGCATAGTCTTTCTACTGAGTATGTTACACAAGACTACAAAAGGGGCGTGCATGATGCGGTATTTAGCAGGGAGATGGTTCGTGCGCATGAAATGGTGCGAATATGACTTGAGGAAACCAGTCGCTTTCCAAATCCCTAAGTGGTATGAATGGACAGCATGTTTTGTGGCGAAGTTTGAGTTGGATGACTGTGAAGTGAATGTACTTAAGAATAAGCGAATGGGGAAACGAATGATTGAGAGTAAGGATGAGGTGTCTGATATTAATTCTGTTAGCAGAGTGAATGTGGAGAGAGTGTGGAAGAAAGTGCGGATGGATGGGATGAGTAATAGGCAGAGTGAGATTGTATGGCAGAGTCTGCATGGTGTGTTACCGGTGCGAGAGTTTCAGCGTGTGAGAGGTTTGGTGAGGAGTGAGAGATGTCCAAGAGAGGGGTGCGGTGGATGTGAGAATGTGGTTCATTTATTTTGGAACTGCAGCCATGCACAGAATGTGCTGCGGAGACTTGGCTCGTTATGTAAGGAGATAATAGGAGTTAATTTCATGTCCTTTGAGTTAGTTATGTTTGGTTTAGGTGTGAGAGGCAGTGTGAGAGAGAGACTGTTGTGGCTGTTTATGGCGTGTGTGAAGGAAGTGTTGTGGGATGTAAGGAATGTGTATGTGTTCAAGAGGAAGGATGTAAGTGAGAGGGACAGCGTGCGAATGGTGTTGGGGAAATTATACTTCATTTATTTATGGGATAAAAGAAAGGATGGAGTCGATGCGGAAGGAATATGGAAGGTTAAAAAATGGATACAATTAGTTGATTTGTCATGATTTGTAATGTATTTATGTTGTATAAATGTGATGGAATTATTATGTTGTAAATAAATAAAAACCTTTGGTTTAAAAAAAAAAAAAAAAAATCTGTTCTTATCAGTTTAATATCTGATACGTCCCCTATCTGGGGACCATATATTAAATGGATTTTTAGAACAGGGAGCTGGAAAAAGAGCTTGCTCTGTCCACTCCACGCATTGACCTGGTATTGCAGTACCTCCAGGACCGGTGCACCCCCTTTCCTACAACCGTTTCCAAAAGCAGAAAAACAAAACCGACGAGCAAGAGGTGCAGCGCAGCTGTGGCGGCTGCTGCTACCACCACCCAAACACTTTGATTGACACTCAGCCCGTCTGCTCGCAACATTGTATCCACTGAGCAGCTGCGTCTGCCAGAGTGTGCACAGCACAGGTACAACTGGAAGCAAAACACACACACACACACACACACCAGTTCATATGGCAGCCGCACTCTATAGTTCGTACCTACCGCTGCGCTAATAGCCAAGTTGGAAACATCGGGCAGGCACAGCGTATCCTGGCAGCCTGCCTCTGTATGCTCCACGTATTCGGGTCATGGGTGTATGTGCAGGGGGCCCGGAGCCCCAGGGGGCCCATAAAGTCTCTCTTCCCCACATTGTAAACCAATGCTATCAATGAAGCTTTATAGTTTGGGGGCCCAGTTCCAGACTTTGTACTGGGGCCCCGCAGCTTCAAGTTACACCTCCGGATCAGGATAATGCTAGGCCATTCCAACCAGCCTGTGTGTGTGACCTGCAGTCGCTGGTAGTCGAAAAGCGGCCGGCCCCGGATGCGCGCTTCACAGTGGACAGACAGCAGCGGACCCCCAATCACACAGGCCCAAGGCTTGCTATGTAGCACGGAATACCTCATTGGACTGCAGCACTCCACGCGGGCTGAGATACACGCTCCACGTGGGATGGGCAGTATTCGTCCATGAAGATCCAGGCCAACGTTTAGAGATGGAGCAACACTCGGGGAGCAAAGAACTCCAACGAACGGACGTCTACTTTACAAGGATGTATTGCTTTATTCAATTCATGGACACAGAAACAGTTCAACCGCTCGATTACAGACCGCAGTCAATACAGTAAAGAAAGAAATGTGTCTGTTTAATGTAAACTTGCATGGAGCTCGTTTGTCAGCCACTGACTGACTGAATGCTGAAACGTGGTCTGACGTTACATGCACCACCAGGGATAAGGCCTTGCCTATAAGCATTCCCCAGCTGGCAAAAACGGAACCTCCCTGCCTATTCCTCACCATGGAAGAACGGAACCTACCTTTTTTTTAAAAAAAGAAAGCCACAGCAGCAGCCAACTAGATTTTGGTAGGCCGCTGTCTCCCCCTTGTGTGCTGCATAAAAAATGCACTCCACTAAAAATAACAATGATCCACGAAATAGAGCGTATGGAGAGAATGAGGCTTCCAGATGAGCCGTCAGGCTATGATAAATTGTATCACACCTGGGCGATATGGATAGATGCCCGGAGCTCACCCCTATTTACCAAGTGGTTACAGACAGGGACATGTGAGTAACACGTTTAAACCACAATCGTAAAGAGAAACAACAATTCCGGAGCCCGCCCCCCCCCCCCTTTTGTTTTATTTTCTCTTTCTCCCGTGTCATAGATACCTACCCTCCCTTACCACCCCCCCCCCCTTACCCTCCCCTCATTCCCCTGTTTGTAGACCTTATAAAATATCACAGACAAACATGATATAGTTCAACTCGAAATTGATTTATTAAGTTTCATTGTCAAAGTTAATTTTACATTGCTTTGAGATAAGGCAAAAGTTTCCCCCCCTCCATGAAACCAATAAAACCTATATTGAATAAAATAAAAATGATGCAGTTACCGGTAGTTCTGCAGCTTCTTGGTGGAAATAAAGACCATCTCCCGTCTCCCAGCTGCAGCAGAGACTGACTGAAATGGCTGCCAAGCCCGGTATTAATGCTTCTAAATTGATGACATCACAAAGGAGTGACATCGTCAGCCTTCCAAACACCTGGCTCAATTGCATACAGTATGTATGTATGTATGTATGTATGCATGTATGTGAGTGAGTCTATCTATCTATCTATCTATCTTTATTAATTATGTAGAATATAGATATGGATTATTTCTAAATGACAGATTTTGTAGATATAGATGAAAGATAGATTTAAGATTGTGTGTGTGTGTGTGTGTGTGTGTGTGTGTGTGTGTGTGTATGTATATATAATGTATATATGTAAAAAAAATATAAAATGTGTAGTTATGTATGTATGGCGGGCGGGCAAAAAAGGCCTGCTGTATGTTTTTAAGTTCTTCGGATGACCATGCCGCTCTAATATTCTCCTTACTAGGGTCTACTAATGCTGGCCCAGGGGAAGGCAATAAAGCCCTATGGGGCCGAAGCCAATTTCCCTTATTTTAGGTAAAAAGTTTCCATCCGTCCCCACTCGAAATGCGGCCGGCCGAAGAGATCCCTCCAACCGACCGACCGACGCACCTTCAGAGACAAACTAGTGCTTGCTTCTAGTGTCATCGCCGGCTTAACCATCCTGGGTAGGGAGCTGACGAGTCCTGCAGCAGCAGCAGCAGCAGGCTCTGCAAGCCTAGGATGCGTGAGCACGGTGCAAGAGGAAGGACTGAGGGTGTGAGGCTGGGCGCGGTTGAGAAGGCGTGGGGCGGGGCTATGTAAAGTTTTAATAGCTCTCCCAGCTGCCTGGGTGCATTGTGGGTGCGCCCAGAGTGCTGGCTGAGCGTGTTGCCTCAAGCCTTGGAAGTGGAGTTGGGCGGGCCGGGCTACAGGTGAAACCCATTTCGGGTTATCGCTTCTCGGCCTTTTGGCTAAGATCAAGTGTAGTATCTGTTCTTATCAGTTTAATATCTGATACGTCCCCTATCTGGGGACCATATATTAAATGGATTTTTAGAACAGGGAGCTGGAAAAAGAGCTTGCTCTGTCCACTCCACGCATTGACCTGGTATTGCAGTACCTCCAGGACCGGTGCACCCCCTTTCCTACAACCGTTTCCAAAAGCAGAAAAACAAAACCGACGAGCAAGAGGTGCAGCGCAGCTGTGGCGGCTGCTGCTACCACCACCCAAACACTTTGATTGACACTCAGCCCATCTGCTCGCAACATTGTATCCACTGAGCAGCTGCGTCTGCCAGAGTGTGCACAGCATAGGTACAACTGGAAGCAAAACACACACACACCAGTTCATATGGCAGCCGCACTCTATAGTTCGTACCTACCGCTGCGCTAATAGCCAAGTTGGAAACATCGGGCAGGCACAGCGTATCCTGGCAGCCTGCCTCTGTATGCTCCACGTATTCGGGTCATGGGTGTATGTGCAGGGGGCCCGGAGCCCTAGGGGGCCCATAAAGTCTCTCTTCCCCACATTGTAAACCAATGCTATCAATGAAGCTTTATAGTTTGGGGGCCCAGTTCCAGACTTTGTACTGGGGCCCCGCAGCTTCAAGTTACACCTCCGGATCAGGATAATGCTAGGCCATTCCAACCAGCCTGTGTGTGTGACCTGCAGTCGCTGGTAGTCGAAAAGCGGCCGGCCCCGGATGCGCGCTTCACAGTGGACAGACAGCAGCGGACCCCCAATCACACAGGCCCAAGGCTTGCTATGTAGCACGGAATACCTCATTGGACTGCAGCACTCCACGCGGGCTGAGATACACGCTCCACGTGGGATGGGCAGTATTCGTCCATGAAGATCCAGGCCAACGTTTAGAGATGGAGCAACACTCGGGGAGCAAAGAACTCCAACGAACGGACGTCTACTTTACAAGGATGTATTGCTTTATTCAATGCATGGACACAGAAACAGTTCAACCGCTCGATTACAGACCGCAGTCAATACAGTAAAGAAAGAAATGTGTCTGTTTAATGTAAACTTGCATGGAGCTCGTTTGTCAGCCACTGACTGACTGAATGCTGAAACGTGGTCTGACGTTACATGCACCACCAGGGATAAGGCCTTGCCTATAAGCATTCCCCAGCTGGCAAAAACGGAACCTCCCTGCCTATTCCTCACCATGGAAGAACGGAACCTACCTTTTTTTTAAAAAAAGAAAGCCACAGCAGCAGCCAACTAGATTTTGGTAGGCCGCTGTCTCCCCCTTGTGTGCTGCATAAAAAATGCACTCCACTAAAAATAACAATGATCCACGAAATAGAGCGTATGGAGAGAATGAGGCTTCCAGATGAGCCGTCAGGCTATGATAAATTGTATCACACCTGGGCGATATGGATAGATGCCCGGAGCTCACCCCTATTTACCAAGTGGTTACAGACAGGGACATGTGAGTAACACGTTTAAACCACAATCGTAAAGAGAAACAACAATCCCGGAGCCCGCCCCCCCCCCTTTTGTTTTATTTTCTCTTTCTCCCGTGTCATAGATACCTACCCTCCCTTACCACCCCCCCCTTACCCTCCCCTCATTCCCCTGTTTGTAGACCTTATAAAATATCACAGACAAACATGATATAGTTCAACTCGAAATTGATTTATTAAGTTTCATTGTCAAAGTTAATTTTACATTGCTTTGAGATAAGGCAAAAGTTTCCCCCCCTCCATGAAACCAATAAAACCTATATTGAATAAAATAAAAATGATGCAGTTACCGGTAGTTCTGCAGCTTCTTGGTGGAAATAAAGACCATCTCCCGTCTCCCAGCTGCAGCAGAGACTGACTGAAATGGCTGCCAAGCCCGGTATTAATGCTTCTAAATTGATGACATCACAAAGGAGTGACATCGTCAGCCTTCCAAACACCTGGCTCAATTGCATACAGTATGTATGTATGTATGCATGTATGTGAGTGAGTCTATCTATCTATCTATCTATCTATCTTTATTAATTATGTAGAATATAGATATGGATTATTTCTAAATTACAGATTTTGTAGATATAGATTAAAGATAGATTTAAGATTGTATGTGTGTGTGTGTGTGTGTGTGTGTGTGTGTGTGTGTGTATGTATGTATATATAATGTATATATGTAAAAAAAATATAAAATGTGTAGTTATGTATGTATGTATGTATGTATGTATGGCGGGCGGGCAAAAAAGGCCTGCTGTATGTTTTTAAGTTCTTCGGATGACCATGCCGCTCTAATATTCTCCTTACTAGGGTCTACTAATGCTGGCCCAGGGGAAGGCAATAAAGCCCTATGGGGCCGAAGCCAATTTCCCTTATTTTAGGTAAAAAGTTTCCATCCGTCCCCACTCGAAATGCGGCCGGCCGAAGAGATCCCTCCAACCGACCGACCGACGCACCTTCAGAGACAAACTAGTGCTTGCTTCTAGTGTCATCGCCGGCTTAACCATCCTGGGTAGGGAGCTGACGAGTCCTGCAGCAGCAGCAGCAGCAGGCTCTGCAAGCCTAGGATGCGTGAGCACGGTGCAAGAGGAAGGACTGAGGGTGTGAGGCTGGGCGCGGTTGAGAAGGCGTGGGGCGGGGCTATGTAAAGTTTTAATAGCTCTCCCAGCTGCCTGGGTGCATTGTGGGTGCGCCCAGAGTGCTGGCTGAGCGTGTTGCCTCAAGCCTTGGAAGTGGAGTTGGGCGGGCCGGGCTACAGGTGAAACCCATTTCGGGTTATCGCTTCTCGGCCTTTTGGCTAAGTTCAAGTGCACTTGTGCAGGAGAGCTTAGCCGGAGGGTATCCCAGGTACCCCTCTCCTCGGCCTGGCGGGATCGCCCACTTCGGTGGGCTAAACCCGCCTGCTGCTATTGGGGAGAGGGCCTAGTCCTAGGGATAACGAGTTGCGATCCCCCTTGCCCGCTTGACCTTGTGTCAAGGTGTGGGAATTACAACAGCGGTGTTGTAAGGCGCTATAACAGGAGTCATGGGTGCGGACCCAGACTCAATACCGGCATACGCCCGGATATTAAACACTATTCGAGTTATTTTTACCGATGAAGCGGCGGGTACACGTGGCCTGCGTTATGTGGTGGAGGACGTGCTCATGGGAGTATTCAATATACAAAAGCGAGAAATACTGGCAATACAGGACTACCCCAAGCGTAGGACTTATGATGTTACCTTTACCCAGAAAGGTATTTTCCATGATTTGATCAATGCGATTCCTACCAAACAAGATCCACGGCTTGAGGGTGTCCAGTTGGTTGAGCACGTCCTAGATGTGACCAAGCTCATAGTGATTAAGATGTATTCTCCCTACGCTGACCAAAAAGAAGTGGAAGCTTTCCTGAGTGGCTATTTCAAATCGGTCAAGTGTATGGGAAAGATTATGAATGAGCTTGGTATTTGGACATCTAAGTGGAGATTCCAGGTCACGTGTATTAAGGACCCTGGGTGCCCAGGGGGTCTGAAACTACCGCCTGCTCGTTTTAAACTGGGTAATGTGAGTGGCGACCTCTATTTTGCGGGAATGCCAGCCTACTGCCGCAACTGTAGAAAATATGGCCATGAGAAAGACAGTTGCGGCGTCACCTGCAGGAATTGTGGTGGCTCAGAGCATGAGACCAACCAGTGTCCTATGGCAAAAAAATGCGATCTATGCGGCAGAGTTGGTCATCTTTCTTTTGAGTGTCGCCATAGGGCACGAAATACGGAGCAGCGAGGGCAGCCAAGGAAACCAGAAGACCAAACCGCACCCCCCCAAGGAGAGGAACCGGAGGATATGGATACCACCAGCAGACCCCCCCAAAATGAGGAAGGTAAAGCAAAAGAGCAGCGGCGTAGCAAGAGGAGGGCTGCCGAACGGCCGATGGACTCCCATCCCCAGGAGCCTGGGGCAGAGGGGAGGCCAAATGAAGCCGTTCCTGGCCCGCAGGAGACGCCGGCTGCGGAGGTACCCGAGGCAGAAGACCCCGGGGGAGACGCAGCGGCAACAAAAAGGCGGAAAGGCTCAAAGGCCACCCTGTACTCGGAGGTGGTACGGGGGGGACCTAAGGAAGTAACTGCTGACGCAGTGAAACCGGACGGTCCCCCTAAGGTGCCATCCACCAGTGCCCCTCCCCCTCCCAGCCAGGTGGGGGACCCAAGGGCAACCTCCGAGGTGGTGGCCAGGAGCCAAGTACCCACCCCTGCACAGGGGAAACGAGAGCAGCAGAAGGCCGACTTGCCGACCCCCGGGGTTGAGACGCTACCCATGTCGTCCATCTGGGACTTATCAGGCATTCCTGCCTCGGGTGCCCTGGGGGGTCAGCTGAGTGATGGGAGTTCCTCTCCAGCATCATCGTTGTTCACCGTGGATTCGGATGCGGGGGGGTATGAGAGCTCCAGCGGGGTCTCTGGTTTAGCCGGAGAGTGTGGGTTTTAAGTTGAACACCGCGGGTGTGCACACCACCATCCCTTCACACACTCAATGATGGCGGACCTTTCATGTCTCACTTTTAATGTAAGAAGCCTCGAGAGTAAAGTGAGACGGGCTGCCCTGTTTAACTACCTCACCATTTTTGCTGCTTCCGTTTTTTTCCTGCAGGAATGCGGCATCCCGCACAAATCCCAATATAAAAAGTATGAGAAGGATTGGGTACATGGGCCATCAGTCTGGTCTGGATCTAACGAGTCCAGATCAGCAGGGGTCGCCATTCTTTTTAAAGGGAACGTTTTTATTGAAAATTTTTATGAAATTTTACCAGGCAGAATTTTATTGGTCAGAGTTTTATTAAATGGTATTAGATGGCAGTTTTTAAATTTTTATGGTTCTCCAGAAAAGAAGGTGAGAGCAGAAATGTTGGAGATTTTACCCCTTTTTATTAACAGTTCTTATCCCTTAGTTTTAGCTGGAGATTTTAATTGTGTTTTAAGGGGGGAACGCCGGTTCTCTAACTCCGTAAGCAGGAACTATGACAAAACTGCCAATATGCTCAAAAACATCGTATCAGATCACCTGCTTACGGATGTTTTTAAAAAATGCAACCCGCTTTTACCAGAAGAGGCCGGCGTGACCTGGAGCAACACCACCTGCAGCTCCAGGATTGATTTTATCTTCTGCTCTCACCAGGTACAACCTTTTAGATCTGATGTTTTTACCAACACATTCTCTGACCACAAGGTTTTATTTTTTAAAGCAAACCTTGCCGAGAGAAGGAGAACCAGTAATGCCTGGAAGATGAACGTGTCCCTTCTACAAGATCCGCAGGTTTTATCTGATTTTATTACCTTTTTTAAAGAGTGCAGACGGGCAAGAGATCCCAACATTCCCACCAGCCAGTGGTGGGAAAAGATGAAGATGAAGATTAAGGATTATTTTATCAGGGTTGGGATCTCCAAAGCCAAAGAGAAACGGGCCTTTTATTCTGATTTAAACACCCGTCTGCAGACCCTGTACAAAATGAGAGAGCATGACATTGATGTGACTCGAGAGATTTTAGATGTAAAGAAAGAGATTGCCAAATGCCTGGAGCAGAGAGGTAAAGAAATTATATTTCGCTCTAGAGTTAAACACCTTGAAGAAAACGAGACCTGCTCCAGGTATTTTTTTAAGAAAATCACCGATAAAAAATGTGTTTTAAATGAACTGGATGGAGTCACAGATGTACAGGGTCTTTTAGGAAAGGTACATGGTTTTTATGCGGATCTTTTTAGCACCAAGAGTGTGGATGTAAGTTTTATGAAGGACTCATTAGAGGAGATCACGGATGTTTTAGATCCTGTCTCACAGAGTTTTTTATTACGTGATATCTCGGAGCAGGAGATTTTAGACACCATACGTAGTTTTAAACCAGGCAAGGTGCCTGGTCCGGATGGTATACCCATCGAGTTTTATGTTACGTTTTATGGAATTTTAAAAGAGGATTTTTATTCTCTTTTTACAGAAGTTTTTAATTCCAAAAGCCTCCCAGGGTCATGGCGGAAGGGTGATGTGTCTCTGTTGTACAAGAAAGGTGACAAGACAGATATCAGAAACTGGAGACCCATCACCCTTCTAAATGCCGATTACAAAATCATGGCCAAAATCTGCGCCAACAGACTGAAACAGATAATACATAAAATTATACACCAAAACCAAGTCTGTGGCGTCCCTGGGAGGGCGATTCACGATAACTTAAACCTTTTAAAGGACTGCGTCAGCGACACGAAGTCAAGGCATGGCAAAATGGCCATTTTATCCATAGACTTCGAAAAAGCCTTTGACAGAGTGTCGCATTTTTATCTTTTTAAGGTTTTAGAGAAGATGGGTATACCAGAAGGCTTTTTACTGTCTCTAAGAGCCTTTTATGAAAACTGCACGAGTAAGATTTTAGTGAACGGTTTTAAGACGCAGGATGTCCTTTTAAAATCCGGAGTGAAGCAGGGGTGTCCCTTGTCCCCACTACTTTTTATCTGTGCACTGGAGCCTCTTTTATGCGCATTACGGAAGGACAAGCAAGTTCGTGGCATCCCCCTACCGGGTGGGGGGGGTGTCGAGGCTAAAGTAGTGGGGTACATGGATGACGTTGCGGTGCTCTGCAGGGACACCCTCTCAATTCAGAAGACTTTAAAACAAATTCAGTATTTTTGCTGCTCCTCCGGTTTTAAAGTGAATTTTAATAAAAGCAGTATTTTAAACATTGGAGATATGCTTTTAACGGACATTCCTGTACCGGCTTCCGATACCGTGCAGATTTTAGGTGTCTCCTTTAATGAGTCCAACAACGGTTTTACCAGTTGGGACTTGGTGGCACAAAAAATAAACAAAAAGTTGTGTATGTGGAGCATGCGGCAGCTGACGCTGGAGGGGAAGGTTTTAATTACAAAAATGATCATTTTACCCATTTTATTATATTTAAGTATGGTGTTTCCCCCTCCAGACCGGCTGCTAAAGAAAATCACAAAGGCATGCTTCACATTTTTATGGAACTCCAAAATGGAAAAGCTCAGAAGAGAAATAGTTTTAAAACCCAAAGCCATGGGGGGGAAGGATTTCCCTGATTTTAGAGCTTTTCTTTTAACGAAATATTTTAGCATGTGTCTTAGCGCTGTTTTTAAGAATCACTACTGGTCGTATTTTATTCGTTTTAATACAGGTTATTTTATGAGAAGACATGGGTGGTTCTCCACGGTTTTAAATTCCCCCTATTCTTTTAACCTGGCGAGTGAATACAAGATTTTAGCCAAGATAGTGATTTTATATGATTTTAGCGGAAAGACGGTGCAATACCTTTTAAATAGTAAGAAAACTTATAAAGATATAAAGGAAAGTGGTTTTATGGCGCCTGCAGGGAATTTTAATGAAGAGAGAACAAAAGAAATATGGAAAATAGTTAACGACAACTCTCTTTTTAACCCACAGAAGGACCTTGCCTGGAGCTGTGTTCACGAGTGTCTTCCATGCCGGGCATTCCAGCATCGAAGAGGGCTGACCAACTCTGCCGCCTGCCCAAGACCTGGATGTCGTGAGGACGAAACAGTGCAACACATCATGTGGACCTGCTTTTTTTCTAAATTAATATGGACTAAAATAAGCCCTCTGATGACCAAAATCACCCGGATAAAAAGAATAAAGATGGAGACCGTGATATATGGATGCCTGGAATGCCCCACGCGGACCGAGAAGATAATGGCATGGAAGATCATTAACTGCGTGAAGACGGCTCTGTGGAAGGCCCGAAATATTTTACTGTTCAAACATGAGGTTTTATCAGTGCAGGACGTTTTAGCGATTTGTCTTAACGAATTATATGATTATTTTTTAATAGACAAGAAAAACTTTCCAATTTTATCTAGAAAATGGCTTTTAAGCGAGTGGAGTTCCATAATTTGATGCCACCAAGTGCCCATTTTATATGTATTTGTATCTGTATTTAAAGAGTTTTTTTAAGAGCATTTTACGTTTTAAAATGTTCACAGAAATGTTTCTTTTTGATGATGATTGTAAAACTCTTTGTGTAAAATAAAGTCACCCCAGCAATGGGGATGTTAACTTAAAAAAAAATCTGTTCTTATCAGTTTAATATCTGATACGTCCCCTATCTGGGGACCATATATTAAATGGATTTTTAGAACAGGGAGCTGGAAAAAGAGCTTGCTCTGTCCACTCCACGCATTGACCTGGTATTGCAGTACCTCCAGGACCGGTGCACCCCCTTTCCTACAACCGTTTCCAAAAGCAGAAAAACAAAACCGACGAGCAAGAGGTGCAGCGCAGCTGTGGCGGCTGCTGCTACCACCACCCAAACACTTTGATTGACACTCAGCCCATCTGCTCGCAACATTGTATCCACTGAGCAGCTGCGTCTGCCAGAGTGTGCACAGCATAGGTACAACTGGAAGCAAAACACACACACACCAGTTCATATGGCAGCCGCACTCTATAGTTCGTACCTACCGCTGCGCTAATAGCCAAGTTGGAAACATCGGGCAGGCACAGCGTATCCTGGCAGCCTGCCTCTGTATGCTCCACGTATTCGGGTCATGGGTGTATGTGCAGGGGGCCCGGAGCCCCAGGGGGCCCATAAAGTCTCTCTTCCCCACATTGTAAACCAATGCTATCAATGAAGCTTTATAGTTTGGGGGCCCAGTTCCAGACTTTGTACTGGGGCCCCGCAGCTTCAAGTTACACCTCCGGATCAGGATAATGCTAGGCCATTCCAACCAGCCTGTGTGTGTGACCTGCAGTCGCTGGTAGTCGAAAAGCGGCCGGCCCCGGATGCGCGCTTCACAGTGGACAGACAGCAGCGGACCCCCAATCACACAGGCCCAAGGCTTGCTATGTAGCACGGAATACCTCATTGGACTGCAGCACTCCACGCGGGCTGAGATACACGCTCCACGTGGGATGGGCAGTATTCGTCCATGAAGATCCAGGCCAACGTTTAGAGATGGAGCAACACTCGGGGAGCAAAGAACTCCAACGAACGGACGTCTACTTTACAAGGATGTATTGCTTTATTCAATGCATGGACACAGAAACAGTTCAACCGCTCGATTACAGACCGCAGTCAATACAGTAAAGAAAGAAATGTGTCTGTTTAATGTAAACTTGCATGGAGCTCGTTTGTCAGCCACTGACTGACTGAATGCTGAAACGTGGTCTGACGTTACATGCACCACCAGGGATAAGGCCTTGCCTATAAGCATTCCCCAGCTGGCAAAAACGGAACCTCCCTGCCTATTCCTCACCATGGAAGAACGGAACCTACCTTTTTTTAAAAAAAAGAAAGCCACAGCAGCAGCCAACTAGATTTTGGTAGGCCGCTGTCTCCCCCTTGTGTGCTGCATAAAAAATGCACTCCACTAAAAATAACAATGATCCACGAAATAGAGCGTATGGAGAGAATGAGGCTTCTAGATGAGCCGTCAGGCTATGATAAATTGTATCACACCTGGGCGATATGGATAGATGCCCGGAGCTCACCCCTATTTACCAAGTGGTTACAGACAGGGACATGTGAGTAACACGTTTAAACCACAATCGTAAAGAGAAACAACAATTCCGGAGCCCGCCCCCCCCCCCTCCTTTTTGTTTTATTTTCTCTTTCTCCCGTGTCATAGATACCTACCCTCCCTTACCACCCCCCCCCCCCTTACCCTCCCCTCATTCCCCTGTTTGTAGACCTTATAAAATATCACAGACAAACATGATATAGTTCAACTTGAAATTGATTTATTAAGTTTCATTGTCAAAGTTAATTTTACATTGCTTTGAGATAAGGCAAAAGTTTCCCCCCCTCCATGAAACCAATAAAACCTATATTGAATAAAATAAAAATGATGCAGTTACCGGTAGTTCCGCAGCTTCTTGGTGGAAATAAAGACCATCTCCCGTCTCCCAGCTGCAGCAGAGACTGACTGAAATGGCTGCCAAGCCCGGTATTAATGCTTCTAAATTGATGACATCACAATGGAGGGACATCAGCCTGCCATACACCTGGCTCATGACATCACAAAGGAGTGACATCGTCAGCCTTCCAAACACCTGGCTCAATTGCATACAGTATGTATGTATGTATGCATGTATGTGAGTGAGTCTATCTATCTATCTATCTATCTATCTTTATTAATTATGTAGAATATAGATATGGATTATTTCTAAATTACAGATTTTGTAGATATAGATTAAAGATAGATTTAAGATTGTATGTGTGTGTGTATATGTGTGTGTGTATGTATGTATGTATGTATATATATATATATAATGTATATATGTAAAAAAAATATAAAGTATGTATGTATGTATGTATGTATGGCGGGCGGGCAAAAAAGGCCTGCTGTATGTTTTTAAGTTCTTCGGATGACCATGCCGCTCTAATATTCTCCTTACTAGGGTCTACTAATGCTGGCCCAGGGGAAGGCAATAAAGCCCTATGGGGCCGAAGCCAATTTCCCTTATTTTAGGTAAAAAGTTTCCATCCGTCCCCACTGGAAATGCGGCCGGCCGAAGAGATCCCTCCAACCGACCGACCGACGCACCTTCAGAGACAAACTAGTGCTTGCTTCTAGTGTCATCGCCGGCTTAACCATCCTTTGTAGGGAGCTGACGAGTCCTGCAGCAGCAGCAGGCTCTGCAAGCCTAGGATGCGTGAGCACGGTGCAAGAGGAAGGACTGAGGGTGTGAGGCTGGGCGCGGTTGAGAAGGCGTGGGGCGGGGCTATGGAAAGTTTTACTAGCTCTCCCAGCTGCCTGGGTGCATTGTGGGTGCGCCCAGAGTGCTGGCTGAGCGTGTTGCCTCAAGCCTTGGAAGTGGAGTTGGGCGGACCGGGCTACAGGTGAAACCCGTTACGGGTTATCGCTTCTCGGCCTTTTGGCTAAGATCAAGTGTACCTGGTACAGGCGGTCTTAGTCAGGAGGTAACTCGGGTACCCCTCTCTTCTGCCTGGCGGGATCGCCCACTCCGGTGGGCTTCACCCGCCTGCTGCTATTGGGGAGAGGGATTAGTCCCAGGGTAAACGAGTCACGATCCCCAGGCCTCTTCTGGTCTCCGGGCCAGAGGAGGGCACCCACCTAGTTGGACATCACAAGAGCGGTCTTGTGATCACAACGATTTCTAAAATGGGCGAGGGCCCACACCACATACCGGCTTATGCGCGGATTAAGAACACGATACGTGTCTCTTTCTTGGACAGTGCGGACACACGTGGCTTGAAGTATGTGGTCGAGGACGTGCTTAAAGGGGCGTTTAACGTGCAGAAACGCGAAATACTAGCGATACAAGATTACCCCAAGCGTCGGATCTATGACGTGACCTTTACAGAAAATGGCATCTTTCGGGACTTGGTGGCAGCGATTCCCGAGAAAAAAGATCCGAGGCTTGAGGGTGTCTTGCTAGTCGAGCACGTCCTCGACATCACTAAACTCGTAGTGATTAAGATGTATTCTCCCTACATTGACGTGAAAGAGGTCGAGGACTTCCTACTACGTTATTTCAAATCTGTCAGATGTATGGGAAAGATAATGAACGAGTTTGGTATTTGGACCTCAAAATGGCGATTCCAGGCCACGTGTGTAAGTGACCCCAGTCGGCCCGGGGGAGTGATCTTACCGCACGCGCGTTTTAAATTGGGGAAAGTGAATGGCGACCTGTACTTTGCGGGAATGCCTGACTTCTGCAGGATTTGCTCACAATACGGTCACCAAAAAGAAAATTGCGCAAGTACATGCAAGAAATGTGGGGGCACAGACCATGAAACGAGTCAATGTAAGAAAGGAAAAGGGTGCTTTTTTTGCGGCGGTGTTGGTCACCTCTACACGTCTTGTCCCCACAGAGCACAGAAAGCGGAGCAGCAAGGGCGGCCCGGACCCGAGGAGCGGCCAGGGCAGCCAGAGAACCGAACAACACCCCCCCAGGGAGAGGAACCTGAGGAGATGGAGGTCTCCAGTGGACCCCCCAAGAAGGACGGTTTGGAGCAGCGGAGCATCAAGCGGAGGGTGAGTGATCGGCGGACAGGCTCTCCCTCCCGGGAAACCGGTGGAGGTAGTAGGGCCAAGGAAGCCGGTCCAGACCCTCCCAAGATGCCCGCTCAAGCGGTGCCTGAGGCGGAGGACCCGGGGGGCACGGCGGCAGCAGCAGCAAACAAAAGGAGGAAAGGCTCGGGCGGAAGGTTATACTCGGAGGTGGTGCAGGGGGGAACTCCGGAGATCCCGGCGGAGCCGGAGGACCCGGAGAAAGTACCCCCTGCGGTGTCATCGCAGAAGGCCCCTCCCCCTCCTCAGCAGGAGGGGGCGGGGGGAGCCACCTCCGAGAGCGGTGGATCAGGAACGAGCCGAGTACCCACCCCGACAGAAGGGGAAGAGATGGAGACGGGAGCTGGCCTGCTAGCCCCCCTGGAGATTCCGGAGGGAATACAGGCAATATGGGATCTCACGCAGATCCCTCTCTCGGGCACCGTAGGGGGTCCACTTAGTGAGGTAGGTTCCTCTCCAGCATCCCCGCTTACGATGGATTCGGATGTGGGGGGGTGCGAGAGTGCCAGCGAGGTCTTTGGCTTGCCCGGAGACTTCTAAGAGAAGACCCTCGTTATCACCTAGTCTCCAATGGCTGCTCTATCGGGACTCACTTTTAATGTCAGAAGCATCGAGAGCCACGTGAGGAGGGTCGCCCTCTTCAGCTATCTGACAATTTTCGCTGCCTCCGTTTTCTTCCTGCAGGAGTGCGGGATCCCGCATAGGGCCCAGTATAAAAAATACCAAGATGACTGGGTACATGGACCGTCGGTCTGGTCCGGCTCTAACGAGACCAGATCGGCGGGGGTCGCCATTCTTTTTAAAGGAAACGTTTTAATTGATACTATTAACGAAATTTTACCAGGCAGAATTTTATTGGTCAAGGCTTTTATTAATGGTATAAAATGGCAGTTTTTAAACTTTTACGGATCAGCAGATAAGAACGAACGTGCAGAAATGCTAGAGATTTTACCCCTTTTTATTAGCGATTCTGATCCTCTTATTTTAGCGGGGGATTTTAATTGCATTTTAAAGGGGGAACGCCGGCTTTCCAGATCAGTAAGTAGAAATTATGACAAGACCTCTGCTATACTAAGCAACGTGATTTTAGACGCCAAACTTACTGACGCTTTTAAAACATGCAACCCCAATGCATCAGAGGAAGCCGGCGTCACCTGGAGCAACAAGATCTGCAGCTCCAGGATAGATTTTATGTTCTGTTCTTATCAAGTACTGCCTTTTAGATGTGATTCTTTTACTAACGTGTTTTCTGATGACAAGCTTTTATATTTTAAAGTTGATACCGTTTTTAAGAGAAAAGCCGGTAAGAATGCCTGGAAAATTAACGTGTCCCTTTTAGAAGATCCGCAGATTTTATCTGATTTTATCACTTTTTATAGAAACTGCAGGCGAGTGAAAGATCCCAACACTCCCACCAGCCAGTGGTGGGAGAAGATGAAACAAAAATTCAAATCATTTTTTATCAAGGTTGGGATCGCCAAGGCCAAAGCAAAACGCACATTTTATTCTAATCTGAACACTCGCCTGCAGACCCTGTATAAGTTCCGTGAACATGATATAGAGGTGGACCACGAGATCATCGAGGTGAAGAAAGAGATCGCCCGGTGCCTGGAGCAGAGAGGAAAAGAGATCATATTCCGTTCGAAAGTGAAACATCTGGAGGAGAACGAGACCTGCTCCAGGTACTTCTTCAAGAAGATAAGAGACAAGCGGACAGTCCTCGATGATCTCGATGGCACCAAGGACATACAGGGTATTTTAAAGAAAGTGTATGAGTTTTATGCGGATCTTTTTAATACAAAAACTGTTGACAGTGATTTTATGAACGACTCGTTGAAGGAGATTACCGACGTTTTAGATCCTGGTTCTCGTGAGATTTTACTAAGGGACATCACAGAACAGGAGATTTTAGACACTATTAAAAGTTTTAAACCAGGTAAGGTGCCTGGGCCCGATGGTATACCCATAGAGTTTTATGTCACCTTTTTTGGTATTTTTAAGGATGACCTTTTCTCCCTTTTTACTGAGGTTTTTATGTCGAAAGCCCTCCCGGGGTCCTGGAAGAAGGGTGACGTGTCTCTTTTATACAAGAAAGGAGACAAAACTGATATCAAAAACTGGAGACCGATCACCCTTCTGAACAGTGACTACAAGATAATGGCCAAAATATGCGCAAATAGACTCAAGACCGTAATAAGCAAAGTTGTACACCCCAACCAGGTCTGTGGGGTGCCCGGGAGGAGCATATGGGAGAATCTTAACCTCTTAAAAGATTGTATTAGTGACACAAAGTCCAGGAACGGGAAAATGGCGGTTTTAACTATCGACTTTGAAAAAGCCTTTGACCGTGTGTCACATTTTTATCTTTTTAAGGTTTTAGAGAGAATGGGTATACCGGAAGGTTTTTTATTGTCTTTAAAAGCGTTTTACAACAACTGCACGAGTAGAATTTTAGTCAATGGTTTTAGGACACAGGAAGTGCTTTTAAACTCCGGGATGAAGCAGGGGTGTCCCTTGTCCCCACTACTTTTTATATGCGCATTAGAGCCTCTTTTATGCACCATACGGCGGGACAAGCAGATCCGTGGGATCCCCCTGCCCGGCGGGCGGGGGATCGAGGCCAAAGTAGTGGGGTACATGGACGATGTGACAATTCTTGGAAGGGACACCCTGTCGATCCAGAGAGCAACCAGACAAATAGAGTTTTATTGCTGCGCCTCGGGTTTTAAGGTAAATTTTAACAAAAGCAGTATTTTAAATATCGGGGACCTGCCATTGTCAGATGTCCCCATTCCTGTGTCCGACTCGGTGCAGATTTTAGGTGTCTCCTTCAACGAGGACAACAGAGGTCTTAACAGCTGGGACTTGGTGGCACAAAAGATAAACAAGAAAATATGTATGTGGAATATGAGAAGGTTGACCATGGAGGGGAGGGTTTTAATCATAAAAATGGTGATTTTACCGATTTTATTGTATTTAAGCCTAGTGTTCCCCCCTCCTGGTAGAGTTTTTAACAAAATCGTAAAAGCTGTTTTTACCTTCTTCTGGAGCTCCAAAATGGAAAAACTAAAAAGAGAAATAGTAATGAAGCCAAAAATAATGGGCGGTAAAGACTTCCCCGATCTGAAAGCCTTTTTATATATAAAGTATTTTAGCATGTGCCTAGGCGCACTTTTTAAAAACCACGCATGGTCTTACTTTTTACGCTACAACACAGGTTATTTTATGAGGCGGAACGGATGGTTCAAAACGGTTTTAAACTCCCCTTATTCTTTTAATCTGTCCAAAGACTATGCGATTTTAGAGAAAATTGTGGTTTTATACGATTTTACTGGAAAAAGTGCACAGGTTTTAATAAATTCTAAACTAATGATAAAGAGTTTTAAGGAAAGTGGTTTTTATGTTCAAGTCAGCAATTTTAATGAGCGCAAAACAAAAGAAACGTGGAGACTAGTTAATAATCATATTTTTAACCCACAGAAGGATCTGGCCTGGAGCTGCATACACGACTGTCTTCCATGCCGGGCATTCCAGCATCGTAGAGGACTGACCAACACCGCCGCATGCCCAAGACCCGGATGTACAGAAGAAGAGTCAACGCAGCACCTGATATGGACTTGCTTTTTAACAAAGAGGATATGGACTCAGTTTTTACCGTTGCTTAAGAAAATAACAAGACTAAAAAAACTAACACTGGAAGGAATACTATATGGATGTCTGGAATGCCCCACACGGACTGAGAGAATTATGGCATGGAAGATGGTCAACTCGGTGAAGGCAGCTCTGTGGAAGTCCAGAAACATTTTAGTTTTTAAGCACGAGGTTTTATCGGTTAAAGATATTTTATCCATTGCTCTTAACGAATTATATGAATATTATATTGTAGACAGGAAAAACTTTCCTATTTTATCGAGAAAATGGCTGATCGGGGAATGGAGCTCCATCATATAGTGCCACCAAGCGCCCTTTTTATGTGATTTTAATGTGGATTTTTAACAACATGTAAATATATGTAGACAAGTTTTAAAATGTTTTATATGGTATGTTTTAATATGTTGTACAATGTGTTTTAATGTACTATATGAGCATTTTTACTATGTCTGGAAATTTGTTGTTAAAATAAAAATACCCTTCGGGGTTTGTCAACTTAAAAAAAAAAAAAATCTGTTCTTATCAGTTTAATATCTGATACGTCCCCTATCTGGGGACCATATATTAAATGGATTTTTAGAACAGGGAGCTGGAAAAAGAGCTTGCTCTGTCCACTCCACGCATTGACCTGGTATTGCAGTACCTCCAGGACCGGTGCACCCCCTTTCCTACAACAGTTTCCAAAAGCAGAAAAACAAAACCGACGAGCAAGAGGTGCAGCGCAGCTGTGGCGGCTGCTGCTACCACCACCCAAGCACTTTGATTGACACTCAGTCCGTCTGCTCGCAACATTGTATCCACTGAGCAGCTGCGTCTGCCAGAGTGTGCACAGCACAGGTACAACTGGAAGCAAAACAACACACACACACACACACACACCAGTTCATATGGCAGCCGCACTCTATAGTTCGTACCTACCGCTGCGCTAATAGCCAAGTTGGAAACATCGGGCAGGCACAGCGTATCCTGGCAGCCTGCGTCTGTATGCTCCACGTATTCGGGTCATGGGTGTATGTGCAGGGGGCCCGGAGCCCCAGGGGGCCCATAAAGTCTCTCTTCCCCACATTGTAAACCAATGCTATCAATGAAGCTTTATAGTTTGGGGGCCCAGTTCCAGACTTTGTACTGGGGCCCCGCAGCTTCAAGTTACACCTCCAGATCAGGATAATGCTAGGCCATTCCAACCAGCCTGTGTGTGTGACCTGCAGTCGCTGGTAGTCGAAAAGCGGCCGGCCCCGGATGCGCGCTTCAGAGTGGACAGACAGCAGCGGACCCCCAATCACACAGGCCCAAGGCTTGCTATGTAGCACGGAATACCTCATTTGACTGCAGCACTCCACGCGGGCTGAGATATACGCTCCACGTGGGATGGGCAGTATTCGTCCATGAAGATCCAGGCCAACGTTTAGAGATGGAGCAACACTCGGGGAGCAAAGAACTCCAACGAACGGACGTCTACTTTACAAGGATGTATTGCTTTATTCAATGCATTGTCACAGAAACAGTTCAACCGCTCGATTACAGACCGCAGTCAATACAGTAAAGAAAGAAATGTGTCTGTTTAATGTAAACTTGCATGGAGCTCGTTTGTCAGCCACTGACTGAATGCTGCTGCTGCATGTCTAAAACGTGGTCTGACGTTACACGCACCACCAGGGATAAGGCCTTGCCTATAAGCATTCCCCAGCTGGCAAAAACGGAACCTCCCTGCCTATTCCTCACCATGGAAGAACGGAACCTACCTTTTTTTAAAAAAAAGAAAGCCACAGCAGCAGCCAACTCGATTTTGGTAGGCCGCTGTCTCCCCCTTGTGTGCTGCATAAAAAATGCACTCCACTAAAAATAACAATGATCCACGAAATAGAGCGTATGGAGAGAATGAGGCTTCTAGATGAGCCGTCAGGCTATGATAAATTGTATCACACCTGGGCGATATGGATAGATGCCCGGAGCTCACCCCTATTTACCAAGTGGTTACAGACAGGGACATGTGAGTAACACGTTTAAACCACAATCGTAAAGAGAAACAACAATTCCGGAGCCCACCCCCCCCCCTCCTTTTTGTTTTATTTTCTCTTTCTCCCGTGTCATAGATACCTACCCTCCCTTACCACTCCCCCCCCCTTACCCTCCCCTCATTCCCCTGTTTGTAGACCTTATAAAATATCACAGACAAACATGATATAGTTCAACTCGAAATTGATTTATTAAGTTTCATTGTCAAAGTTATTTTTACATTGCTTTGAGATAAGGCAAAAGTTTCCCCCCCTCCATGAAACCAATAAAACCTATATTGAATAAAATAAAAATGATGCAGTTACCGGTAGTTCCGCAGCTTCTTGGTGGAAATAAAGACCATCTCCCGTCTCCCAGCTGCAGCAGAGACTGACTGAAATGGCTGCCAAGCCCGGTATTAATGCTTCTAAATTGATGACATCACAATGGAGGGACATCAGCCTGCCATACACCTGGCTCATGACATCACAAAGGAGTGACATCGTCAGCCTTCCAAACACCTGGCTCAATTGCATACAGTATGTATGTATGTATGCATGTATGTGAGTGAGTCTATCTATCTATCTTTATTAATTATGTAGAATATAGATATGGATTATTTCTAAATTACAGATTTTGTAGATATAGATTAAAGATAGATTTTAGATTGTATGTGTGTGTGTATATGTGTGTATATGTGTGTATGTATGTATGTATGTATATATATATATATAATGTATATATGTAAAAAAAATATAAAGTATGTATGTATGTATGTATGGCGGGCGGGCAAAAAAGGCCTGCTGTATGTTTTTAAGTTCTTCGGATGACCATGCCGCTCTAATATTCTCCTTACTAGGGTCTACTAATGCTGGCCCAGGGGAAGGCAATAAAGCCCTATGGGGCCGAAGCCAATTTCCCTTATTTTAGGTAAAAAGTTTCCATCCGTCCCCACTGGAAATGCGGCCGGCCGAAGAGATCCCTCCAACCGACCGACCGACGCACCTTCAGAGACAAACTAGTGCTTGCTTCTAGTGTCATCGCCGGCTTAACCATCCTTTGTAGGGAGCTGACGAGTCCTGCAGCAGCAGCAGGCTCTGCAAGCCTAGGATGCGTGAGCACGGTGCAAGAGGAAGGACTGAGGGTGTGAGGCTGGGCGCGGTTGAGAAGGCGTGGGGCGGGGCTATGGAAAGTTTTACTAGCTCTCCCAGCTGCCTGGGTGCATTGTGGGTGCGCCCAGAGTGCTGGCTGAGCGTGTTGCCTCAAGCCTTGGAAGTGGAGTTGGGCGGAGCGGGCTACAGGTGAAACCCGTTACGGGTTATCGCTTCTCGGCCTTTTGGCTAAGTTCAAGTGCACTTGTGCAGGAGAGCTTAGCCGGAGGGTATCCCAGGTACCCCTCTCCTCGGCCTGGCGGGATCGCCCACTTCGGTGGGCTAAACCCGCCTGCTGCTATTGGGGAGAGGGCCTAGTCCTAGGGATAACGAGTTGCGATCCCCCTTGCCCGCTTGACCTTGTGTCAAGGTGTGGAAAAATTACAACAGCGGTGTTGTAAGACGCTATAACAGGAGTCATGGGTGCGGACCCAGACTCAATACCGGCATACGCCCGGATATTAAACACCATTCGAGTTATTTTTACCGATGAAGCGGCGGGTACACGTGGCCTGCGTTATGTGGTGGAGGACGTGCTCATGGGAGTATTCAATATACAAAAGCGAGAAATACTGGCAATACAGGACTACCCCAAGCGTAGGACTTATGATGTTACCTTTACCCAGAAAGGTATTTTCCATGATTTGATCAATGCTATTCCTACCAAACAAGATCCACGGCTTGAGGGTGTCCAGTTGGTGGAGCACGTCCTAGATGTGACCAAGCTCATAGTGATTAAGATGTATTCTCCCTATGCTGACCAGAAAGAAGTGGAAGCTTTCCTGAGTGGCTATTTTAAATCGGTCAAGTGTATGGGAAAGATTATGAATGAGCTTGGTATTTGGACATCTAAATGGAGATTTCAGGTCACGTGTATTAAAGACCCTGGGTGCCCAGGGGGTCTGAAATTACCGCCCGCTCGTTTTAAACTGGGTAACGTGAGTGGCGACCTCTATTTTGCGGGAATGCCAGCCTACTGCCGCAACTGTAGAAAATATGGCCATGAGAAAGACAGTTGCGGCGTCACCTGCAGGAATTGTGGTGGCTCAGAGCATGAGACCAACCAGTGTCCTATGGCAAAAAAATGCGATCTATGCGGCAGAGTTGGTCATCTTTCTTTTGAGTGTCGCCATAGGGCACGAAATACGGAGCAGCGAGGGCAGCCAAGGAAACCAGAAGACCAAACCGCACCCCCCCAAGGAGAGGAACCGGAGGATATGGATACCACCAGCAGACCCCCCCAAAACGAGGAAGGTAAAGCAAAAGAGCAGCGGCGTAGCAAGAGGAGGGCTGCAGAGCGGCCGATGGACTCCCAACCCCAGGAGCCTGGGTCAGAGGGGCGGCCAAATGAAGCCGGTCCTAACCCGCAGGAGACGCCGGCTGCGGAGGTACCCGAGGCAGAAGACCCCGGGGGAGACGCAGCGGCAACAAAAAGGCGGAAAGGCTCAAAGGCCACCCTGTACTCGGAGATGGTACGGGGGGGACCTAAGGAAGTAACTGCTGACGCAGGGAAACCGGACGGTCCCCCTAAGGTGCCATCCACCAGTGCCCCTCCCCCTCCCAGCCAGGTGGGGGACCCAAGGGCAACCTCCGAGGTGGTGGCCAGGAGCCAAGTACCCACCCCTGCAAAGGATAAACGAGAGCAGCAGGAGGCCGACTTGCCGACCCCCGGGGTTGAGACGCTACCCATGTCGTCCATCTGGGACTTATCAGACATTCCTGCCTCGGGTGCCCTGGGGGGTCAGCTGAGTGATGGGAGTTCCTCTCCAGCATCATCGTTGTTCACCGTGGATTCGGATGCGGGGGGGTATGAGAGCTCCAGCGGGGTCTCTGGTTTAGCCGGAGGGTGTGGGTTTTAAGTTGAACACCGCGGGTGTGTACACCACCATCCCTTCACACACTCAATGATGGCGGACCTTTCATGTCTCACTTTTAATGTAAGAAGCCTCGAGAGTAAAGTGAGACGGGCTGCCCTGTTTAACTACCTCACCATTTTTGCTGCTTCCGTTTTTTTCCTGCAGGAATGCGGCATCCCGCACAAATCCCAATATAAAAAGTATGAGAAGGATTGGGTACATGGGCCATCAGTCTGGTCTGGATCTAACGAGTCCAGATCAGCAGGGGTCGCCATTCTTTTTAAAGGGAACGTTTTTATTGAAAATTTTTATGAAATTTTTCCAGGCAGAATTTTATTGGTCAGAGCTTTTATCAACGGTATTAAATGTCAGTTTTTAAATTTTTATGGTTCTCCAGAAAAGAAGGTGAGAGCAGAAATGTTGGAGATTTTACCCCTTTTTATTAACGATTCTTATCCCCTTATTTTAGCTGGTGATTTTAATTGTGTTTTAAGGGGGGAACGCCGGTTCTCTAACTCCGTAAGCAGGAACTATGACAAAACCTCAAACATGCTGAAGAACATCGTAACAGATCACCTGCTTACGGATGTTTTTAAAACATGCAACCCGCTTTTACCTGAAGAGGCCGGCGTGACCTGGAGCAACACCACCTGCAGCTCCAGGATTGATTTTATCTTCTGCTCTCACCAGGTACAACCTTTTAGATCTGATGTTTTTAATAATACCTTCTCTGACCACAAGGTTTTATTTTTTAAAGCAAACCTTGGAGCAAGAAGGAGAACCAGAAATGCCTGGAAGATGAACGTGTCCCTTCTACAAGATCCGCAGGTTTTATCGGATTTTATTACCTTTTTTAAAGAGTGCAGACGGGTAAGAGATCCCAACATTCCCACCAGCCAGTGGTGGGAAAAAATGAAAATCAAGATTAAGGACTATTTTATCAGGGTTGGGATCTCCAAAGCCAAGGAGAAACGGGATTTTTATTCTGATTTAAACACCCGTCTGCAGACCCTGTACAAGATGAGAGAGCATGATATTGATGTGACGAAAGAAGTTTTAGATATAAAAAAAGATATCGCCAAATGCCTGGAGCAGAAGGGCACAGAAATTATTTTCCGTTCCCGAGTTAAACACCTTGAGGAGAACGAGACCTGCTCCAGGTATTTTTTTAAGAAAGTTACTGACAAAAAATGCGTTTTAAATAACCTTGATGGAGTCACAGACGTACAGGGTCTTTTAGGAAAGGTACATGGTTTTTATGCGGATCTTTTTAACACTAAAAGTGTGGATATAAGTTTTATGAAGGACTCATTAGAGGAGATTACTGATGTTTTAGATCCTGTCTCACAGAGTTTTTTATTACGTGATATCTCGGAGCAGGAGATTTTAGACACCATACGTAGTTTTAAACCAGGCAAGGTGCCTGGTCCGGATGGTATACCCATCGAGTTTTATGTTACATTTTATGGAATTTTAAAAGAGGATTTTTATTCTCTTTTTACAGAAGTTTTTAATTCCAAAAGCCTCCCAGGGTCCTGGCGGAAGGGTGATGTGTCTCTGTTGTACAAGAAAGGTGACAAAACAGATATCAGAAATTGGAGACCCATCACCCTTCTAAATGCCGATTACAAAATCATGGCCAAAATATGCGCCAACAGACTGAAACAGATAGTACATAAAATTATACACCAAAACCAAGTCTGTGGCGTCCCTGGGAGGGCGATTCACGATAACTTAAACCTTTTAAAGGACTGCATCAGCGACACGAAGTCAAGGCATGGCAAAATGGCCATTTTATCCATAGACTTCGAAAAGGCCTTTGACAGAGTGTCGCATTTTTATCTTTTTAAGGTTTTAGAGAAGATGGGTATACCGGAAGGCTTTTTACTGTCTCTAAGAGCCTTTTACGATAACTGCACGAGTAAGATTTTAGTGAACGGTTTTAAGACGCAGGATGTCCTTTTAAAATCCGGAGTGAAGCAGGGGTGTCCCTTGTCCCCACTACTTTTTATCTGTGCACTGGAGCCTCTTTTATGCGCATTACGGAAGGACAAGCAAGTTCGTGGCATCCCCCTACCGGGTGGGGGGGGTGTCGAGGCTAAAGTAGTGGGGTACATGGATGACGTTGCGGTGCTCTGCAGGGACACCCTCTCAATTCAGAAGACTTTAAAACAAATTCAGTATTTTTGCTGCTCCTCCGGTTTTAAAGTGAATTTTAATAAAAGCAGTATTTTAAACATTGGGGACATGCTTTTAACGGACATTCCTGTACCGGCTTCCGATACCGTGCAGATTTTAGGTGTCTCCTTTAATGAGTCCAACAACGGTTTTACCAGTTGGGACTTGGTGGCACAAAAAATAAACAAAAAGTTGTGTATGTGGAGCATGCGGCAGCTGACGCTGGAGGGGAAGGTTTTAATAACGAAGATGATTATTTTACCCATTTTATTATATTTAAGTATGGTGTTTCCCCCTCCAGACCGGCTGCTAAAGAAAATCACAAAGGCATGCTTCACATTTTTATGGAACTCCAAAATGGAAAAGCTCAGAAGAGAGATAGTTTTAAAACCCAAAGCCATGGGGGGGAAGGATTTCCCTGATTTTAGAGCTTTTCTTTTAACGAAATATTTTAGCATGTGTCTTAGCGCTGTTTTTAAAAATCACTACTGGTCGTATTTTATTCGTTTTAATGCAGGTTATTTTATGAGAAGACACGGGTGGTTCTCCACGGTTTTAAGTTCCCCCTACACTTTTAACCTGTCAAGTGAATACAAGATTTTAGCCAAGATAGTGATTTTATATGATTTTAGTGGTAAGACGGTGCAATACCTTTTAAATAGTAAGAAAACTTATAAAGACATCAAGGAAAGTGGTTTTATGGCGCCTGCAGGGAATTTTAATGAAGAGAGAACAAAAGAAATATGGACAATAGTTAACGACAACTCTCTTTTTAACCCACAGAAGGACCTTGCCTGGAGCTGTGTTCACGAGTGTCTTCCATGCCGGGCATTCCAGCATCGAAGAGGGCTGACCAACTCTGCCGCCTGCCCAAGACCTGGATGTCGTGAGGACGAAACAGTGCAACACATCATGTGGACCTGCTATTTTTCTAAACTAATATGGACTAAAATAAGCCCTCTGATAACCAAAATCACCCGGATAAAAAGAATAAAGATGGAGACCGTGATATATGGATGCCTGGAATGCCCCACGAGGACCGAGAAGATAATGGCATGGAAGATCATTAACTGCGTGAAGACGGCTCTGTGGAAGGCCCAAAATATTTTACTGTTCAAACATGAGGTTTTATCAGTGCAGGACGTTTTAGCTATTTGTCTTAGCGAATTATATGATTATTTTTTAATAGACAAGAAAAACTTTCCAATTTTATCTAGAAAATGGCTTTTAAGCGAGTGGAATTCCATAATTTGATGCCACCAAGTGCCCATTTTATATGTATTTGTATCTGTATTTAAAGAGTTTTTTTTTTAGAGCATTTTACGTTTTAAAATGTTCACAGAAATGTTTCTTTTTGATGATGATTGTAAAACTCTTTGTGTAAAATAAAGTCACCCCAGCAATGGGGATGTTAACTTAAAAAAAAAAATCTGTTCTTATCAGTTTAATATCTGATACGTCCCCTATCTGGGGACCATATATTAAATGGATTTTTAGAACAGGGAGCTGGAAAAAGAGCTTGCTCTGTCCACTCCGCGCATTGACCTGGTATTGCAGTACCTCCAGGACCGGTGCACCCCCTTTCCTACAGCAGTTTCCAAAAGCAGAAAAACAAAACTGACGAGCAAGAGGTGCAGCGCAGCTGTGGCTTCTTCTGCTGCTGCTAACGAACCAGCACTTTGACTGACACTCAGACCGTCTGCTGCCGTGGAGCTCGCAACATTGTATCCACTGTGCACAGCACAGGTACAACTGGAAGCAAAACAACACACACCAGTTCATATGCCAGCCGCACTCTATAGTTCGTACCTACCGCTGCGCTAATAGCCAAGTTGGAAACATCGGGCAGGCACAGCGTATCCTGGCATCCTGCATCTGTATGCTCCACGTATTCGGGTCATGGGTGTATGTGCAGGGGGTGCGGTCGCACCTGGGGCCCGGAGCCCTAGGGGGCCCATAAAGTCTCTCTTCCCCACATTGTAAACCAATGCTATCAATGAAGCTTTATAGTTTGAGGGCCCAGTCCCAGACTTTGTACTGGGGCCCCGCAGCTTCAAGTTACACCTCCGGATCAGGATAATGCTAGGCCATTCCAAGCAGCCTGTGTGAGTGACCTGCAGTCGCTGGTAGTCGAAAAGCGGCCGGCCCCGGATGTGTGCTTCAGAGTGGACAGACAGCAGTGGACCCCCAATCACACAGGCCCGAGGCTTGCTATGCGGCACGGAATACCTCATTTGACTGCAGCACTCCACGCGGGCTGAGATACACGCTCCACGTGGGATGGGCAGTATTCGTCCATGAAGATCCAGGCCAACGCTTACAGATGGAGCAACACCCGGGGAGCAAAGAACTCCAACGAACGGACGTCTACTTTAAAAGGATGTATTGCTTTATTCAATGCATGGACACAGAAACAGTTCAACAGCTCGATTACAGACCGCAGTCAATACAGTAAAGGAAGAAATGTGTCTGTTTAATGTAAACTTGCACGGAGCTCGTTTGTGAGCCACTGACTGAATGAATGCTGCTGCTGCCGCTGCTGCATGTCTGAAACGTGGTCTGACGTTACATGCACCAGCAGGGATAAGGCCTTGCCTATAAGCATTCCCCAGCTGGCAAAAACGGAACCTCCCTGCCTATTCCTCACCGTGGAAGAACGGAACCTACCTTTTTTTAAAAAAAAAAAGAAAGCCACAGCAGCAGCCAACTCGATTTTGGTAGGCCGCTGTCTCCCCCTTGTGTGCTGCATTAAAAATGCACTCCGCTAAAAATAACTGATCCACGAAATAGAGCGTAGGGAGAGAATGAGGCTTCTAGATGAGCCGTCAGGCTATGATAAATTGTATCACACCTGGGCGATATGGATAGATGCCCGGAGCTCACCCTTATTTACTAGGTGGTTACAGACAGGGACATGTGAGTAACACGTTTAAACCACAATCGTAAAGAGAAACAGCAATCCCGGAGCGCCCCCCCTCCCCCTTTTTGTTTTATTTTCTCTTTCTCCCGTGTCATAGATACCTACCCTCCCTTACCGCTCCCCCCCCCCTTCCCCTGTTTGTAGACCTTATAAAATATCACAGACAAACATTATATAGTTCAACTCGAAATTTATTTATTAAGTTTCATTGTCAAAGTTATTTTTACATTGCTTTGAGATAAGGCAAAAGTTTCCCCCCCTCCATGAAACCAATAAAACCTATATTGAATAAAATAAAAATGATGCAGTTACTGGTAGTTCTGCAGTTACCGGTAGTTCAGCAGTTGCCGGTAGTTCAGCAGTTGCCGGAAGTTCAGCAGTTGCCGGAAGTTCAGCAGTTGCCGGTAGTTTTGCAGTTGCCGGTAGTTTTGCAGTTGCCGGTAGTTTTGCAGTTGCCGGTAGTTCTGCAGTTGCCGGTAGTTCTGCAGTTGCCGGTAGTTCTGCAGCTTCTTGGTAGAGATAAAGACCATCTCCCGTCTCCCAGCTGCAGCAGAGACTGACTGAAATCGCTGCCAAGCCCGCTATTTATGCTTCTAAATTGATGACATCACAATGGAGTGACATCAGCCTGCCATACACCTGGCTCATGACATCACAAGGGAGTGACATCATCAGCATTCCAAACACCTGGCTCATTTGCATACAGTATGTATGTATGACATCACAAGGGAGTGACATCATCAGCATTCCAAATACCTGGCTCATTTGCATACAGTATGTATGCATGTATGTGTCTATCCTATCCTATCCTATCCTATCTAATCTATCTTTATTAATTACGTAGAATATAGATATGGATTATTTCTGAATTATAGATTTTGTAGATATAGATTAAAGATAGATTTACGATTGTGTGTGTGTGTGTGTGTGTGTGATAGAGATATATATATATATATATATATATATATATATATATGTAAAAAAAATATAAAATCTGTAGTTATGTATGTATGGCGGGAAAAAGAGGCCTGCTGTATGTTTTTAAGTTCTTCGGATAACCATGCCATTCTATTATTCTCCTTACTAGGGTCTACTAATGCCGGCCCAGGGAAAGGCAATAAGGCCCTATGGGGCCGAAGCCAATTTCCCTCATTTCAGGTAAAAAGTTTCCATCCGTCCACACTCGAAATGCGGCCGGCCGAAGAGATCCCTCCAACCGACCGGCCGACGCACCTTCAGAGACAAACTAGTGCTTGCTTCTAGTGTCATCGCCGGCTTAACCATCCTGGGTAGGGAGGTGACGAGTCCTGCAGCAGCAGCAGCAGGCTCTGCAAGCCTAGGATGCGTGAGCACGGTGCAAGAGGAAGGACTGAGGGGGGGGGGGGGGAGGGCGCGGTTGAGAAGGCGTGGGGCGGGGCTATGCAAAACTCTTTCATCTCCCTGGGTGCATTGTGGGTGCGCCCAGAGTGCCGGCTGAGCGTGTTGCCTCAAGCCTTGGAAGTGGAGTTGGGCGGGCCGGGCTGCAGGTGAAACCCATTTCGGGTTATCGCTTCTCGGCCTTTTGGCTAAGATCAAGTGTACCTAGTACAGGAGGTCTTAGCCGGAAGGTATCTCAGGCACCCCTCTCCTCGGCCTGGCGGGATCGCCCACTTCGGTGGGCTAAACCCGCCTGCTGCTATTGGGGAGAGGGACTAGGTCCTCGAGTAAACGAGTTGCGATCCCCCTAGCCCGCTTGGCCTTGTGCCAAGTTGAGGAATAACTTTACAACACCGGGTTGTAAAAGCGCTATTGGGAACCATGGGTGCGGACCCTGGTTCCATACCGGCATATGCACGGATTAAAAACACCTTACGAGTGGTTTTTAACAATGAAGCGGCGGATACACGTGGCCTGAAGTATGTGGTAGAGGACGTGCTCATGGGCGTTTTTAACATACAAAAGCGAGAAATACTGGCTATACAGGATTACCCCAAGCGAAGGACATATGATGTTACCTTTACGGAGAAAGGTATTTTCCATGATTTGATTGCAGCAATTCCTTCCAAAAAAGATCCACGGCTTGAGGGGGTCCAACTGATTGAGCACGTCCTGGATGTGACTAAACTCGTAGTGATTAAAATGTATTCTCCCTACGCGGATCTGAAAGAGGTTGAAGCGTTCCTGGCAGGCTACTTTAAATCAGTGAAGTGTATGGGAAAAATTATGAACGAGTTTGGCATTTGGACATCCAAATGGAGGTTCCAGGTCACGTGTATAAAAGACCCTGGTTGCCCAGGGGGTCTAAAATTTCCGCCCGCTCGTTTTAAACTGGGAAATGTGAGTGGCGACCTCTATTTTGCGGGAATGCCAGCCTTCTGCCGCAACTGTAAAAAATACGGCCATGAAAAAGACAGTTGCGGCGTGACCTGCAGGAATTGTGGTGGTTCAGAGCACGAGACGAACCAGTGCCCTATGGCAAAGAAATGTGATACATGCGGCAGAGTTGGTCATCTTTTTTTTGAGTGTCGCCATAGGGCACGGAACACGGAGCAGCAAGGGCAGCAAAGGAAACCAGCAGACCAAACCGCACCCCCCCAAGGAGAGGAACCGGAGGATATGGATACCACCAGCAGACCCCCCCAAAACGAGGAAGGTAAAGCCAAAGAGCAGCGGCGTACTAAGAGGAGGGCTGCAGATAGGCCGATGGACTCCCATCCCCAGAATCTGGGGCCAGAGGGGAGTCCAAATGAAGCCGGTCCCAGCCCGCAGGACACGCCGGCTGCGGGGGTACCCGAGGCAGAAGACCCCGGGGGAGATGCGGCGGCAATGAAAAGGCGGAAAGGCTCAAGGGCCACCCTGTACTCGGAGGTGGTACGGGGGGGACCTAAGGAAGTACCTGCTGGCGCAGCGAAACCCGACGGTCCCCCTAAGGTGCCATCCACCAGTGCCCCTCCCCCTCCCTGCCAGGTGGGGGACCCAAGGGCAACCTCCGAGGAAGTGGCCACGAGCCGAGTACCCACCCCTGCAGAGGGGAAACATGAACAACAAGAAGCCGACTTGCAGACCCCTGGGGGGGACACGCTACCCATGGCATCCATCTGGGATTTGTCGGACATTCCTGCCTCGGGTGTCCTGGGGGGTCAGCTAAGTGATGGGAGTTCCTCTCCAGCATCATCTTTGTTCACTGTGGATTCGGATGCGGGGGGGTATGAGAGCTCCAGCGGGGTCTCTGGTTTAGCCGGAGAGTGTGGTTTTTAAGTTGAGCACCGTGGAAGGATATGTCACCATCCTTAAACCCACTCTATGATGGCGGACCTTTCATGTCTCACTTTTAACGTAAGAAGCCTCGAGAGCAAAGTGAGACGGGCTGCCCTGTTCAACTATCTAACCATTTTCGCTGCTTCCGTGTTCTTCCTGCAGGAATGCGGCATCCCGCACAAATCCCAATATAAGAAATACGAAAAAGATTGGGTGCACGGTCCATCAGTCTGGTCTGGATCTAACGAGTCCAGATCAGCAGGGGTCGCCATTCTTTTTAAAGGGAACGTTTTTATTGAAAATTTTTATGAAATTTTACCAGGCAGAATTTTATTGGTCAGAGTTTTATTAAATGGTATTAGATGGCAGTTTTTAAATTTTTATGGTTCTCCAGAAAAGAAGGTGAGAGCAGAAATGTTGGAGATTTTACCCCTTTTTATTAACAGTTCTTATCCCTTAGTTTTAGCTGGAGATTTTAATTGTGTTTTAAGGGGGGAACGCCGGTTCTCTAACTCCGTAAGCAGGAACTATGACAAAACTGCCAACATGCTCAAAAACATCGTATCAGATCACCTGCTTACGGATGTTTTTAAAAAATGCAACCCGCTTTTACCAGAAGAGGCCGGCGTGACCTGGAGCAACACCACCTGCAGCTCCAGGATTGATTTTATCTTCTGCTCTCACCAGGTACAACCTTTTAGATCTGATGTTTTTACCAACACATTCTCTGACCACAAGGTTTTATTTTTTAAAGCAAACCTTGCCGAGAGAAGGAGAACCAGTAGTGCCTGGAAGATGAACGTGTCCCTTCTACAAGATCCGCAGGTTTTATCGGATTTTATTACCTTTTTTAAAGAGTGCAGACGGGCAAGAGATCCCAACATTCCCACCAGCCAGTGGTGGGAAAAGATGAAGATTAAGATTAAGGATTATTTTATCAGGGTTGGGATCTCCAAAGCCAAAGAGAAACGGGCCTTTTATTCTGATTTAAACACCCGTCTGCAGACCCTGTACAAAATGAGAGAGCATGACATTGATGTGACTCGAGAGATTTTAGATGTAAAGAAAGAGATTGCCAAATGCCTGGAGCAGAGAGGTAAAGAAATTATATTTCGCTCTAGAGTTAAACACCTTGAAGAAAACGAGACCTGCTCCAGGTATTTTTTTAAGAAAATCACCGATAAAAAATGTGTTTTAAATGAACTGGATGGAGTCACAGACGTACAGGGTCTTTTAGGAAAGGTACATGGTTTTTATGCGGATCTTTTTAGCACCAAGAGTGTGGATGTAAGTTTTATGAAGGACTCATTAGAGGAGATTACTGATGTTTTAGATCCTGTCTCACAGAGTTTTTTATTACGTGATATCTCGGAGCAGGAGATTTTAGACACCATACGTAGTTTTAAACCAGGCAAGGTGCCTGGTCCGGATGGTATACCCATCGAGTTTTATGTTACATTTTATGGAATTTTAAAAGAGGATTTTTATTCTCTTTTTACAGAAGTTTTTAATTCCAAAAGCCTCCCAGGGTCCTGGCGGAAGGGTGATGTGTCTCTGTTGTACAAGAAAGGTGACAAAACAGATATCAGAAATTGGAGACCCATCACCCTTCTAAATGCCGATTACAAAATCATGGCCAAAATATGCGCCAACAGACTGAAACAGATAGTACATAAAATTATACACCAAAACCAAGTCTGTGGCGTCCCTGGGAGGGCGATTCACGATAACTTAAACCTTTTAAAGGACTGCATCAGCGACACGAAGTCAAGGCATGGCAAAATGGCCATTTTATCCATAGACTTCGAAAAGGCCTTTGACAGAGTGTCGCATTTTTATCTTTTTAAGGTTTTAGAGAAGATGGGTATACCGGAAGGCTTTTTACTGTCTCTAAGAGCCTTTTACGATAACTGCACGAGTAAGATTTTAGTGAACGGTTTTAAGACGCAGGATGTCCTTTTAAAATCCGGAGTGAAGCAGGGGTGTCCCTTGTCCCCACTACTTTTTATCTGTGCACTGGAGCCTCTTTTATGCGCATTACGGAAGGACAAGCAAGTTCGTGGCATCCCCCTACCGGGTGGGGGGGTGTCGAGGCTAAAGTAGTGGGGTACATGGATGACGTTGCGGTGCTCTGCAGGGACACCCTCTCAATTCAGAAGACTTTAAAACAAATTCAGTATTTTTGCTGCTCCTCCGGTTTTAAAGTGAATTTTAATAAAAGCAGTATTTTAAACATTGGGGACATGCTTTTAACGGACATTCCTGTACCGGCTTCCGATACCGTGCAGATTTTAGGTGTCTCCTTTAATGAGTCCAACAACGGTTTTACCAGTTGGGACTTGGTGGCACAAAAAATAAACAAAAAGTTGTGTATGTGGAGCATGCGGCAGCTGACGCTGGAGGGGAAGGTTTTAATAACGAAGATGATTATTTTACCCATTTTATTATATTTAAGTATGGTGTTTCCCCCTCCAGACCGGCTGCTAAAGAAAATCACAAAGGCATGCTTCACATTTTTATGGAACTCCAAAATGGAAAAGCTCAGAAGAGAGATAGTTTTAAAACCCAAAGCCATGGGGGGGGAAGGATTTCCCTGATTTTAGAGCTTTTCTTTTAACGAAATATTTTAGCATGTGTCTTAGCGCTGTTTTTAAGAATCACTACTGGTCGTATTTTATTCGTTTTAATACAGGTTATTTTATGAGAAGACATGGGTGGTTCTCCACGGTTTTAAGTTCCCCCTACTCTTTTAACCTGTCGAGTGAATACAAGATTTTAGCCAAGATAGTGATTTTATATGATTTTAGTGGTAAGACGGTGCAATACCTTTTAAATAGTAAGAAAACTTATAAAGACATCAAGGAAAGTGGTTTTATGGCGCCTGCAGGGAATTTTAATGAAGAGAGAACAAAAGAAATATGGACAATAGTTAACGACAACTCTCTTTTTAACCCACAGAAGGACCTTGCCTGGAGCTGTGTTCACGACTGTCTTCCATGCCGGGCATTCCAGCATCGAAGAGGGCTGACCAACTCTGCCGCCTGCCCAAGACCTGGATGTCGTGAGGACGAAACAGTGCAACACATCATGTGGACCTGTTATTTTTCTAAACTAATATGGACTAAAATAAGCCCTCTGATAACCAAAATCACCCGGATAAAAAGAATAAAGATGGAGACCGTGCTATATGGATGCCTGGAATGCCCCACGAGGACCGAGAAGATAATGGCATGGAAGATCATTAACTGCGTGAAGACGGCTCTGTGGAAGGCCCGAAATATTTTACTGTTCAAACATGAGGTTTTATCAGTGCAGGACGTTTTAGCTATTTGTCTTAGCGAATTATATGATTATTTTTTAATAGACAAGAAAAACTTTCCAATTTTATCTAGAAAATGGCTTTTAAGCGAGTGGAGTTCCATAATTTGATGCCACCAAGTGCCCATTTTATATGTATTTGTATCTGTATTTAAAGAGTTTTTTTTTTTAGAGCATTTTACGTTTTAAAATGTTCACAGAAATGTTTCCTTTTGATGACGATTGTAAAACTCTTTGTGTAAAATAAAGTCACCCCAGCAATGGGGATGTTAACTTAAAAAAAATCTGTTCTTATCAGTTTAATATCTGATACGTCCCCTATCTGGGGACCATATATCAAATGGATTTTTAGAACAGGGAGCTGGAAAAAGAGCTTGCTCTGTCCACTCCGCGCATTGACCTGGTATTGCAGTACCTCCAGGACCGGTGCACCCCCTTTCCTACAGCAGTTTCCAAAAGCAGAAAAGCAAAACTGACGAGCAAGAGGTGCAGCGCAGCTGTGGCTTCTTCTGCTGCTGCTAACAAACCAGCACTTTGACTGACACTCAGCCCGTCTGCTGCCGTGGAGCTCGCAACATTGTATCCACTGTGCACAGCACAGGTACAACTGGAAGCAAAACAACACACACCAGTTCATATGCCAGCCGCACTCTATAGTTCGTACCTACCGCTGCGCTAATAGCCAAGTTGGAAACATCGGGCAGGCACAGCGTATCCTGGCAGCCTGCATCTGTATGCTCCACGTATTCGGGTCATGGGTGTATGTGCAGGGGGTGCGGTCGCACCTGGGGCCCGGAGCCCTAGGGGGCCCATAAAGTCTCTCTTCCCCACATTGTAAACCAATGCTATCAATGAAGCTTTATAGTTTGAGGGCCCAGTCCCAGACTTTGTACTGGGGCCCCGCAGCTTCAAGTTACACCTCCGGATCAGGATAATGCTAGGCCATTCCAACCAGCCTGTGTGAGTGACCTGCAGTCGCTGGTAGTCGAAAAGCGGCCGGCCCCGGATGTGTGCTTCAGAGTGGACAGACAGCAGTGGACCCCCAATCACACAGGCCCGAGGCTTGCTATGCGGCACGGAATACCTCATTGGACTGCAGCACTCCACGCGGGCTGAGATACACGCTCCACGTGGGATGGGCAGTATTCCGTCCATGAGGATCCAGGCCAACGCTTACAGATGGAGCAACACCCGGGGAGCAAAGAACTCCAACGAACGGACGTCTACTTTAAAAGGATGTATTGCTTTATTCAATGCATGGACACAGAAACAGTTCAACCGCTCGCTAAAGACCGCAGTCAATACAGTAAAGAGAGAAATGTGTCTGTTTAATGTAAACTTGCACGGAGCTCGTTTGTGAGCCACTGACTGAATGCCGCTGCTGCATGTCTGAAACGTGGTCTGACGTTACATGCACCAGCAGGGATAAGGCCTTGCCTATAAGCATTCCCCAGCTGGCAAAAACGGAACCTCCCTGCCTATTCCTCACCGTGGAAGAACGGAACCTACCTTTTTTTTAAAAAAAAAAGAAAGCCACAGCAGCAGCCAACTCGATTTTGGTAGGCCGCTGTCTCCCCCTTGTGTGCTGCATTAAAAATGCACTCCGCTAAAAATAACTGATCCACGAAATAGAGCGTAGGGAGAGAATGAGGCTTCTAGATGAGCCGTCAGGCTATGATAAATTGTATCACACCTGGGCGATATGGATAGATGCCCGGAGCTCACCCCTATTTACTAGGTGGTTACAGACAGGGACATGTGAGTAACACGTTTAAACCACAATCGTAAAGAGAAACAGCAATCCCGGAGCGCCCCCCCCTCCCCCTTTTTGTTTTATTTTCTCTTTCTCCCGTGTCATAGATACCTACCCTCCCTTACCGCTCCCCCCCCCTTCCCCTGTTTGTAGACCTTATAAAATATCACAGACAAACATTATATAGTTCAACTCGAAATTTATTTATTAAGTTTCATTGTCAAAGTTATTTTTACATTGCTTTGAGATAAGGCAAAAGTTTCCCCCCCTCCATGAAACTAATAAAACCTATATTGAATAAAATAAAAATGATGTAGTTACTGGTAGTTCTGCAGTTACCGGTAGTTCTGCAGTTACCGGTAGTTCAGCAGTTGCCGGTAGTTCAGCAGTTGCCGGTAGTTCAGCAGTTGCCGGAAGTTCAGCAGTTGCCGGAAGTTCAGCAGTTGCCGGTAGTTTTGCAGTTGCCGGTAGTTTTGCAGTTGCCGGTAGTTCTGCAGTTGCCGGTAGTTCTGCAGTTGCCGGTAGTTCTGCAGTTGCCGGTAGTTCTGCAGCTTCTTGGTAGAGATAAAGACCATCTCCCGTCTCCCAGCTGCAGCAGCGACTGACTGAAATCGCTGCCAAGCCCGCTATTTATGCTTCTAAATTGATGACATCACAATGGAGTGACATCAGCCTGCCATACACCTGGCTCATGACATCACAAGGGAGTGACATCATCAGCATTCCAAATACCTGGCTCATTTGCATACAGTATGTATGCATGTATGTGTCTATCCTATCCTATCCTATCCTATCTAATCTATCTTTATTAATTACGTAGAATATAGATATGGATTATTTCTGAATTATAGATTTTGTAGATATAGATTAAAGATAGATTTACGATTGTGTGTGTGTGTGTGTGTGTGATAGAGATATATATATATATATATATATACTAGCGTACCCGTCGCGCGTTGCTGCGAAGACAGACATACATACATACATTCGTTTTTATATATCTAGATGACGGCAGCAGCGACCACTGAGGTTTTGTAGGCCGCTGCTTCCCCCTTGCAGGCTGAATAAAATAGCCGTTGGGTGGAACATCCAATTTATCCGGCTGCTGTGGCTTCTTGGGAAGATAGCCTAGTACATGTTTGCCCACTTCCAACTCCAATGGAGACTGACTGTAAATGGCTGGCGTGCTCTAGTATTTATGGTTTCAAGCTGTACGTGTCATTGCATACAGTCTATCTATCTATCTATCTATCTATCTATCTATCTATCTATCTATCTATCTATCTAGGTTATTGCATACAGTCTATCTATCTATCTATCTATCTATCTATCTATCTATCTATCTATCTATCTATGACATCCGGAAATGAGAGAATTAGATTCCGTACATAAAATTTGAACGCTAATTCTTTGGCGCTTTGAATTGAATAATCGAGTTGGGACCCATTAACTTTTCCTATTTATGACATAATCAATGCTCGTGCCAAATTTCAAGTTTCTATGACATTGGGAAGTGAGAGAATTAAATTCCGTACATAAAATTTGGACGATAATTCTTTTGCGCTTAGAATTGAATAATCGAGTTGGGATGAGACATAAGGCCTTGCCCATAAGCATTCCCCAACCTCCAAGAACTGAACCTACCTACCTGAATGAGATTTTGTAGGCCGCTGCTTCCCCCTTGCGGGCTGAATAAAATAGCCGTTGGGTGGAACATACAATTTATCCGGCTGCTGTGGCTTCTTAGGAAGATATCCTAGTACTTGTTTACCCACTTCCAACTCCAATGGTAATTGGCTGGCGTGCTCTAGTGGTTCCAAGCTGTACGTGTCATAATACAGCCTTAATGACATCACAATGCAGCTTTATAGAACATGTTGGGGCATGTTCAAGGGCGTCCGATGTTGATGACATCAGTGATGACATCACAATAGCAGGTGGCTTACTTATTCGATCTACGTGGGGGGGGGGGGCGTAACTTTCGACGACGCTCGCGCGCCATTTATCGTAGGATATTTGTACTATGCCTATAATCTTCCCAGGAGTGTACTTAACAACTTCCCAAAGTTTCATGGCGATCGGATGAATGGTGTAGTAGCGCATAAAGGACAAACAGACACGCACGCACGCAGACACGCACGCACGCAGACAGACATACATTCAATTTTATATATATAGATATATATATGTAAAAAAAATATAAAATCTGTAGTTATGTATGTATGGCGGGAAAAAAAGGCCTGCTGTATGTTTTTAAGTTCTTCGGATAACCATGCCATTCTATTATTCTCCTTACTAGGGTCTACTAATGCCGGCCCAGGGAAAGGCAATAAAGCCCTATGGGGCCGAAGCCAATTTCCCTCATTTCAGGTAAAAAGTTTCCATCTGTCCCCACTCGAAATGCGGCCGGCATAAGAGATCCCTCCAACCGACCGGCCGACGCACCTTCAGAGACAAACTAGTGCTTGCTTCTAGTGTCATCGCCGGCTTAACCATCCTGGGTAGGGAGGTGACGAGTCCTGCAGCAGCAGCAGCAGGCTCTGCAAGCCTAGGATGCGTGAGCACGGTGCAAGAGGAAGGACTGAGGGGGGGGGGAGGGCGCGGTTGAGAAGGCGTGGGGCGGGGCTATGCAAAACTCTTCCATCTCCCTGGGTGCATTGTGGGTGCGCCCAGAGTGCCGGCTGAGCGTGTTGCCTCAAGCCTTGGAAGTGGAGTTGGGCGGGCCGGGCTGCAGGTGAAACCCATTTCGGGTTATCGCTTCTCGGCCTTTTGGCTAAGATCACATGTGGATCGGAGAAGAGGATCGTCTGGAGTGGTGAAATGGAGCCTCAGGCTATACGGAACACCATCCGCTTTCTGGTTAAGCCAGATTCCTGCAGAAGAGTGGAGCTGGGAACCTTCGTCCAGGAAGTCCTCTTTGAAGCACTGAAGCTGAAAGCTGCTGAGATCTTCTGCCTGCAAGACCACACCGGCAAAGGACTGTTTGATGTCTCTTTTGAGACAAACAGTTTCTGCCTGAACATCTTTGAGCGCTGCAAGCTGCTGAAAGAAGAAGGGAAGCTGAGCGACTTCATCCTGCTGCCACTGTTCCAGATGGATGAGAAGCCAGTGACTCTGCATCTATTTAACCCCTTCACTGAGCTCTCTCATGTGGTGGCGTTCCTACAGAGATACTGCAGCAATGTGCGTGGAGGAGTGAAGCTGAAGAATGCTTTTGGGATCCCTAATGGCAAGCTGCGTTTCTGGGTGCGCTTTCGCACAGACCCTAATGGCATCGGAGGAGTAAAGCACCCACCATCCTCCTTCTCCCTGGGAGGCAACAGGGGATACTTGACCTACCCAGGCCAGCCCCGCTACTGCAGGCTGTGTTTGCAGTTTGGACACACACAAGACTTCTGTCCTAATGGCCGCTGCTGCAGGAATTGTGGAGTACAGGGTCATGAGGCTGGCCAGTGCCCTAAGCCTCGCAAATGTGACCTGTGTGGCTCTATTTTACACTTGGCAAGGAACTGCCCCAAGGGACTAATGACGAGCCGCAGTTATGCTGATGCGGCTCGCACTGGAAGAGGACCTGTTTTCTTTGAAAGTGGTCTGGACACTGGGGTTAATGAACCAGAAGAATTGATGCCTATGGATGAGGCCGTCAGTCGCTTGCCGCCGCTGTTTCAGACCACTGCACAAAATCAAGCGTCCACCTCAGGACTCCAGCCAGAACAGCCAGGGATTACAACAGCAACCGCAGCAGAGGTAAACCCGATGGGAGTTCCTGTACCTCAGAGTTTGCCCTCTGAGGTCTCCAGCGCTGAGCCTGCTGCACAGAGTGCCCTCCCTGCTGCCCCCCTGGGATTTACTACAGCTGATCATCAGGCAGCCGCGGCCTCCCAGCTACAAGTGTCTGCAGCTGCCCAACCCCAGCATGATGAGGATACAGATGGCAGCACCACCATCATCCCTGACACAGGTACTGTGAGTATGGAACTGTCATTGCCTTCATCCACAAACTCTGTGATTCCAGGAACTGTGTGCTCCCCTACTGCTGGCATTATGCCAGGACTTGCACCTAAGAGGCAGGAGGGGGAGGAGGACTCTTGGGCGTTGGTGCAAAGAAGCAAATCTAAAAGGTTGAAAACTGCACCTAGTGCTACAAACTCCTCTGAGGGCTCCATACCTTGTGCCCAAAGCCCAGCCAGCCCCCCTGTTTGTTTAAGCACCAATGCTTTTGAGGTGCTGGCAGACTTAGAGGAGGACATGCTGTCCCCCAGCAGTGGGGCATCCTCCCCATTTTTGGACACCGACGCAATTGAGCAGTTTGTTGGTGCCTTGCAAATGCCTAATGTCTGAAAGTATTGTAATGTTGGTCGTTTTTCCTGTTATTGTTTTTATCCTCATAACCATTCATTTCATCAGTTTTATCCCTAAATGTAAGGGTTATATGTAGCAGAGCTAGACGTGCGGCTATTTTAGAGCACCTGTCCACACGGTCTGCTGACATTCTCTGCCTGCAGGAGTGCGGTTTGACCTCTATACCTAAAGCTTCGGAATGGCCGCACGGCCAGTCGCTGTGGTCAACATCCACAAAAAACAAAAATGATGGCGTGGGGATTTTGTTTACAAACAACAGTTATGTTATAGATGAATATGTTGTCATAGAGGAGGGCAGATGTCTTCTGGCTTATGTCACATTCCGAAATGTGCGATTCAGGGTCATAAATGTGTACGCCCCTCCAGATAAGAACGAGCGCAAGGAGCTGTTTGAAAAACTAAAGTTGTTCCTACCAGGCCGTTTGCCAGTTTTTTTGGTGGGAGATTTGAACTGTCACCTCCAAGGAGAAAAAATGGATGTGACAGCCAAACAGCTCAACCAGATGACATCTGACCTCCAGTTATTAGATGTAGTAGCATTAGCAAAGGTGAAGCCCGTACCTGACACGTATCATGCGGACAGGGGCGGGGTGCACGCTCGTTTAGACTACATCTTTGTTTCTAAAACTGTTAATGTTAAAAGTTACAGCCAGGAGAGGGTTAATTTTTCAGACCATGAGTGCCTGAAGTGTGTGTGTGAGTTAGAGGATGTCGTGCGGTATGGGAGAGGTGTATGGAAAATGAATGTGAGCCTGCTGGAGGATGAGAGTGTGTATGAGGACTTCAGGAAGGTGTATGAGGAATGGCAGAGAATGAAGAATGACTTTGGGAGTGTCATGGCCTGGTGGGAGTGGGTGAAAGGAAAGATTGGGGTCTTCTTCAGGAAAAGAGGCTACAGGGTGGCTGCGAAGAAGAGAGAGATGTATGCGAGAGTGAATGCTAAACTGAATGTCCTGCATAAACTAAGAGAGGCCGGTGTGAATGTGGATGAGGAGCTGTGTGATGCCAGGAAGAAGGTGAATGAGTGTCTGCGGGAGAGAGGGAAGCAAATCATGTTCCAGGCCAAGTTGGACACAATGGAGAAGGATGAATGTTGTTCACGGTTTTTCTTTAAAAAGTTAGTCAAAAGTAAAACGGATGTGAGTGTGGTGAGGGACATGGATGGGAAGGAGCTGAAGGGAGAGGAGGTAGCAGAGGCAATTGAGGATTTCTATAGAGACTTGTATAGTGAAAAGATGAGAGATGCAAGTCTAGAGAGGGAGGTGATCGGATCCCTTACGGACAGGATCGCAGAGGAGGATATACCACCATTGGTGAGGGATATAACAGAGGATGAGGTGAGAAAGGTATTTGAGAGCATGACACGGAATAAAACTCCAGGGATGGATGGATTACTGATGGAATTTTATTTGTTCTTCTGGCCTATTGTTGGTAGTGATATACTGCAGTTGTACCAGTGGATGTGGAGAGAAGGTAACATAGGGTTAAGTATGAAAGAGGGATTAGTGGTATTAATCTTTAAAAAAGGAGATAAATCAGACTTGTGTAATTGGAGGCCTATCACCCTGCTTAATGTGGACTACAAGGGGTACGCCAAGTTGCTTGCCAGTCGCATGAGTAGGGTTATAGCCCAGGTAGTTCAGGAGGATCAGGTATGTGGTGTGCCTGAGCGCTCCATTGCAGGTAACCTAAGCCTGCTCCGAGATGTCCTCTGGGATGGGATGCAGAGGGACAGGAGTGTGATGGTTCTCTCATTAGATTTTGAGAAAGCTTTTGATCGGCTTTCTCATGCCTTTCTGTTTAATGTGTTAGATAGGATGGGTTTCCCATCTAGTTTCTTAAGAGCTATCAGAAGCCTCTATGATGGGATTGGAAGCCAAATTCTACTCCGTGGCTTTGTAACTAACAGGATTAGAGTCTGTTCGGGAGTCAGACAAGGCTGCCCGTTATCCCCGTTAGTATTTATTTGTGCTATGGAACCCTTGTTCTGTATGTTGCGGAGAGATAAATTTATGAGAGGAATGATGGTGCCGGGCAGTGGAGGGAAGGCTGTGAAGGCTCTTGGTTACATGGATGACGTCTGCATAGTGACAGAGCATAAAGCAGAGTTGAGCAGAGCTAAACTGCATACAAACATCTTCTGCGGGGCATCAGCCTTCCGTGTGAATTGGGACAAATGTGAGGTGAAGTGCTTTGGAGGAAAGTGTGAAGTGGCAGATGTGGGAGTGAAAGTGGTCAATAGTATAAAAGTATTAGGCATTAAGTTTGAAGAACGCTTGGATGGCCATGAGAATTGGGAGGAAGTAAGAGACAAAATAAACAGAAAATTAGACTTCTGGAAACTGCGAGAGCTAACCTTCACAGGTAAAACACTCATCATCAAATGTGTCATCTTACCAATGCTGCTCTACATAGCTAACATTTTCCCACCAAGCTACATGGAGCTCAGGAAAATAAATAGAGTCCTGTTCCTCTTTCTATGGGGGGTCAAAATGGAGAGAATGAAAAGAACCACAGTGGTAAAGTCCAGACAAAACGGTGGCTTAGGCTTCCCGGATGTCCAACTGTATTTGGCGATTAACTTTATGATGACCGTACTCAGACTCATCCAAGGGGATACTAAAGTGGCGTTCATGACCAAATACATTGGGGGATGGCTGCTCTGCAGGTTACAATGGTGTGAGAGGAGGCTGACACAGCCGGTGGCGTTTACTTGTCCAGCCTGGTATGTGCGAATGGAAAAGTTTGTGAAAGAGAATGATTTGACTGGTCTGAACAAAAATGAGCTTAGAAACAAAAAGAAGGTGCTACAAATCTGTAAGAGAGGAGAACAGGTAGAAGACATTGACTTACTGACACATGTAGAGGCAGAAAGAGTCTGGGGTAACCTCTCCCGGCAGGATGGGACAAACAGACAAAAGGACATCATGTGGTTAAGTATGCAAGGGGCCTTACCTGTGAGAGAGGTCCAGAAGAAGAGGGACCTGGTGCGCAGCGAAGCATGCCCACGGCAGCGCTGTGGAGGGATAGAGAGTATCCTACATGTCTTCTGGAACTGCGGATTCGCACAACGAGTGTTGGGAAAGTTGAAAGCCCTGATAAAAGAGCTCACAGGGCTCACATACTTATCATTTGCCTTCGTGCTTTTTGGTATCGGAGTTACAAAAAAAGACAAAAGTCATGTTTTATGGTTATTAATGCTATGTATTAAAGAGGTACTCTGGGACGCACGAAACATCTATGTGTATAAAAGGGAATGCTGGGAGGAAGATGATTGTGTCAGACTGATCCTGAGTCGTCTTTACCTGTGTTACTTATATGATAAAAAGAAGCGAGGAGTAGCTGATGCCGAAGGGATCTGGAAATTCAAGAAATGGAAACACCTTGTAAAGTTATAAGTATTCTTCTTTATTGTGTGATTTGAGTGTAATTTGCAGATTTACAATGATTGAATAACCTGTTTGTGCAAATAAAGTTTAATTTACAATAAAAAAAAAAAAAAAAAAATCTGTTCTTATCAGTTTAATATCTGATACGTCCCCTATCTGGGGACCATATATTAAATGGATTTTTAGAACAGGGAGCTGGAAAAAGAGCTTGCTCTGTCCACTCCGCGCATTGACCTGGTATTGCAGTACCTCCAGGACCGGTGCACCCCCTTTCCTACAGCAGTTTCCAAAAGCAGAAAAACAAAACTGACGAGCAAGAGGTGCAGCGCAGCTGTGGCTTCTTCTGCTGCTGCTAACAAACCAGCACTTTGACTGACACTCAGCCCGTCTGCTGCCGTGGAGCTCGCAACATTGTATCCACTGTGCACAGCACAGGTACAACTGGAAGCAAAACAACACACACCAGTTCATATGCCAGCCGCACTCTATAGTTCGTACCTACCGCTGCGCTAATAGCCAAGTTGGAAACATCGGGCAGGCACAGCGTATCCTGGCAGCCTGCATCTGTATGCTCCACGTATTCGGGTCATGGGTGTATGTGCAGGGGGTGCGGTCGCACCTGGGGCCCGGAGCCCTAGGGGGCCCATAAAGTCTCTCTTCCCCACATTGTAAACCAATGCTATCAATGAAGCTTTATAGTTTGAGGGCCCAGTCCCAGACTTTGTACTGGGGCCCCGCAGCTTCAAGTTACACCTCCGGATCAGGATAATGCTAGGCCATTCCAACCAGCCTGTGTGAGTGACCTGCAGTCGCTGGTAGTCGAAAAGCGTCCGGCCCCGGATGTGTGCTTCAGAGTGGACAGACAGCAGTGGACCCCCAATCACACAGGCCCGAGGCTTGCTATGCGGCACGGAATACCTCATTGGACTGCAGCACTCCACGCGGGCTGAGATACACGCTCCACGTGGGATGGGCAGTATTCCGTCCATGAGGATCCAGGCCAACGCTTACAGATGGAGCAACACCCGGGGAGCAAAGAACTCCAACGAACGGACGTCTACTTTAAAAGGATGCATTGCTTTATTCAATGCATGGACACAGAAACAGTTCAACCGCTCGCTAAAGACCGCAGTCAATACAGTAAAGAGAGAAATGTGTCTGTTTAATGTAAACTTGCACGGAGCTCGTTTGTGAGCCACTGACTGAATGAATGCTGCTGCTGCCGCTGCTGCATGTCTGAAACGTGGTCTGACGTTACATGCACCAGCAGGGATAAGGCCTTGCCTATAAGCATTCCCCAGCTGGCAAAAACGGAACCTCCCTGCCTATTCCTCACCGTGGAAGAACGGAACCTACCTTTTTTTTAAAAAAAAAAGAAAGCCACAGCAGCAGCCAACTCGATTTTGGTAGGCCGCTGTCTCCCCCTTGTGTGCTGCATTAAAAATGCACTCCGCTAAAAATAACTGATCCACGAAATAGAGCGTATGGAGAGAATGAGGCTTCTAGATGAGCCGTCAGGCTATGATAAATTGTATCACACCTGGGCGATATGGATAGATGCCCGGAGCTCACCCCTATTTACTAGGTGGTTACAGACAGGGACATGTGAGTAACACGTTTAAACCACAATCGTAAAGAGAAACAACAATTCCGGAGCCCGCCCCCCCCCTTTTTGTTTTATTTTCTCTTTCTCCCGTGTCATAGATACCTACCCTCCCTTACCACCCCCCCCCCTTACCCTCCCCTCATTCTCCTGTTTGTAGACCTTATAAAATATCACAGACAAACATGATATAGTTCAACTCGAAATTGATTTATTAAGTTTCATTGTCAAAGTTATTTTTACATTGCTTTGAGATAAGGCAAAAGTTTCCCCCCCCTCCATGAAACCAATAAAACCTATATTGAATAAAATAAAAATGATGCAGTTACTGGTAGTTCTGCAGTTACTGGTAGTTCTGCAGTTACCGGTAGTTCAGCAGTTGCCGGTAGTTCAGCAGTTGCCGGTAGTTCAGCAGTTGCCGGTAGTTCAGCAGTTGCCGGAAGTTCAGCAGTTGCCGGAAGTTCAGCAGTTGCCGGTAGTTTTGCAGTTGCCGGTAGTTTTGCAGTTGCCGGTAGTTTTGCAGTTGCCGGTAGTTTTGCAGTTGCCGGTAGTTCTGCAGTTGCCGGTAGTTCTGCAGCTTCTTGGTAGAGATAAAGACCATCTCCCGTCTCCCAGCTGCAGCAGAGACTGACTGAAATCGCTGCCAAGCCCGCTATTTATGCTTCTAAATTGATGACATCACAATGGAGTGACATCAGCCTGCCATACACCTGGCTCATGACATCACAAGGGAGTGACATCATCAGCATTCCAAACACCTGGCTCATTTGCATACAGTATGTATGTATGACATAACAAGGGAGTGACATCATCAGCATTCCAAATACCTGGCTCATTTGCATACAGTATGTATGCATGTATGTGTCTATCCTATCCTATCCTATCCTATCTAATCTATCTTTATTAATTACGTAGAATATAGATATGGATTATTTCTGAATTATAGATTTTGTAGATATAGATTAAAGATAGATTTACGATTGTGTGTGTGTGTGTGTGTGTGATAGAGATATATATATATATATATAATGTAAAAAAAATATAAAATCTGTAGTTATGTATGTATGGCAGGAAAAAAAGGCCTGCTGTATGTTTTTAAGTTCTTCGGATAACCATGCCATTCTATTATTCTCCTTACTAGGGTCTACTAATGCCGGCCCAGGGAAAGGCAATAAAGCCCTATGGGGCCGAAGCCAATTTCCCTCATTTCAGGTAAAAAGTTTCCATCCGTCCCCACTCGAAATGCGGCCGGCCGAAGAGATCCCTCCAACCGACCGGCCGACGCACCTTCAGAGACAAACTAGTGCTTGCTTCTAGTGTCATCGCCGGCTTAACCATCTTGGGTAGGGAGGTGACGAGTCCTGCAGCAGCAGCAGCAGGCTCTGCAAGCCTAGGATGCGTGAGCACGGTGCAAGAGGAAGGACTGAGGGGGGGGGGAGGGCGCGGTTGAGAAGGCGTGGGGCGTGGCTATGCAAAACTCTTCCATCTCTCTGGGTGCATTGTGGGTGTGCCCAGAGTGCCGGCTGAGCGTGTTGCCTCAAGCCTTGGAAGTGGAGTTGGGCGGGCCGGGCTGCAGGTGAAACCCATTTCGGGTTATCGCTTCTCGGCCTTTTGGCTAAGTTCAAGTGCACTTGTGCAGGAGAGCTTAGCCGGAGGGTATCCCAGGTACCCCTCTCCTCGGCCTGGCGGGATCGCCCACTTCGGTGGGCTAAACCCGCCTGCTGCTATTGGGGAGAGGGCCTAGTCCTAGGGATAACGAGTTGCGATCCCCCTTGCCCTCTTAGCCTTGTGCTAAGTGTGGAGAACTTACAACAGCGGTGTTGTAAAGCGCAGAGAAAAAGGAGTCATGGGTACGGACCCAGACTCCATACCGGCATACGCCCGGACACAGAACACAATTCGAGTTGTTTTTACGGATGAAGCGGCGGGTACACGTGGCCTGCGTTATCTGGTAGAGGACGTGCTCATGGGTGTATTCAATATACAAAAGCGAGAGATTCTGGCGATTCAGGACTACCCCAAGCGTAGGACTTATGATGTTACCTTTACCCAGAAAGGTATTTTCCATGATTTGATCAATGCGATTCCTACCAAACAAGATCCACGGCTTGAGGGTGTCCAGTTGGTTGAGCACGTCCTAGATGTGACCAAGCTCATAGTGATTAAGATGTATTCTCCCTACGCTGACCAAAAAGAAGTGGAAGCCTTTCTCAGTGGCTATTTCAAATCGGTCAAGTGTATGGGAAAGATTATGAATGAGCTTGGTATTTGGACATCTAAATGGAGGTTCCAGGTCACGTGTATTAAGGACCCTGGGTGCCCAGGGGGTCTGAAACTACCGCCCGCTCGTTTTAAACTGGGTAACGTGAGTGGCGACCTCTATTTTGCGGGAATGCCAGCCTACTGCCGCAACTGTAGGAAATATGGCCATGAGAAAGACAGTTGCGGCGTCACCTGCAGGAATTGTGGTGGTTCAGAGCACGAGACCAACCAGTGTCCTATGGCAAAGAAATGTGATATATGCGGCAGAGTTGGTCATCTTTCCTTTGAGTGTCGCCATAGGACACGAAATACGGAGCGGCGAGGGCAGCCAAGGAAGCCAGCAGACCAAACCGCACCCCCCCAAGGAGAGGAACCGGAGGACATGGATACCACCAGCAGACCCCCCCAAAACGATGAAGGTAAAGCAAAAGAGCAGCGGCGTAGCAAGAGGAGGGCTGCAGAGCGGCCGATGGACTCCCACCCCCAGGAGCCTGGGTCAGAGAGGAGTCCAAATGAAGCCGGTTCTGGCCCGCAGGAGACGCCGGCTGCGGAGGTACCCGAGGCAGAAGACCCCGGGGGAGACGCAGCGGCAACAAAAAGGCGGAAAGGCTCCAAGGCCACCCTGTACTCGGAGGTGGTACGGGGGGGACCTAAGGAAGTACCTGCTGATGCAGCGAAACCGGACGGTCCCCCTAAGGTGCCATCCACCAGTGCCCCTCCCCCTCCCTGCCAGGTGGGGGATCCAAGGGCAACCTCCGAGGTGGTGGCCAGGAGCCAAGTACCCACCCCTGCAGAGGGGAAACGAGAGCAGCAGGAGGCCGACTTGCCGACCCCTGGGGTTGATACGCTACCCATGTCATCCATCTGGGACTTATCGGACATTCCTGCCTCGGGGGCCCTGGGGGGTCAGCTGAGTGATGGGAGTTCCTCTCCAGCATCATCGTTGTTTACCGTGGATTCGGATGCGGGGGGGTATGAGAGCTCCAGCGGGGTCTCTGGTGTAGCCGGAGAGTGTGGGTTTTAAGTTGAACACCGCGGGTGTGTACACCACCATCCTTTCACACACTCAATGATGGCGGACCTTTCATGTCTCACTTTTAATGTAAGAAGCCTCGAGAGTAAAGTGAGACGGGCTGCCCTGTTTAACTACCTCACCATTTTTGCTGCTTCCGTGTTCTTCCTGCAGGAATGCGGCATCCCGCACAAATCCCAATATAAAAAATACGAGAAAGATTGGGTACATGGGCCATCAGTCTGGTCTGGATCTAACGAGTCCAGATCAGCAGGGGTCGCCATTCTTTTTAAAGGGAACGTTTTTATTGAAAATTTTTATGAAATTTTACCAGGCAGAATTTTATTGGTCAGAGCTTTTATCAACGGTATTAAATGTCAGTTTTTAAATTTTTACGGTTCTCCGGAAAAGAAGGTGAGAGCAGAAATGTTGGAGATTTTACCCCTTTTTATTAACACTTCTTATCCCCTTATTTTAGCTGGTGATTTTAATTGTGTTTTAAGGGGGGAACGCCGGTTCTCTAACTCCGTAAGCAGGAACTATGACAAAACCGCAAACATGCTGAAGAACATCGTAACAGATCACCTGCTTACGGATGTTTTTAAAACATGCAACCCGCTTTTACCTGAAGAGGCTGGCGTGACCTGGAGCAACACCACCTGCAGCTCCAGGATCGATTTTATCTTCTGCTCTCACCAGGTACAACCTTTTAGATCTGATGTTTTTAATAATACCTTCTCTGACCACAAGGTTTTATTTTTTAAAGCGAACCTTGGAGCAAGAAGGAGAACCAGAAATGCCTGGAAGATGAACGTGTCCCTTCTACAAGATCCGCAGGTTTTATCTGATTTTATTACCTTTTTTAAAGAGTGCAGACGGGTAAGAGATCCCAACATTCCCACCAGCCAGTGGTGGGAAAAAATGAAAATCAAGATTAAGGACTATTTTATCAGGGTTGGGATCTCCAAAGCCAAGGAGAAACGGGATTTTTATTCTGATTTAAACACCCGTCTGCAGACCCTGTACAAAATGAGAGAGCATGACATTGATGTGACGAAAGAAGTTTTAGATATAAAAAAAGATATCGCCAAATGCCTGGAGCAGAAGGGCAAAGAAATTATTTTCCGTTCCCGAGTTAAACACCTTGAGGAGAACGAGACCTGCTCCAGGTATTTTTTTAAGAAAGTTACTGACAAAAAATGCGTTTTAAATAACCTTGATGGAGTCACAGACGTACAGGGTCTTTTAGGAAAGGTACATGGTTTTTACGCGGATCCTTTTAACACTAAAAGTGTGGATATAAGTTTTATGAAGGACTCATTAGAGGAGATCACGGATGTTTTAGATCCTGTCTCACAGAGGTTTTTATTGCGGGATATCTCGGAGCAGGAAATTTTAGATACCATCCGTAGTTTTAAACCAGGCAAGGTGCCTGGTCCGGACGGTATACCCATCGAGTTTTATGTCACGTTTTATGGAATTTTAAAAGAGGATTTTTACTCTCTTTTTACAGAAGTTTTTAATTCCAAGAGCCTCCCAGGGTCATGGCGGAAGGGTGAGGTGTCTCTATTATACAAAAAAGGTGACAAGACAGATATCAGGAACTGGAGACCCATCACCCTTCTAAACGCCGATTACAAAATCATGGCTAAAATATGCGCCAACAGACTCAAAAATATAATACACAAGATCATACATCCAAATCAAGTCTGTGGCGTCCCTGGGAGGGCCATACATGATAATTTAAACCTTTTAAAAGACTGTATTAGCGACACCAAGTCAAGGCATGGTAAAACTGCCTTTTTATCCATAGACTTTGAGAAGGCCTTTGACAGAGTGTCGCATTTTTATCTTTTTAAGGTTTTAGAGAAGATGGGTATACCAGAAGGCTTTTTATTGTCTCTAAGAGCCTTTTATGAAAACTGCACGAGTAAGATTTTAGTAAACGGTTTTAAGACGCAGGATGTCCTTTTAAAATCCGGGGTGAAGCAGGGGTGTCCCTTGTCCCCACTACTTTTTATCTGTGCATTGGAGCCTCTTTTATGTGCAATACGAGCCGATAAGCAGATCAGAGGAACCCCCCTTCCGGGTGGGGGGGGTATTGAGGCTAAAGTAGTGGGGTACATGGATGATGTCGCGGTGCTCTGCAGGGACACCCTCTCAATTCAAAAAACCATGAAACAAATTCAGTATTTTTGCTGCTCCTCCGGTTTTAAAGTGAATTTTAGTAAAAGCAACATTTTAAACATTGGAGACATGCTTTTAACGGACATTCCTGTACCGGTTTCTGATTCCGTGCAGATTTTAGGGGTCTCCTTTAATGAGTCCAACAACGGTTTTACCAGTTGGGACTTGGTGGCACAAAAAATAAACAAAAAGCTATGTATGTGGAGCATGCGGCAGCTGACGCTGGAGGGGAAGGTTTTAATAACAAAGATGATTATCTTACCTATTTTATTGTATCTTAGTCTGGTGTTTCCCCCTCCAGACCGGCTGCTAAAGAAGATAACAAAGGCATGCTTCACTTTCTTATGGAACTCCAAAATGGAAAAGCTTAGGAGAGAGATAGTTTTAAAACCCAAACCTATGGGGGGGGGAAGGATTTCCCTGATTTTAAGGCTTTTCTTTTAACTAAGTATTTTAGCATGTGTCTTAACGCTGTTTTTAAAAATCACTTTTGGTCATATTTTATCCGCTACAACACAGGTTATTTTATGCGCAGAAATGGGTGGTTTTCCACAGTCTTAAATTCCCCCTATTCTTTTAACCTGCCGGATGAGTATCGAATTTTAGGAAAAATTGTGATTTTATATAATTTTAGCGGGAAGACGGTGCAATACCTTTTAAATAGTAAGAAAGTATACAAAGATTTTAAGGAAAGTGGTTTTATGGCGCCTGCAAGTAATTTTAATGAAGAGAGAACAAAAGAAATATGGAAAATGGTAAATGACAACTCTCTTTTTAACCCACAGAAGGACCTTGCCTGGAGCTGCGTTCACGAGTGTCTTCCATGCCGGGCATTCCAGCATCGAAGAGGGCTGACCAACTCTGCCGCCTGCCCAAGACCAGGATGCCAAGAAGAAGAGACTGTGCAACATCTTATGTGGACTTGTTTTTTTACTAAAATCCTATGGACTAAAATAAGCCCTCTTCTACACAAAATCACCCGGAACAAAGGAATAAAGATGGAGACCGTGCTGTATGGATGTCTGGAGTGCCCCACGCGGACCGAGAAGATAATGGCATGGAAGATTATCAACTGCGTGAAGGCAGCTCTATGGAAGGCCCGGAATATTTTATTATTCAAACATGAGGTTTTATCGGTGCAGGACGTTTTATCTATTTGTCTTAGCGAGATGTACGATTATTTTATAATAGATAAGAAAAACTTTCCTATTTTATCCAGAAAATGGCTTTTAAGGGAGTGGAGTTCCATATTGTGATGCCACCAAGTGCCCATTTTATATGTATGTATTTGCATTTTTAAAGAGTTTTTGTTTTTTAGAACATTTTAGGTTTTAAAATGTTCTTAATATGTTACCAAATTGTAAAACTCTTTTTGTGTTAATAAAGCCACCCCAGCAATGGGGATGTTAACTTAAAAAAAAAAATCTGTTCTTATCAGTTTAATATCTGATACGTCCCCTATCTGGGGACCATATATTAAATGGATTTTTAGAACAGGGAGCTGGAAAAAGAGCTTGCTCTGTCCACTCCGCGCATTGACCTGGTATTGCAGTACCTCCAGGACCGGTGCACCCCCTTTCCTACAGCAGTTTCCAAAAGCAGAAAAAAAAAACTGACGAGCAAGAGGTGCAGCGCAGCTGTGGCTTCTTCTGCTGCTGCTAACAAACCAGCACTTTGACTGACACTCAGCCCGTCTGCTGCCGTGGAGCTCGCAACATTGTATCCACTGTGCACAGCACAGGTACAACTGGAAGCAAAACAACACACACCAGTTCATATGCCAGCCGCACTCTATAGTTCGTACCTACCGCTGCGCTAATAGCCAAGTTGGAAACATCGGGCAGGCACAGCGTATCCTGGCAGCCTGCATCTGTATGCTCCACGTATTCGGGTCATGGGTGTATGTGCAGGGGGTGCGGTCGCACCTGGGGCCCGGAGCCCTAGGGGGCCCATAAAGTCTCTCTTCCCCACATTGTAAACCAATGCTATCAATGAAGCTTTATAGTTTGAGGGCCCAGTCCCAGACTTTGTACTGGGGCCCCGCAGCTTCAAGTTACACCTCCGGATCAGGATAATGCTAGGCCATTCCAACCAGCCTGTGTGAGTGACCTGCAGTCGCTGGTAGTGTAAAAAAGCGGCCGGCCCCGGATGTGTGCTTCAGAGTGGACAGACAGCAGCGGACCCCCAATCACACAGGCCCGAGGCTTGCTATGCGGCACGGAATACCTCATTGGACTGCAGCACTCCACGCGGGCTGAGATACACACTCCACGTGGGATGGGCAGTATTCCGTCCATGAGGATCCAGGCCAACGCTTACAGATGGAGCAACACCCGGGGAGCAAAGAACTCCAACGAACGGACGTCTACTTTAAAAGGATGTATTGCTTTATTCAATGCATGGACACAGAAACAGTTCAACCGCTCGCTAAAGACCGCAGTCAATACAGTAAAGAGAGAAATGTGTCTGTTTAATGTAAACTTGCACGGAGCTCGTTTGTGAGCCACTGACTGAATGAATGCTGCTGCTGCCGCTGCTGCATGTCTGAAACGTGGTCTGACGTTACACGCACCAGCAGGGATAAGGCCTTGCCTATAAGCATTCCCCAGCTGGCAAAAACGGAACCTCCCTGCCTATTCCTCACCGTGGAAGAACGGAACCTACCTTTTTTTTTAAAAAAAAAGAAAGCCACAGCAGCAGCCAACTCGATTTTGGTAGGCCGCTGTCTCCCCCTTGTGTGCTGCATTAAAAATGCACTCCGCTAAAAATAACTGATCCACGAAATAGAGCGTAGGGAGAGAATGAGGCTTCTAGATGAGCCGTCAGGCTATGATAAATTGTATCACACCTGGGCGATATGGATAGATGCCCGGAGCTCACCCCTATTTACTAGGTGGTTACAGACAGGGACATGTGAGTAACACGTTTAAACCACAATCGTAAAGAGAAACAGCAATCCCGGAGCGCCCCCCCTCCCCCTTTTTGTTTTACTTTCTCTTTCTACCGTGTCATAGATACCTACCCTCCCTTACCGCTCCCCCTTCCCCTGTTTGTAGACCTTATAAAATATCACAGACAAACATTATATAGTTCAACTCGAAATTGATTTATTAAGTTTCATTGTCAAAGTTATTTTTACATTGCTTTGAGATAAGGCAAAAGTTTCCCCCCCTCCATGAAACCAATAAAACCTATATTGAATAAAATAAAAATGATGCAGTTACTGGTAGTTCTGCAGTTACTGGTAGTTCTGCAGTTACCGGTAGTTCAGCAGTTGCCGGTAGTTCAGCAGTTGCCGGAAGTTCAGCAGTTGCCGGAAGTTCAGCAGTTGCCGGAAGTTCAGCAGTTGCCGGAAGTTCAGCAGTTGCCGGTAGTTTTGCAGTTGCCGGTAGTTTTGCAGTTGCCGGTAGTTTTGCAGTTGCCGGTAGTTCTGCAGTTGCTGGTAGTTCTACAGTTGCCGGTAGTTCTGCAGTTGCCGGTAGTTCTGCAGCTTCTTGGTAGAGATAAAGACCATCTCCCGTCTCCCAGCTGCAGCAGAGACTGACTGAAATCGCTGCCAAGCCCGCTATTTATGCTTCTAAATTGATGACATCACAATGGAGTGACATCAGCCTGCCATACACCTGGCTCATGACATCACAAGGGAGTGACATCATCAGCATTCCAAACACCTGGCTCATTTGCATACAGTATGTATGTATGACATCACAAGGGAGTGACATCATCAGCATTCCAAATACCTGGCTCATTTGCATACAGTATGTATGCATGTATGTGTCTATCCTATCCTATCCTATCCTATCTAATCTATCTTTATTAATTACGTAGAATATAGATATGGATTATTTCTGAATTATAGATTTTGTAGATATAGATTAAAGATAGATTTACGATTGTGTGTGTGTGTGTGTGTGTGTGATAGAGATATATATATATATGTAAAAAAATTATAAAATCTGTAGTTATGTATGTATGGCGGGAAAAAAAGGCCTGCTGTATGTTTTTAAGTTCTTCGGATAACCATGCCATTCTATTATTCTCCTTACTAGGGTCTACTAATGCCGGCCCAGGGAAAGGCAATAAAGCCCTATGGGGCCGAAGCCAATTTCCCTCATTTCAGGTAAAAAGTTTCCATCCGTCCCCACTCGAAATGCGGCCGGCCGAAGAGATCCCTCCAACCGACCGGCCGACGCACCTTCAGAGACAAACTAGTGCTTGCTTCTAGTGTCATCGCCGGCTTAACCATCCTGGGTAGGGAGGTGACGAGTCCTGCAGTAGCAGCAGCAGCAGGCTCTGCAAGCCTAGGATGCGTGAGCACGGTGCAAGAGGAAGGACTGAGGGGGGGGGGGGGAGGGCGCGGTTGAGAAGGCGTGGGGCGGGGCTATGCAAAACTCTTCCATCTCCCTGGGTGCATTGTGGGTGCGCCCAGAGTGCCGGCTGAGCGTGTTGCCTCAAGCCTTGGAAGTGGAGTTGGGCGGGCCGGGCTGCAGGTGAAACCCATTTCGGGTTATCGCTTCTCGGCCTTTTGGCTAAGATCAAGTGTACCTGGTACAGGCGGTCTTAGTCAGAAGGTAACTCGGGTACCCCTCTCCTCTGCCTGGCGGGATCGCCCACTCCGGTGGGCTTCACCCGCCTGCTGCTATCGGGGAGAGGGATTAGTCCCAGGGTAAACGGGTTGCGATCCCCCTGCCTCTTCTGGTCTCCGGGCCAGGAGAGGGCGCTTATTTATTGTATATCACAAAGCGGCTTTGTGATTTTACCATCTCTTAAAAAATGGGCGAGGGCCCACACGATATACCGGCTTATGCGCGGATTAAGAACACGATACGTGTCTCTTTCTTGGACAGTGCGGACACACGTGGCTTGAAGTATGTGGTCGAGGACGTGCTTAAAGGGGCGTTTAACGTGCAGAAACGCGAAATACTAGCAATACAAGATTACCCCAAGCGTCGGATCTATGACGTGACTTTTACTGAAAACGGCATTTTTCGTGATTTGGTGGCAGCGATTCCGGAGAAAAAAGATCCGAGGCTTGAGGGTGTCTTGCTAGTCGAGCACGTCCTTGACATCACTAAACTCGTGGTGATTAAGATGTATTCTCCCTACATTGATGTGAAAGAGGTTGAGGACTTTCTGCTTCGTTATTTCAAATCTATCAGATGTATGGGAAAGATTATGAATGAGTTTGGTATTTGGACCTCAAAGTGGCGTTTCCAAGCCACGTGTGTAAGTGACCCCAGCGGGCCCGGGGGAGTGATCTTACCGCCCGCGCGTTTTAAATTAGGAAAAGTGAATGGCGACCTATACTTTGCGGGAATGCCTGACTTCTGCAGGATTTGTATGAAATACGGTCACCAAAAAGAGTCTTGCGCAAGTACATGTAAAAAATGTGGGGGCACAGACCATGAGACAAGTCAATGCAAGAAAGGAAAAGGGTGCTATTTTTGCGGCGGTGTTGGTCACCTCTACACGTCTTGTCCCCACAGAGCGCAGAAGGCGGAGCAGCAAGGGCGACCCGGACCGAAGGAGCAGCCAGGGCAGCCAGAGAACCAAAAAGCGCCACCCCAGGGAGAGGAACCTGAAGAGATGGAGGTTTCCGGTGGACCCCTTGAGAAGGCAGGTATGGAACAGCGGAGCATCAAGAGGAGGGTGAGTGACCGGCGGACAGGCTCTCCCTCCCGGGAAACCGGTGGAGGTAGCAGAGCCGAGAAAGCCGGTCCAGGCCCTCCCACGATGCCCGCTCAAGCGGTGCCCGAGGCGGAGGACCCGGGGGGCACGGCGGCAGCTACAACAAAAAGGAGGAAAGGCTCGGGCGGAAGGCTATTTTCGGAGGTGGTGCAGGGGGGAACGCCGGAGATCCCAACAGGGACGGCGAGCCTGGAGGAAGTACCCCCTGCTGAGTCATCCCGGAAGGCCCCTCCCCCTCCCTGCCAGGAGGGGGCGCGGGGAGCCACCTCCGAGAGTACAGAGTCGAGAACGAGCCAAGTACCCACCCCTGCAGAGGGGAATGAGATGGACACGGGAGCTGGCCTGCTAGCCCCCTTGGGAAATCCGGAAGTATTCGAATCGATATGGGACCTCACACAGATCCCTCTCTCGGGCACCGTTGGGGGTCCACTAAGCGAGGTAGGTTACTCTCCAGCGTCCCCGTTCACGATAGATTCGGACGCGGGGGTGTGTGAGAGTGCCAGCGAGGTCTTTGGCTTGCCCGGAGACTTCTAAGAAGAAGACCCACATATATTCCTAGTCTCCAATGGCTGCTCTATCGGGACTCACTTTTAATGTCAGAAGCATCGAGAGCCACGTGAGGAGGGTCGCCCTCTTCAGCTATCTGACTATATTCGCTGCCTCCGTCTTCTTCCTGCAGGAGTGCGGGATCCCGCATAGAGCCCAATATAAAAAATACCAAAATGACTGGGTACATAAACCGTCGGTCTGGTCCGGCTCTAACGAGACCAGATCGGCGGGGGTCGCCATTCTTTTTAAAGGAAACGTTTTAATTGATACTATTAACGAAATTTTACCAGGCAGAATTTTATTGGTCAAAGCTTTTATTAACGGAGTAAAGTGGCAGTTTTTAAACTTTTACGGATCAGCAGATAAGAACGAACGTGCAGAAATGCTAGAGATTTTACCCCTTTTTATTAGTGATTCTGATCCTCTTATTTTAGCGGGGGATTTTAATTGCATTTTAAAGGGGGAACGCCGGCTTTCCAGCTCAGTAAGTAGAAACTACGACAAGACCTCTGCTATGCTAAATAACGTGATTTTAGACCAGAAACTTACTGACGCTTTTAAAAAATGTAATCCCAATGCCACAGAGGAAGCCGGCGTCACCTGGAGCAACAAGATCTGCAGCTCCAGGATTGATTTTATGTTCTGTTCTTATCAAATACTGCCTTTTAGATGTGACCTTTTTTTTTTTTGTTAATTCACTTTTTATTGAAAATTTTGTAAATTTTTAATTACAAAACAATTGTAACGAAGTTTCGAGTTTAGAACTTAAAAGCTTAGAACTTAGAAGATCCTCTCTTATTAAGACATTTTACATTTTTGATTGTTGGTAGATCCCGAACATTCCACAAGCTCTTCATGTTATGCTTTAAGGCTTTATTAATTAGCTATGTGAGCCTGGTCGGGATCCCCACTGACTGTGAAACTATCAACATCACAAACAGTAAACGCATAAAAGGGAGAGGAGGCGACAGCGCAGTGTACAGCCAATACCAACAATTGCATTAATGGAGTTATCACTTGCTGCACAGCCTCCTCCCTCCATTCTGATTGCCTCCGCTCCCGCCGCCCCCCCCCCCCCGCACCACTTCCCCTCAACCCTTAGGATGTATAACTTATTTCTCTTAGTAGGTGCTCCACGAGGGGAGGGCCACCAGCCAACCGGGGGAATTGACCAGAGCCCCCACCCCCACTTTAGTCATCCCAAGTATCACCGTAGGGGAGCCGCAGGAGAGGAGGCCTAAACTATGACAATTATCACCAGATCAGTAGAGGACCAAAGCTTAGTTATTTAATACTAACTAATATTGAGGAAAGAAAGAGATAGGAGAGAGGGGGGGGGGGGGGGGGGCGGCAAAGGAAGTAAAGAAGTAAATAAGGGGGCTTGTGGGGATTAGAGTGTGAATCCATCCAAGAATTTACTGGAGTCAATGTTATACTCAGTGTTTCGTTTTTTGGTAGGGAGGTGCCTATGTGTTCTCGTCTCATTCATTTTCACTCCCTCCTCAGTATGTGTATGTCTCCTCTTGTCTCGTTTACCCAGGGTTGCGGGTAACTATAATATGTTGTAACCTGCTACATTATTATGTATTATATGATATGACTAGCGTACCCGTCGCGCGTTGCTGCGAAGACAGACAGACATACATACATTCGTTTTTATATATCTAGATGACGGCAGCAGCGACCACTGAGGTTTTGTAGGCCGCTGCTTCCCCCTTGCAGGCTGAATAAAATAGCCGTTGTGTGGAACATCCAATTTATCCGGCTGCTGTGGCTTCTTGGGAAGATAGCCTAGTACATGTTTGCCCACTTCCAACTCCAATGGAGACTGACTGTAAATGGCTGGCGTGCTCTAGTATTTATGGTTCCAAGCTGTACGTGTCATTGCATACAGTCTGTCTATCTATCTATCTATCTATCTATCTATCTGGGTTATTGCATAAGTCTATCTATCTATCTATCTATCTATCTATCTATCTATCTGGGTTATTGCATACAGTCTATCTATCTATCTATCTATCTATCTATCTATCTATCTATCTATCTATCTATCTGGGTTATTGCATACAGTCTATCTATCTATCTATCTATCTATCTATCTATCTATCTATCTATCTATGTTATTGCATACAGTCTATCTATCTATCTATGACATCAGGAAATGAGAGAATTAGATTCCGTACGTAAAATTTGAACGCTAATTCTTTGGCGCTTTGAATTGAATAATCGAGTTGGGACCCATTAACTTTTCCTATTTATGACATAATCAATGCTCGAGCCAAATTTCAAGTTTCTATGACATTGGGAAATGAGAGAATTAAATTCCGTACATAAAATTTGGACGCTAATTCTTTTGCGCTTAGAATTGAATAATCGAGTTGGGATGAGACATAAGGCCTTGCCCATAAGCATTCCCCAACCTCCAAGAACTGAACCTACCTACCTGAATGAGATTTTGTAGGCCGCTGCTTCCCCCTTGCGGGCTGAATAAAATAGCCGTTGGGTGGAACATACAATTTATCCGGCTGCTGTGGCTTCTTAGGAAGATAGCCTAGTACTTGTTTACCCACTTCCAACTCCAATGGTAATTGGCTGGCGTGCTCTAGTGGTTCCAAGCTGTACGTGTCATAATAGAGCCTTAATGACATCACAATGCAGCTTATGAGAACATGTTGGGGCATGTTCGCGCGTTGCTGCGAAGACAGACATACATACATACTACGTTTTTATATATCTAGATGACGGCAGCAGCGACCACTGAGGTTTACCGCTGGGGTATGTCACTCTTATTACTAATGGGGGGAGTGTCACTATTATTACTGCTGTGGGATGTCACTATTATCGCTGGGGTGAAGGTGTCACTATTACCGCTGGGGTATGTGTACATGTGGCAGAAATGGGCAGGGCTCTTTCAGAATAGACCGGGTGCAGATTTTGACTGCTTTTTAGATGCGGAAATGCTGCAGAATTTTCCACAGAAATCTCCGCTGAGCACATTCTGCAGTATTTCCGCGTCCAAAAAGCAGTCAGAATCTGCACCCGGTCTATTCTGAAACAGCCTTGTCCTTTTTAGAACGACGGGGGTAAAATCATACGTTGTGATAAGCCCCGCCCCCTGACGTATTGGCACTTTGCGATACATAAGTGGGTTTTGGGTTGTAGTTTGGGCACTCGGTCCCTAAAAGGTTCGCCATCACTGGCCTAGTACATGTTTGCCCACTTCCAACTTCAATGGAGACTGACTGTAAATGGCTGGCGTGCTCTAGTATTTATGGTTTCAAGCTGTACGTGTCATTGCATACAGTCTATCTATCTATCTATCTATCTATCTATCTATCTATCTATCTATCTATCAGGGTTATTGCATACAGTCTATCTATCTATCTATCTATCTATCTATCTATGACATCAGGAAATGAGAGAATTAGATTTTGTAGGCCGCTGCTTCCCCCTTGCGGGCTGAATAAAATAGCCGTTGGGTGGAACATACAATTTATCCGGCTGCTGTGGCTTCTTGGGAAGATAGCCTAGTACTTGTTTACCCACTTCCAACTCCAATGGTAATTGGCTGGCGTGCTCTAGTGGTTCCAAGCTGTACGTGTCATAATACAGCCTTAATGACATCACAATGCAGCTTTATAGAACATGTTGGGGCATGTTCAAGGGCGTCCGATGTTGATGACATCAGTGATGACATCACAATAGCAGGTGGCTTACTTATTCGATCTACGTGGGGGGGGGGGGCGTAACTTTCGACGACGCTCGCGCGCCATTTATCGTAGGATATTTGTACTATGCCTATAATCTTCCCAGGAGTGTACTTAACAACTTCCCAAAGTTTCATGGCGATCGGATGAATGGTGTAGTAGCGCATAAAGGACAAACAGACACGCACGCACGCACGCAGACACGCACGCAGACAGACATACATACAATTTTATATATATAGATATGGTATGGTTGCTTAAGACTTTTAGGGTCCTTTTGCTATGTATTTATGTATCTGGCGTAGTACTCCGGTTATAGTCTATCCAGGGGGACCAAGTTTCAAGAAATTTGGTATATGTTAAGTTTGTCCAGCTAAGAATTTCTTCAAACTGGTGAATTTGGTTCAATTTCTCTTTCCATGACTTTATAGCTGGGGGATCTGAGCTTCCCCAATGCAGGGGGATTAGAGCTTTTGCCGCTGCTATCATGAAAGATGTTAATTTATCTTTAGAGGGATTGAATGTCTTATTTGGTCTACTTAATATGATCACATCTGGGCCGAGCTGGATTTCTTTTTTGAGAATTTTTGTTATTTCTCTCTTAATATCCAACCAGAAGGCCTTAATCTTCCTACAGTCCCACCAAATGTGTAGGTATGAACCCGTTTGTTCTTGGCATCTCCAACATTTGTCTGACTCAGCCAGTTTATATAAAAATAACCACTCCGGGGTTTTATACCACCTTGAGAGTAATTTATAATGGTTCTCTTGGAGACGAACACATGGCGAGACCCCATAAGAAGATTTAAATATTGTCTTAAATTCCACATCTGTTATTTTTAAGCTTAGTTCTTTTTCCCAGGATGAGATGTATGTCGGTCTAGTTAAGACATTTTGCGATATATATTTTTTCGTTAGTTGTGATATTTTCCTAGTCTCTTTGCTTTTGTTATTCATTAGTTTTTCAAATTCAGTCCTGGGTCTTGTTGATGGATGTTCAGTTTTAAAATTTGAGATGACGGCCAAAAGATGGGCCATATGGAGATCTTGCACTTTTCTTTGTGGAAGGAGCGTGTTTATTATAGTGTGTGGATCTTTGTGTATTATAGTCTGTAGATCGTGGAATGACATATTTTCGAGTATATTCCATAAGTCATCCAGGGTCTCTAGCTTTAGGTGTTTCATGCTGGACGGGAGTAGGCTTAGAGGTGTGTTGGGAGATGGTAGTGGTGCTAATGTATGAGAGAGGGAGTCCCAGGTCTCGCAGATGCCTCTTGTAAGAATATTAAAACCTCTGGCGCGAAAGGTTTTTGGGTTGGGGAACCACATGTCTTTGAGGAAATTTTTTCCTTGATTTAATTGTACTAGTTTTCTTAATTTGTGGCTATTTAGCGGATACATGAGGTCTAGCCATCTTTTTAAATTAATAGCTTTGTAATATTCTAGAATATTAGGAAGACCCACTCCACCAAATTGTCTGCTCCTGATCATTAGTGTGTAAGCTAGCCTGGGACGTTTGTACTTCCAGAAGTAGCCTGAGAAAAGTGAACTTATTTTCTTAAAGAAGGATTTTGGTATATGCATGGGTAGCATCTGTAATTTGTAGAGTATCTTGGGAAGAATATATGTTTTTATGAGGTTTTTTCTGCCAAACCAGGATATGATGGGTAGATTATAGGCGGAGAGAAGGGAGGTCACTTCTTCTAGTAACGGCTCTAAGTTGGTGACATATAGATTTGTGAGGTTATTAGTAATTTTGATGCCAAGGTAATCTATGTGGTGTTCTGACCAGACATATGGGGATATTTTCTTAATCTCTGTGGTTCTGTGTGGGGGCAGAGAGATGTTCAGAAGGACTGATTTGTTTTTGTTAACTTTAAGATTAGAGAAACTGCCATATATGTCTAGTAATCTATTCAGTCTGGGGAGGCCTTGCATGGGGTTTGAAATTAAGAAGAGTATGTCATCTGCAAAGGCTGCCGATTGTATGTGTTCTTCTCCAATCTCTAGACCTTGTATTCCTGAGTCTTGTCTAACCGCTTGTAAAAGGATCTCTAGTGTGAGAATAAATAATGTGGGGGATAATGGGCAGCCTTGGCGTGTGCCATTTGTTATATTAAATGGTTGAGACAGTGTGTCGTTTACCTTTAATCTCGCATACGGATTTGCATATAAGGAGAAGATAGCGTTAATTAAACCTGAGGGGAAGTTAAATTTTTCCAGGGCGGCTTTCATAAATGTCCAATCGACCCGATCGAACGCTTTTTCAGCGTCTATTCCTAAGAATACTAGTGGGATATTCTTCTTTTTTGCGTAGTAGATTGAGTGTAGAAGTATTGCTGCATTGTCTTTTCCTTCCCTACCTTTTACAAACCCTGCCTGTTCGTCTGATATTAGTTTTGGGATAATTTCCCCTATTCGGCGTGCTAATATTTTAGCCCAAATTTTAATGTCAAGGTTTAATAAAGAGATTGGTCTATAATTATTGCAATGGGATGGGTCTTTCCCCTCTTTGTGTATAAGGGTGATGTGGGCTTCTTGTGTTTGTTTGGGTAGTGGGGCTCCCTGTAGGATAGCGTTAAGTGTAAGCTTAAGTTGGGGCAAAAGGGGCTGCTGAAGAGTTTTGTAATAAAGTATTGTCAGGCCATCAGGACCTGGGCTTTTTCCGCTGGGGAAGCTATTTATGATTTCCGTAAGTTCTTCTTGGCTTATTGGGGACATTAAACCTTCCGCTTCTTCTGTGTTAAGTGAGGGTAAATTCAATTTTTCTAAGAATGTAGCCATGCCTCCATATTTGTTTTTTAATTCGGCTTGCGATGTTTCTTTGTCAAGGTTATATAATTTGGTGTAGAAGGCATGAAACTCTGCTGCAATGTCCTGAGTAGAAGTAATTTTTTCCCCTGTTGCTTTCCTGATTTCTTTAATGTGTGCCTTTTCTCTGGCCTTTTTAATAAGAGCTGACATTAGTTTCCCTCCCCTATCCCCGTGGGCATAGATCTTTTGTTTAAAAGTCGTTTGTGCTCTATAGAATTTTTTATCTAAGAGAGATTTGAGTTGTTCTCTAAGTGAGTTTAATTCAAGCTGTGTTTTTTCTACTATTGAAAGTTTCCTTTTCTGTTCAAGGGAGGCTATTTTTTTAAGTAGATCGTCAATTTTCTTTTGTTTTTGTTTTTTGAGTTTTGAGCCTAGGGATATAAACAAACCCCTTACATATGCTTTATGGGTTTCCCATATGATAGGGAAATTTGAATTGTCTTTTGAGTTGATATCAAAGAATTCTGTAACGCTTTTAATAATCTCTTGTTTGAATTCCTCTTCTCTTAGAATAGATTCATTAAGGTGCCACCTCCATTCACCTTTGTTATTGGGTAGAATGTTTAGCCTGGCATGTATTGGGGCGTGATCAGAGATCGTAATGCTATCAATTTGTGTGTGCAGGACAGAGTTTAAAAGTCTTGCGGAGACAAAGATATAATCTAGTCTCTGATGTGAAGTATGGACCTGTGAGTAAAAGGTGTAGTCTTTTTCCGTAGGATGTTTAAATCGCCATGTGTCAATCAGATTCATCTCCTGTAGGGCAGAGTGAATTTTTTTTCGAGCTTTCTGCGAGACCTGGGACCTACCCCTTGAGGAGTCTAGGAGCGGGTTTAGTGTGGTGTTAAAATCTCCACCTAGTATTATATGCCCAACCGCAAAGGATTTCAGCTGCAGAAACGTCTCTATGAGCCAATTAGATTGATGTGTATTGGGGGCATATATATTAGCTAGTGTATAGTGAATTCCATTTATTGTGCCCCTTATAAACAGATAACGACCCTCAGTGTCGGCGTGTTGTTGTTGGATTAAGAAGGGAAGGTCTCTATGTAAAGCAATAGAGACTCCTTTTTTCTTTAGAGGTGGGGTTGCAACTGTGAAACCAGTGAGCAAAATAATTTTTTGGAAGAGAGGGAATTTTATTACTTTTAAAGTGCGTTTCTTGTAGAAAGATTATTTTCGTTTTACTTTTCTTTAGGAGCCAGAGTACATGGTGTCTTTTATTTGGCGAGTTAAAACCCTTCACATTAAACGAGGAGACAGTTGTATTATTCAGTTGAGGAGGGGGCGATGTTTGTTTGCTGGGATTCCTATTCTGGAATTGATGTGGCATTTGAGAGGGAGGTTGGTCTTTGGTTTGTATGATGGATTAAGACCAGAATCTAAAGATGGACCGGAATAAGGGTGTGCACGAGAGGGGGGGGAGGGGAAACTAACAAATGGGGGTTGAGAGTCTAACTGAAGACTGTCTTAAACTGACTGAAACAGTAAGTTAGCCTAGCGATGTAACTATTGGAGTGGTGCCGTGTGAATCGGGAGCACCCCAACAACCGCCCCATGGGGGCGTCGTCGTCGTTATGACCCCGACCAGACGACTACTTCCCCTTTGGGAAGGTCATGTTCCTGTTGTGTGTATGTAGAGGTCTTACTCACATGCGTCGCTCATCCAGAGATTTCGAGAATCTGCTCTCTCTCTAGTGGGGTCAGCGCTGGTCCAAGTGTCCCTCCACTCTAGAGGTAAGAGGGCCTAATTTCACGTCCCAGGAGTCCGTGTGCCGCTATCCGGAAGAAGGTCGTGTGTGGCCAGAGTCAGGAGGTAGTGGGAGAGAGGAGAGAAAAAAAAGAGAGAGAGGGAGGGGAGAGAGAGCAACAACAGAGAACATATAACAACATATGCCATATCCCCTCGCTCTATATCAAGTTCCACATTCCTCCCACTATAATTGGGAATTCTTTCGCTGTACCTCCAGGAGACATTACCTCAGGTAGCCCGCCGGCCGAATGAAACCCCCACGGTCGACCCCCGTACAACCGCACGGGTCCCACCCGGCCCACAAGCCACTCTTCACGACTCGCTCGTCTTCCCCTCACCTCCCAGCTGTACTCTGTTAAATCTCGACGCCGCAGTAAAGAGGAGATGTGAGGGTCTTTGTCACGTGAGTCCACAAATAAATTTTGGCTGCACGGGCAGGTCAGCCCACTCATGGCCCATAGTTCCGATGCACAGCAAAACGTTAAGCGTAAGTTCAAAAAGATCAACAGCCACATAACCACTTCGCTTGCAGCGCGTCATTCTCCTCAATGGCGAACACACGTCGAAGCAGACCTCTCAGGTGGGCTGGTGGGGTTTATTTTGAAGGGTGTTTCTTGCCCTTAGGAGATTTGAATTTGGATATTGTTTTCCAAGCGTCTCCCTCCGGAAGTGGTGGAGCGATTAGGTCATACTGTGTAGGCATCCAGGAGGGAAGCTCGATAGGTTCAATGTCCAGATTCTTCCATACCAATTCCAGATCTTCAGGAGTTCTAACTGAGATTCTTCTTCCTGCTGTGTTTATTGCGAGTCCGAAAGGGAAGAGCCATGAATATTGAATATTCTTTGTTCTCAGAACCTCCAAAAGCGGTCTCAGAAGCCTTCTTTTTGCCAGGGTGGAGGGTGCTATGTCTTGGAAGAGTTGGATTTGGGAATCGCAGTATTTTAACGGTTGGTGTGTTCTTGAGGCAATCAGAATTGCATTAGTGTCAGTGTAAGAGAGTAGACCGCAAATTACATCTCTAGGAGGTTCTTCTGATCTTGGTTTAGGTCTGATTGCTCTGTGAATTCGTTCTATTTGAATACGCACTGCTCTCTCCTCACCCAACAGATCTGTGAATATTTCACTTGCGACTTTCCGTAGAGACTCTGATGCCCAGGATTCAGGAAGGCCTTTGATCCGTACGTTGCATCGCCTACTTCTATTCTCTTGATCTTCTATTAGAGTAAGAGTGCGGTCTAAGTATGTACGGTGGACTTCAATCACCTGGGAGGTGGTTTTTGCATGCTTGATGATGGCAGAGCATGATCCTTCAAGGTCTTCAACTCTGTGACCCATTTGTTGCAGTTCAGATTTAATTTCTGCTAGTTCTGTCATTATAGGTTGGGTGACCTTGAGGAGAGCTTTCTGAAGAAATGATTTAGAAATTTGGGCTCCCAAGTCGCTCTCCTCCTCCTCCATATCGCTTTCTAGTTCTGGATCCTGGGACTCCTGTTCTGTTATGTTTTGTGATGATTGCGATCTTGATATGGAGCCAGGTGATTGTGTGCTCTTTTTCTTTAAGAATTTTTGCATGTCTGCTTGGTTTTTTTGTCTCCTTGGTGTGTCTGGTGGGTCACTGCTACGCTCTCTGATGCCTTTCACCATTTTATTCTGTTTACTAGTACGGTCACTTTTGAGAATATATTGTTCGCTGAGATGTAGCGTACCGGAGTCAGCGATCTTTATTCTGGATTGTGCTGTGGGGTGCTCTCCCTCACACGGGCAATCCTCAGTTTGCCATTATTAAATACGGCTCCTCATCACCAGGCAGGTGTCAGCGCCCAGAAAAAATTTGGTGCAGTCGGACTCTCAGCCTGAGAGCCCTAAAAAAAAAAAAAAAAAAAAAAAAAATGAATTTTATTGTAAATTAGAACTAGGTAATCCAGTTCTGGAAAAATTAGAGCAGTGCTCTTTTAGTTTCTTCTACAGGTTGCAGAGTCCACTGAGGATATTAATGCGTGCTTAAAGTTTCTTCACTTAAATGTCAGGACAGAGTCCCGGCATGGGAGTCCTGAAAAATTGTTTTTATATTTTAAGCAGAGCAGTTTAGTTCTGGAAAAAATTTGAGCGTCACTTTTTCAGCGTCTTCAACGCAGTTATAAAGCTGGTTAGGAGTGTTAATATGTTCAAGCGTTTTGGGCTGCTATACTTCTAATTATGCTTCTTAGTGCTCTTTCTCTCCTCATGAAGCTGGTCAGATTTATCTGTGCAGCAATAGGGTTCACTTTAATGAGCTTTATTTCTGCCCCTGCCCATCTAGGCATGAAGAGATGGGTTATAGATGATTAGGTAGTGGTGGACTCCCTTTCAGAGATTTCTCCTCTGTCTCTCCTCAGGAGGCTAAGATGGTGGCAAGTTTTAGCGGTAAATCACCCCCTGTGAGGGAGGGGGGGGGGGAGGCGACGGGCGCGGAGCTTTTAGAGAATCAGGGGACCTAGTAGCTGGTAGTTTGTGGTATATGAGTTTTGTTCTTTTGCAGAGGTTCCCCTGTCTCACAGTGGGATGGATCGGCTACAATATGCTCTGCAGGATCACTCCCAAAGCTCTCTCCTCTGTGCTTCCTTTTATCTGAGCAAGATGTTCAGGTGAGGGGGGTGGAAAATGGCGGCCCGAATGGCGGGAATGGCGGCCAGAAAGGCGGGAAACCTGGCTTGGGGTGAAAGGATGGAGGTGGGGGGGGGGGAGAGGCTATGCAGTATAGCTGGTACACAGACCTTCACTCCGGTTCCCACCTCAGGTCGATCCGATGTCCCAGCGCCTCCTCTGCTCACCGAGAGCTCACCGCTCCTGCTGGTCTTCTGAACAGAAGCCGCTTCTCCCGCCCGGGGGGGGGGGGGGGCTGGGGGCACCGCTGCCTCTTCTGCAGTGTCGGCGGACGCTCTCTGGACTGCACCCCGACTCTCCACAACGGCCCCGATGTCCGGACCTCGCTGGAGGTAAGGTCGCTGTTTCTAGTGGTGCCTCTGTGCGGCTCTCCTCTCCCCTCTCCGGTAGCGCGGAGCGCGGCCCCTGAGCTCCGCTCGGCTCCGACACGCAGGATCGACCGAAACTGCTGCGGAACCTCACAATCTGCTCCTCACCCTGCAGGGATGATGTTTTTTCTTTAAGTTGGAACGCCTGAGGGCTTTAAGATGCCAAAAGATGTGGCAGAAGTCACTTGGCTTGGGAGCCCTGGATCAGTGCGACCAAACTCGCTGCAGGCTAGGCCACGCCCCCCCTAGATGTGACCTTTTTACCAATGTTTTCTCGGATCATAAGCTTTTATATTTTAAAGTTGATTCAGTTTTAAAGAGAAAATCCGGTAAGAATGCCTGGAAGTTTAATGTGTCCCTTTTAGGAGATCCGCAGATTTTATCCGATTTTATCACTTTTTACAGAAATTGCAGACGAGTGAAAGATCCCAACACTCCCACCAGCCAGTGGTGGGAGAAGATGAAGCTAAAAATTAAATCATTTTTTATCAAGGTTGGGATCGCCAAAGCTAGAGAAAAACGGACATTTTATGCAAATTTGAACACTCGTCTGCAGACCCTGTATAAGTTCCGTGAACATGATATAGAGGTGGACCACGAGATCATCGAGGTGAAGAAAGAGATCGCCCGGTGCCTGGAGCAGAGAGGAAAAGAAATTATATTCCGATCAAAAGTGAAACACCTGGAAGAAAATGAAACCTGCTCCAGGTACTTCTTCAAGAAGATAAGAGATAAGCGTACAGTCCTCGATGATCTCGGTGGCACCAAGGACATACAGGGTATTTTAAAGAAAGTGTATGATTTTTATGCGGATCTTTTTAATACTAAACCTGTTGACATTGATTTTATGAACGACTCGTTGAAGGAGATCACTGACGTTTTAGATCCTGGTTCTCGTGAGATTTTACTAAGGGACATCACAGAACAGGAGATTTTAGAGACTATTAAGAGTTTTAAACCAGGTAAGGTGCCTGGGCCCGATGGTATACCCATAGAGTTTTATGTCACCTTTTTTGGTATTTTTAAGGATGACCTTTTCTCCCTTTTTACCGAGGTTTTTATGTCTAAAGCCCTCCCGGGGTCCTGGAAGAAGGGTGACGTGTCTCTTTTATACAAGAAAGGAGACAAGACCGACATCAAGAACTGGAGACCGATCACCCTTCTGAACAGTGACTACAAAATAATGGCAAAAATATGCGCAAACAGACTCAAGACCGTAGCAAGTAAAATTGTACACCCCAACCAGGTCTGTGGGGTGCCCGGGAGGGCAATATGGGAGAATCTTAACCTGATTAAAGATGTTATTAGTGACACAAAATCAAGACGATGTCAAATGGCTATTTTAACAATAGACTTTGAGAAAGCCTTTGACCGCGTGTCACATTTTTATCTTTTTAAGGTTTTAGAGAGAATGGGTATACCGGAAGGTTTTTTATTGTCTTTAAAAGCGTTTTACGATAATTGCACAAGCAGAATTTTAGTCAATGGTTTTAGGACACAGGAAGTGCTTTTAAACTCCGGGGTGAAGCAGGGGTGTCCCTTGTCCCCACTACTTTTTATCTGCGCACTAGAGCCTCTTTTATGCACAATACGTCGGGACAAGCTGATCCGAGGGATCCCCCTGCCCGGCGGGGGGGGGGGGGATCGAGGCCAAAGTAGTGGGGTACATGGACGATGTGGCAATTCTTGGAAGGGACACCCTGTCGATCCAGAGAGCAACCAGACAAATTGAGTTTTATTGCTGCGCCTCGGGTTTTAAGGTAAATTTTAATAAAAGCAGTATTTTAAATATCGGGGACCTGCCATTGTCAGATGTCCCCATTCCTGTGTCTGAATCTGTGCAAATTTTAGGTGTCTCCTTCAACGAGGATAACAGAGGTCTTAATAGTTGGGACTTGGTGGCACAAAAAATAAACAAGAAAATATGTATGTGGAATATGAGAAGGTTGACCATGGAGGGGAAGGTTTTAATCATAAAAATGGTGATTTTACCTATTTTATTGTATTTAAGCCTAGTGTTCCCCCCTCCTGGTAGAGTTTTTAACAAAATTGTAAAAGCTGTTTTTACCTTCTTCTGGAGCTCCAAAATGGAAAAACTGAAAAGAGAAATAGTGATGAAGCCAAAAATAATGGGTGGTAAAGACTTCCCCGATCTGAAAGCCTTTTTATACATAAAGTATTTTAGCCTGGGCGCACTTTTTAAAAACCACGCATGGTCTTACTTTTTACGCTACAACACAAGTTATTTTATGAGGCGGAACGGATGGTTCAAAACGGTTTTAAACTCCCCTTATTCTTTTAATCTGTCTAAAGACTATACGATTTTAGAGAAAATTGTGGTTTTATACGATTTTACTGGAAAAAGTGCACAGGTTTTAATAAATTCTAAATTAATGATAAAGAGTTTTAAGGAAAGTGGCTTTTATGTTCAAGTTAGTAATTTTAATGAGAGCAAAACAAAAGAGACGTGGAGAATGGTCAATAATCATATTTTTAACCCACAGAAGGATCTGGCCTGGAGCTGCATACACGACTGTCTTCCATGCCGGGCATTCCAGCATCGTAGAGGACTGACCAACACCGCCGCATGCCCAAGACCCGGATGTATAGAAGAGGAAACAACACAGCATCTGATATGGACTTGCTTTTTAACCAAAAGGATATGGACTAAGTTTTTACCCTTGCTTAAAAGAATAACAGGACTAAAGAAACTAACACTGGAAGGAATACTATATGGATGTCTGGAATCCCCCACACGGACTCAGAGAATTATGGCATGGAAGATGGTCAACTCGGTGAAGGCAGCTCTGTGGAAGTCCAGAAACATTTTAGTTTTTAAGCACGAGGTTTTATCGGTTAAAGATATTTTATCCATTGCTCTTAATGAATTATATGAATATTATATTGTAGACAGGAAAAACTTTCCTATTTTATCGAGAAAATGGCTGATCGGGGAATGGAGCTCCATCATATAGTGCCACCAAGTGCCCTTTTATGTGGTTTTTAATGTGAATTTTAACAACATGTAATATAGGTAGACAATTTTTGGAATGTTTTATATGGTATGTTTTAATATGTTATACAATGTGTTTTTAATGTACTGTATGAGCATTTTAATATGTCCAAAAATATGTTGTTAAAATAAAAATACCCCTCGGGGTTTGTCAACTTAAAAAAAAAAATCTGTTCTTATCAGTTTAATATCTGATACGTCCCCTATCTGGGGACCATATATTAAATGGATTTTTAGAACAGGGAGCTGGAAAAAGAGCTTGCTCTGTCCACTCCACGCATTGACCTGGTATTGCAGTACCTCCAGGACCGGTGGACCCCCTTTCCTACAACCGTTTCCAAAAGCAGAAAAACAAAACCGACGAGCAAGAGGTGCAGCACAGCTGTGGCGGCTGCTGCTACCACCACCCAAACACTTTGATTGACACTCAGCCCGTCTGCTTGCAACATTGTATCCACTGAGCAGCTGCGTCTGCCAGAGTGTGCACAGCACAGGTACAACTGGAAGCAAAACAACACACACACACACACACACCAGTTCATATGGCAGCCGCACTCTATAGTTCGTACCTACCGCTGTGCTAATAGCCAAGTTGGAAACATCGGGCAGGCACAGCGTATCCTGGCAGCCTGCGTCTGTATGCTCCACGTATTCGGGTCATGGGTGTATGTGCAGGGGGCCCGGAGCCCCAGGGGGCCCATAAAGTCTCTCTTCCGAGCATTGTAAACCAATGCTATCAATGAAGCTTTATAGTTTGGGGGCCCAGCTCCAGACTTTGTACTGGGGCCCCGCAGCTTCAAGTTACACCTCTGGATCAGGATAATGCTAGGCCATTCCAACCAGCCTGTGTGTGTGACCTGCAGTCGCTGGTAGTCGAAAAGCGGCCGGCCCCGGAAGCGCGCTTCAGAGTGGACAGACAGCAGCGGACCCCCAATCACACAGGCCCAAGGCTTGCTATGTAGCACGGAATACCTCATTGGACTGCAGCACTCCACGCGGGCTGAGATACACGCTCCACGTGGGATGGGCAGTATTCGTCCATGAAGATCCAGGCCAACGTTTAGAGATGGAGCAACACTCGGGGAGCAAAGAACTCCAACGAACGGACGTCTACTTTACAAGGATGTATTGCTTTATTCAATGCTTGGACACAGAAACAGTTCAACCGCTCGATTACAGACCGCAGTCAATACAGTAAAGAAAGAAATGTGTCTGTTTAATGTAAACTTGCATGGAGCTCGTTTGTCAGCCACTGACTGAATGCTGCTGCTGCATGTCTAAAACGTGGTCTGACGTTACATGCACCACCAGGGATAAGGCCTTGCCTATAAGCATTCCCCAGCTGGCAAAAACGGAACCTCCCTGCCTATTCCTCACCATGGAAGAACGGAACCTACCTTTTTTTAAAAAAAAGAAAGCCACAGCAGCAGCCAACTAGATTTTGGTAGGCCGCTGTCTCCCCCTTGTGTGCTGCATAAAAAATGCACTCCACTAAAAATAACAATGATCCACGAAATAGAGCGTATGGAGAGAATGAGGCTTCTAGATGAGCCGTCAGGCTATGATAAATTGTATCACACCTGGGCGATATGGATAGATGCCCGGAGCTCACCCCTATTTACCAAGTGGTTACAGACAGGGACATGTGAGTAACACGTTTAAACCACAATCGTAAAGAGAAACAACAATTCCGGAGCCCGCCCCCCCCTCTTTTTGTTTTATTTTCTCTTTCTCCCGTGTCATAGATACCTACCATCCCTTACCACTCCCCCCCCCCCTTACCCTCCCCTCATTCCCCTGTTTGTGGACCTTATAAAATATCACAGACAAACATGATATAGTTCAACTCGAAATTGATTTATTAAGTTTCATTGTCAAAGTTATTTTTACATTGCTTTGAGATAAGGCAAAAGTTCCCCCCCCTCCATGAAACCAATAAAACCTATATTGAATAAAATAAAAATGATGCAGTTACCGGTAGTTCTGCAGCTTCTTGGTGGAAATAAAGACCATCTCCCGTCTCCCAGCTGCAGCAGAGACTGACTAAAATGGCTGCCAAGCCCGGTATTAATGCTTCTAAATTGATGACATCACAATGGAGGGACATCAGCCTGCCATACACCTGGCTCATGACATCACAAAGGAGTGACATCGTCAGCCTTCCAAACACCTGGCTCAATTGCATACAGTATGTATGCATGTATGTATGTATGTGAGTCTATCTATCTATCTTTATTAATTATGTAGAATATAGATATGGATTATTTCTAAATTACAGATTTTGTAGATATAGATTAAAGATAGATTTAAGAGTGTGTGTGTGTGTGTATATATATATATATATATATATATATATATATATATATATAATGTGTATATATATATAATGTATATATGTAAAAAAAAATATAAAATCTGTAGTTATGTATGTATGTATGTATGTATGGCGGGCAAAAAAGGCCTGCTGTATGTTTTTAAGTTCTTCGGATGACCATGCCGCTCTAATATTCTCCTTACTAGGGTCTACTAATGCTGGCCCAGGGGAAGGCAATAAAGCCCTATGGGGCCGAAGCCAATTTCCCTTATTTTAGGTAAAAAGTTTCCATCCGTCCCCACTGGAAATGCGGCCGGCCGAAGAGATCCCTCCAACCGACCGACCGACGCACCTTCAGAGACAAACTAGTGCTTGCTTCTAGTGTCATCGCCGGCTTAACCATCCTTTGTAGGGAGCTGACGAGTCCTGCAGTAGCAGCAGCAGCAGGCTCTGCAAGCCTAGGATGCGTGAGCACGGTGCAAGAGGAAGGACTGAGGGTGTGAGGCTGGGCGCGGTTGAGAAGGCGTGGGGCGGGGCTATGGAAAGTTTTACAAACTCTCCCAGCTGCCTGGGTGCATTGTGGGTGCGCCCAGAGTGCTGGCTGAGCGTGTTGCCTCAAGCCTTGGAAGTGGAGTTGGGCGGGCCGGGCTACAGGTGAAACCCATTTCGGGTTATCGCTTCTCGGTCTTTTGGCTAAGATCAAGTGTACCTGGTACAGGCGGTCTTAGTCAGGAGGTAACTCGGGTACCCCTCTCCTCTGCCTGGCGGGATCGCCCACTCCGGTGGGCTTCACCCGCCTGCTGCTATTGGGGAGAGGGATTAGTCCCAGGGTAAACGAGTCGCGATCCCCCGGCCTCTTCTGGTCTCCGGGCCAGAGGAGGGCACCCACCTAGTTGGACATCACAAGAGCGGTCTTGTGATAACGACGATTTCTAAAATGGGCGAGGGCCCACACGACATACCGGCTTATGCGCGGATTAAGAACACGATACGTGTCTCTTTTTTGGACAGTGCGGACACACGTGGCTTGAAGTATGTGGTCGAGGACGTGCTTAAAGGAGCTTTTAACGTGCAGAAACGCGAAATACTAGCGATACAAGATTACCCCAAGCGTCGGATCTATGACGTAACTTTTACCGAAAATGGCATCTTCCGTGACGTAGTGGCAGCGATTCCCGAGAAAAAAGATCCGAGGCTTGAGGGTGTCTTGCTAGTCGAGCACGTCCTTGACATCACTAAACTCGTAGTGATTAAGATGTATTCTCCCTACATTGACATGAAAGAGGTCGAGGACTTCCTACTACGTTATTTCAAATCTGTCAGATGTATGGGAAAGATTATGAACGAGTTTGGTATTTGGACCTCAAAATGGCGATTCCAGGCCACGTGTGTAAGTGACCCCAGTCGGCCCGGGGGAGTGATCTTACCGCACGCGCGTTTTAAATTGGGGAAAGTGAATGGCGACCTGTACTTTGCGGGAATGCCTGACTTCTGCAGGATTTGCTCACAATACGGTCACCAAAAAGAAAATTGCGCAAGTACATGCAAGAAATGTGGGGGCACAGACCATGAAACGAGTCAATGTAAGAAAGGAAAAGGGTGCTTTTTTTGCGGCGGTGTTGGTCACCTCTACACGTCTTGTCCCCACAGAGCACAGAAAGCGGAGCAGCAAGGGCGGCCCGGACCCGAGGAGCGGCCAGGGCAGCCAGAGAAGCGAACAACACCCCCCCAGGGAGAGGAACCTGAGGAGATGGAGGTCTCCAGTGGACCCCCCAAGAAGGACGGTTTGGAGCAGCGGAGCATCAAGCGGAGGGTGAGTGATCGGCGGACAGGCTCTCCCTCCCGGGAAACCGGTGGAGGTAGTAGGGCCAAGGAAGCCGGTCCAGACCCTCCCAAGATGCCCGCTCAAACGGTGCCTGAGGCGGAGGACCCGGGGGGCACGGCGGCAGCAGCAGCAAACAAAAGGAGGAAAGGCTCGGGCGGAAGGTTATACTCGGAGGTGGTGCAGGGGGGAACTCCGGAGATCCCGGCGGAGCCGGAGGACCCGGAGAAAGTACCCCCTGCGGTGTCATCGCAGAAGGCCCCTCCCCCTCCTCGGCAGGAGGGGGCGGGGGGAGCCACCTCCGAGAGTGGTGGATCAGGAACGAGCCGAGTACCCACCCCGACAGAAGGGGAAGAGATGGAGACGGGAGCTGGCCTGCTAGCCCCCTTGGAGATTCCGGAGGGAATACAGGCGATATGGGATCTTACGCAGATCCCTCTCTCGGGCACCGTAGGGGGTCCACTTAGTGAGGTAGGTTCCTCTCCAGCATCCCCGCTTACGATGGATTCGGATGTGGGGGGGTGCGAGAGTGCCAGCGAGGTCTTTGGCTTGCCCGGAGACTTCTAAGAGAAGACCCTCGTTATCACCTAGTCTCCAATGGCTGCTCTATCGGGACTTACTTTTAATGTCAGAAGCATCGAGAGCCACGTGAGGAGGGTCGCCCTCTTCAGCTATCTGACAATTTTTGCTGCCTCCGTTTTCTTCCTGCAGGAGTGCGGGATCCCGCATAGGGCCCAGTATAAAAAATACCAAGATGACTGGGTACATGGACCGTCGGTCTGGTCCGGCTCTAACGAGACCAGATCGGCGGGGGTCGCCATTCTTTTTAAAGGGAACGTTTTAATTGATACTATTAACGAAATTTTACCAGGCAGAATTTTATTGGTCAAGGCTTTTATTAATGGTATAAAATGGCAGTTTTTAAACTTTTACGGATCAGCAGATAAGAACGAACGTGCAGAAATGCTAGAGATTTTACCCCTTTTTATTAGCGATTCTGATCCTCTTATTTTAGCGGGGGATTTTAATTGCATTTTAAAGGGGGAACGCCGGCTTTCCAGATCAGTAAGTAGAAATTACGACAAGACCTCTGCTATACTAAGCAACGTGATTTTAGACACCAAACTTACTGATGCTTTTAAAACATGCAACCCCAATGCATCAGAGGAAGCCGGCGTCACCTGGAGCAACAAGATCTGCAGCTCCAGGATAGATTTTATGTTTTGTTCTTATCAAGTACTGCCTTTTAGATGTGATTCTTTTACTAACGTGTTTTCTGATCACAAGCTTTTATATTTTAAAGTTGATACCGTTTTTAAGAGAAAAGCCGGTAAGAATGCCTGGAAATTTAACGTGTCCCTTTTAGAAGATCCGCAGATTTTATCTGATTTTATCACTTTTTATAGAAACTGCAGGCGAGTGAAAGATCCCAACACTCCCACCAGCCAGTGGTGGGAGAAGATGAAACAAAAATTCAAATCATTTTTTATCAAGGTTGGGATCGCCAAGGCCAAAGCAAAACGCACATTTTATTCTAATCTGAACACTCGCCTGCAGACCCTGTATAAGTTCCGTGAACATGATATAGAGGTGGACCACGAGATCATCGAGGTGAAGAAAGAGATCGCCCGGTGCCTGGAGCAGAGAGGAAAAGAGATCATATTCCGTTCGAAAGTGAAACATCTGGAGGAGAACGAGACCTGCTCCAGGTACTTCTTTAAGAAAATACGAGACAAGCGGACAGTCCTCGATGATCTCGGTGGCACCAAGGACATACAGGGTATTTTAAAGAAAGTGTATGAGTTTTATGCGGATCTTTTTAATACAAAAACTGTTGACAGTGATTTTATGAACGACTCGTTGAAGGAGATCACTGACGTTTTAGATCCTGGTTCTCGTGAGATTTTACTAAGGGACATCACAGAACAGGAGATTTTAGACACTATTAAAAGTTTTAAACCAGGTAAGGTGCCTGGGCCCGATGGTATACCCATAGAGTTTTATGTCACCTTTTTTGGTATTTTTAAGGATGACCTTTTCTCCCTTTTTACTGAGGTTTTTATGTCGAAAGCCCTCCCGGGGTCCTGGAAGAAGGGTGACGTGTCTCTTTTATACAAGAAAGGAGACAAAACTGATATCAAAAACTGGAGACCGATCACCCTTCTGAACAGCGACTACAAGATAATGGCCAAAATATGCGCAAATAGACTCAAGACCGTAATAAGCAAAGTTGTACACCCCAACCAGGTCTGTGGGGTGCCCGGGAGGAGCATATGGGAGAATCTTAACCTCTTAAAAGATTGTATTAGTGACACAAAGTCCAGGAACGGGAAAATGGCGGTTTTAACTATCGACTTTGATAAAGCCTTTGACCGTGTGTCACATTTTTATCTTTTTAAGGTTTTAGAGAGAATGGGTATACCGGAAGGTTTTTTATTGTCTTTAAAAGCGTTTTACAACAACTGCACGAGTAGAATTTTAGTCAATGGTTTTAGGACACAGGAAGTACTTTTAAAGTCCGGGGTATAGCAGGGGTGTCCCTTGTCCCCACTACTTTTTATCTGCACACTAGAGCCTCTTCTATGCACCATAAGACGGGACAAGCTGATCCGTGGGATCCCCCTGCCCGGTGGGGGGGGGATCGAGGCCAAAGTAGTGGGGTACATGGACGATGTGACAATTCTTGGAAGGGACACCCTGTCGATCCAGAGAGCAACCAGACAAATAGAGTTTTATTGCTGCGCCTCGGGTTTTAAGGTAAATTTTAACAAAAGTAGTATTTTAAATATCGGGGACCTGCCATTGTCAGATGTCCCCATTCCTGTGTCCGACTCGGTGCAGATTTTAGGTGTCTCCTTCAACGAGGACAACAGAGGTCTTAACAGCTGGGACTTGGTGGCACAAAAGATAAACAAGAAAATATGTATGTGGAATATGAGAAGGTTGACCATGGAGGGGAGGGTTTTAATCATAAAAATGGTGATTTTACCGATTTTATTGTATTTAAGCCTAGTGTTCCCCCCTCCTGGTAGAGTTTTTAACAAAATCGTAAAAGCTGTTTTTACCTTCTTCTGGAGCTCCAAAATGGAAAAACTAAAAAGAGAAATAGTAATGAAGCCAAAAATAATGGGTGGTAAAGACTTCCCCGATCTGAAAGCCTTTTTATATATAAAGTATTTTAGCATGTGCCTAGGCGCACTTTTTAAAAACCACGCATGGTCTTACTTTTTACGCTACAACACAGGTTATTTTATGAGGCGGAACGGATGGTTCAAAACGGTTTTAAACTCCCCTTATTCTTTTAATCTGTCCAAAGACTATGCGATTTTAGAGAAAATTGTGGTTTTATACGATTTTACTGGAAAAAGTGCACAGGTTTTAATAAATTCTAAACTAATGATAAAGAGTTTTAAGGAAAGTGGTTTTTATGTTCAAGTCAGCAATTTTAATGAGAGCAAAACAAAAGAAACGTGGAGACTAGTTAATAATCATATTTTTAACCCACAGAAGGAGCTGGCCTGGAGCTGCATACACGACTGTCTTCCATGCCGGGCATTCCAGCATCGTAGAGGACTGACCAACACCGCCGCATGCCCAAGACCCGGATGTATAGAAGAGGAAACAACACAGCATCTGATATGGACTTGCTTTTTAACCAAAAGGATATGGACTAAGTTTTTACCCTTGCTTAAAAGAATAACAGGACTAAAGAAACTAACACTGGAAGGAGTATTATATGGATGTCTGGAATCCCCCACACGGACTCAGAGAATTATGGCATGGAAGATGGTCAACTCGGTGAAGGCAGCTCTGTGGAAGTCCAGAAACATTTTAGTTTTAAAGCACGAGGTTTTATCGGTTAAAGATATTTTATCCATTGCTCTTAATGATTTGTACGAATATTATATTGTGGACAGGAAAAACTTTCCTATTTTATCGAGAAAATGGCTGATCGGGGAATGGAGCTCCATCATATAGTGCCACCAAGTGCCCTTTTATGTGGTTTTTAATGTGAATTTTAACAACATGTAATATAGGTAGACAATTTTTTGAATGTTTTATATGGTATGTTTTAATATGTTATACAATGTGTTTTTAATAGAGATGAGCGAACGCGTTCGTCCGAGCTTGATATTCGTGCGAATATTAGGGTGTTCGGGATGTTCGTTATTCGTAACGAACACCATGCGGTGTTCTGCTTACTTTCACTTCCTTCCCTGAGACGTTAGCGCGCTTTTCTGGCCAATTGAAAGACAGGGAAGGCATTACAACTTTAGGGACAGAAGTGCTGCATAGGCAGGGAGAGTGTTAGGAGTAAGTGTAGCCTTCAAGAACCTCAACGGTCCTTTCTAGGGCCATATTTATCCGTGTGCAGTACTGTCCAGGCTGCTGTTAGCTGTGCTGCATTTTTTTTGGGCTTCTCAAAATCGCCTCTGCAGAGCATTCCACCCTCCATTGATACTGCAGGGAAAGAATTGTATAGGCAGGGCCACAACACAGTTATTATTCATAGAATATACGCAGTGCTGCCTTTTGGTGGAAAAACAAGTGAAAACAAATCTATTTGTCCAGCCTCTGTCCGTCCTTACGGGCGGTGGACACGTGTGAGCTGCGTGAAAAACATTGCTAAATCATACGCACCCAGCTACGCTTTACTGCTGGCTTCGCCATTTGCTTTCCTTAATTGGGAAAAAAAATACCTGCTCTGCCAGAGTTATAATAACTCTGCTACCCTCACGTTCTGTGACACATTAGCAGGGACACAGCACAGTTATTAAACTTAGATTATTCATTCACTAGAGGCAGTGGGGCCTTTCGTTTTCCAAAAAGGGAAAAAATTATATTTGGCCTGCAGTCTTGCGCCAATTTATTTCCTGCCTGTGAAATCAAATCACTGGTAATACAGCATGCTGAGGGGTAGGGGTAGGCCTAGAGGACGTGGACGCGGCCGAGGACGCGGAGGGCCAAGTCAGGGTGTGGGCACAGGCCGAGCTCCTGATCCCGGTGTGTCGCAGCCGACTGCTGCGCGATTAGGAGAGAGGCACGTTTCTGGCGTCCCCACATTCATCGCCCAATTAATGGGTCCACGCGGGAGACGGTTATTAGAAAATGAGCAGTGTGAGCAGGTCCTGTCCTGGATGGCAGAAAGTGCTTCGAGCAACCTATCGTCAACACGCAGTTCTGCGCCGTCCACTGCTGCAAATCCGAATCCTCTGTCTGCTGCTCCTCCTTCCTCCCAGCCTCCTCACTCCACTACAATGACACCTGCTCAGGAGCGGGAACACTCCCAGGAACTGTTCTCGGGCCCCTGCTTAGATTGGGCAGCAGCGGTTCCTCTCCCACCAGAGGAGTTTATCGTCACTGATGTCCAACCATTCGAAAGTTCCCGGGGTCCGAGGGAAGAGGCTGGGGACTTCCGCCAACTGTCTCAACAACTTTCTGTGGGTGAGGAGGACGATGACGATCAGACACAGTTGTCTTGCAGTGAGGTAGTAGTAAGGGCAGTAAGTCCAAGGGAGCAGCGCACAGAGGATTCGGAGGAAGAGCAGCAGGACGATGAGGTGACTGACCCCACCTGGTGTGCAACGCTTACTCAGGAGGACAGGTCTTCAGAGGGGGAGTCAAGGGCATCAGCAGGGCAGGTTGCAAGAGGCAGTGCGGTGGCCAGGGCCAGGGGTAGAGGCAGGGCCAGACCGAATAATCCACCAAGTGTTTCCCAAAGCGCCCCCTCGCGCCATGCCACCCTGCAGAGGCCGAGGTGCTCTAAGGTCTGGCAGTTTTTCACAGAGACGCCTGACGACCGACGAACAGTGGTGTGCAACCTTTGTTGAGCACAGCTCAGCCGGGGAGCCAACACCAACAGCCTCACCACCACCACCATGCGCAGACATATGATGGCCAAGCACCCCACAAGGTGGGACGAAGGCCGTTCACCGCCTCCGGTTTGCACCCCTGCCTCTCCCCCTGTGCCCCAACCTGCCACTGAGATGCAACCCCCCTCTCAGGACACAGGCACTACCGCCTCATGGCCTGCACCCACACCCTCATCTCCGCTGTCCTCGGCCCCATCCAGCAGTGTAGTTCAGCGCACCGTTCAGCCGTCGCTTGCGCAAGTGTTCGAGCGCAAGCGCAAGTACGCCGCCACGCACCCGCACGCTCAAACGTTAACCGTCCGCATAGCAAAATTCATCAGCCTTGAGATGCTGCCGTATAGGGTTGTGGAAACTGAGTCCTTCAAAAGTATCATGGAGGCGGCGGCCCCGCGCTACTCAGTTACCAGTCGCCACTACTTTTCCCGATGTGCCGTCCCAGCCCTGCACGACCACGTCTCCCGCAACATTGTGCGCGCCCTCACCAACGCGGTTACTGCCACGGTCCACTTAACTACGGACACGTGGACAAGCACAGGCGGGCAGGGCCACTACATCTCCCTGACGGCACATTGGGTGAATTTAGTGGAGGCTGGGACAGAGTCAGAGCCTGGGACCGCTCACGTCCTACCCACCCCCAGAATTGCGGGCCCCAGCTCGGTGCTGGTATCTGCGGAGGTGTATGCTTCCTCCACTAAAGCACCCTCCTCCTCCTCCTCCTCCTCTGTCTCGCAATCAAGATGTGTTAGCAGCAGCATGTCGCCAGCAGTCGGTGTCGCGCGGTGTGGCAGCACAGCGGTGGGCAAGCGTCAGCAGGCCGTGCTGAAACTACTCAGCTTAGGCGATAAGAGGCACACGGCCCACGAACTGCTGCAGGGTCTGACAGAGCAGACCGACCGCTGGCTTGCGCCGCTGAGCCTCCAACCGGGCATGGTCGTGTGTGACAACGGGCGTAACCTGGTGGCGGCTCTGCAGCTTGGCAGCCTCACGCACGTGCCATGCCTGGCCCACGTCTTTAATTTGGTGGTTCAGCGGTTTCTGAAAAGCTACCCACGCTTGTCAGACCTGCTCGTAAAGGCGCGCCGGCTCTGCGCACATTTCCGCAAGTCCCACACGGACGCTGCCACCCTGCGCACCCTGCAACATCACTTTAAGCTGCCAGTGCACCGACTGCTGTGCGACGTGCCCACACGGTGGAACTCTACGCTCCACATGTTGGCCAGGCTCTATGAACAACGTAGAGTTATAGTGGAATACCAACTCCAACATGGGCGGCGCAGTGGGAGTCAGCCTCCTCAATTCCTTTCAGAAGAGTGGGCCTGGTTGGCAGACATCTGCCATGTCCTTGGTAATTTTGAGGAGTCTACCCAGGTGGTGAGCGGCGATGCTACAATCATTAGCGTCACCATTCCTCTGCTATGCATCTTGAGAAATTCCCTGCAAACCATAAAGGCAGCTGCTTTGCGCTCGGAAACGGGGGCGGGGGAAGACAGTATGCCGCTGGATAGTCAGGGCACCCTCCTGTCTATTTCTCAGCGCGTACAGGAGGAGGAGGAGGAGCATGAGGAGGATGAGGAGGAGGGGGAAGAGACAGCTTGGGCCGCTGCTGACGGTACACCGGCTGATTGCCTGTCATCCTTTCAGCGTGTATGGCCTGAGGAGGAGGAGGAGGAGGAGGAGGATCCTGAAAGTGATCTTCCTAGTGAAGACAGCCATGTGTTGCGTACAGGTACCCTGGCACACATGGCTGACTTCATGTTAGGATGCCTTTCTCGTGACCCTCGCGTTGCACGCATTCTGGCCACTACGGATTACTGGGTGTACACACTGCTCGATCCACGGTATAAGGAGAACCTGCCCACTCTGATTCCCGAAGAGGAAAGGGGTTCGAGAGTGTTGCTATACCACAGGACCCTTGCGGACAAGCTGATGGTAAAATTCCCAGCCGACAGCGCTAGTGGCAGAAGGCGCAGTACCGAGGGCAAGGTAGCAGGGGATGTGCGTAGATCGAGCAGCATGTACATCCCAGGCAGTGCAACAGTCTTTAAGGGCCTGGCCAGCTTTATGGCTCCCCACCAAGACTGTGTCACCGCTCCCCAGTCACGGCTGAGTCGGCGGGAGCACTGTAAAAGGATGGTGAGGGAGTACGTAGCGGATCGCACGACCATCCTTGGTGACGCCTCTGCCCCCTACAACTACTGGGTGTCGAAGCTGGACATGTGGCCTGAACTAGCGCTGTATGCCCTGGAGGTGCTTGCTTGTCCTGCGGCTAGCGTGTTGTCGGAGAGGGTGTTTAGTGCGGCTGGGGGAATCATCACAGATAAGCGTAGCCGCTTGTCAACCGACAGTGCCGACAGGCTAACACTCATCAAGATGAACAAAGGCTGGATTTCCCCAGACTTCTCTTCTCCACCAGCGGACAGCAGCGATACGTAAGCAATACGTAGGCTGCACCCGCGGATGGAAGCTACGTTCTCTCTCACCATCCAAACCGGGGACATTTCTGCTTCATCAATCTGTGTCTAATATTCCTCCTCCTCCTCCTCCTGCTCCTCCTCCTGAAACCTCACGTAATCACGCTGAACGGGCAATTTTTCTTAGGGCCACAAGGCTCACTCAAATAATTTTTCAGAACAATTTTTATAAGTTTCAATGCGCTGAAAAGCATTGGAACTTTAACTTGAACCAATTTTTCGTTACACTGGGCTGCCTCCAGGCCTAGTTACCACTTAAGCCACATTAACCAAAGCGATTAATGGGTTTCACCTGCCCTCTTGGCTGGCCATGGCCAATTTTTGGGATGTACATTAGTACTGTTGATACAGCAATTTTTGTGGGCCCTCGCCTACAGTGTAATCAAATTAATTTTTAGCCCACCTGCATTACAGCTGACGTTACCTCAGCTGTGTTGGGCAATGCAATGGGATATTTTTGTGTACGGCCGGTGGGTTCCAGGGAGCCACCCATGCTGTAGGTGCACACTGAGTTTTTAATACATCTGTACACTTCTAAAGAACCCGTCTGACTGGGGCATGCAGTGTGGGCCGAAGCCCACCTGTATTACGCACGATATTACTACCTCAGCTGTGTTGGGCAATGCAATGGGATATTTCTATGTACCGCCGGTGGCTTCCTGGCACCCACCCAGGCAGTGGGTCCACAGGGAGTTTAACCTACATGTGTCCACTTGTAAAGAACCCCAGTCTGACTGGGGCATGCAGTGTGGGCCGAAGCCCACCTGCATTAAGCACGACATTACTACCTCAGCTGTGTTGGGCAATGCAATGGGATATTTTTGTGTACCGCCGGTGGGTTCCAGGGAGCCACCCATGCTGTAGGTGCACACTGAGTTTTTAATACATCTGTACACTTCTAAAGAACCCGTCTGACTGGGGCATGCAGTGTGGGCCGAAGCCCACCTGTATTACGCACGACATTACTACCTCAGCTGTGTTGGGCAATGCAATGGGATATTTCTATGTACCGCCGGTGGCTTCCTGGCACCCACCCAGGCAGTGGGTCCACAGGGAGTTTAACCTACATGTGTCCACTTGTAAAGAACCCCAGTCTGACTGGGGCATGCAGTGTGGGCCGAAGCCCACCTGCATTAAGCACGACATTACTACCTCAGCTGTGTTGGGCAATGCAATGGGATATTTTTGTGTACCGCCGGTGGGTTCCAGGGAGCCACCCATGCTGTAGGTGCACACTGAGTTTTTAATACATCTGTACACTTCTAAAGAACCCGTCTGACTGGGGCATGCAGTGTGGGCCGAAGCCCACCTGTATTACGCATGACATTACTACCTCAGCTGTGTTGGGCAATGCAATGGGATATTTCTATGTACCGCCGGTGGCTTCCTGGCACCCACCCAGGCAGTGGGTCCACAGGGAGTTTAACCTACATGTGTCCACTTGTAAAGAACCCCAGTCTGACTGGGGCATGCAGTGTGGGCCGAAACCCACCTGCATTAACCCTTTCCAGTCCACTGTGTGACCTGTGAAGACATTAGGGTTTAAGGCTGTACAGCTCCGTTGTTGGTAGACGTCCGTCGGGGTTCTCTTACTGTATATTGCCAGCCTCTCTGCCGTCGGAGCCTATCCTACGTGTCAGCTCATGCAGTACTGGCTTTAGCCAGCATATAGCGCCGTTGTATAACAGCAGAAAAAGAGTAAGCCCCCTAGGAAAACCATATACAAATTGGATTGGAAAGGGTTAAGCACAACATTACTACCTCAGCTGTGTTGGGCAATGCAATGGGATATTTCTATGTACCGCCGGTGGCTTCCTGGCACCCACCCATGCTGTAGGTGCACACGGAGTTTATACTACATCTGTACACTTATAAAGAACCCCAGTCAGACTGGGGCATGCAGTGTGGGCCGAAGCCCACCTGCATTAAGCACGACATTACTACCTCAGCTGTGTTGGGCAATGCAATGGGATATTTCTGTGTACCGCCGGTGGGTTCCAGGGAGCCACCCATGCTGTGGGTCGACAGGGACTTCACAATAGGGAGTTGTACCTGCCTGTGTCTATGAATTAAAAAGCCCGGTCTGACTGGGGCATGCAGACACCTTGACAGAATGAATAGTGTGTGGCACATAGGTTCCCCATTGCTATGCCCACGTGTGCAGCTCCTGATGGCGGTGGCACAGGATTCTATTTCTCATTGCTTCTGTACAGCATTGTGGGCTATCGCTCCGCCACTTTTAAAGAGGGTCGCTGCCTAGCCGTGCCAACCTCTGCAGTGTGTGTCTGCGGTCCCTCGTCATGGCAGACGCAATTCTAAATAGAAATGAGCGTGGTGTGGCATGAGGGCAGCTGAAGGCTGCCCAGGGACACTTTGGTGTGCGCTGTGGGGGGGGAGGGGGGGCGGTTGGGCAGCATGTAACCCAGGAGAAGTGTCAGTGGAGTGTCATGCAGGCAGTGATTGTGCTTTGTTGGAGGTAGTGTGGTGCTTAGCAAAGGTATGCCATGCTAATGAGGGCTTTTCAGAAGTAAAAGTTGTTGGGAGGGGGGGGGGCCCACTCTTGCCGGTATTGTGGCTTAATAGTGGGACCTGTGAACTTGAGATGCAGCCCAACACGTAGCCCCTCGCCTGCCCTATCCGTCACTGTGTCATTCCCATCACTTTCCTGAATTGCCCAGATTTTCACACATGAAAACCTTAGCGAGCATCGGCGAAATACAAAAATGTTCTGGTCGCCCATTGACTTCAATGGGGTTCGTTGTTCGAAACGAACCCTCGAGCATCACGGGAAGTTCGTTCCGAATAACGAACACCCGAACATTTTGGTGTTCGCTCATCTCTAGTTTTTAATGTACTATATGAGCATTTTAATATGTCTGGAAATATGTTGTTAAAATAAAAATACCCCTCGGGGTTTGTCAACTTAAAAAAAAAAAATCTGTTCTTATCAGTTTAATATCTGATACGTCCCCTATCTGGGGACCATATATTAAATGGATTTTTAGAACAGGGAGCTGGAAAAAGAGCTTGCTCTGTCCACTCCACGCATTGACCTGGTATTGCAGTACCTCCAGGACCGGTGCACCCCCTTTCCTACAACCGTTTCCAAAAGCAGAAAAACAAAACCGACGAGCAAGAGGTGCAGCACAGCTGTGGCGGCTGCTGCTACCACCACCCAAACACTTTGATTGACACTCAGCCCGTCTGCTCGCAACATTGTATCCACTGAGCAGCTGCGTCTGCCAGAGTGTGCACAGCACAGGTACAACTGGAAGCAAAACAACACACACACACACACACACACGAGTTCATATGGCAGCCGCACTCTATAGTTCGTACCTACCGCTGCGCTAATAGCCAAGTTGGAAACATCGGGCAGGCACAGCGTATCCTGGCAGCCTGCGTCTGTATGCTCCACGTATTCGGGTCATGGGTGTATGTGCAGGGGGCCCGGAGCCCCAGGGGGCCCATAAAGTCTCTCTTCCCCGCATTGTAAACCAATGCTATCAATGAAGCTTTATAGTTTGGGGGCCCAGTTCCAGACTTTGTACTGGGGCCCCGCAGCTTCAAGTTACACCTCTGGATCAGGATAATGCTAGGCCATTCCAACAAGCCTGTGTGTGTGACCTGCAGTCGCTAGTAGTCGAAAAGCGGCCGGCCCCGGATGCGCGCTTCAGAGTGGACAGACAGCAGCGGACCCCCAATCACACAGGCCCAAGGCTTGCTATGTAGCACGGAATACCTCATTGGACTGCAGCACTCCACGCGGGCTGAGATACACGCTCCACGTGGGATGGGCAGTATTCGTCCATGAAGATCCAGGCCAACGTTTAGAGATGGAGCAACACTCGGGGAGCAAAGAACTCCAACGAACGGACGTCTACTTTACAAGGATGTATTGCTTTATTCAATGCATGGACACAGAAACAGTTCAACCGCTCGATTACAGACCGCAGTCAATACAGTAAAGAAAGAAATGTGTCTGTTTAATGTAAACTTGCATGGAGCTCGTTTGTCAGCCACTAACTGAATGCTGCTGCTGCATGTCTAAAACGTGGTCTGACGTTACATGCACCACCAGGGATAAGGCCTTGCCTATAAGCATTCCCCAGCTGGCAAAAACGGAACCTCCCTGCCTATTCCTCACCATGGAAGAACGGAACCTACCTTTTTTTAAAAAAAAAGAAAGCCACAGCAGCAGCCAACTAGATTTTGGTAGGCCGCTGTCTCCCCCTTGTGTGCTGCATAAAAAATGCACTCCACTAAAAATAACAATGATCCACGAAATAGAGCGTATGGAGAGAATGAGGCTTCTAGATGAGCCGTCAGGCTATGATAAATTGTATCACACCTGGGCGATATGGATAGATGCCCGGAGCTCACCCCTATTTACCAAGTGGTTACAGACAGGGACATGTGAGTAACACGTTTAAACCACAATCGTAAAGAGAAACAAAAATTCCGGAGCCCGCCCCCCCCCTCTTTTTGTTTTATTTTCTCTTTCTCCCGTGTCATAGATACCTACCCTCCCTTACCACTCCCCCCCTTACCCTCCCCTCATTCCCCTGTTTGTAGACCTTATAAAATATCACAGACAAACATGATATAGTTCAACTCGAAATTGATTTATTAAGTTTCATTGTCAAAGTTATTTTTACATTGCTTTGGGATAAGGCAAAAGTTCCCCCCCCTCCATGAAACCAATAAAACCTATATTGAATAAAATAAAAATGATGCAGTTACCGGTAGTTCTGCAGCTTCTTGGTGGAAATAAAGACCATCTCCCGTCTCCCAGCTGCAGCAGAGACTGACTAAAATGGCTGCCAAGCCCGGTATTAATGCTTCTAAATTGATGACATCACAATGGAGGGACATCAGCCTGCCATACACCTGGCTCATGACATCACAAAGGAGTGACATCGTCAGCCTTCCAAACACCTGGCTCAATTGCATACAGTATGTATGCATGTATGTATGTATGTGAGTCTATCTATCTATCTATCTTTATTAATTATGTAGAATATAGATATGGATTATTTCTAAATTACAGATTTTGTAGATATAGATTAAAGATAGATTTAAGAGTGTGTGTGTGTGTGTGTGTATATATATATATATATATATATATATATATATATATATATATATAATGTGTGTGTGTATATATATATATATATATATATATATGTATAATGTGTATATATATATATAATGTATATATGTAAAAAAAAATATAAAATCTGTAGTTATGTATGTATGTATGTATGTATGGCGGGCAAAAAAGGCCTGCTGTATGTTTTTAAGTTCTTCGGATGACCATGCCGCTCTAATATTCTCCTTACTAGGGTCTACTAATGCTGGCCCAGGGGAAGGCAATAAAGCCCTATGGGGCCGAAGCCAATTTCCCTTATTTTAGGTAAAAAGTTTCCATCCGTCCCCACTGGAAATGCGGCCGGCCGAAGAGATCCCTCCAACTGACCGACCGACGCACCTTCAGAGACAAACTAGTGCTTGCTTCTAGTGTCATCGCCGGCTTAACCATCCTTTGTAGGGAGCTGACGAGTCCTGCAGTAGCAGCAGCAGCAGCAGCAGGCTCTGCAAGCCTAGGATGCGTGAGCACGGTGCAAGAGGAAGGACTGAGGGTGTGAGGCTGGGCGCGGTTGAGAAGGCGTGGGGCGGGGCTATGGAAAGTTTTACAAACTCTCCCAGCTGCCTGGGTGCATTGTGGGTGCGCCCAGAGTGCTGGCTGAGCGTGTTGCCTCAAGCCTTGGAAGTGGAGTTGGGCGGGCCGGGTTACAGGTGAAACCCATTTCGGGTTATCGCTTCTTGGCCTTTTGGCTAAGATCAAGTGTACTTGGTACAGGCGGTCTTAGTCAGGAGGTAACTCGGGTACCCCTCTCCTCTGCCTGGCGGGATCGCCCACTCCGGTGGGCTTCACCCGCTTGCTGCTATTGGGGAGAGGGATTAGTCCCAGGGTAAACGAGTCGCGATCCCCCGGCCTCTTCTGGTCTCCGGGCCAGAGGAGGGCACCCACCTAGTTGGACATCACAAGAGCGGTCTTGTGATCACAACGATTTCTAAAATGGGCGAGGGCCCACACGACATACCGGCTTATGCGCGGATTAAGAACACGATACGTGTCTCTTTTTTGGACAGTGCGGACACACGTGGCTTGAAGTATGTGGTCGAGGACGTGCTTAAAGGGGCGTTTAACGTGCAGAAACGCGAAATACTAGCGATACAAGATTACCCCAAGCGTCGGATCTATGACGTGACCTTTACAGAAAATGGCATCTTTCGGGACTTGGTGGCAGCGATTCCCGAGAAAAAAGATCCGAGGCTTGAGGGTGTCTTGCTAGTCGAGCACGTCCTTGACATCACTAAACTCGTAGTGATTAAGATGTATTCTCCCTACATTGACGTGAAAGAGGTCGAGGACTTCCTACTACGTTATTTCAAATCTGTCAGATGTATGGGAAAGATTATGAACGAGTTTGGTATTTGGACCTCAAAATGGCGATTCCAGGCCACGTGTGTAAGTGACCCCAGTCGGCCCGGGGGAGTGATCTTACCGCCCGCGCGTTTTAAATTGGGGAAAGTGAATGGCGACCTGTACTTTGCGGGAATGCCTGACTTCTGCAGGATTTGCTCACAATACGGTCACCAAAAAGAAAATTGCGCAAGTACATGCAAGAAATGTGGGGGCACAGACCATGAAACGAGTCAATGTAAGAAAGGAAAAGGGTGTTTTTTTTGCGGTGGTGTTGGTCACCTCTACTCGTCTTGCCCCCACAGAGCACAGAAAGCGGAGCAGCAAGGGCGGCCCGGACCCGAGGAGCGGCCAGGGCAGCCAGAGAACTGAACAACACCCCCCCAGGGAGAGGAACCTGAGGAGATGGAGGTCTCCAGTGGACCCCCCAAGAAGGACGGTTTGGAGCAGCGGAGCATCAAGCGGAGGGTGAGTGACCGGCGGACAGGCTCTCCCTCCCGGGAAACCGGTGGAGGTAGTAGGGCCAAGGAAGCCGGTCCGGACCCTCCCAAGATGCCCGCTCAAGCGGTGCCTGAGGCGGAGGACCCGGGGGGTACGGCGGCAGCAGCAGCAAACAAAAGGAGGAAAGGCTCGGGCGGAAGGTTATACTCGGAGGTGGTGCAGGGGGGAACGCCGGAGATCCCGGCGGAGCCGGAGGACCCGGAGAAAGTACCCCCTGCGGTGTCATCGCAGAAGGCCCCTCCCCCTCCCCGGCAGGAGGGGGCGGGGGGAGCCACCTCCGAGAGCGGTGGATCAGGAACGAGCCGAGTACCCACCCCGACAGAAGGGGAAGAGATGGAGACGGGAGCTGGCCTGCTAGCCCCCTTGGAGATTCCGGAGGGAATACAGGCGATATGGGATCTTACGCAGATCCCTCTCTCGGGCACCGTAGGGGGTCCACTTAGTGAGGTAGGTTCCTCTCCAGCATCCCCGCTTACGATGGATTCGGATGTGGGGGGGTGCGAGAGTGCCAGCGAGGTCTTTGGCTTGCCCGGAGACTTCTAAGAGAAGACCCTCGTTATCACCTAGTCTCCAATGGCTGCTCTATCGGGACTCACTTTTAATGTCAGAAGCATCGAGAGCCACGTGAGGAGGGTCGCCCTCTTCAGCTATCTGACAATTTTTGCTGCCTCCGTTTTCTTCCTGCAGGAGTGCGGGATCCCGCATAGGGCCCAGTATAAAAAATACCAAGAGGACTGGGTACATGGACCGTCGGTCTGGTCCGGCTCTAACGAGACCAGATCGGCGGGGGTCGCCATTCTTTTTAAAGGGAACGTTTTAATTGATACTATTAACGAAATTTTACCAGGCAGAATTTTATTGGTCAAAGCTTTTATTAACGGAGTAAAGTGGCAGTTTTTAAACTTTTACGGATCAGCAGATAAGAACGAACGTGCAGAAATGCTAGAGATTTTACCCCTTTTTATTAGCGATTCTGATCCTCTTATTTTAGCGGGGGATTTTAATTGCATTTTAAAGGGGGAACGCCGGCTTTCCAGATCAGTAAGTAGAAATTATGACAAGACCTCTGCTATACTAAGCAACGTGATTTTAGACGCCAAACTTACTGATGCTTTTAAAACATGCAACCCCAATGCATCAGAGGAAGCCGGCGTCACCTGGAGCAACAAGATCTGCAGCTCCAGGATAGATTTTATGTTTTGTTCTTATCAAGTACTGCCTTTTAGATGTGATTCTTTTACTAACGTGTTTTCTGATCACAAGCTTTTATATTTTAAAGTTGATACCGTTTTTAAGAGAAAAGCCGGTAAGAATGCCTGGAAATTTAACGTGTCCCTTTTAGAAGATCCGCAGATTTTATCTGATTTTATCACTTTTTATAGAAACTGCAGGCGAGTGAAAGATCCCAACACTCCCACCAGCCAGTGGTGGGAGAAGATGAAACAAAAATTCAAATCATTTTTTATCAAGGTTGGGATCGCCAAGGCCAAAGCAAAACGCACATTTTATTCTAATCTGAATACTCGCCTGCAGACCCTGTATAAGTTCCGTGAACATGATATAGAGGTGGACCACGAGATCATCGAGGTGAAGAAAGAGATCGCCCGGTGCCTGGAGCAGAGAGGAAAAGAGATCATATTCCGTTCGAAAGTGAAACATCTGGAGGAGAACGAGACCTGCTCCAGGTACTTCTTTAAGAAAATACGAGACAAGCGGACAGTCCTCGATGATCTCGGTGGCACCAAGGACATACAGGGTATTTTAAAGAAAGTGTATGAGTTTTATGCGGATCTTTTTAATACTAAACCTGTTGACAGTGATTTTATGAATGACTCGTTGAAGGAGATCACTGACGTTTTAGATCCTGGTTCTTGTGAGATTTTATCATGGGACATCACAGAACAGGAGATTTTAGACACTATTAAAAGTTTTAAACCAGGTAAGGTGCCTGGGCCCGATGGTATACCCATAGAGTTTTATGTCACCTTTTTTGGTATTTTTAAGGATGACCTTTTCTCCCTTTTTACTGAGGTTTTTATGTCGAAAGCCCTCCCGGGGTCCTGGAAGAAGGGTGACGTGTCTCTTTTATACAAGAAAGGAGACAAAACTGATATCAAAAACTGGAGACCGATCACCCTTCTGAACAGTGACTACAAGATAATGGCCAAAATATGCGCAAATAGACTCAAGACCGTAATAAGCAAAGTTGTACACCCCAACCAGGTCTGTGGGGTGCCCGGGAGGAGCCTTAACCTCTTAAAAGATTGTATTAGTGACACAAAGTCCAGGAACGGGAAAATGGCGGTTTTAACAATAGACTTTGAAAAAGCCTTTGACCGTGTGTCACATTTTTATCTTTTTAAGGTTTTAGAGAGAATGGGTATACCGGAAGGTTTTTTATTGTCTTTAAAAGCGTTTTACAACAACTGCACGAGTAGAATTTTAGTCAATGGTTTTAGGACACAGGAAGTACTTTTAAAGTCCGGGGTGAAGCAGGGGTGTCCCTTGTCCCCACTACTTTTTATCTGCACACTAGAGCCTCTTCTATGCACCATAAGACGGGACAAGCTGATCCGTGGGATCCCCCTGCCCGGTGGGGGGGGATCGAGGCCAAAGTAGTGGGGTACATGGACGATGTGACAATTCTTGGAAGGGACACCCTGTCGATCCAGAGAGCAACCAGACAAATAGAGTTTTATTGCTGCGCCTCGGGTTTTAAGGTAAATTTTAACAAAAGTTGTATTTTAAACATCGGGGACCTGCCATTGTCAGATGTCCCCATTCCTGTGTCCGACTCGGTGCAGATTTTAGGTGTCTCCTTCAACGAGGACAACAGAGGTCTTAACAGCTGGGACTTGGTGGCACAAAAGATAAACAAGAAAATATGTATGTGGAATATGAGAAGGTTGACCATGCAGGGGAGGGTTTTAATCATAAAAATGGTGATTTTACCGATTTTATTGTATTTAAGCCTAGTGTTCCCCCCTCCTGGTAGAGTTTTTAACAAAATCGTAAAAGCTGTTTTTACCTTCTTCTGGAGCTCCAAAATGGAAAAACTAAAAAGAGAAATAGTAATGAAGCCAAAAATAATGGGCGGTAAAGACTTCCCCGATCTCAAAGCCTTTTTATATATAAAGTATTTTAGCATGTGCCTGGGCGCACTTTTTAAAAACCACGCATGGTCTTACTTTTTACGCTACAACACAGGTTATTTTATGAGGCGGAACGGATGGTTCAAAACGGTTTTAAACTCCCCTTATTCTTTTAATCTGTCCAAAGACTATGCGATTTTAGAGAAAATTGTGGTTTTATACGATTTTACTGGAAAAAGTGCACAGGTTTTAATGAATTCTAAATTAATGCTAAAGAGTTTTAAGGAAAGTGGTTTTTATGTTCAAGTCAGCAATTTTAATGAGCGCAAAACAAAAGAAACATGGAGATTGGTTAATAATTATATTTTTAACCCACAGAAGGATCTGGCCTGGAGCTGCATACACGACTGTCTTCCATGCCGGGCATTCCAGCATCGTAGAGGACTGACCAACACCGCCGCATGCCCAAGACCCGGATGTACAGAGGAAGAGTCAACACAGCATTTGATATGGACTTGCTTTTTAACAAAGAGGATATGGACTCAGTTTTTACCGTTGCTTAAGAAAATAACAAGACTAAAAAAACTAACACTGGAAGGAATACTATACGGATGTCTGGAATGCCCCACACGGACTGAGAGAATTATGGCATGGAAGATGGTCAACTCAGTGAAGGCAGCTCTGTGGAAATCCAGAAATATTTTAGTTTTTAAGCATGAGGTTTTATCGGTTAAAGATATTTTATCCATTGCTCTTAACGAATTATATGAATATTATATTGTAGACAGGAAAAACTTTCCTATTTTATCGAGGAAATGGCTTATCGGGGAATGGAGCTCCATCATATAGTGCCACCAAGTGCCCTTTTATGTGATTTTAATGTGGATTTAAACAACATGTAAATATATGTAGACAAGTTTTAAAATGTTTTATATGGTATGTTTTAATATGTTGTACAATGTGTTTTAATGTACTATATGAGCATTTTTACTATGTCTTGAAATTTTTTTGTTAAAATAAAAATACCCCTCGGGGTTTGTCAACTTAAAAAAAAAAAAATCTGTTCTTATCAGTTTAATATCTGATACGTCCCCTATCTGGGGACCATATATTAAATGGATTTTTAGAACAGGGAGCTGGAAAAAGAGCTTGCTCTGTCCACTCCACGCATTGACCTGGTATTGCAGTACCTCCAGGACCGGTGCACCCCCTTTCCTACAACCGTTTCCAAAAGCAGAAAAACAAAACCGACGAGCAAGAGGTGCAGCACAGCTGTGGCGGCTGCTGCTACCACCACCCAAACACTTTGATTGACACTCAGCCCGTCTGCTTGCAACATTGTATCCACTGAGCAGCTGCGTCTGCCAGAGTGTGCACAGCACAGGTACAACTGGAAGCAAAACACACACACACCAGTTCATATGGCAGCCGCACTCTATAGTTCGTACCTACCGCTGCGCTAATAGCCAAGTTGGAAACATCGGGCAGGCACAGCGTATCCTGGCAGCCTGCGTCTGTATGCTCCACGTATTCGGGTCATGGGTGTATGTGCAGGGGGCCCGGAGCCCCAGGGGGCCCATAAAGTCTCTCTTCCCCGCATTGTAAACCAATGCTATCAATGAAGCTTTATAGTTTGGGGGCCCAGTTCCAGACTTTGTACTGGGGCCCCGCAGCTTCAAGTTACACCTCTGGAGTAGGATAATGCTAGGCCATTCCAACCAGCCTGTGTGTGTGACCTGCAGTCGCTGGTAGTCGAAAAGCGGCCGGCCCCGGATGCGCGCTTCAGAGTGGACAGACAGCAGCGGACCCCCAATCACACAGGCCCAAGGCTTGCTATGTAGCACGGAATACCTCATTGGACTGCAGCACTCCACGCGGGCTGAGATACACGCTCCACGTGGGATGGGCAGTATTCGTCCATGAAGATCCAGGCCAACGTTTAGAGATGGAGCAACACTCGGGGAGCAAAGAACTCCAACGAACGGACGTCTACTTTACAAGGATGTATTGCTTTATTCAATGCATGGACACAGAAACAGTTCAACCGCTCGATTACAGACCGCAGTCAATACAGTAAAGAAAGAAATGTGTCTGTTTAATGTAAACTTGCATGGAGCTCGTTTGTCAGCCACTAACTGAATGCTGCTGCTGCATGTCTAAAATGTGGTCTGACGTTACATGCACCACCAGGGATAAGGCCTTGCCTATAAGCATTCCCCAGCTGGCAAAAACGGAACCTCCCTGCCTATTCCTCACCATGGAAGAACGGAACCTACCTTTTTTTAAAAAAAAGAAAGCCACAGCAGCAGCCAACTAGATTTTGGTAGGCCGCTGTCTCCCCCTTGTGTGCTGCATAAAAAATGCACTCCACTAAAAATAACAATGATCCACGAAATAGAGCGTATGGAGAGAATGAGGCTTCTAGATGAGCCGTCAGGCTATGATAAATTGTATCACACCTGGGCGATATGGATAGATGCCCGGAGCTCACCCCTATTTACCAAGTGGTTACAGACAGGGACATGTGAGTAACACGTTTAAACCACAATCGTAAAGAGAAACAAAAATTCCGGAGCCCGCCCCCCCCCCTCTTTTTGTTTTATTTTCTCTTTCTCCCGTGTCATAGATACCTACCCTCCCTTACCACTCCCCCCCTTACCCTCCCCTCATTCCCCTGTTTGTAGACCTTATAAAATATCACAGACAAACATGATATAGTTCAACTCGAAATTGATTTATTAAGTTTCATTGTCAAAGTTATTTTTATATTGCTTTGAGATAAGGCAAAAGTTTCCCCCCCTCCATGAAACCAATAAAACCTATATTGAATAAAATAAAAATGATGCAGTTACCGGTAGTTCTGCAGCTTCTTGGTGGAAATAAAGACCATCTCCCGTCTCCCAGCTGCAGCAGAGACTGACTAAAATGGCTGCCAAGCCCGGTATTAATGCTTCTAAATTGATGACATCACAATGGAGGGACATCAGCCTGCCATACACCTGGCTCATGACATCACAAAGGAGTGACATCATCAGCCTTCCAAACACCTGGCTCAATTGCATACAGTATGTATGTATGTATGTATGTGAGTCTATCTATCTATCTATCTATCTTTATTAATTATGTAGAATATAGATATGGATTATTTCTAAATTACAGATTTTGTAGATATAGATTAAAGATAGATTTAAGAGTGTGTGTGTGTGTGTGTGGGTATATATATATATATATATATATATATATATATATATATATATATATATATATATAATGTGTGTGTGTATATATATATATATATATATATATAATGTGTATATATATTGTTCTGGATTATGATTTCTCCAGCAGGCTTTGGGGTATTTTGTCGCTTTCCTAATTGTGTGGAAGCAGTATGCGCACACTGACCAAGTCAAACACAAGGTATGAATCTCATGTTAAAAATGGCTCTCCTGGCAGAGACGTCCAGACAGGCCTTTTTATTGAAAAAGGATAACACCTGCCCTTTATGGGCGTTTAACAGATTACATCACTAACATATATATATTCTTATTCGCTAGATTATACAGAGTCTCCCGCCTCCCTACCCTCCCGTCCTCACGTCCGCCAAGGTATGGACTTTGTATTCTTTAGCATGCAGACAGCCTTAAGGAATTCTGTGTAGTTGACAAATGATGTGTTTAACTAGCTTGTGTTTGAAGAGTGGAAGGGGCCTAGGTAAACACACAGTATTGAACACAGGATATACACGACACTATGGCCCTTTAACTTCTTAGAAACTGGTTGAGCAACTTCGATGTATTTAGAGCAAATACATCACCCATCCATTGGCTAGCAAATACCATGATTAGATTGTGTGTGTCCTTTAGACTCCTCAGAGCTGAAAGTCATTACAACAGCAAAATACATTTGGGTTATATACAAATATCGATAGACATTTTATACTAAATAATTATCATGTCTATCACAATCCCCCCTTAAAATGTCTATCCTCTAATTCTCTATCTAATTTTCACAGTTTTCTGCGCATGAGCCTATAACCGGAGCGCGTTGAAGGTTCGTTTTAGGGTCTTCAAGGTGGTGTAGGACTTGTCCACTCCTTCTGGGGATGCATCCAGCAAACTCATGGTGGGAGCGGCTTTTCCAGCATCAGTTTCACAGGTCTCTCTGACACAGGGGATAACACAGCAGACTAGAACAGAAAAGATAATCAGTTCACATACAACAGCGACGCCCGTCTGTGCCAGGATCCTTTACCACCCGCTCATCCATGGCGAGTGCTGGTCCCAAAAGTTAGCTCTTTTTAGTTAGTGCGGTCAGCTTCTTAATGGCAAGTGCGTTTTTACCTGCGGGTCACGTGTCGTCTGGGATGTAGGTACAACAAGTCTCCCCTATCATCTTACAGACACTCCCCTTTTTAGCTAAAGTCATATCTGAGGTCACTCTATTTTTAAAAAAGTCATAGTCGAGGTAGGTCCTATTGGTCGACTAGTCCCTATAAGGCGTCTCTAGTATAATTTATAAACCACTGCTAATTATAATAAACATAATTAATCCAGTCAACATTTATTTACCCTAATGATCAGGAAAATGGACTTGAATCTAGTTTTAACTTGGTCTCTAATTTTTAAAACTTGTCAGGTACCCCCCTTGGCTATCCTATGACGTCAATGTACACTTGTAGATCAAAACTACCACCAGGGGTCTCTCTTCTCGCTCTAGCATAATGTTACAATACTAGTAGCGTGCACAGGTACGCACAGCGTGGGACTCCCTAATCTTTACCCACACCAATGTCCCTCCTGGAGATAGTCCTAATGGTGAACACGTCCAAGTCGCCTCACCCTTGCGTCAGGGTTTTCCCACTGCCCGTAAGTTCCTACTCCTAGGAGGGGGGGGATCCCTACCTCACCTCAGAGGGAGGCCATGGATTCCCTGGGCTCATTTCCGGGCATCCATACCCTCTATCTGTACAAGTTAACACCCCACAGGGTGTGCCCTCGCCGGAACCTAAGGTCTTCTGCACTATCCCTTGGCAAATGGGAATTCCACTGACAATCCATCTTAGGAGATCGGGGCAGGCGCAGTACTAGTACATTTCTCCTTTTTCTTTGGTAGCGTATGTGTTTGGCATTATCGGAACTGGCTCTTCATCTTTTTCAAACAAGGGAAACGTTGGTGTCTGACAGGATGTGGAGGAGCATAAGGGCTTTACTAAGGCACACTCCCCTGTCCAATTACCCTCCAGGCGGGTCCTCTACCTCATGTCTCCACAAAGCCAGTAAACGTCTCCTAAGGACTGGACCTGATTCTGCATCTATTCCCCTCCTATCATACTGTAGGAGGAGCAATACCCGTTGGTGAGTTCCCCAAAAATCTCCCTCTACCCTGCCTATTTGCCTGGCAGGTGTAGTTTCCAGGGTAGTCAGTAATACTCTCTCCGGTGCAAAACACTTAAGTAGTTATAGAGTATTCCTTCTTCCACTTCTCATGGACAGTGTAATTAGCGGAAATGTTCGTGAAGAGACTAATAAACCACTCTTCAGCATCTACAGGGAGATTTAGGGGGACCATGCCCGAGTGTAGTCGGGCACTACCGCACACGCAACAGTTAGACTTGTTGCTCCTGTTAGCATTGTACCTCATCAACTCCAACCAGAGATTCTGGTCAGAGTAGCCAGTCACTACTGTCAAGGTGTCCTCAAAGGTAGGGTCGGCTATGATCATCATGTTCGTCAAGGTCTTTATCTTACGGCGGAGGGGGTTAATTATGGGCACGGGACTAAGTGAAGGCTTCCATTCGGCTGCATCTACCATATCCCTTATTTTAAACTTCCCTAAGGGATCTGTCCTCCCGTACCGGTATGTCCCCAGACTATAAGTCTCCCCGTCCCCCGGGCTTGGATCTCCCATGGTTAATGTAAAAACCGCATTAAAACCAAGCAGCATACTAAGTTCAGCCTTCCAATACCTGCTGTCCTTATTATTCTCAAGGAGGGTTATACGACTAATTAGGGATTTCCCGCTCTTATCTTTCTTATTTAAGGCACTTCGCGGTTTATAGGACTAGTCTATTCCTGTGTTCCATCCCACTAATCCCCAATAACGGCAGTCTTCTCCCCAGACGTTATCAGTGGCGCAAACATATTGTATTCCCCGGGTATATAAGTCATATAACCAGCTGGACTGAGCTAAATCTGGCCTGCGGTGGGATCTTGCGCCTAGACACGGGACCACAGTACAATAGTCGAAGGAATATGCAGCTACTTGAGCATTGGACGAGTTATACTAGAAGGTAACCATACCCCCATATTCTTCCGACTAAGGATTCCAGTTGCCACCCTCCTCTCTCACTAGCCCTAACCAGAGTAATGTCTTTGGCACAACTAAGACTGGTCTCCCGGATCTGAAGCTTTCTTACAGTATGAAGCGTGGATCCATGTAAGTCTTTCGGCTAGTTTCACAGCTGTGGCAGTAGTCAGAAGCACCTGGTAGGGGCCATCAAATCGGGGCTCAGGAGGGTGCTTCCTGAGGAACTTCTTGACGCACACCCAATCCCCAGGCTGCAAGATATGTGTCCCAGTGTCTGCCTCTGAGTCTGGAAGAGAACACCTGTGCATAGGCTTTGGTTAGTTCTTTAACAACGGAAATCACATACTCAGTCAACACATCAGATTGTAATTGTAACCACTGAGGATAGTAACGACCTAGCCTTGGGGCTAGCCCAAACAATCTCGTAGGGAGATAATGTATAATCCCCCCTGGGTTCATATCTAACACTGTATAAGGCTATTGGATGACAGTCTTTCCAAAGTGGCGTCATTTTTAAGTATCTTACTTTTTAGCGTGCCACTACGTCTCTCCACCTTTCCACTACTCTAAAGATGGTAGAGTATGTAAAAGGCCTGGGATACACCCAGAGCAGACATGACATGTTACATTCACCTGCGAAGTTTATACCTCTGTCTGACTCTGAATCACCTCTGGTACCCCATATTCACAGTTTACCTCGTTCATGAGCTTCTTTGCGGTTACCTACTTGTTTACCTTGGTAACAGGGTCGGCCTCCAACCTGCAAAGACATCAACAACAACAAGCACGTAGTCATACTTCCCAACAAGTGGGAGCTGAACGTAGTCAATTTGCAATCCCTGAAATGGGTAGAGTGGTCCCGGCAAGTGTGGTGTGGCAAATTTACTTCTGCCCTGACTCACCTATGGCATAGATCATGCTAAACCGGACAAATGATGCAGCAGCTACAGAGAACCCAGAAGTCGCCCAACCTCTTTCAAGCGTCGTCGTCATTACTGCTTTACTAGGTGGGTCTTTCCGTCCATCAGCTGGGCCATCATGGGATACAGGAACTGTGGTGGGCAAGTGCTGTTGACCGTTCACCACACGCTGTCCTGTTTCTGCTGCTCCCATATTAGTCCATTTATTTTTTCCTTCCTTGCTGGCTGGTAACTGTAAAAGTCTTTAGCATATCAAAGTCCAAATTTTTGTCAATGTCCAAAGTTTTTTACCACTGACTCATGCTGTCAGTATCTTTCTTCTTTCTTCCACGGCTTGAGGGCCGCTGCCTTTGCTGCGCTGTCAGCGAGGGTGTCGTCTCTCGCCTCTCCAGTGTAGGAATCGGTGCAAACTCTCAACTTTGTCAGGTAGAAGTAGGGCCTCCATGCGACTCTGTACCGTTGCACCATTCTCAATTGGTTGTCCTGCTAAGGTAAAAAAACTGTCTGGCCTTCCATATTGGGCCGTAATCATGAGCTATGCCAAATGCATACCAGGAGTCAGTGTAAAGGATTGCCGGTCTTACCTCTCGCCACTCTACACGCCTCAGTGAGGGCCTTCCATTCCGCTTATTGTACTGTGACATGTGGAGGCAGAGCTTCTGCTTCTAGGACATCTTGTTGTGTGACCACTGCATATCCGATGTGGAGTCATCAATCCTCACCCTGGTACCATCTGCAAAGAGCTCAACATATGCATTATCAACAGGGGTTCTGGTAACTGTTTGCATATCTGCAGTTTCTTACTGAATTAGTACTAAATAATCGTGCTGATGTTCTATTTCACATGGCTCGGAATCTTGTAGCACAAAATCATTTATTTATTTTTTTCAAACCCAATAGCTGATCTACAACACCTAGATCATCTATGGCCCAGATCACCTATGCCTCCCCCCTTTTGAAGCGGAATACTCAATGGAAAAAGAGTCATTGCGTTCAAACTAGTAAACCAAGAGGCACAAAACAAGCACTTTGTAGGTCAAGGTGACATTGTATGCAGCGAAGTCTGAGCGAAAATCTCCTTACAAAAAATTTTTTTTCCTTTCAGGTCGCAGTTAGCATTTTTTAACACAAGGGGGCGCCACACGATTCAAATTTTACGTCACCCAGTGTAATAGTATTTCAGGGTATGGCCAGCGTTTAGCTTTTACTCTCCTGTCGGAATATAATTATAGCTTCAGTGTAGACTGACACTAGAATATACAAAAGACTTAAAGAAAAACTAAAGAATACGGATGAATTAACATCCTACTCTGGGCAATTCAGTCCCTCTTTCTTCACATAAAAAGTAAAATTACTTCACCAAATTGCATGAAAAAGTTTGCTGGGTGACTATAGGGAAATTATTCCATCTGTAGGAGCCTTCCATAACATCATCTGTCTGAGCATCCATTGGAGAAGCGGGCAGTGGAAAACAGAGCCCCTGGGAACATGAGAGAGCGTCCCCTGTCATGTATTCCTGGTCTCTGCCCCCCATGCATCAACTCCAATCTTCCATGCACTATAAACCAGCTTAGTCATCTACTATGTCCCAAGCTGCATCTCCACAAAGGTTTGTTTCCCTGAACTTATCACACATCCAAAGTGGCCACATCTTGGAGTGTAACAAAGTCTGGTCAAACAAAACCTTACTTCAGACAATCATGATGTTAGCACTGGATACAGTGGCATTGGGGAATATAGGCCTCCCAAGTGCAGCAAAATGGCCGCCAGAGGCAGAAAGGGGCGGGGCTACAGATCTCCCAGGCGAGGCAAAATGGCTGCCGGAGGACCGGGCGGGGCCAGGGGCAGCAGCACTTCCAGGTGAGGCAAGATGGCCGCTGGAGGACCGGGCGGGGCCAGGGGCAGCAGCACTTCCAGGTGAGGCAAGATGGCCACTGGAGGACCGGGCGGGGCCAGGTCCTGTCCCGGATGGGGAGGGACCGGAAGTAACATCACACACCCTGAAAGTGAGCACATGGGGGGAAGTAACTTCAGGGTGGGGGCAGGCCTCACTACATTTACTGCAGAGTCACACTATGTTGGATTGTAAACATTGCAAGCATGGCCGCCATTACAGGGAGGGGCTGTAGTCAACACAAAGACATTACATTGTTCATAAGCAATACACATACCCCCCTACATGCTTTCTCCTCTTCAATCTCTTAACTACATTATACCTCCTCCTAGCAATCTAAAAACACCTTTCTTTCTGCTAGGCTTCCTGCTCATCTTCTGTAAACTTTCTACAACCTATCTTACCTGTCCATGACCTAACATTTCTTTCTGCAACTTTTCCTGGTCCTTCTCTTTGTATAACATTTCTACATGTTCAGTAAACTCTGCTGCCTTCAGTAACCAGATCACAAGCTCTATGACCTTTGTCCTTGCTCACTTTGCTCAACTCTATGCTACCTGCTTATTCTATTCTATTCAAAGTTTCTGCACACAGTACTGTTTCTCTTGTAAAATCTGCTTTCTTCAAATCCTTCCCATATAACCTCTTTCCCACTCAGAATTATAATGCACATTAATTCTACAAAACACAGGGAACGACAAAGTAAACAGAAAGGGTTAATTGGAAAAAGCTTTCAGTTCACTCTTATCAGCAGCCCTCCCCCCAACAATAAACACTACACATTCTTTCTATAATAGCAGACAGACGGGATTACTGGAGAATACCCACAACGGCTCAAGGTATATATATATATCCACCTTTATATCAACCCAAGGTATATATCTCATCTACCTTTATAACAGCCCACCGTATACTAGTAATCCCCAAGAGCACTCCTTGTACACGATCTAGACAGGACATTTAGCTATACACAGAGACTGACGATTATTTTCAATGACCAAAACCTCAATAATATTCTGGAGAAATCAGCCGTCACAAAGCACGACTATACTTCATACGTATATACCTTTCCACATATGAGAACATAACACGCTCAATCATAAAGTTAAGTATACGTATCATAAATCTTCCTAACCTCACACTAGTTTTACCTAGGAGCACGTGTCACTGGCGTGTTCCCTCAGACTTAAACAGCCGAGTCCGCCCTCCCGACACATTAACCCTCACAGAATTTATCTCTTGGTCTTGCATAAACAATTTTTAACCGTCTCAGACACAACAGCATACACAGCGTACAAAATACCCCTAGACAGGTAACGTGGTGGTTTTACCGAGTGGACAGAACTAGAGTTATTACCTATCTTTCAGTGAAGGTCCAGTCTGGATCAGGAACAGGCAGAAAAGCAGTCAGAACCCAGCTTTGACACAGGTAGATAAAGCAATCTTACCGTGTTCTGTAGATTTTCGGGCCCCTGAGTTCTGCGTGCCATCTGCCGATCTCTGTACGTTCCAGGCTGTGACCTCACAGATCCACTCGCTCACCCAGGGACTCCACTGTTCTGGATTATGATTTCTCCAGCAGGCTTTGGGGTATTTTGTCGCTTTCCTAATTGTGTGGAAGCAGTATGCGCACACTGACCAAGTCAAACACAAGGTATGAATCTCATGTTAAAAATGGCTCTCCTGGCAGAGACGTCCAGACAGGCCTTTTTATTGAAAAAGGATAACACCTGCCCTTTATGGGCGTTTAACAGATTACATCACTAACATATATATATTCTTATTCGCTAGATTATACAGAGTCTCCCGCCTCCCTACCCTCCCGTCCTCACGTCCGCCAAGGTATGGACTTTGTATTCTTTAGCATGCAGACAGCCTTAAGGAATTCTGTGTAGTTGACAAATGATGTGTTTAACTAGCTTGTGTTTGAAGAGTGGAAGGGGCCTAGGTAAACACACAGTATTGAACACAGGATATACACGACACTATGGCCCTTTAACTTCTTAGAAACTGGTTGAGCAACTTCGATGTATTTAGAGCAAATACATCACCCATCCATTGGCTAGCAAATACCATGATTAGATTGTGTGTGTCCTTTAGACTCCTCAGAGCTGAAAGTCATTACAACAGCAAAATACATTTGGGTTATATACAAATATCGATAGACATTTTATACTAAATAATTATCATGTCTATCACAATATATAATGTATATATGTAAAAAAAAATATAAAATCTGTAGTTATGTATGTATGTATGTATGTATGTATGGCGGGCAAAAAAGGCCTGCTGTATGTTTTTAAGTTCTTCGGATGACCATGCCGCTCTAATATTCTCCTTACTAGGGTCTACTAATGCTGGCCCAGGGGAAGGCAATAAAGCCCTATGGGGCCGAAGCCAATTTCCCTTATTTTAGGTAAAAAGTTTCCATCCGTCCCCACTGGAAATGCGGCCGGCCGAAGAGATCCCTCCAACCGACCGACCGACGCACCTTCAGAGACAAACTAGTGCTTGCTTCTAGTGTCATCGCCGGCTTAACCATCCTTTGTAGGGAGCTGACGAGTCCTGCAGCAGCAGCAGGCTCTGCAAGCCTAGGATGCGTGAGCACGGTGCAAGAGGAAGGACTGAGGGTGTGAGGCTGGGCGCGGTTGAGAAGGCGTGGGGCGGGGCTATGGAAAGTTTTACAAACTCTCCCAGCTGCCTGGGTGCATTGTGGGTGCGCCCAGAGTGCTGGCTGAGCGTGTTGCCTCAAGCCTTGGAAGTGGAGTTGGGCGGGCCGGGCTACAGGTGAAACCCATTTCGGGTTATCGCTTCTCGGCCTTTTGGCTAAGACCAAGTGTACCTGGTACAGGAAGTCTTAGCCGGAAGGTAACTCGGGTACCCCTCTCCTTTGCCTGGCGGGATCGCCCACTTCGGTGGGCTACACCCGCCTGCTGCCATTAGGGAGAGGGATTAGTCCCAGAGTAAACGAGTTGCGATCCCCCTGCCTCTTCTGGTCTCCGGGCCAGAGGAGGGCACTTATTCCTAGGCGTCACAAGGCGGTTTGTGACACTATAGCTACAACATGGGTGAAAACCCAACCGAAATACCGGCTTATGCGCGGATAAAGAACACCGTACGTGTCTCTTTTACCAATAGTGCGGATACACGTGGCCTGAGGTATGTGGTTGAGGACGTGCTGCAAGGAGTGTTTAATGTGCAAAAACGTGAGATTCTAGCGATCCAAGACTACCCCAAGCGACGGATCTATGACGTCACCCTAACTGAGACGGGTATCTTTCGTGATCTGGTTGCAGCCATACCAAACAAAAAAGATCCGAAGCTTGAGGGGGTCTTGCTGGTCGAGCACGTCCTCGACATAACCAAACTCGTGGTGATTAAGATGTATTCACCCTACATTGACGTTAAAGAGGTTGAGGATTTCCTCTTACGCTATTTTAAATCCGTCAGATGTATGGGAAAGATTATGAACGAGTTTGGCATCTGGACCTCGAAGTGGCGATTCCAGGCCACGTGTGTAAGTGACCCCAGTAAGCCGGGGGGAGTGATCTTGCCGCCAGCGCGTTTTAAATTGGGCAAAGTGAATGGCGACCTGTACTTTGCGGGAATGCCCGACTTCTGCAGGATTTGTTCACAATACGGTCACCATAAGGATTCCTGTGCGAGCACCTGTAAGAAGTGTGGGGGCACGGACCACGAAACTAGTCAATGTCAGAAAGGGAAAGGATGTTATTTTTGCGGCAGTGTTGGTCACCTCTACACGTTTTGCCCCCACAGAGCACAGAAGACGGAGCAGCAAGGGCGACCCGGACCCAAAGAGCAGCCAGGGCAGCCAGATGACCAAGCAGCACCCCCCCAGGGAGAGGAACCTGAGGAGATGGAGGTCTCCAGTGGACCCCCCCAGAGTGGTAAGGAGCAGCGGAGCATCAAAAGGAGGGTGAGTGACCGGCGGACAGGCTCTCCCTCCCGGGAAACCGGTAGAGGTAGTAGAGCCGGGGAAGCCGGTCCAGGCCCTCCGAAGATGCCCGCTCAAGCGGTGCCCGAGGTGGAGGACCCAGGGGGCACAGCGGCCGCAACGCAGAAACGGCGGAAAGGCTCAGCAGGCAAGCTCTATTCGGAGGTGGTGCAGGGGGGAACCCCGGAGATCCCGACGAAGTCGGAGGATCCGGGGAAAGTACCCCCTGCTGTGTCATCCCAGAAGGCCCCTCCCCCTCCCGGCCAGGAGGGGGCGCGGGGTGCCACCTCCGAGGGCACAGAAACGCAAGTGAGCCAAGTACCCACCCCGGCGGAGGGGACAGAAATAAGCACGGGAGCCGGCCTGCTGGCCCCCTTGGAGTTTCCGGAAGGAATAGAATCGGTATGGGATCTAACGCAAATCCCTCTCTCGGGCACCGTCGGGGGTCCACTAAGTGGAGTGGGTTCCTCTCCAGCATCGCCGTTCTCGATAGATTCGGATGCGGGGGGGTGTGAGAGTGCTAGCGAGGTCTTTGGCTTGCCCGGAGACTTTTGAAGACCCACGTATATCCTAGTCTCCAATGGCTGCTCTGTCGGGACTCACTTTCAATGTCAGAAGTATCGAGAGCCACGTGAGGAGGGTCGCCCTCTTCAATTACCTGACTATCTTTGCTGCCTCCGTATTTTTCCTGCAGGAGTGCGGCATCCCGCATAGAGCAAACTACAAAAAATACCAAGATGACTGGGTACATGGACCGTCGGTCTGGTCCGGCTCTAACGAGACCAGATCGGCGGGGGTCGCCATTCTTTTTAAAGGGAACGTTTTAATTGACGTTATTAATGAAATTTTACCAGGCAGAGTTTTATTGGTCAAGGCTTTTATCAATGGTATAAAGTGGCAGTTTTTAAACTTTTATGGATCAGCGGATAAGAAAGAGCGAGCAGAGATGCTAGAGATTTTACCCCTTTTTGTTAACGATTCTGACCCCCTGATTTTAGCAGGGGATTTTAATTGTATTTTAAAGGGGGAACGCCGGCTTTCTAGCTCAGTGAGCAGAAATTATGATAAGACCTCTTCTATGTTAAAAAATCTGATTTTAGACGCCAAGCTCACTGATGCTTTTAAGAAATGCAATCCCAACGCATCAGAGGAAGCCGGCGTCACCTGGAGCAACAAGATCTGCAGCTCCAGGATAGATTTTATGTTCTGTTCTTATCAAGTACTGCCTTTTAGATGTGATTCTTTTACCAACATTTTCTCTGACCATAAGCTTTTATATTTTAAAGTTGATACCGTTTTAAAGAGGAAATCCGGTAAAAATGCCTGGAAGTTTAACGTGTCCCTTTTAGAAGATCCGCAGGTTTTATCCGATTTTATCACTTTTTATAAAGACTGCAGGCGAGTGAAAGATCCCAACACTCCCACCAGCCAGTGGTGGGAGATGATGAAGCTAAAAATTAAAAACTTTTTTATCAAGGTTGGGATCGCCAAGGCTAAAGAAAAACGTACATTTTATTCCAACCTGAACACTCGCCTGCAAACCCTGTATAAGTTCCGTGAACATGACATAGAGGTGGACCACGAGATCATCGAGGTGAAGAAAGAGATCGCCCGGTGCCTGGAGCAGAGGGGAAAAGAAATAATCTTCCGCTCTAAAGTACAACATCTGGAGGAAAATGAAACCTGCTCCAGGTACTTCTTCAAGAAGATAAGAGACAAGCGGACAGTCCTCGATGATCTCGGTGGCACCAAGGACATACAGGGTATTTTAAAGAAAGTGTATGAGTTTTATGCGGATCTTTTTAATACTAAACCTGTTGACATTGATTTTATGAATGACTCGTTGAAGGAGATCACTGACGTTTTAGATCCTGGTTCTCGTGAGATTTTATTAAGGGACATCACAGAACAGGAGATTTTAGAGACTATTAAGAGTTTTAAACCAGGTAAGGTGCCTGGGCCCGATGGTATACCCATAGAGTTTTATGTCACCTTTTTTGGTATTTTTAAGGATGACCTCTTCTCCCTTTTTACTGAAGTTTTTATGTCGAAAGCCCTCCCGGGGTCCTGGAAGAAGGGTGACGTGTCTCTTTTATACAAGAAAGGAGACAAGACAGACATCAAGAACTGGAGACCGATCACCCTTCTGAACAGTGACTACAAAATAATGGCCAAAATATGTGCGAACAGACTAAAGACCGTAGTAAGCAAAATTGTACACCCCAACCAGGTCTGTGGGGTGCCCGGGAGGGCAATATGGGAGAATCTTAACCTCATAAAGGACTGCATAAGTGACACCAAGTCAAGAAAAGGTCAAATGGCAATTTTAACTATAGACTTTGAAAAAGCCTTTGATCGAGTGTCACATTTTTATCTTTTTAAGGTTTTAGAGAGAATGGGTATACCGGAAGGTTTTTTACTGTCTCTTAAAGCGTTTTACAACAATTGCACAAGCAGAATTTTAGTCAATGGTTTTAGGACACAGGAAGTACTTTTAAATTCCGGGGTGAAGCAGGGGTGTCCCTTGTCCCCACTACTTTTTATCTGCGCCCTAGAGCCTCTTTTATGTACAATCCGACGTGACAAGCTGATCCGAGGGATCCCCCTGCCCGGCGGGGGGGGGGGGGGGGATCGAGGCCAAAGTAGTGGGGTACATGGACGATGTGGCAATACTTGGAAGGGACACCCTGTCAATCCAGAGAGCATCAAGGCAAATTGAGTTTTATTGCTGCGCCTCGGGTTTTAAGGTAAATTTTAACAAGAGTAGTATTTTAAACATTGGGGACCTGCCATTGTCAGATGTCCCCATCCCTGTGTCCGACTCAGTGCAAATTTTAGGTGTCTCCTTCAACGAGGACAATAGAGGTCTTAAAGGGGTTGTCCCGCGGCAGCAAGTGGGGTTATACACTTCTGTATGGCCATATTAATGCACTTTGTAATATACATTGTGCATTAATTATGAGCCATACAGAAGTTATGAAAAGTTTTTTACTTACCTGCTCCGTTGCTGGCGTCCTCGTTCCCATGGAGCCGACTAATTTTCGCCCTCCGATGGCCAAATTAGCCGCGCTTGCGCAGTCCGGGTCTTCTGCTCTCTTCAATGGACCCGCTCGTGCAGAATGCCGGCTCCGTGTAGCTCCGCCCCGTCACGTGCCGATTCCAGCCAATCAGGAGGCTGGAATCGGCAATGGACCGCACAGAAGAGCTGCGGTCCACGGAGGGAGCAGACCCCGGCGGCCATCTTCAGCAGGTAAGTATGAAGACGCCGGACCGCCGGGATTCAGGTAAGCGCTGAGCGGTTTGTTTTTTTAACCCCTGCATCGGGGTTGTCTCGCGCCGAACGGGGGGGGGTTAAAAAAAACAAAAACCCCGTTTCGGCGCGGGACAACCCCTTTAATAGTTGGGACTTGGTGGCACAGAAAGTCAATAAGAAAATTTGTATGTGGAGCATGCGGCAGCTGACCATGGAGGGGAGGGTTTTAATCACAAAGTCAGTGATTTTACCCATTTTACTGTATTTAAGCTTGGTGTTTCCCCCTCCTGGCAGAGTTTTTAATAAAATTGTAAAGGCATGCTTCACATTCTTATGGAGCTCCAAGATGGAGAAATTAAGCAGGGAAATCGTAATGAAGCCGAAGGAGATGGGAGGAAAAGATTTCCCTGATTTTAAAGCCTTTTTATATACGAAGTATTTTAGTATGTGTATTGGTGCTCTTTTTAAAAATCACTATTGGTCTTATTTTTTACGGTACAATACTGGCTATTTTATGAGGAGGAATGGATGGTTCCACACGGTTTTAAATTCCCCTTATTCTTTTAACTTGCCCCGTGAGTATAAGATTTTAGAAAAAATAGTGATTTTATATGATTTTACTGGCAAAAACGTGCAAATTTTAATGAATAGTAAAGTCATTTTAAAAACCATAAAAGAAAGTGGTTTTTATGTACAAGTGAGTAATTTTAACGAAAAAAAGAGTAAAGAGACCTGGATGATGGTTAATCATTATCTTTTTAATTCGCAGAAAGATCTGGCCTGGAGCTGCGTCCATGACTGTCTTCCATTCCGGGCATTCCAGCATCGTAGAGGTTTGACCAACACTGCCGCATGCCCAAGACCCGGATGCCCAGGAGAAGAGACAACACTACATCTAATATGGACTTGTTTTATGGCAAAGAAAGTATGGACTAAGATATCACCGCTTATGATAAAGATCACAGGACTTAAGAAACTGACATTGGATGCCGTTTTATATGGATGCCTGGAATGCCCCACACAGACTCAAAGAATTATGGCATGGAAGATGGTCAATTCGGTCAAAGCAGCTCTGTGGAAAACCAGAAACATTTTAGTTTTTAAACATGAAGTTTTATCTGTGAAGGACATTTTATCAATTACTCTTAATGAGATGCACCAGTACTTTTTAGTAGATAAGAAAAATTTTCCTGTTTTAGCGAGAAAATGGCTTTTAGCAGAATGGAGCTCCATAACTTGATGCCACCAAGGGCCCTTTTATGTGATTTTTAATTTGTTTTGTATTTTAACATGTATTATACGTAGACAAATGTTTTAAATGGTATGTTTTAATGTGTTAATAATATGTTTTAATGTACTATTGACAAACATTTTTAAAGTCGTCTATGTAAATATGTGTTGTACAAATAAAAACGCCCCCCCTTGTGGAGGGTTTGTCAACTTAAAAAAAAATGTGTTCTTATCAGTTTAATATCTGATACGTCCCCTATCTGGAGACCATATATTAAATGGATTTTTAGAACAGGGAGCTGGAAAAAGAGCTTGCTCTGTCCACTCCACGCATTGACCTGGTATTGCAGTACCTCCAGGACCGGTGCACCCCCTTTCCTACAACCGTTTCCAAAAGCAGAAAAACAAAACCGACGAGCAAGAGGTGCAGCACAGCTGTGGCGGCTGCTGCTACCACCACCCAAACACTTTGATTGACACTCAGCCCGTCTGCTTGCAACATTGTATCCACTGAGCAGCTGCGTCTGCCAGAGTGTGCACAGCACAGGTACAACTGGGTAGCAAAACACACACACACCAGTTCATATGGCAGCCGCACTCTATAGTTCGTACCTACCGCTGCGCTAATAGCCAAGTTGGAAACATCGGGCAGGCACAGCGTATCCTGGCAGCCTGCGTCTGTATGCTCCACGTATTCGGGTCATGGGTGTATGTGCAGGGGGCCCGGAGCCCCAGGGGGCCCATAAAGTCTCTCTTCCCCGCATTGTAAACCAATGCTATCAATGAAGCTTTATAGTTTGGGGGCCCAGTTCCAGACTTTGTACTGGGGCCCCGCAGCTTCAAGTTACACCTCTGGATCAGGATAATGCTAGGCCATTCCAACCAGCCTGTGTGTGTGACCTGCAGTCGCTGGTAGTCGAAAAGCGGCCGGCCCCGGATGCGCGCTTCAGAGTGGACAGACAGCAGCGGACCCCCAATCACACAGGCCCAAGGCTTGCTA